>NC_090450.1:658071417-658696417 GCF_031143425.1 Pleurodeles waltl | reverse complement strand
TACTAGGATGAGAAGGTGGGAATATTGTATGAGATGTTCAACAATTAACAACTTAAAATCTAACAGCTAGAAAGATATTGGAGTTATTGCCTCACTGAATAATGAACCAACGAAGAAGAGCACAAGTAAGTTGTGGCTTTTAAAACTGTCAAACGATTTCACAGGAATACTGGCCTTTTTTTAAAGAAAAGATGGCAGATGTCAAACACCTGCCAAAAAGTGACCACGTGGCTTCTGCGAAATCAAGAGTACATTGTTGGCAATGGCACTCTGCAAATTCCATGCGGAACAACCGCTACTTTTTGGCAGATGTCCCACTCTATAAAATCCCAAAGAACATCCTATGTCTTAATCAAACTATCAGTAATAACATTACAACATTCTAAGAACTCACAGAAAGGGCTCACAGCTGTGACACAAAAGGTTGGAGGCACTGGTGGGAAATTCCGGAAATTCACTCTTGTACCAGCTATCCCGCACCCCTCTCCAGATATGTAGGCAAAAGCAAATGTATAAAGTAACATCTTTTGGCTCTGAGATGTTGCTGTCGATTTAAAAAATATGCCAGACTCTCAAATAGCAATTTTTGTTTTATGAGAGAAAAATGAAAATTAAATAAATTAAAATATAAAGACAATCACAAAAGATCTTATATGAAACTACACCAATCTTTCATTGTGATTTTTGGGACAGAAAACAGCCCTGTTTGGTGATGTGTATGCACTCCTGCCCTGTGTGCCCCAGCTGCATGGATTCATGGATTTCTGATACTGATGTTAGTCCATGGGCAAACACAGAGCATGCATGTGTGTCAACATGACCTAGGCTTATGTCATGGTAATATAGGGCCCAATTTAATTCAGATACTCGGTTGCAGCAGGGATGGAGTATCCTCACTGCCGAGAACGTGGACTGCCCATCGCATTTAGATGCCAGTGCACGTTAATCACAGCGGAGACTACTCTGTCTCTACCATGATTAACCGCATCCAACGGGTCTTGGGAGCAAGAGCCCTTTAGCGAAATTACTAGATGTCACCCCATCTGTAGTTATTTTTTACTGTTTCTTATTGCCAGGTAAAACCTGGAGTTAAGGAACAGTAAAAATATGTGAATACTTCCACTGCCATGGGAGACGTGTTCCATGGCGAGGGGGGCATTACTTTTTTTCTTAACAAGAAGAAAATCCTAGTTTGAGCTATTCTTTATAATAAGAAAAAAAAGTGTTTGTTACAAGGCTGAGTCCTTCTAATGCAGGCTTGTAACAAACAGTAAAATTCATTGACAGGAACCTCCATGACGGTGATTCCTGACAATGGCTTAATAAACCACTGCCTAATAGGGGGTCATTTATAAATTTGTCGAGCAGAATGGTCTGTGCCTGGAGGATGTAGAGCTCTCTGCCGGGCTCAATGGTGACTGCTCCATCCGCCAAAAATTAAATCAAGACCAAGGTGCTTATTATGAGTCTGGTGGTCCTCGGACTGCCAGACTCATATTGGTGGTCAGACTGCCGCGAAAGCAGTGGTCCAGCCTCCACATTATGACCCTGGTGGAGCCGCCACTGTCCAACCGCCGGCACCACCAGGCTGCCAGCAGTCGACAGCCTGACGGTGCTGGCGGTCTTAATCTGCCAGGGCAGCGTTGCAAGCAGAGCTGCCCTCGGGATTACAACTGCCCTCTCTGCCGGTTTTTGCATGGCCGTCTCTTTGCCATGCAAAGGCTGAAGGAGATAGGGTGCTGGAGGCCCTATATGGGCCAGCTGCATGGGCAGTGCAGTGGCCCTCATGGACAGCCCCATTGCGCTTTTCACTGACTGAATTATGGGCAGTGAAAAGCGTGATGGGTACTGTCACACCTGATGCACAGCAACATTGCCACCAGCTAGATTATGCGCCGGTGTCAAAGTTGTGGTTTGTTTCCCACTGGGCCAGCGGGCAGAAACGCTATTTCAACCCGCTGGCCCAGTGGAAAACTCATAATAGGGCCACCGTGCGGAAAACTGGAGTGGTGGGTTTCCAAACCAAAGAGTTTGGTGAGTGGCCTTCACCGCCCGCCAAACTCTTAATAATGGCCCAACTGTTGTTAGACCAGCAAGGGGCACCAAGCTCTATCCTCATAGTGGTAGACAGCTAATAGCCTTGCCATAAATTAAGTGACTTGAGCAATGCTGTGGCAGCATACCTGTTTTGTGTTTAGTAAGATTCAGTAGTATGAATTAGCCTTTTTACATGTGTCACTAGAGGCCTGCCTACTGGATCACTCAGGTAAAACTCTTCTGCTATGTACTTAACTCACTCTTGGACTACATGGTAAATGTGTGTAGTGGCAGGCAGCACACAATACTTTTGTGAGCATGCTGGGATGTATGTCTGCTTGTAAATTATATAAAACATGGAAGTCTATGGGTACTCTTTTGGAAGCCCAGGGACTGGAAAGCCTAGTAGAGATGGGGAATGCCACCCCTTAGACACCATATGTGACTGCTGACAGTCCTGAAGGCTGGAGAGGGAACACACACTTGAGGAGGGGAGAAAGACCATCCTCTGAGCATATCAAAGGTCTATTTGATACCAGGATGTGTTACGGGTCGGTGGGGCTTAGGCTCATGGTAAAGCAAGAAAGTGGGTCTGATAAAGTAAGCAATGAAGGTCCATGGAATCATGAAAGAGAGGAAGCCATATGCACTTGATCCTTTGTGAGACATATTTCAGTGGATGCTGGCAACCAGGTGTGCTCCCAGGTTACTCTCTTGCACTGTATTATGGGGCTATCAAAATTGGAGCAGCACCTTCTAAGGCAGACTGACCCTTTGAGAAAGCATAGGACAGGGAAGAAGACATTTCAAAGAAGTCAACACCCACATCAAGAGTATCAAGAAGAGACACTAAATCACATCAGCGTCTGGATTTGGGTTATGAAGGTAGGACCTTGAGTCCCACAAACTGTTCAGCAGAACTGTTCATCAAGAGGCAAGATCTCCAAGATATAACTGCTTGAACGAGGACTTGGGACCAAGGTCTGCTAATCTCCCTGCTGAGTGAGGGAAAATCACCCAGGTAGCCAAGACCACTTGCCATGAGCCTGGAGCACCGGGCTTTTGCCTGCCTGTGAAGACCAGCAGATTTTGTGAGGTGGAGGAGTGGTTGAGTTCCACATACTGTTCAACAGCTCTGTTTATCAAGAGAGAAGATCACAAAGACTTCTAGCTGCTAAAACCAGCACTAGGGACAAAGTCTGCTAGTTTCCCTGTTGGATGAACGGCTACTACCCAAGAAGTGAAGACCACTCGCACTGAGGGTGGAGCACCAGCCTTCTTACTACCTGCCAAGACCAGCAAACCCTGTAAGCAGAAAGGAGGGCATCTGGAGGGAGTGAAGGCCAGCAGGGATTATACTGAGTGGATCCTGGTGAGCAAAGTGTAAGATGCCTGCTCCAGTCAGGAGTGCTGCACACAAGAAGTTGAAAGCCCCATGTGCCCGAGGGCCACCATGAAATTAGGGCATTGACCTTGTGCATAGAAGTTGTCAAACTCCATCTGAGTGTTTCAACATCAAATTAAAGCTGTTGCCCTTATGGAGAGAAAGTCTGCAACCACGTTAGCCTAGAAGGGGCTGCCGTTAAATTTGGCCCATCATTCTTGTGCAGGCGAATTGACGATCAAGCATTGGGAAACTGGAGGCTGCAGAAACGAGCTTCAATCCTCTTGTCCTTGCCAGCTGCCATTTGGTCGAGTAAGACTGTTTGATGCCATCAGGCCTGTTGGGGACTTGCATGAGATGCTGCTGAAGATGGCTCTGAACACCAAACTTAGACTTTGATGTGTGGAGATTACTGTTGGATTCAGAAGAAAATCATCTCTAGCATTGAATGAGCAATAATCATCTTCACTAGAAGGGACAGAGAGACTCAGGGATATTGCCCAGGATGATGCCAGCACACAAACTTTAAACACCTGTGATATTATTTTGTGTATTTCCTTTATACTTAGTATTTTTATAACAGCAAACATTGACTGGACAATCAATATAGCATGACTGCTGTCTGTACTTTGAGTCTTGCTCCTTTGTATAATTCACAACTACCTCCCTTCAAAGGCCCTTGGACTGCTTGACCTGTGCTACCACTGGGAATTAAATGCTGAAAGGGACATTACATGGCCAGTTACTCAGAATTCATGGTAGGTTGGTTCCCAGGACAGCAGGAACAAAAGGCTACAACCCCCACCGTTGGGCCCAGTAACCCCTGCTTGTACTATGCTTGTCCTGTTGCCCTCTGGAAGAAAGAAATCACAAATCTATTAAGTTGGCTGACTCTGTTTTGGTACAAAATGTGAAACACATGAGTATAGGCAGAAAGCTATACCTTTCTGAAAAGTATACAGAATTGTGAATTAAGCAAAAGGTCATGTGTAACCAAAGAAATTTATTGCTGAATTGAAAAACATAGTGAAGGTCTCAAGGGAACAAAAGACATATGTAACATGTTTTATCTGAAAGTTGTTTCATTGAAGGCACACCCACAAAACTAATACACTGTTACAAGTGCCTGACTCTTCCAGTCACAAGGATCTACTGTATTTGCTGGCATTCAATAATAATGATTTCACATTGTAGTTCACCTGTGGATTGTTTCGTAATGTAGATGAAAAATTAGAACGATTGAGAGCTTTGGCCCATATTTATACTATTTTAGTGCTGTAAGTTTGTGCCGCTTTTGAGTCAGAAAATGACGCAAATGCGGCACTAAAAAAGTATAAATATGGTCCTTAGTTTTTCTGAAATGTGCTCAAGAATCTTAGTTTAGGAATAGTGCTTATGCATTCCTCTCTGAATATGGGGAAGTCCATAATATCAGATGATTTTGAGTGTATTTAAAATATGTGTTTTTGTTCACAATGACTTAAGTTTTGAATTAAAAAATGTAGAGAAATTCAATAACTAAGAAATGGTATATTATTGTCCGTTGCCACACTGAGGGAACTTCACATTAAGTGGACCTTCTGAAGAGGAACCTAACACATCTCATGGGAACCTTCCTGGTTTTTTATTTGAATTAGTTCAATTCTAGGAATTAGGGGAGCTGCGATATTTCGGCCACAATTTGGCACTATCAACACTAAACATTTTTGAAAACTAGAAAACCAAGGAAGTTCAGGTTGATGTGGATCCTAAGGAGCCCACTATATTTTCCTCTCCAAAATGCCCAACAAACATGACAGTTTGGCTAACATCACAGAATCCTCCATATTTTGTTGAGGGAAAGCTTAGGCATATGAAATGATCAACAAAATTCTCACCACCCAGAAATACTACAACCTTCTTGACAAAACGGTACTCCACTTTCATTGGTGGGTCTATTGCTTGTGACACAAAGCTTCCTAAAACACACTGTGGAAATGTCTAGATTTTTCCTTTTATATCCAATCATTCTGGAGAATGTTCATAGCTGCTGTACTTGGGTCAGGGTTATAAGAAAGCCAGCGAAACCTACCAACACCCAGACAATTCTGAAAATTGGACAGCAGATGGAGCCATTGATGGATTTGATTGCTTGCATTGCTATTTTTGTCTTACCCAGATTGCCTGCTAATCTCAAAGCTTTGGCTACAATAAAAGATTTTCCTCAAATTTCTATGAGGAAAGTTGCAGAATCTGCAGAGATGTTAAAACGTCCTACCACCCCGAGGCGACAGAATACTCTCCAAGTAAAGAGTCCACCACTTGTGTAGGTGGGCCGACTGCATGAGACAGGAAATGCCTTACAGTTTACTGTGGAAAGCTCTGTCTTTTTTTTGTTTACTTGTAATTTTTCCGGGGGGTGACAGACTGCAGTAGATGGGTTCGGAGTTCAGGGTTCAAGGTTGGCTTGCACTTAGAAAAATCTAATAATCCCACACATTTCTGTTTTAAAAAAACAACCAACCATTCATTTTATTGCTCATCAACCAACACATGAAATAGTCAAAGCATCTGTACCATTTTTCAGGGTAAGCAGGGTACTCAACAGTGCAACATTGAGTAGTCCGGCCATCCTGTTTGAAGGTAAAGGATAAGAGACAGACTTATTCCCAAAATATTTGGAATAAAGTATAACATAAGCCCATTGGCCTACCCTCATCAACCCCTATTTTCTTAATCGCCACAAAAGGTAAACTAGTTCCTCATATTTTCTCCCACTTCTGTGGCAGCCCCTACTCTGATACACTATAGTTTCTGGCTGATGACACCAATCCACGTCCATTTCCCAGACCATGACCCTGGAGGTGCAGTGACACCTCATGCATACTCCACTTTTTTGGCTACTTTTGCTCTCACCATTAACCATAGTTTGGGTATCTAGCCCACTCTGTCTCACCCTCGACATTTAATAAGAGCCACTTATCCTTTAGTGGTATTATTTGTGTTAATCCTACCCAGTAGGTATGAATGATTGGGCAGTTCCAAAGTGTGTGGAAGAAGGTGCCCTCTTGACTACAACCCCTCAAATGCAGCCGGGTTTTGCTCCTTCCCATTATATGTAAGAGCATTCTAAAGTAGTATGATCTGTGAAGGACGACAATTGAACCAGCTGAAAGCTGACCCTGATTCCCACAACCCACGTGCCCTGCATTGTCTCCTCCCATTCGTTGTCATCCAGTGCCTCGACATCTACCCCAGAGCTGTCCCTCAACGATCACATGGTGTTTGGAGAATTATTCATTATCTTTTTGTAAGTCCACGAGATGGCTTTATCAGTCAGAGGGTCTAAGAATAGGCAATCCTCCAGGAGGGTCACCTCCACCAGTTGTTCTCCATCTACTATGTAGTGTTTGAGGGCATGCCTAACCTTCCTATATCTCAACTGCTTCGTCCCTCTTAGTGCTACTGAAGTACCTCGAACTGCACCATTGAAGACCCCCTCCATAAGTCGCTGACGTGTTCTATTCCAATCAAGGTCCGTTTTGAGAAGCCTCTGATATTCCCCACCTCTTTCATTATGGTTGCTGTCCCATAAGAAGTTCTGTACCATTAGTTTCCCAACTGAACCTAGGAATTTTGAGGCCTCGCTCCACACTCTCACCACTGTTTGTGTATGAGTCTGCAGTGTTTGCTCTCACAGGAGCCTATGAGGAATTGCTGGATATCCCCTAGGCCTCATTGTCTCTCTTTTGACCTGGAGTGCTGGTTCAATACTGTCTGCAAAAACCCAGTTGTTCATAACAATAGGCTGTGTGGCCAGTAGTATTTCTGGGACTGCCAGTCCTCTGTTGTAGACTCCTCTCTTTAACCTTTTGAGGGCGGTGCACGAGCTACGTCCATCCCACAGGAGCAATCGGACCTCCTAATCCACTTTGCTAAAAAGTCTCTATGGACGCTAAACGATGTATTATGAAAGACATATAGGAGGCAGGGTAAGGTCATAATTTTATAAGAGGGCAGCTCTGCACATAGTAGAGAGTGGCAGGGCTCTCCAGCCGTCAACATCGTTACATAGCCTATTCAGTTGCACATACAGGTTCCTACAGAGGAATGCATCAGTATCCCAGGTGACATATAAACTGAGATACCCGAAGCCCTCCAATGTCACAGGCACATGGGGTGAAACACAGTGCATTGGCTTCCAGTGGATAGACCCAGAACTTGTCCCAGTTGATGCGGTAGCCAGCGTGGTCCCCAAAGATTCAGAAGATCTGCAGAATCCTGTCAATCAATAATGTAGACCAGGAGACATAGAGAAGTATGTCATCCGCATATAACAATATTTGCTCCTCCTATTCCCCAGTGCTGCTCACTCCGTTTATCAGGGGATCCTGATGAACCCAGGCCGCAAGGGGCAGAAGTGGTAAGGTGAAGATCACAGGGGACAATGTTCAACCCTGCCTTATGCCCTCCTGAAGGACAAAGGTCCGTGACATTGCGTTATTGACTTGCACTCCTTCCATCGGACTCTGGTACAGGAGCCGTACCCAACTGCAGACTTTGAGGCCAAAGTCCAACCTTTCAAGGGGTGGGAATATGTACTTACATTTGATGCTGTTGAATGCCAATCTGGTATCCATGGACAGAAACACAAACTGTTCAGAATGGTTGTTGCAGGTCATGTGTAGCACCCCATATAGATTTGCATGTTATGTCTGGTCCCGCTGTGTGGCTTAAAGCCGTTTTGATTTGGATGCCTAATTGTAGTGACCACTTTACGCAGTCTGGTGGCCAATAGTATCACCAGTGCTTTAGCCTCCACATTAGCTAAGGATATGGGTCTGTATGAGGCACAGTCAGTTGGTCTCTTGTTTTTGTTGCTGCCAGAACCATGATCACCATGTGTTCTGACACTTCAGTTTCCTTTCCTTTATAAAGTCCCACTGATATCCCATTAGGACCTGCTGCTTTCCCAGACTGGAGGTCTCCAATCGCCTTAGCGATTTCCCCCACTATTATTTTCTGTCTAGGGCTCCTCTGTCCTCATCCAATAGCCTCAGCAGGTGTATGTCATATAGGAGTGCCACACAGTCCTCGTTCGTCATGGTGGTCATGGAGGTATGGACACCCTGGTAATATTTAGCAAACATCTCTGCTATAGCTGGGTTACTCATCCTGGTCACCTTTTCTGGGTCCAGGGTTTCCAGAACCCTGTTCCGACCCTTGTCCTGCTTCTCTGACCACACCAGCAGTTTACTTGATTTATCGTGCACATTTTATAGTAGGTGCTGTTCAGCCAGAGTGTGAGCACAAGCCCTGTTTTCCCTCTGGGCATCACAGTTCATGTTGCTTGAGGTGAAACTGATGCTTGAGAACTTCATCCCCTTGTGTAAGGAGGTGGTATTCTAAGCTTTCAAAGTCACACTCGGGCATTTCGAATTGTAACAGTTGCTTCTTCCTTTTGCCACTTATAAGGGACTGTGCCTGCACAAGCTGGACTGTCTTGAAAGCCTCCACAGGACACAGGCTGAGTGCACCCATGTTTTCTTGGAAGTAGTGAACTGCCACTTTCTCCAGTTTGTCCTACAGGACGTTATCCTGCACTGTCCCTCGTCTGGCCACACAGCAGCAACCCCACAGGTGAAACTTGGCAGCGTGGATTTGCTGCTGAAAGATTTGATCACGGTGGAAAAAGCAAATTCGGGCCGCAGAGAAACAAGTAAACTGTTGCTTCTGCTGGATACACTTTAAGTCTACTAGCATCAGCTCCTCCACAAACCACCAAAGGAATTCCACACAGCTGTCTTGCTCTCTCTATCAACTCTAGGGTCAGCCATCGCATTTATGTCTCCACCCAATATAACGATCCTGGGCAGAATAACCAGGAGCAGGCACTGATATCAGAAAATCAATGTCATCACTGCTTTGTCTGTACAGGAAGCCCCCTGTCCCAGATGCTCATCGTGGAGGTCCATTCGTAGTTCTCCCAATTTGTCTCTTTGAGACGCCACCATGGGAACCCTCTTTTCTCTGCTGGCCCAGGGTGTGCCATCCCTCAAAGCACTCACAAACATCCTCCAGCTTGGTGAAGTGCCAGGATTTCCCTCAGCGATCACTTAAAGATGAGCCGGTATTGTATTGTATTTTAGTTCCTGGGTCAGGAAAAAATGGTATTGTGTTTTTTTCAAATTTTAGACGTCCATGAAAGCGAGCCACCTGTGCTATGGCACCCCAATCCCTGTAGTTGAGCACTCTCGATATGATTCTTCTGGGGCGGGGGCACCAGGCCTTGGTGGAGGAGCTCGCATCCTATGCACCCTTTTGGTGATAAAGGAGTTCCAGAGGTGTGTTGGACAGATGGTGTTCATGGTGAGGTTTTCAAGTAAGAGATCCATTCTGTGTCCTTCCACCTTCTCAGGGGTCCCCTCAACATGATTCTTGTGTCTCCTAGCCCTTCCTCCTTGATCTTCGAATGTGGCTGTAATGACAGTGTTTTGTTTTGTGAGGTGTTGGACTTGGTCCTCTAGCCTCTTGGTTGTAGACTGGAGTGAAACGATAATTGTTTTCACTGCTTTCACTTTCTCATTTATTTAAAAAAAAAATCAGCTTGTAGGATGGTAACAAAACATCGACTGACCGTGTACAATTTTGGTTCAATAGTGCCCTTCAGGTCTTGTATTGTGGCCATGATTGTTCTCAGGGAGGGCACTTGGGCCAGTTGTGAGTCTGCCTGCGAAAGGGCAGCCGCTACATCCTCCTCTTCAAAGCCAAATGCTGCCATAAAAACGGCATACTTGTCCATTTTGATCAGTTGGGTGAGTTTTGGTCATTTGATTTAACTATGATGGACACTAGTCCCCCCCGTTCATATCCCCTGCCATGCACGAACTTGTCTCTGGTCAATGTATGTGGGAGGAAGCAAGTAGCAACAGTGCAGGGATAGCCCTTGTCCCAGCAGGCCCAGGCAATCTCAGTGAAGCAACTCCACCCAATATGGCGGTCTTCACATGGCTTAGGGTGTTGCTCTCCCCCATAGTCACCAAGCCTCTAGAGGCAGGAACACCAAATTGCTCCCACCACCGGCCTCTCCATTCCACCTGCAGTGTGTAGCATTGTTGCAGGCGCCAACCAGGCAAGCACCTGGGCATCGAGGGCCATCACTCTTGTGGTTGTCATTTGAGGGAGGAGCGTACGGGCACCCCATCAGCTCACAACAGTTGGTGCCTGAGTTTCACCCGGAATCTGAGAGTGCCCCCAGTGTAGATTGTACACAGTGATGAGGAACATCCCATTGGCATCTGGCTCTGGCCCATGACAGCCCTAGGTCTGATGGCAAGCCCCTGCCCCCAGGCAGCTACCTGGCGATTTGTTACAGCAGTTAGATGCAAGCTCAGGTCAGGGCACCTCAGCTATACATACATGGCGCTTGTGTCTTTTCCAGTCACTGGAATGAAGCCAGGATCCTGGGCTGATCATCCACTGCAGGAGTTCCCAACCAGCCTCCAAAGCACTGCCTGGCAGTCATTTGCCCGACCGGTCTTCTTGGTGCCATCATGGTCCCACAGTCTCTGGCAGGCTCAACATCTTCACCCCGGGCCTCTGAAGAGGAGAGCCCAGTGTTCCCATGCTACCAAGAGAGTCCAGGTGCATTTGAGGACCCCAGCCGTCACTACAGCCCAATTTTGATATTTGCTCCAGAAAGTGGGGGAGGGCAACCACAGCACACTAGCTTGAAGAGAACTCCCAGGGTTGATGCACAAAGGTTGGTGCCAGCCGTGATCCACGGCTCTACAGGCTGCACGCCATTCATTCCCCAGCATGCACTCCCAGGGCAATTAATCCCACATCAGCAGGTCTGTTCTTACCAGCTTCTCAAAAGCCATCATGTAGGCTGGCATTCATGGATGTAATGCCAGGTGTTAGACTTGGCATCCTTGGTGTGGTCTCCCCTAACTTTTTGTATCTGCTTCCCAGGTTTTTTTTGTTTCCTATACTCTGTTTTTGCTGTTTATTTGCTCTGGACGCATTACTACTGACCAGTGCTAAAGTGTAAGTGTTCCCTGTGTAAATTATATGTGTAATTGGCTTTCCATTATTGCATATCTGATTTACTAGTATGTTCCTACTAAAGTGCACTAGAGGTGCCTAGGGCCTGTAAATTAAATGCTACTAGTGGGCCTGCCACATGAGTACCCTGTAAACATGGCTCAGACCTGTCACTGCAGTGTCTGTTTGTGCAGGTTTAAACTGCCAATTCGACTTGGCAAGTGTACCCACTTGCCAGGCCCAAATCTTCCCTTTTTCTGCATGTAAGGCACCCCTAAGGTAGGCCCTTCGTAGCCCCATGGACAGGGTGCATTATATATTAAAGGTGGGACATGTACTGATGTGCTTTACGTGTCCTAAAAGTGAAATACTACTGCATTCAGCCTTCACTGTTGCAAGGCCTATCGCTCTCATAGGTTAATATGGGGGCCGCCTTTGAAGAACTTTAAAGTGCAGATTCCCTTTGGGAGCAGATAGAAATACGGCGTTTAGAGTCTCTGAACTCACAATTTAAAAATACATCTTTTAGTGAAGTTGTTTTTTAGACTGTTAGTTTGACAATGCCACTTTTAGAAAGTAGACATTTTCTTGCTTAAACCATTCTGTGACTTTGCCTGTTTGTGGATTGCCTGTCTGGGTCAGTTTGACAGTTCGGCTGTTTGTGAATCCCCTCTAGACAGTGAGACAAAGGGAGGTGGGCTGTAGCCTGCATATCCTGATGAGCCATCTGTGCTAGAGTGAAGGGAGGAGTGGTCACTTACACTTGAATGGGCTGTGCCTGCCCTCTCACAATGCAGTCTCCAACCCCCTGGTGTGCGTCTGGGGCCTTGTCTGGGCAAGGCAGGATCTTGTGAACAAGAGAGACTCCCCTTTGAAGTAGGCCTACTTCAAAGGCAGAAAGGGGTAGAAGTATTGGACCCAAAACCCATGAAAATCAGATTACATCTGGAACCAAGAGGAACCTCTGCCAAGGAGAGGAGCTGGAGGAAGAGTACAGCCCCTTTTACTGTGACACAGGCTTTGCTGGGTTGGCCTGCAGTAGCTGCTTCTGCCTGAGAGAGGACAAAGACTGACTTTTGTGTGACTTCTCACTGGTAAAGAATCTCAAAGGGCTTGAACTGAGCTTGCTTCCTCTTGTTGAAGTCTCAGAGACATCAAAGATTCTCTGCTGGCACCTGGACTCTCTGCTGAGACTCCTGCCCTGCCAAGGGGTGCCCTAACCTGTCTCTGGGCTCTTGAAAGGTGAAGATGGTGGAAAAGGACAGAAATCCACACAAAGACCGCTGTGCAGGGAAACTTTCAATACACCTCCGGCCTCGTAGCTAAAATCGATGCTCCACCTGCATCATTGCTGGGCGATCAACGTATTGCAGCTGGAGAAACAACGCACAAAACCCACTAGCGGTTGCTGATAATGAAGCAAGCTCCAAGCAGCGTGGTTTCTGGACACTGTGCAACTGGATTCCAAACGCAACATCGTTGGGTGTGAAAAATCGCCGCAAAGCCTGTCCGGAACCAAGCTGCCCATCTGGGAATCGATGCATCGCTCTCTTGCGGGAGAGAGAAAATGACACACACTGACCAGACCGGAGAAGGAACGACGCAAGGTCTCGCTTGCGAGTAAAAAATCAACGCATTTTTGGTCTTTTCCAAAGCACGTTGGCCTGTGGGGATTTATTTTTTACGTTAACCAGGTACTTTGTGTAACAACAGCATTCTCACTGTTTTCTAAGGATTAAGGCCCTCATTATGAAATTGGCAGCAAACAACGCCGACCGCCGTGCTGATGTCCAACAAAAGACCACCAGTGACGGTGCAAAAGATTGACAACTGCCACCCACCGTGAGGACCAATGATGGCTGAAACGAAGTACAAATCACCTCGCCACCGCCACGCATACAAATCCACCATCCACCAAATAATGATGCACAAATCAGTGCGGCGGTCAGTGAATGTCGAGCAATGATTGGCGGTACCGACCGCCGCGGTCAGAAATGGGAGCTGCCAACAACAAATGCACACATTGGCAAATTTGAAAAGCATACATCTGACACACATCAACACCACTATAAAACACACACACCCCACAATCGTTTTGAAAGCCAATAGCACAACAGATATTGACATCACAAGATGCATACACTAAACTTACCATCACACAAGTCACACACACAAAACCACCACCAAAACTCAAACACTGCACATCCACCATCACACAAACCACATTCCCAACACAACAGCACGGTAACCAACTCACCTACAACACACCACCCACAACACACACCATGGCACCCCTCAAGCACTCCCTCTTCACCGACAGGGAGCTAAGGACCGTGGTGTACGAAATACTCAGGGTCGAGCCACAGCTATTCGGGGCACAGGTGCAGCAGACACCCTTGGCCAAGAAGATGGAGCTATGGCAGAGGAAAGTCAACAAGGTCAACGCTGTGGTAAACCATCCACACACAAGGAATGACATCAGGGAGAGATGAAACGGCCTGTGGGGGAATGTGAGTTTCATGGCATCACAACACAACATTGCGGTACAGAAGACTGGCAGTGTTCTCACATCTCCTCCCCCCAAATACGCTGACTGTGAGGAGAGGGTTTTGGCTATCCTGCACCCTACGGGCCTCACTGCACTCCCTGAAGAACTGGGCTCAGGTAAGTGAACCACAATACACTAACAGTCTCCACACCTGTAATGCATGTATCACCCCATCCCTTTCACTACCACCATGCCCCCATCCCCTACCCAGCCTACAACACCCAGACACTCCTATCCATGTTTCCTGCATGCCCACGACCCCCCATACAAATCACTATCCAGCCCCCTGTGCACAGTCACCAACCCATGCATGTAATGTCAGGAGCTCTACAACACCCAGAATGCACCACCACCCCCTCACTAAATGCATCAAAAAGAACACAAAGCGAACCTGCATGCTACAACATGGGAATGTAACCACCAATAACTGGTGAGCAGTGCTGCAAAGGACAAGAAAGTGCAGGACACCCACATCTCTATTCTCTCACACACAGGCACCACCACCCATGCCACCCAGACAGAGACGTCAAGGAGTGCCAATCCTCCACCTGAAGATGAAGGCCCCACACAGGACAGTGCAGAGGGATGTCCGGACACAGAGAAAATCCCTGGGCCATCCCACAGTCCTGGACAGTCACCCTCCAGAAGCCCCACCCAGGACACCACTGACACGCCTACCACTCAACTACCACCATCAGCTGTGGCCCAACGCCCACACACCAGAGTCTCCAGGCCACAGACTGGATGCCACACATGTACAGAGGCCTGAGTCTCCACCCACCACCAGGCAGGATGATGAAGGGCCCAGTGCAAGTGGCACTGCCAGACCTGTGCTGGTGACACAGGGGGCTAGGGCCAGTAGGAGGGTATCAGTGGCCCAGGGGGGTGGCCCAAGGAGGGATGATGCTGCCCAGGAGGTCATTGCTGAGGCCCTGGGAGCATACCACCATTCCCAGGACAGGATGGGCCAGATCCTGGCAACATTGGAGGAGAATGAGAGGCTGCAGGTAGCACACCACCAGGAGGCCATTGAGCAATGGAAACAGCTCAGTGCTACTATGGCCTCCATTGCAGGGGTGCTGCAGCACAAGACCAGCATCCAGCATGAGTCCTCCACCCACCTTCAGGCCCCTTCCACTAACCAGGGCACTGTCTTGCCATTTACATCAGCAGCAGCTAGTAGAATGGTGGCACTGCCAGAGGACTCACAGGACACCAGCACCCCTTCCCCTGCAACCCAGGCTCATCCTCGCAAACATGGCCTCAGACTCAGACATCCCAGCAAAACATCAGCCAAGACCAAGCCTGTAGGAAAGTACCATCTTGCCTGGCATGTTACCCCCATATTTCACTGTATATGTGTTGTTTTAGTCTATGTGTCACTGGGACCCTGCCAGGCAGGGCCCCAGTGCTCATAAGTATGTGCCCTGTATGTGTTCCCTGTGTGATGCCTAACTGTCTCACTGAGGCTCTGCTAACCAGAACCTCAGTGGTTATGCTCTCTCTGCTTTCCAAATTTGTCACTAACAGGCTAGTGACTAATTTTACCAATTCACATTGGCATACTTGTACACCCATATAATTCCCTAGTATATGGTACTGAGGTACCCAGGGTATTGGGGTTCCAGGAGATCCCTATGGACTGTAGCATTTCTTTTGCCACCCATAGGGAGCTCTGACAATTCTTACACAGGCCTGCCAGTGCAGCCTGAGTGAAATAACGTCCACGTTATTTCACAGCCATTTACCACTGCACTTAAGTAACTTATAAGTCACCTATACGTCTAACCTTCACCTGGTGAAGGTTGGGTGCAAAGTTACTTAGTGTGTGGGCACCCTGGCACTAGCCAAGGTGCCCCCACATCGTTTAGGGCAAATTCCCTGGACTTTGTGAGTGCGGGGACACCATTACTCACGTGCACTGTACATAGGTCACTACCTATGTACAGCGTCACAATGCTAACTCCGAACATGGCCATGTAACATGTCTAAGATCATGGAATTGTCACCCCAATGCCATTCTGGCATTGGGGTGACAATTCCATGATCCCCCGGGTCTCTAGCACAGAACCCGGGTACTGCCAAACTGCCTTTCCAGGGTCTCCACTGCAGCTGCTGCCAACCCCTCAGACAGGTTTCTGCCCTCCTGGGGTCCAGGCAGCCCTGGCCCAGGAAAGCAGAACAAAGGACTTCCTCTGAGAGAGGGTGTAACACCCTCTCCCTTTGGAAATAGGTGTGAGGGCTGGGGAGGAGTAGCCTCCCCCAGCCTCTGGAAATGCTTTGATGGGCACAGATGGTGCCCATCTCTGCATAAGCAAGTCTACACTGGTTCAGGGATCCCCCAGCCCTGCTCTGGCGCGAAACTGGACAAAGGAGAGGGGAGTGGCCACTCCCCTGACCTGCACCTCCCAGGGGAGGTGCCCAGAGCTCCTCCAGTGTGTCCCAGACCTCTGCCATCTTGGAAACATAGGTATTTGTGGCACACTGGACTGCTCTGAGTGGCCAGTGCCAGCAGGTGGTGTCAGAGGCTCCTTCTGATAGGCTCGTACCTCTCTTGGTAGCCAATCCTCCTTCCTAGGTAGCCAAACCTCCTTTTCTGGCTATTTAGGGTCTCTGCTTTGGGGATCTCACCAGGTAACGAATGCAAGAGCTCATCAGAGTTCCTCTGCATCTCCCTCTTCATCTTCTGCCAAAGGATCAACCGCTGACTGCTCAGGACGCCTGCAAAACCGCAACAAAGTAGCAAGACGATTACTAGCAACCTTGTATCGCTTCATCCTGCCGGCTTTCTTGACTGTTTCCAGGTGGTGCATGCTCTGGGGGTAGCCTCCCTCCTCTCTGCACCAGGAGCTCTGAAGAAATCTCCTGTGGGTCAACTGAATCTTCCCCCTGCAACCGCAGGCACCAAAAGACTGCATCACTGGTCCTCTGGGTCCCCTCTCAGCATGACGAGTGTGGTCCCTGGAACTCAGCAACTCTGACCAAGTGACTCCCACAGTCCAGTGACTCTTCAGTCCAAGTTTGGTGGAGGTAAGTCCTTGCCTCCCCACGCTAGACTGCATTGCTGGGTACCGCGTGATTTGCAGCTGCTCCAGCTCCTGTGCACTCTTCCAGGATTTCCCTTGTGCACAGCCAAGCCTGGTTCCCCGACACTCTAACCTGCAGTGCACAACCTTCTGAGTTGTCCTTCGGTGTCATGGGACACCCTTTTGTGACTTAGGGTGGACTCCAGCACACTTTTCTTCTAAGTGCCTGTTCAGGTACTTCTGCAGGTGCTGCCTGCTTCTGTGAGGGCTCCCTGATGTGCTGGGCGCCCCTTCTGTCTCCTCCTCCAAGTGGCGACATCCTGGTCCCTCCCGGGCCACAGCAGCACCCAAAAACCCTAACCACAACCCTTGCAGCTAGCAAAGGTTGTTTGCGGTCTTTCTGTGTGGGAACAGCTCTGCAAGCTTCATCTCGACGTGGGACATCTATCCTCCAAAGGGGAAGTTCCTAGTCCTCTTCTTTCTTGCAGAACTCCAAGCTTCTTCCAACAGTTGGCAGCTTCCTTGCACCCTCAGCTGGCATTTCCTGGGATCCTGCCCACTCTCGACACTGTCACAACTATTGGACTTGGTCCCCTTCTCTTACAGGTACTCAGGTCCGGAAATCCACTGTTGTTGCATTGCTGGTGTTTGTTCTTCCTGCAGAATCCCCCTATCACGACTTCTGTGCTCTCTGGGGGTAGTAGGTGCACTTTACACCTACCTTTCAGGGTCTTGGGGTGGGCTATGTTTCTAACCCTCACTGTTTTCTGGCAGTTCCAGCGACCCTCTACAAGCTCACATAGGTTTGGGGTCCATTTGTGGTTCGCATTCCACTTTTGGAGTATATGGTTTGTGTTGCCTCTATACCTATGTGCTCCTATTGCAATCTACTGTAATTTTACACTGCTTGCATTACTTTTCTTGCTATTACCTGCATAATTTTGGTTTCTGTACATATATCTTGTGTATATATCTTATCCTCATACTGAGGGTACTCACTGCAATACTTTTGGTATATTGTCATTAAAATAAAGTACCTTTATTTTTAGTACTTCTGTGTATTGTGTTTTCTTATGATATTGTGCATATGACACCAGGGGTATAGTAGGAGCTTTACATGTCTCCTAGTTCAGCCTATGCTGCTTTGCCATAGCTAACTTCTATCAGCCTTAGCTGCTAGAAACACCTCTACAAGCCAGGCCAGCCTCCTACAAAGCCCACCGCCAGGAAGTGACTCTGCCCTCAACTGTCTCCCTTGTGTGCCACTGAGCTACTTTGTTGACATGCCACTGCCATTTCACCATCTTCTAATGGCCCCATGGACTAGGCCCCTGTGCTACCAGCAGCTGTGGAAATGTATCTAAGTATATTGTTCACCATGTGCCCACTCCCTTCCACTGTCCTATCACTCATGTATGTTTTATCTTCAAATAAATGCACGTGTACACACAGAATATCTGTCCTTATTTAATGTAGGCAATCAAATGTTAATGTGTATGTATCAGCCAGTTTCCATCAAGATGCCACTTTCATTTCAGGAGGGGGTCTAACAGACTGTAGTGTTTGAAGTATGTCACACTGTACATTCCATTGTTGTAACAAATGTCTGTTTCTTCATTCATAAAGTTGCCACATCACTGGTAAGGAACACCATAGCACTTAGTACATAAGTCACCCTGAAACAATGCAGTAAACCCATTTGCATAATAGAAAAAGTACCTGACAGTCACTGGAAGTATAGTCAGATTAGCTGGGTTCTGGAGTTGATGTCCTCCCCCTCTACTTCTCCATCACTCTCATCTATTCTCTGAGGTGGCAGGGGTGGTTGGACATTGTCCTCCTCTTACGGAAGTGGTACAGCTTTCCTCACAGCCAAGTTGTGCAGCATGCAGCAGGCCGTCACTATCTGACACACCTTGCCAGGGACACAGCACAAGAATCCTCCATAGAAATGCAGGAAATGAAATCTTGCCTTCAGGAGTCCTATGGTCCGCTCAATCACCCTCCTTGTGCAACCATGTGCCTCACTATGATGGATTTCTGCATCTGTCTTGGGATTTCTCAAAGGTGTCAGGAGCCATTGCATGTTTGGGTAGCCAGAATACCTTGGAAATGTGGGTGAAATAGGGTTAAAACACATACTTTCTACTTGCATACAGCCTGCCTGTCAGGTATATAACTAATACAGTGTCATACACATTCACCTATGAGCCAAGGTCTGTCTCCTGTAGTTGTCCCATCATGTGTGGCACACTGTTGTTTCTCAGGACAAAATAATCATGGACTGATCCTGGGAACCATGAATTTACATGAGAAATGGACTGATCAGCAAAACACCCCAATTGGACATTCGTGGAGTGAAAGTTTTTACGATTCCTGAACACCTGTTCATTTACTGTTGGGGTTATGAGGGCTATGTGGGTACCATCAATGGCACCTATCACATGGGGGATATTTTCAAAAGCATAGAATCCTGATTTGATGGTAGTGAGATCAGCTCTTTGGGGTAACTGGACATAACGTTGCAGGTGTTGCACGAATGAGTACAAAAAATTAGACAGGATGTAGCTGAATATTGGGTGAGATACACCGGCTGCCATGCCCACTGTCAATGTAGCACAGATAGTACCTGCACAGTTGTAGGTATGGCATGGGATTTCTATTAGCTGGCATCAGAACAGGCTCTATTTGTGTACAGAGTTCCAGGATTGTGGCTCGATTCAGGCAGTAATTGATGATGATGTGACATTCTTCTATGGTGGCCAGATCTGCCAACGGTCTGTAAACAGATGGGGCCCTCCCTTGCCACATGGGTCTGTACCTATGGGGGAGGAAGAGAGACACATTGAGTTGGGAGATACACTTCCATAACAAGGTTCCACTATTAATGTTGCACATGCAATGCAATTGTCCCTCACAAAGACACAAAGAACGTGGTAATCTTGTTAGGGTAATGTGTGGTGAGGTGTCTATGTTTTATTGCATCACAGTGTAGGCACACTTCCCACCATGATTCTATGAGGAGGACCAGTAATCATAACAGTACTCGACAAAGGGGAGAGAGAATAGAGCCATGGACTAGGACCCCAGCCAACCTATGAAGGCGTGGTGGATGCAAAATGGCAGCCTCCTGCCGTATAAGTAGTGTAGTGAAGGAAGTGACCTCATTCCACTGGCGTTAGTCGTCATGGCGGTAGGCGGTGTTCACTGCTGTGCACCTGATCATTGAATAACATTGTTGTCAATGGTGAAGTAGGGCCAATCATGATGACCACTGGTAGAACCGGTGTACATCGCTGTGGTATATACTGCGATTTTGCCATGCCCTTGCCACTTGACTCCTGCACCTTGAGAAGGAAAGAACTCCACTCCGGGTGTTGCTGTGTCCTGGCTCTGGTCCTTGAGATGGCATGTGCTACAGGGGAAAGGGCCCCGGCCTTCATCATGAGGAGCTGGAGAAGCTGGTGGACGGGGTCCTACCCCTGTATGAAAAGCTGGATAGGCGACCAGAGGCCCAGGTGAGTTGCTATTCGTCCTCCTTGAATGTGAGTGAATGTGGTGGATGCTTGTAGGTATTTTTGTTGGCTGTGTGAATGCTTACCCTTAGTGTGTCTGGCAGTTTTTGGCTTGGCCATTGTCTAAATGTATTTCTCCATGGACTATATCAGGTTGAACTGGAAAGGCATTTGTTAATGGGGCACCCACACTGACATCTGTTTCTTTACTCTGTGTGTCCCATGCAGGTCAGCACCCATCAGAAGAAATGATTTTGGCAAGCCATCACCGAAGAAGTGTGGAGCCTGGGGTATCTACAACCGACAGAGCACCAACTGCAGGAGCCAGTGGGAGGACCTGAGGCGATCAGCCCGGAAGACCGGAGAGGCCCAGCTGGGGACGCCATCTCAATGAGGGTGGGGTGCCCGTCAGACCCTGACCCCCCTAATGGCCCGCATTCTGGCACTGGCCTATCCAGATTTAGATGGGCTCATGAAGGTAGTACAGCAGCCACAAGGGAGTGAGTACCAACACTGTTGTTATGCAACTATGATGAGTGTAGTTAGTTGCAATGGGGTGCATGCATTGTACTGCCAGACCCATAGACAGGTTTGTTCCTCCAGTCCTGCCCCCCTCTACGTCTGTGGGATAGTGTCCTTACGTAGATATGGCGGTGAATGTGGGCCTGTGAGGGGTCCCGTGTTTGGGCTATTGGTTTTAATGTAGCCTCATGGATTTGCAGATTTGTTGTCTTGGCATCGCCTCTCATTGTTTCCCATTGCAAAGTGTAGCAGACTAGAGGGACAGGAAGGTAATGTAGTGTACTGGGGGATCATGCCTACCAGTCAGGGGCACATTCATATCATATATTTTGTCTGCTGAGGGTTAGTGCCTGAGATGGGTAGGAGTGTATGTGTCCCAACGTGTATATTTTCCCTTGAATTAACATACTTCTTTCTTCTTTTGTCCCACCCCTCTGTGCTTTTGTGTCCTTGTGTGCTTTAGCTTCATCTGGTGAGGGAGCTGAGGCACCGGCGAGTGGGGATGCTACAGCCCAGCGGACCCAGGAGGCAGAGTCCACCGACGCCACAGGGACAAGTGGGTTGGAGGGCGACGGGAGTACCACGGGGATGCAACTACCACTGGAGGTAGTGACTCTGACAGCTCCTCCAATGGCAGCTCCCTGGTGGTGGCGGACCCTACTGGGCCCAGCCATTTTTTGCCATCTTTCGCCACCCCTATACCATCACTGCCCTCCCAGTAGCTTCCCACTGAATTGCCTGTGCTTACCCAGGAGGGTGGGCGTCTCCTTTGCCCCAGTCACCTCTTCTCCTGCCCCAGTCGGCTCAACTGCTTTCACTCAGGAGGCAATTGACCTCCTGAGAAACATCTCTGTAGGTCAGACAACCATTGTGAATGCCATCCAGGGGATGGCATCTACAATGCATCAATGCAGTGCGTTTCTGGAAGGCATTCACGGTGCCATGTCTGGCCTACAGAGATCTTTTCAGGCTCTGGCCTCCTCTTTGATGGCAGCCAGTGTCCCTGGTCTTTTCAAAGTCCTCCCCAGTCCACCCAAGCTATTCCTGTGCCCCTTCCCCATGGAGGAAGAAGGCCCTTTTTGCCCCTGGTCCCTCTGCCATCTCCCCTGGCCAGGCCCACTCCTTCTCCTTCCAAGGCCAAGCCCAAACCCTCTCCACTGCCAGAACCTACACTCAAGACCCCCCCTTCCAGACCTGAGTCCCCACCCCTGCCACCCCCTACCTCTGATCCCTGAGGTGCCTGACTGCCCCATTGATGACCCTTCTCAGTGGAGGATTTATTTCATTGTGGAATTCAAGTGTGGGCTATATTTGGCCTTCCAGGATTTTTCTATGGACTGGCCTATGGCCTTGTTTGGACATTTATTATTTCTTATAAATAAATGTTTGTGCCCAGCAGACCTGTTGGTGCCATATTGACCCGTTGTGCAGCGTTTCACTGTGGTGGTGTGGTGGTGTGGTGTGCACAGATGGTTGCATTGGTGCAGGTATTACTTAGCTTGTGTCTGGTAAGTACATTTTGTAAGGGTATGTATGGCTTAGGATGATGGGAGGGGTTAAGTGTGCATTGAGGTGTGGGTGGGGTGGGTCAGTGTGTAATTGTGCCCTTTCCTCCCATGTGTGCTAGGATGCAGTACTTACTGTCATTATCTTCGTCAGCGGTCTCGGTCCTGGAGAAATATGGCAAGGAGAAGCACTGGCATTATTTCAAACTCTCGCTCCATGTCGGCATGTTCTGTGTGCCTCCAGTGAGTGTTTCCCTTAACATGGTTTTTTTCCGCCAGGAGATGGTGGCCAAAGCAGTGGTTCGGCCTCCATATTATAATCCTGGTGGAGCTGCCACGGTCCAAGCACGGGTACCGCCAAGCTGCCACCAGTCGACAGCCTTGCGGTGCTGGAGGTCTTCATCCACCAGGGAAGCGCTGCAAGTAACACTGCCCTGGGGATTAAAACTCCCCTCTCCGCTGGCTTTTGCATGGCCGTCCCACTGCCATGTAAAGGCTGGTGGAGGTGGGGTGCTGGGGGCCACATAGGGACCAGGTGGATAAGCAGAGCAGGGGCCCCCATGCCCGAATAACGGGAAGTGAAAAACATAATGGGTGCTGTCGCACCTGACGCACTGCAACATTGCCGCCAGGTCTATTACGAGCTGGTGTCAAAGTTGTGGTGAGTTTCCTGCTGGACCAGCGGGCAGAAACGCTATTTGCACCCCCTGGCCCAGCTGGAAACTCATAATAGGGCCACTGGGTGGAAACCGACCCAAAGAGTTTGGCATGTGGCCTCCACTGCCCGCCAAACTCTTAATAAGGGTGTAAGTGTTGTTAGTCCAGTATGGGGCACCAAGCACTACCTTCATAGTGGTAGACGGCTAAAAGCCTTGCCAGAAGTTAAGTGACATGAGCAGTGCTGTGGCAGCATATCTGTTTTGTGTTTAGTAAGAATCAGTAGTATGACTAGGCCTTTTTACATGTGTCACTAGAGGGCTGCCTACTGGCTCACTCATGTAAAGCTCTTTTACTATTTACTTAACTCACTCTTAGCCTACATGGTAAAAGTGTGCAGTGGCAGGCAGCACCCAATACTTTTGTGGGTATGCTGGGATGTATGACTGGTTGTGAATGATACAAAACATGGAAGTCTATGGGTTCTGTTTTGGAAACCCAGGGCCTGGGAAGGCTAGTAGAGGTGAGGACAGCAACCCCTTAGACACCATATATGAATGCTGACAGTCCTAAAGGCTGGAGAGGGAACACACACTTGATGAGGGGAGACATACCATCCTCTATGCACATCAAAGGCCTCTTAGGATGTGTAACTGGTCGGTAGGGCTGAGGCGCATGGTAAAGCAAGAGAGTGGGTCTGATAAGGTTGGCTCTGAAGGTCCAGGGAATCATGATATAGAGAAAGCCATTTGCATTTGATCCCTTGTGAGACATATTTCAGTGGAAGCTGACAACCAGGTGTGCTCCCGGGTTACTCTCTTTCACTGTATTATGGGGCCATCAAAATTGGAGCAGCTCCTGTTAAGGCAGACTGTCCCTTTTTGAAAGCATAGGAGAGGGAAGAGGACATTTCAAACAAGTCAACACCCACTGCAAGAGTATCAACACTAAATCAAACCAGCGTCTGGATTTGGGTTATAAAGGTAGGACCTTGAGTCCCACAAACTGTTCAGCAGTACTGTTCATCAAAAGAGAAGATCTCCGAGATAACTCACTCCTTTAATGAGGACTTGGGACCAAGGTCTACTAGTCTCCCTGCTGGGTGAGGGAAAATCAACCAGGTAGCCAAGAGCACTTGCCATGAGCCTGGAGCACCGGGCTTTTGACTGCCTGCCGAGACCAGCAGATTTTGTGAGGAGGAGGAGTGGTTGAGTTCCACAAACTGTTCTACAGCTCTGTTTATCAGGAGAGAAGATCACAAAGACTTCTAGCTGCTAAAACCAGCACTACGGACTAAGGGCCTGATTACAACATTTGAAGACGGTGTTAATCCGTCCCAAATGTGACGGATATACCACCTACCATATTATGAGTCCATTATATCCTATGGAACTCGTAATAGGGTAGGTGGTATATCCGTCACATTTGGGACGGATTAACACCGTCCTCCAAAGTTGTAATCAGGCCCTAAGTCTGCAAGTTTCCTGCTGGATGAGGGGCTACTACCCAAGAAGTGAATACCACTTCCCCTGAGGCTAGAGCACCAGCCTTCTTACTACCTGCCAAGACCAGCAAACTCTATAAGGAGAAAGGAGGTCATCTGGAGGGAGTGAAGGCCAGCAGGGATCATACCGAGTGGATCCTGGTGAGCGAAGTGTAAGATGCCTGTTCCAATCAGGAGTGCTGCACACAAGAAGTTGAAATCCCCATGTGCCTGGGGGACACCATGAAATTAGGGACATTGACCTTGTGCAGAGAAGTTGGCAAACTCCATATGCCAAGAGTGTTTCAACATCAAATTAAAGCTGTTGTCCTTATGCAGAAAACGTTTTCTGCCACGTGAGCCTAGAAGGGTCCGCCGTTAAATTCAGCCTATCATTCTTGTGCAGGCGAATTGACCATCCAGCATTGCCATACTGGAGGCTGCAGAGACGAGCTTCAATCCTCTTGTCCTTGCCAGCTGCCATTGGGTCGAATGAGACTGATGCCATCAAGCCCGTTGGGGACTTGTTTGAGATGCTGCTGAAGATGACTCTGAACACCGAACTTAGACTTTGATGTGTGGAGATTACTATGAGATTCAGAAAAAAATCATCTCCAGCATTGAATGGGGAATAATCATCTTCATTAGAAGGGGCAGAGAGACTCAGGGATATGGCCCAGGGTGAGGCTAGCACACCGACTTAAAAAAACTGTGACATTATTTTGTGTATTTCCTTTATACTTAGTATTTTTGTAACAGCAAACATTGACTGGACAATCAATATAGCATGACTGCTGGCTGTACTTTGACTCATGCTCCTATGTATGATTCACAACTACCTTCCTTCAAAGACCCTTGGACTGCTTGACCCACACTACCACTGGGCGTCAAATGCTGAAAGGGACATTACCTGGCAAGTTACTCAGAATTAATGGTAGGTTGTTCCGCAGGACAGCAGGAGCAAAAGGCTCCAACCCCTACTGTTGGGCCCAGTAACCCCTCCTTATACTATGCTTGCCCTGTTGCCCTCTGGAAGAAAGGAATCACAAATCTATTAAGTTGGCTGACTCTGTTTTGGTACAAGGTGTGAAACACATGAGTATATGCAGAAAGCTATACCTTTCTGAAAAATATATAAAATTGTGAATTAAGCAAAAGGTCAGGTGTAAGTAGAGAAATTAATTGCTGAATTAAAAAACATAGTGAAGGTCTATAGGAAACAAAAGACACATGTGACATGTTTTATCTGAACGTTCTTTCATTGAAGGCAAACCTACAAAACTAATACACTGTTACATGTGCCTGACTCATCCAGTGACATGGATATACTGTATTTCCTGGCATTCAATAATACAGAAAAATATTTGAAAAAAGGGCTGTAGAAGAAGGCTTGTGGTTTTTCCCCTGAATATGTCATCAACAAAGAGTTTGTAGCACTAAAATCACCAGCTTCCCATCTTTCAGGAAAAGTCAGACTTGAATCAGAAAACCAAATTTCTCAACATAATTTTGGCATTTTTCTGAGATATACCCCATTTTGACTATTTTTTGTGCTTTCAGCCTCCTTCCAGTTAGTGACAGAAATGGGTGTGAAACCAATGCTGGATCCCGGAAAGCTAAATATTTTTGAAAAATAAACAAAATTCTGAATTCAGTAAAGGTTCATTTGTGTAGATCCTACAAGGATTTCCTACAGTAAATAACAGCTGAAATAAAAAAATATTGAAATTGAGCTGAAAACAACAGCCATTTTTCTTTATGTTTTACTCTGTAACTTTTTCCTGCGATGTCAGATTTTTGAAAGCAATATACCGTTATGTCTGCTGGACTCTTCTGGTTGCGGGGATATATAGGGCTTGTAGGTTCATCAAGAACGCTAGGTACACAGAGCCAATAAATGAGCTGCACCCTGCACTGGGTTTTCATTCTATACCGGGGATACAGCAATTCATTTGCTGAAATATAAAGAGTGAAAAATAGGTATCAAGAAAACCTTTGTATTTCCAAAATGGGCACAAGATAAGGTGTTGAGGAGCAGTGGTTATTTGCACATCTCTGAATTCTGGGGTGCCCATACTAGCATGTGAATTACAGTGCATTTCTCAAATAGACGTTTTTTTTACACACTCTCTTATATTTGGAAGGAAAAAATTTAGAAAAAGACTTGGGGCAATAACACTTGTTTTACTATTCTATGTTCCCCCAAGTCTCCCGATAAAAATGGTACCTCACTTGTGTGGGTAGGCCTAGCACCTGTGGCAGGAAATGCCCCAAAACACAACGTGGACACATCACATTTTCCCAAAGAAAACAGAGGTGTTTTTTGCAAAGTGCCTACCTGTGGATTTTGGCCTCTAGCTCAGCCGGACCTAGGGAAACCTGCCAAACCTGTGCATTTTTTAACACTAGAGACCTAGGGGAATCAATGATGGGGTGACTTGTGGGGCTCTCACCAGGTTCTGTTACCCAGAATCCTTTGCAAACCTCAAAATGTGGCTAAAAAAAAACTTTCTCCTCACATTTCGGTGACAGAAAGTTCTGGAATCTGAGAGGAATCACAAATTTCCTTCCACCCAGCGTTCCCCAAAGTTTCCCGATAAAAATGATACCTCACTTGAGGGGGTAGGCCTAGTGCCTGCGACAGGAAATGCCCCAAAACACAACGTGGACATATCACATTTTTCCACAGAAAACAGAGTCGTTTTTTGCAAAGTGCCTACCTGTGGATTTTGGCCTCTAGCTCAGCCGGCACCTAGGGAAACCTACCAAACCTGTGCATTTTTTAAAACTAGAGACCTAGGGGAATCCAAGATGGGGTGACTTGTGGGGCTCTCACCAGGTTCTGTTACCCAGAATCCTTTTCAAACCTCAAAATATGGCTAAAAAAACACTTTTTCCTCATATTTCGGTGACAGAAAGTTCTGGAATCTGAGAGAAGCCACAAATTTCCTTCCACCCAGCGTTCCCTCAAGTCTACCGATAAAAATGATACCTCACTTGTGGGGTATGCCTAGTGCCTGCGACAGGAAGGGATCACACAAGTGTCAATTGTAGTCCTTGCATGAGGGATACTGTTAACCCTGGAGTGATCCATTCCTGAAGCAGGCACTAGGCGCAGGCACACAAGCGGGTTGTGTTTTTATCAGGACAAGTGGAGAAACACTGGGTGGTAGGAATTGTGAGGATCCCTGCACATTCCTGTAGTTTCTGTGATAAAAAGAAAGGAAAAATAGTGGTTTTAATCAACGTTTCACTTTTGCAGGGTATTCTGGGTAAGAAAACGTTGTTAAATCCAAACACGCCACACTTACGGGGGCAGCCTTGGGTGTCTAGTTTTCAGAAATGTCTGCGTTTGGTAGGTTTCCCTATATGGCTGCAGAGCCCAGGACCAAATACTTAGGTGACTGTCTTAAAAAACAAGGCTGTTTTGTGGTAGGTAATTTCAATATCTCCACAATCCGTTTTGGGTACTTCCCTGTTGTGGTCACTTGCCCACTCACTAAAGTGAGGCAGTTTTTCACTGGAGACTTAGTGGAACTTGTGGCTCCCTGCAGATCCCTGGACTTCTGCTCATTGGAATGCAAGGCAAATGTGTTTTTTAAGGACATTTTGTGATTTCAACGGGATTCTGGGTGAAGGAAAACTGGTGAGAACCACGCAAGTCCTGCACCCTTGGACTCCCCTGGTACTAGTTTGTTAAAGTTAACCCACCACTCACACTGGTTGGTTTAAGCACCTCCAGAAATTATGGTTTCAAAGCGTGAATACTTATCAAAGTATCTGAATATTGAAACCAAGCCTTCTGAAGGTGGGCCACCAACCTCTTTATGGTCCATTCATACACCATTCACGCACAACAAACAACCCTTTCAAACCGCCGGCCACGGGCCCAATCCAACCAATCACTGCACTCACATTAACTTACCGCTGCCAGACAAGGGCCCATCACATTCACATGCCACAGAACGGAATAAGTTTGACTACATTTTACCACCTGTCAAGTAACTGCCTCCTTCTTCCTGAACATTACTAAATGCATGCGTAAGGAACCTTTACTAATGACTCCTGTAACAGCCACCTGAGGCTCAGGAAGACATGTTTTTCATGCGCCTTTAACGCACTCTCTGTGCTAAATCCAACTCCTTCCAGTTTGTGGATGCAAGTTGGGGGTGTCCGAGTATGCTGTACCAAGCGATTCCTCGAACTGAGTGAACATATCTACCTTTGAAATTAAGGAAGACATGCTGGGGATTTCTCATGATGTTCCCTAAAGAGAAGGTCATAGGCTATGAAAAAAGGTAGTGTTTGGGACACAGGAAAGTCCATGAAAACGTAGCATATGTCCCAGCCAACATTATGCGCAGTGATGTGACTGTAATGCACTTATACAGCAAACTGAACATCTACTAAGTTCTGATGGAAGATGAACATGAAAAGCAGGTCAAACACTGACCTATACAAGTCATTTTCCTTCAGTGCTGGGATGGCACCAATGGGTTTGAATCCATAGGTGTAGATGATGTACATCTGTACTACCTTCACTATCTGCCTTCTACCTGTGCAATAAGCCTGTGAAGACACACCTACCATAAGCTTTCCTTAACCATTCATGTCTCTGTTCTCATCAGAGTCCTGAATAATCCTGTATAATTGCCAAGTGAACCTATACTAGTTTGTGTATGCAAGTTGGAGGTTTCCAAGCATGCCGTACAAAGTGATTCCTCAAACTGAGAGAGCATATCTACCGTTGAAAGTAAGGTAGACCTGCTGGGGAAGAAAGGGTACTCATCGACAATGTGGTATATGTTCTGTCCACTAGTATATGCAGTAGGGGGAATATAATGCATGTTAATTGAACAGAACACCTACCCCATTCTGACGGTGGATTTAGCTCTCCAGCAGTCCAAAATTGAGTCCATCATGAAGTAGATGAAGTAAAATTCTGTGGCTCCTTGTCTAACGAAGCAGTGGCCCATGGACGTTTGGTATCCATGCACTGCCACTGAAAGGATTACCCAATGGCAGCTCAACCTCAGTTGACTTCCCAGAACTTTGCTTTAGTATGATACAACGTAAAGCAAGTAGGGATACAGAGGCCTGGTTGTAATGGACACTGGGGTCAGGAATACCGACTCTCCTGCCGCTTTCCATGCTTCGAGCACACTTTACAGCGACGACATGGGCAATCCTTTTTGGGTGTTTTAGGAATGCGATCAGCGAAGTGTCGCTCCTGCAGCCTTGCCACATCCTCCAGAACATATGAGGTGGACACTGCTGCTTCTTCTGTAACAGCAGTGAGGCTTTCAATTACAGACAACTGGAAGTCAAGGAAAGTCATGAGTCTCCCTTTGGTTGTCTGATGGTAAACAACATACGCATTATATGTTGCCATCTGAATCAGGTGTGTAAACAATTTCTTGTACCAGGTGTGAGTTTTACTACACGCATTGTATGGTTGAAGAACCTGGTCGTTCTTGTCCACTCCGCCCATGTACTTATTGTAATCAAGTATACAGATGGGCTTGTGGACTTCGGCCATCTGACCCCAAACCGTGATGGGGGAAGTGCTCTCATCATGAATTGTACTGAGCACGTATACATCACGCCTATCCAAGAACCTGACTGCGAGCAGTTCGTTAGAATGCAATGCAGTACTCTGATTTCTGGAGCTTCTTGCAAACAAGCTCCTGCGGGAATCCCTTGCAGTTACAGTGAACTGTACTGCAGGCCACGGTGCCAGCTTTGTAGAGCTCACAGAACAGCTCTACTCCTGTATAGAAATTGTCCACATGAAGGTTATAACCTTTGTAAAGAAGTGGCTGGAAAAGTTCCCATACAATCTTACCTGTGACCCCTAACGCGGGAGGGCAACCTACAGGGTTTAGGGTAGAATCCTTCCATGTATACACTCTCAAGCTGTACAAATAGCCAGAAGGGCTCTCACACAGCATGTATAGCTTTATGCCATAGCAAGCTCTTTTGCTCGCAATGTACTGTCTGAAAAGCAGCTGTCCTTTTTACAGGATCAAGGACTCATTGACTGCTATATTCTTTCCATTTTGAGCATAAGGCCCAAAAATATCTTCAACTCCGGCAGCGAAGTGGGAGTCAACTGGCGTGCCCTAGAACGGGGCCCTTGAGTGCGTCCACGCTCCCTCAGAAATTGGTCTGCACACAAATTTGTTTGCTGCACAATTTCCTGAAGGAAGTCAACATCCAAAAATAGATGGATGTAGTCGACTGGCAAAAAGTTAGCTGTATCGACTTTACATCCAGTGTCACCAGTAAAAGGTGGAATTTGGGGCTGAACTAAACAGGGGGCTGCCAAGAGAGCACTCTCTCTGTGCTTGCGGCCACAAGCACCTGCTCTCTGGGTTCGGCCAACCCAATGTTGTCCCGCTGCACAGAATGTGCTTGCGAAGGGACAGCACAGCTGTTGTCATTGTCTCCTTCAGACTCACTGGAAGAGGTGTCGTCGGATGGGACTCCGCCAACTGAAAAATCACTCCCAGATTCTGCCCCATTGTCCTCTCCCTCAGATGCTGTCTCAGTATCTGCTGTCTCAGTCTCTGAGCCTACATCAGAACTGTCCTCGATCACCCGAGTTAGGGCTTGATCAGCAGTCATACAACGAAACGCCATCTCTGCTACTGGCTAAACTGACCCTCTAAATTACTAGCCTACGTAGAAGGCAGATAGTCACAAAATTGCTCGTGGGTATGTTTGATGTGTACAATAGGAAATGTTGTCACCTTACCTTCGCTTCTTCTCCAATTCGGCAGATTCTCTGAAAACACTGAAAAAAAAGAAAAAGAATGTATTACTTCACCTTACTACATACCCATCATCACAGCCTTCAGCGCTGGTGGCACCCAGTGCGACAATCATTTTTGCTGCTCTGCCTTTATTACCTCCTCTTCTAATTCCCTCAGTACCACCCAGCTAAAGTGCTGCTCATATCTCCATAGTCCACCTTGCGTAACCTTTGTTTTAAAGCGCAGGTAAAGCTTGCCTTTACTAATCCACTCAGCTAAACACATATAAATGTATATCCTTTGCAGCCGGACAATAAACCATCTGCGCTACTTTATGGCAACTGCCACTAGAGAAAAGACATACATGCATGCATATATATATATTTTGTGAACAAGAATCTCACCGCACTCTATGAGGTTCAAATTGACATGTTTTATTGCAAGCAACAGCCACCTACGCGTTTCGACTCTCAAGGAGTCTTGATCACGGTAAATGAGTCCCTCTTTTCTTTAATTTTTTATACTTGCAATAAAACATGTCAATTTGAACCTCTTGGAGTGCAGTGAGATTCTTGTTCACAAAATATTTTTGAGGTTGGTCTCCTCCATCACCGAGCACCGGCAGTGGAGTGCGCCATGTAACAATCTTTTGACCAATTTGTGTTGCATATATATATATCTATATATATATATATATATTGATATATATATATAGATATCACTTTTATATATATATGTGTGGTTTCCCTGGGGGGCCAATTGTGGCTCCCGGAAAACAACATATGAAAAAAAAATATATATATACATAAATATATATATATATAGAGAGAGAGAGAGAGAGAGAAAGCAAGACACTAACTCTGTACATAACTTTTTTTTCATACATGTGTGCTTTCCCTTGGCAAAACACTCATGTATAAAAAGAAATGGCCCCATAGAGGGTCAGCGTAAGGGCTGACCCCCAACATTTTCTATTTTTGTTTTAATAGAATCTAGTTTTCCCTGGGGGGGGCGATCGGGCCCCCCCAGGGAAAACTAGATTTGTTTTTTAATCCCCAGGGGTCGGCCCGTGTTCGGAGGACCGACCCCGCCATTTTATTATTTTTTTGTCTGGGGGGGCGTGATCGCCCACCAAAGCAACCCAAAACTGTTATTTTTTTAAAATAGTGCCCACATGGGGGGGGCACATTTACGAGGGGGCTGACCCCCCCCAAAGAAGATCCCTGGTGTCTAGGGGCGTTTCCTGGCCATGGATCACAGCTGTGCTGCGACCCATGGCCAGAAAATGGTGCCAGGGAGGCATTGATGAAAAGGGGAGAGTCTACCCTTTCCATCGATGCCTCCCTGGCATCTGGGGAGGCCGTTTCGGTCTTTTTTTTCCCCACCAGAGTAGGAAGAGGACGCTTACCTGCTCCTCTGCTGCTCCGGCGGGGAAAAATGCTACATCAGCGCGCCTCACGGCGCACTGATGTCACAAAGGGGCGGGAGGGGGGCAGAGGGGAGACGCAGAAGTTGTTCAGTGTCTCCTACGGTAAAAAAAAAAAAAAAAAAATCCTCCGGTGCACCGGAGGATTTTTAACCCCCTCCCTGGTGTCGTCCACTGGTCGTGACCCGCACGAGGGAGGTAGTGCGGGCATCGGCCAGTGGCCGACGCCCGCAATTATCAGGTTAAGTGGACCCTCTGAAAGGGATTAAAAAATTTACTTAACACATCTCATGGGAACCTTCATGTTTTTTATTTGAATTAGATCAATTCTAGGAGTTAGAGGAGCTGTGGTATTTCGGCTACAATTTGGCACTATCAACCCTAAACTTTTTTGAAAACTAGAAAACCAAGGAAGTTCATGTTGGTGTGGATCCAAAGGAGCCCACTATATTTTCCTCTCCAGAATGCCCAACAAACACTATAGTTTGGCTAACATCACAGAATCCTCCACATTTTATTGAGGGAAGGTTTAGGCATATGAAATGATCCACAAAATTCTCACCACCCAGAAATACTACGACCTTCTTGCCAAAATGGTACTCCACTTTCATCTATAGGTCTATTGCTTGTGACACAAAGCTTCCTAAAATACACTGTAGAAATGTCTAGATTCTTCCTTTTATATCCAATCATTCTGGAGAATGTTCATAGCTGCTGAACATGGGTCAGGGTTATATGACAACCAGGGAAACCTACCAACACCCAGACTTTTCTGAAAATTGAACAGCAGAGGGAGCCAATGGTGGATTTGATTGCTTGCATTCCTGTTTTTGTCTTACCTAGATTGCCTGATAATCTCAAAGCTTTGGCTGAAATAACAGAATTTCCTCAAATTTCGATAAGGAAAGTTGTAGAATCTGCAGAGATCTACAAACATCCTACCACCCAGAGGCTGCAGACTACTCTCCGAATAAATAGTCCATCACTGGTGTAGGTAGGCTTATAGTATGAGACAGGAAAAGCCTTAAAGTTTACTGTGGAATGCTCTGTGTTTTTTTAATTTAATTTCAAACTTTTTCGGGGTGGCAGACTGCAGTAGGTGGGTTCAGAGTTCAGGGTTCAAGGTTGGCTAGCACCTAGATAAATTGAATAATCCCACACATTTCTGTTTTTAAAAAACAACTATTAATTTTATTGCTCATCAGCCAACACGTGCAATAGTCAAAGCATCTGTACCATTTTTCACAGTAAGCAGGGTACTCAACAGTGCAACATTGAGTAGTCCGGCCATCCTGTTTGAAGGTAAAGTGTAAGAGACTGACCTATTCCCAAAATATTTTGAATAAAGTGTAACATAAGCCCATTGTCCCACCCCCATCAACCTCTGTAGTCCTGATAGTCACAAAAGGCAAATCAGTTCCTCATATTTTCTTTGTCTTCTGTGGCAGCCCCTACTCTTATATACTATAGTTTCTGGCTGATGACACCAATCCATGTCCATTTCCCAGTCCATGACCCTGGAGGTGCAGTGACACCTCATGCATACTCCACTTTTTTGGCTACTTTTGCTCCCACCATTAACCATAGTTATGCATCTAGCCCACACTGTCTCATCCTCGACATTTAACAAGAGCCACTTAGCCTCTAGCGGGACCCCCAGGTTTTGCACCTGTGGCATTATTTGTGTTAATTCTACCCAGTAGGTCTGAATGATTGGGCAGTTTAAGAGTGTGTAGAAGAAGGTGCCCTCTTGACTAAAACGCTTGAATGCAGCCGAGATTTGTCCATTCCCAGTACATGCAAGAGCACTCTAAAGTAGTATGATCTGTGTAGGATGCCAATTGAACCAGCTGAAAGCTGGCCCTGATTGCCACAACCCCGTGCCCTGCATTGTCTCTTCCCATTTGTTGTATTCCAGTGCCTTGACATCTACTCCCAAGTTGTCCCTCAACAATCACATGGTGTTTGGAGAATTATTCATTATCTATTTGTGAGTCGGGGAGATGGCTTAATCAGTCAGAGTGTTTAATACTAGGCGATCCGCCAGCAGTGTCACCTCCACCAGTTGTTCTCCATCTACTATGTGGTGTTTGAGGGCATGCCTAACCTGCATATATCTCAACTGCTCGGTTCCTGTCATCTCGTAGTGCTACTGAAGTACTTCAAAGAGCACCAGAGAGGACCCCCCCTTCAAAAGTCACCGAAGTATTCTATTCCAATCAAGGTCCATTTTGAGAAGCCTCTTAAATTCCCCACCACTTTCATTAGGTTGTTGTTCCATATGGGGGTCTGTCCCATTAGCTTCCCAACTGAACCCAGGAACTTCGAGGCCTCTCTCCACACTCTCACCACTGTTTGTGTATGAGTCTGCAGTGTTTGCTCTCACCGACACCTATAAAGAATTGCTAGATAATCCCTGGCCCTATTTTCTCTCTATTGACCTGGAGTGCTGGTTCAATACTATCTGCAAAGACCCAGTAGTTCACAACAAATGGCTGTGTGGCCTAATAGTTTTGAAATATGTCCGGGATTGCCAGTCCTCCATTGTAGACTTCTCTCTATAACCTTTGAAGGGCAATGCGCAAGCTACGGCCATCCCACAGGAGCAATCGGACCTCATGATCCTCTTTGCTAAAAAAGTCTCTAGGGACGCTAAACGATGCATTATGAAAGACATATAGGAGGCGGGGTAACATCATAATTTTATAAAAGGGCAGCTCCGCTCATAAGAGAGAGTGGCAGGGCTCTCCAGTGTTCAACATCGCTACATAGCCTATCCAGTTGCACATACAGGTTCCAACAGAGAAATGCATCAGGATCCCAGGTGACATATAAACTGAGATACCCGAAGTCCTCCAATGCCACAGGCACAGTACAGCATGGGGTGAAACACAGTGCATTGGCTTCCAGTAGATAGACCCAGAACTTGTCCCAGTTGATGCAGTAGTCAGCGTGGTCCCCAAAGATTCAGAAGATCTGCAGTATCCTGTCAATCAATAGTGTAGGCCAGGTGACATAGAGAAGTATGTCATCCGCATAAAACAATATTTGCTCTTCCCATCCCCCAGTGCTGCTCACTCCCTTTATCAGGGAATCCTGATGAACCCATGCCGCAAGGGGCTCAAGTGCTAAGGCGAAGATCACAGGGGCCAATGGGCAATCCTGCCTCATGCCTTTCTGAAGGAAAAATGTCTGTGACATCGTGTTATTCTAAGTGACTGCGCCTGCATATGCGGGACTGTCTTGAAAGCCTCCTACAGGACACAGGCTGAGTGCACAGAACCCTTCTTTTTCTTGGAAGTAGCGAACTGCCACTTCATCCAGTTTGTCCGATAGGACGTTATCCTGCAGATGCCATGGGTCGATTCTCTGGGCTCTTACACTGTACCTCGTCTGGCCACACAGCACCCAACCCCACAGGTGAAACTTGGCAGCATGGATTTGCTGCTTAAAGATGTGATCAAGGTGGAAAAAGCTAACCCGGGCCGCAGAGAAACAAGTAAACTGTTACTTCAGCTTAACACGCTTTAAGTCTACTAGCATCAGCTCTTCCACAAACCACCAAAGGAGTCCCAGAGAGCTGTCTTGCTCTCCCCATCAACTCTAGGGTCATCCATCGCATTTATTCGCCACCCAATATAACAATCCTGTGCAGAATATCCAGGAGCAGGACACTGATATCAGTAAAGCAATGTCATCACGGCCTTGATTATACAAGAGGTCCCCTGTCCCAGTTGCTCATCTGGGAGGTCCATTTGTAGTTCTCCCAACTTGTCTCCTTAGCAAGCCTCCCTGGAACCCCCTTTTCTCTGCTGGCACAGGGTGTGCAAGCCCTCAAAACACTCCCAAACATCCTCGAGCTTGGTGAAGTGCTAAGATTTTCCTCAGTGATCACTTAAAGATGAGCCAGGTATTGTATTGTATTTTGGTTCCCTGGTCAGTAAAAAAATTGGATTGTGGCATTTTCAAATTTTAGGCCTCCGTGAAAGCGAACCACTTGTACTATGGCATCCCGATCCCTTTAGTCGAACACTCTTGCTATGATTTTTCTGGGGGTGGGGAACACCAGGCCTTGGTGGAGGAGCTGTCACCCTATGTGCCCTTTTGATGATAAAGGAGTTCCAGAGGTGTGTTGGACAGATGGTGTTCATGATGAGGTTTTCAAGTGATCTTTCCGCCCCCTCAGGGGTCACCTCACCACAATTCTTGTTTCTTCTAGCCCTTCCCTCTTGATCTTAGAATGGGGCTGTAATGACGGCATTTTGTTTGTGAGGTGTTGGATTTGTTTCCAGCCTCTTGGTTGTAGACTCGAGTGAAGTGATAATTGTTTCCACTACTGTCACTTTCTCAATTATTTAAAAAAAAATCAGCTTGAAGGAACCAACGTCGACTAACCACGTTCACTTTTAGTTCAATAGTGCTCTTCAGGTCTTGTATTGCAGCCATTATTGCTCTCAGGGAGGGCTCTTGGGACAGTTTTGATTCTGGCTTCTAGAGAGCAGCCGCTACATCCTCCACTTCCAAGCCAACTGCTGCCACAACCACTGCATACTTGTCGATTTTGTTCAGTTTGGTGGGTTTTGGTCCTTTGATTCTACCATGACAGACACAAGTTGCTGCTGTTCAAGTCCCCAGGCATGCACTAACTTTTCTCTGGTCAATGTATGTGGGAGGAAGCAAGTAGCGACAGTGCAGGGATAAACCTTGTCCCAGCAGGCCCAGGCAATCCCAGTGAAGCAACTCCACCCAATGTGGCGGTCTTCACATGGCTCGGGGTGTTGCTCTCCCCCATAGTCACCAAGTCTCTAGAGGCATTAGCACCAAATTGCTCCCACCACCGGCCTCTCCATTACACCTGCAGTGTGTAACATTGTTGCAGGCGCCAACCAGGCAAGCACCTGGGCATCGAGGGCCATCACTCTTGTGGTTGTCATTTGAGGGAGGAGGGTACGGGTACCCCATCAGCTCACAACAGTTGGTGCCTGAGTTTCACCCGGTATCTGAGAGTGCCGCCAGTGTAGATTGTACACAGCGATGGGGAGCATCCCATTGGCATCTGGCTCAGGCCCCTATCAGCCCTAGGGCATATGACAAGCCCCCACCCTCCCAGGCAGCTACCTGGCAATTTGTTGCAGGAGTTAGATGCAGGTTCAGGTCAGGGCACCTCAGCTATGCATAAATGGCGCTTGTGGCCTTTCCAATTACTGGAATAAAGACAGGCTCCTGGGCTGATCATCCACTGCAGCAGTTCCCCACCAGCCTCCAACACACTGTCTGGCAGTCATTTGCCCCACCGGTCTTCTTGGTGCCATCAGGGTCCCACAGTCCCTGGCAGGCTCAACATCTTCACCTGGGCCTCCAACGAGGAGAGCCTGGTGTTCCCATGCAACCAGGAGAGCCAAAGTGCTTTGGAGGCTCCCAGCCAAATCCTCAGGCGTCACTACAGCCTCATTTTTATATAAGCTCTAGAAGAGGAAGGGGCAACCACAGCACACTAGCTCAATGGGAACTCCCAGGGTTGATGCACCCGGGTTGGTGCCAGCCATGATCCACGGCTCTATAAGCTGCAGGCTATTCATGCCACAGCATGCACTCCCAGGGCAATTAATCTCACATCAGCAGGTCTTTGTTGTTGCCAGCATCTCCAAGGGCCATCATGTAGGCTGACATGCATGGATATAATGCCAGGTGTTAGACTTGGCATCCTTGGCGTGGTCTCCCCTAACTTTTTGCATCTGCTTCCCAGGTTGTTTCTGTGTTCTGTACTCAGTTTTTGCTGTTTTGTTTACTCTCAACACTTTACCACTGCTGACCAGTGCTAAAGTGTAAGTGTTCCCTGTGTAAATTATATGTGTAAATGGCTTTCGATGATTGGCATATCTGATTTACTATTATGTCCCTAGCAAAGTGCACTAGAGGTGCCTAGGGCCTGTAAATCAAATGCTACTAGTGGGCGTGCCACATGAGAACCCTGTAAACATGGCTCAGACCTGCCACTGCAGTGTCTGTTTGTGCAGTTTTAAACTGCCAATTCGACCTGGGAAGTGTACCCACTTGCCAGGCCTAAACCTTTTTCTACATGTAAGTAACCCCTAAGGTAGGCCCTTCGTAGCCCCATGGGCAGGGTGCATTGTATGGCAAACGTGGGACATATACTGACAGGTTTTGCATGTCCAAACAGTGAAATACTGCTACATTCAGTCTTCACTATTGCAAGGCCTATCACTCTCATAGGTTAATATGGGGGCCGTCTTTCAATAACATTAAAGTGCAGCTTCCCTTTGGGAGCAAATAGAAATATGGAGTTTAGAGATTTTTGGTTTTTAAATTCCACTTTTGGAAAGTAGGCATTTTCTTGCTTAACCCATTCTGTGACTCTGCCTGTTTGTGAATTGCATGTCTGGGTCAGTTTGACAGTTGGTCTGTTTGTAAATCCCCTCTAAACAGTGGGACAAAGGGAACTAGGCTGTAGCCTGCACATCCTGATGAGCCATCTGTGCTAGACTGGCGGGAGGAGAGGTCATGTACACCTGAGTAGGCTGTGCCTGCCCTCTCACAATGCATTCTCCAACCCCCTGGTGTGTGTCTGGGGCCTGACCTGGGCAAGGTGGGATCTTGTGAACAACAGAGACTCCCCTTTGAAGTAGGCCTACTTCAAAGGCAGAAAGGGGTATTCATATTGGACCCAAAACCCATGAAAATCTGATTACTTCTAGAACCAAGAGGAACCTCTGCCAAAAAGAGCAGGAGAGCTGGAGAAAGAGTACAGCCCCTTTGCCTGTGACTGTGGTTTGGTGAGTTGGCCTGCAGTAGCTGCTTCTGCCTGAGAGAGGAAAAAGACTGACTTTTGTGTGACTTCCCACTAGTGAAGAATTTCCAAGGGCTTGAACTGAGCTTGCCTCCTCTTCTTGAAGTATCAGGGACATCAAAGACTTCTCTCTGCCAGCACCTGGACTCATTGCTGAGACTCCTGCCCTGCCAAGTGGTACCCTAACCTGTCTTTGGGCTCTTGAAAGGTGAAGCTGGTGGAAAAGGACAGAAATCCACACACAGACCGCTGTGCGGGAAAACTTTTGATGCATCATCCGCAACGTGGCTGATGAATGACGCACCACCGGCCTCATGGCTAAAATCGACATTCCACCTGCCTCGCTGCTGGGAGATCGACACAGCAGCTGGAGTAAAAATGCACAACTCCCACCAGCGGTTGCTGATAATGGAGCAAGCCTCAAGCAGCACGGTTTCCTAACACTGTGCGACTGGATTCCAAACACAACACTGCTGGGCATGAAAAATTTACGCAAAGCCTGTCCGGACCTGAGGTGCCCATCTGGAAATCGACGCATTGCTCTGTTGTGGGAGAGAGAAAACAACTCACACCAACCCAACTGGAGAAGGAACGACGCACGGTTTTGCTTGTGAGTAAGAAATCGACACATCGCTGGTCTTTTCCAAAGCATGCTTGCCCGTGTGGCTTTATTGTTTACGCTAACCAAGTTCTTTGTGTAACAACAGCATTCTCACTGTTTTCCAAGGATTAAGACCCTGTTTATGAACTTGGCGGCAAACACCGCTGACCGCCGTGCTGATGGCCAACAACAGTGGCAGTGGATTGCACGCTGCCGTATAATGATGCCAAAGTGACATACCGCCCAAAAATTGACAACCTCCACCCACCGCCAGGGCCAATGATGGCAGAAATACAGTAAACATCATCCCGCCACCGCTACGCTTACAAACACCCACCCACCAAATAATGATGCAAAAATCAGCGCTGCGGTCAGTGAATGTCGAACGACCATTAGCAATCGGTCAGCAATGAGAACTGCCAACAATAAATGCACACATTGGAAAATTTGAAAAGCATACACCTGACACACATCCACACCACTATAAAACACACACACCCCACAATCCATTGCAACGCCAAAAGCTCAACAGATATTGACACCACAACACGCATACACTGAACTAACCATCACACAAGTCTCACACACAAAACAAAAACCAAAACTCAAACACTGCACACCCACATCACAAACCCATTCCAAACCACACAACAGCACCGTCGCCAGCTCACCTACAAGACACCATCCACAACACACACCATGGCACCCCCTAAGCACTCCCTTTTCACTGACCGGGAGTTAAGAACATTGGTGCACGAAATACTCAGGGTCGAGCCACAGCTATTCATGGCACAGGTCCAGCAGACACCCTTGGAAAAGAAGATGGAGCTATGGCAGAGTAAAGTCAACAAGGCCAACACTATGGGAAACCATCCACGCACAATGAATGACATCAGGAAGAGATGGAACGACCTGCGAGGGAAGGTGCGTTTCATGACATCATGACACAACATCGCGGTACAGAAGACTGGAGGTGATCCCCCACCTCCTTCCCCCGAATACACTGACTGGGAGGAGTTGTTTTTGGCTATTCTGCACCCAAAGTGCCTCATTGGACTCCCTGGAGGTCCGAACTTGGGTAAGTCAACTGCAATACCTTAACAGTCACCACACCTGTAATGCATGTATCACCCCAACCATCTCACTACCATCATGCCCTCATCCCCTACCCAGCCTACAACACCCAGACCCTCCTATCCATGTTTCCTGCATGCCCATAACCCCCCATACAAATCACTATCCAGACCCCTGTGCACAGTCACCAACCCATGCATGTAATGTCAGGAGCACTACAACACCCAGAATGCACCACCACCCCTCACTAAATGCATCAAAAAGAACACAAAGCTACCCTGCATGCTACGACGTGGGAATGTAACCACCAATTACTGGTGAGCAGTGCTGCAAGGGACAAGAAAGTGCAGGACACCCACATCTCTATTCTCTCACAAGCAGGCACCACCACTCATTCCACCTGGATAGAGACGTCAAGGATTGCCAGTCATCCACCTGAAGATGAAGGCCCCACTCAGGAGAGTGCAGAGGGATGTTGCGGTCACAAAGAAAATCCCTTGGCCATCCCACAGTCCTGAACAGTCACCCTCCAGAAGCCCCACCCGGGACACCGCTGACACCCCTACCACTCAGCCACCACCATCAGCTGAGGCCCAACGCCCACACACCATTGTCACCAGGCCACGGACTGGCTACCCACATGTACAGAGGTCCGAGTTTCCAACCACCACCAGGCAGGATGATGAAGGGCCCAGTGAAAGTGGGACTGCCAGACCTGTGCTGGTGACACAGGCAAGGGTGGCTAGAGCCAGTGGGAGGGTATCAGTCGCCCACGGAGGTGGCCCAACAAGGGATGCTGCTGCCCAGGAGGTCATTGCTGAGGTCATGGGAGCATTCCCAGGACAGGATGGGCCAGATCCCAGCAACGTTGGAGGAGAATGAGAGGCTGCAGGTAGCACACCATCAGGAGACCATTGAGCAATGGAAACAGATCAATGCTTCCATGGGCTCCATTGCAGGGGTGCTGCATCACCAGATCAACATCCAGCCTGAGTCCTCCACCCATCTGCAGGCCCCTTCCACTAACCAGGACACTGCCTTGACATCTGCATCTGCAGCAGCTAGGAGACTGGTAGTACTGCCAGAGAACTCACAAGACACCAGCACCTCTTCCCCTGCAGCCCAGGCTCCCCCTCGCAAACGTGGCCTCGGACCCAGACATACCGGCAAAACATCAGCCAAGACCAAGCCCACCACCAGGAAGTGACTCTGCCCTGAACTGTCTCCCTTGCGTGCCACTGAGCTACCTTGTTGACATGCCACTGCCATTTCACCATCTGCCAATGGCCCCATGGACTATGCCCCTGTGCTACCAACAGCTGGGGAAATGTACCTGAGTATGTTGTTCACCATGTGCCACTGTCCCATCACTCATGTATGTTTTATCTTCAAATAAATGCACTTGTACACACAGAATCCCTGTCCTTATTTAATATAAGCAATTAAATGTTAATGTGTATATATCAGACAGTTTCCATCATAATGCCACTTTTATTTCAGGAGGGGGTCTAACAGACTCTAGTGTTTGAAGTATGTCACACTGTACATTCCATTGCTGTAACACACATCTGTTTCTTCATTCATAAAGTTGCCACATCACTGGTAAGGGACACCACAGCACTTAGTACATAAGTCACCCTGAAACAATGCAGTAAACTCATTTGCATAATAGAAAATGTAACTGAAAGTCACTGTAAGTACAGTCGGATTAGCTGGGTTCTGGAGTTGATGTCCTTCCCCTGTTCTTCTCCATCACTCTCATCCATCCTGTGATGGGGCAGGGGTGGTTGGACAGCATCATCCTCTTCCAGAAGTGGGACAGGTTTCCTCACAGCCAAGTTGTGCAGCATGCAGCAGTCCACCACTATATGACAAACTTGCCAGGGACATAGCACAGGGATCCTCAAGAGATGCAGGCAACGAAATCTTGCCTTCAGGAGTCCTATGGTCTGCTCAATCACCCTCCTAGTGCGACCAGGTGCCTCAATATAGTGGATTTCTGCATCTGTCCTGGGATTTCTCACAGATGTCAGGAGCCATTGCATGTTTGAGTAGCCGTGGGTAAAAGAGGGTTGAAACACATAGGGCCATATTTATACTTTTTGACGCAAAACTGCGCTAACGCAGTTTTGCGTCAAAAAAATGAGCGCCGGCTATCGCCATTCTGAAGCGCCATGCGGGCGCCGTATTTAATCAATGACGTTAGCCGGCGTTAGCCGCCGGCGCTGCATGGTGTGGTGGAAAAAAACTACGTACACCAGGCAGCGCCGGCGTAGGGGGATATGGAGCTTGGGCGCCAAAAAATGGGGCAAGTCAGGCTGAGGCAAATTTTTCGCCTCAACCCGATTTGCGCCATTTGTTTTGACTCCCAACCCCCATAGAAATGACTCCTGTCTTAGCAAAGACAGGAGTCATGCCCCCTTGCTCAATGGCCATGCCCAGGGGACCTCTGTCCCCTGGGCATGGTCATTGGGCATAGTGGCATGTAGGGGGGCACAAATCAGGCCCCCCTATGCCACAAAAAATAAAATAAAATACTTACCGGAACTTACCTTAATGTCCCTGGGATGGGTCCCTCCAGCCTTGGGTGTCCTCCTGGGGTGGGCAAGGGTGACAGGGGGTGTCCCTGGGGGCATGGGAGGGCACCTCTGGGCTCCTTCCGAGCCCACAGGTCCCTTAACGCCTGCCTTGTCCAGGCGCTAAAAAACGGCGCAAAAGCGGCCGTACGTCATTTTTTTTGACCCGCCCACTCCCGGGCGTGAATTTTGCCCGGGAGTGTAAATACGGCGCACATGCCTCGGAGTCAATTTTTTAGACGGGAACGCCTACCTTGCATATCATTAACGCAAAGTAGGTGTCCACGCTAAAAAATGGACTTTGGCGCTAGACGCGTCTAACGCCAAAGTATAAATATGGAGTTACTTTTGCGTCGGAATTGCGTCAAAAAAAACAACGCAATTCCGGCGCAAACAGAGTATAAATATGCCCCATACTTTCTACTTGCATACAGCCTGCCTGTCAGGTATGTAACTACTACAGTGTCATACAAACTCACCTATGAGCCAAGGTCTGTTTCCTGTAGTTGTCCCATCATGTGTGGCACACTGTTGTTTCTCAGGACAAAAGAATCATGGACTGATCCTGAGAACCGTAAATTTACATGAGAAATGGACTGATCAGCAGAACACACCATTTGGACATTCATGGAGTGAAAGTTTTTATGATTCCTGAACACCTGTTCATTTACTCTTGGGGGTATGAGGGCTATTTGGGTACCATCAATGGCACCTATCATATGGGGGATATTTGGAAAAGCATAGAATCTGATTTGATGGTGGTGAGATCAGCCCTTTGAGGAAACTGGACATAACTTTGCAGGTGTTGCACTAATTAATTCAAAAAATTTGACAGGATGTAGCTGAACATTGGTTGAGATACACTGGCTGCCATGCCCACTGTCACTTAGAATGAGCCTGTAGCAAAAAATGTAGCAAAGATAGTACCTGCACAGTTATAGGTATGGCATGGGGATTCCTATTCGCTGCCATCAGAACAGGCTCCATTTGTGCACAGAGTTCCACGAAAGTGGCTTGATTCAGGCAGAAATTGATGAGGATGTGACGTTCCACATGGTAGCCAGATCTACCAGGAGTCTGTAAACAGATGGGCTCTCCTCGCCACATGGGTCTGTACCTATGGGGGAGGAAGAGAGACACATTGAGTTGGGACATACACTTCCATAACAAGGTTCCACTATTCATACTGTACATGCAACACAATTGTCTCTCACACAGACACAAAGAAAGTGGGATTCCTGTCAGGGTAATGTGTGGTGAGGTGTGTATGTTTTATTGCATCACAGTGTAGACACACTTCCCACCAGTAATCATAAAAGTACTTGACGAAGGGGAGAGGGAATGAAGCCATGGACTAGGATCCCGGCCAGACTATGAAGGCATAGCGGATGCAAAATGGCAGCCTCCTGCCCTACAGGTAGTTTAGTGTAAGAATTGACCTCATTCCACTTAGTCATCATGGCAGTAGGTGGTGTTGACCGTCATGCACCTGATCATTGGATAACATTGTTGTCAATGAGGAAGCAGGGCCAATCATGATGATCACTTGTGGTGATGGTGCACACCGCCGTGGTATATACTGCCATTTTGCCATGCCCTTGCCACTTGACTCCTGCCCTTTGAGTAGGGAAGAACTCCACTGCGTGTGCTGCTGTGTCCTGACTCAGGTCCTTGAGATGGCACGTGCTACAGGGGAATGGGCCCAGGTCTTCATCACGGAGGAGCTGGAGAAGCTGGTGGACGGGGTCCTACCCCTGTATACAAAGCTGTATTGGTGTCCAGAGGCCCATGTGAGTTGCTATTTGTCCTCCTTGAATGTGTGTGAATGGGGCGGATTCTTACAGGTGTTTTTGTTGGCTTTGTGAATGCTTACCTGTAGTGTGTCTGGCAGTTTTTGGCTTGGCTATTGTCTATGAGTATGTCTCCATGGGATATGTCATGCTGAAGTGGCATGGCATTTGTTAATGGGCCACCAAACTGACATCTGTTTCTTTACTCTGTGTATCCCATGCAGGTCAGCGCCCATCAGAAGAAAGTATTTTGGCAAGCCATCGCCAAGGAAGTGCAAACCCTGTGGGTCTACAACCGTCAGCGCACCCACTGCAGGAAGCGGTGGAAGGACCTGAGGTGATGGGCACGGAAGACCGGCGAGGCCCAGCTGGGGAAGGCCTCCCAATGAGGGGGGGAGGGTGCCCGTCGGACCCTGACCCCCCTAATGGCCCACATTTTGGCAGTGGCCTCTCTGGATTTGGATGGGTGCTTGAAGGCAGAACAGCAGCCACAAGGGGGTGAGTACCAACTCTGTTGTTATGCTACTATGATAAGTGTAGTTAGGTGCTATGGGTTGCCTGCATTTTAGTGCCAAGCCCATAGAAGGTGTGTCCCTCCAGTCCTGCCCTCCTATGCGCCCGTGGGATAGTGTCCTTAGGTAGATATGGCTGGAATGAAGGCCTGTAAGGGGTCCCCTGTTTGGGCTATTGGTTTTAATGTAGCCTCATGGATTTGCAGATTTGTTGTCTTGGCATTGTTTCTCATTGTTTCCCATTGCAATGTGTAGCAGAGTAGAAGAAAAGGATGGCAATGTAGTTCACTGTGATATCATGCCTACCAGTCACGGGCACATTAATATCATATATTGTGTCTGCTGAGGGTTAGTGCCTGAGATGGGTGGGAGTGTATGTGTCCCAACATGTATATTTTTCCTTGAATTGACATACTTCTTTCTTCTTTTGTCACCTCCTTCTGTGCTCTTGTGTTCTTGTGTGTTTTAGCCTCATCTGCCAAGGGAGCTGAGGCACCAGCGAATGGGATGCAGCAGTCCACAGGAATCCAGGAGGCAGAGTACACCGATGCTAAGGGGACCAGTGGTTGGAGGGTGAGGGGAGTACCACTGGGGAGGCAACTACCACTGGAGGTAGTGACTCCAACACCTCCTCCAATGGCAGCTCCCTGGTGGTGGCGGACCCTGCTGGTCCCGCCCATTCTTTGCCATCTTCCACTACCCCCATACCATCACCGCCTGCCCAGTAGCTCCCCACCAAGTTGCATGTACCTGCTCACCCACGAGGGTGGGCGTCTCCTTCGCCCCAGGCACCTGTTCTCCTGCCCCAGTCAACCCTGCTGCCCTCACTGAGGAGGCTATTGGCCTCATGAGAAACATCTCTGTAGGTCACACAACCGTTGTGAATGCCATCCAGAGGCTGGTATCTGAGATGCAGCAATGCAATGCATTCCTGGAAGGCATTCACGTGTCATGTCTGGCCTACAGAGATCTTTTCAGGCTCTGGCCTCCTCTTTGATGGCAGCCAGTGTCCCTGGTCTTTCCGTCCCCCATCCCACCACCTCTACCCCATCCAGCACACCACTCACTTCACCCATCCCAAGCACACATACAGACAGCCATGCACCCAAATCAACACACAAAAAGCACACAGGGATACACAAGCACCATACGTTCTACCACATCCAGGCACACACCCAACATTCCAAAGCAGACACACCAACAACTACCTCACCCACTGTGTCCACTCCCTCCTCCCAAAACACAGAAACGCTCACACTCATCCACTCCACACACATCCACCAAACATGTGCATACTAAACAGGCACCTGCATCCAAGTTCAGCACGCTTACACCTCGTACCACCACTCCCTCAACCTCCACTCCCAAACCTGTCTCCAAATCCCTTCCAACTGCACCTAGAAAGCTTTTCCTCTCCCGTGTTGACCTGTTTGAACCCACTAGCCCATCCCATTGTGTACCTAAACGTTCCCTTGGCCTCCACAAGCCCACTCCTTCCTCTTCAAAGTCCTCCCCAGTCCCCCCTACCTATTCCTGTGCCCCTTCCCCAGGGAGGAAGAAGGCCTGTGTTGCTCCTGGTCCCTCTGCCACCACCCGGTCCAGGACCACTCCTCCTCCTTCCAAGGGCAAGCCCAAACCCTCTCCACCTCTAGAACCTATGCCCAAAACCCCCCCTTTCAAACCTAAGTCCCCACCCCGTGCCCCTGATGCCTGAGGTACCTGGCCCCATTGATGCCCCTTCTCAGTGGAGGATTTTTTTCATTGTGGGAGTCAAGTGTGGGCTATATTTGCCCTTCTGGACTTTTATATGGACTGGCCTATGGTCTTGTTTGGACATTTATTATTATTTATTATAAATACATTTTTGTGCCCAGCAGACCTGTTGGTGCTATATTGACCCATTGTGCAGCATTTCACCGTGGAGGTGTGATATGCACAGGTGTGTGCATTGTACAGGTATTTCTTCTCTTGTGTCTGGTAAGTACATTTTGTTAGGGTATGCATGGCTTAGGGTGGTGAGAGGGGTGGGTGGGGCTTTGGGTATGTAAGGCTGCGGTACTTACCATTGTCCTCTTCGTCTGCGAAAACTGTCCTGGAGAAATAGGGCAAGGAGAAGCACTGGCATTATTTCCAACTCTCTCTCCATGTCAGTGTTGGCATGTTCTGTGTGCCTCTGATGAGTGTTTCCCTTTATATGGGCTGTTTCCGCCAGCTTTGCTTGGCGGTGGTTACCGCCCCAGAACTGATGGCGGTGTGGTGTTTCATTATGTGGTGGACGGGTAGGGCATTTCGGCCGTGCTGAAGATGGCCTCCGCCGTCGGCAGCGGCGCAACTAAGATGGTGGTGAGTGGATGGGCCATTGGTTATGTTTCCTGTGCTTCATTTTATGGCGGTCTGGACCGCCAACTTGTTGGCAGTAGTTACCGCGACCATCAGCGGGGTGGTCTTTCCCGCCAGGTTCATAATGACCACTTAAGACTCTTATTCTTTTTTAAATTTATATCTTAACTTGTATATGTTGGATTTTTGTCATTCTGGTCTTGTTTAAGTTAGATAATTATTACCTATTTTTCTAAACTGGTGTGATGTCCATTTTGTAGCATTTTACTGTATTACTGTGTGTGTTGTCACAAATAATTTACACATTGCTTCTGAAGTTAAGCCTGCCTGCTTGTGCCAAGCTACCAAAGGAGTGAACGGGTGTTACCTAAGGATGATTCTCCTTTACCCTGTCTAGAGTGATCACCCTTGCTTGGACAGAGGGTAACCTGACTGCCAATCAAAGACCCCATTTCTAACATTGGTGATCAGCGATTGGGATTGGACTTGTATTTGTACCTGAGATACAGTGATTAAGTGTACACTACTGTTTTCAGTGCAGACCATTACTTGACCACATACTACTTGTCTTTGTGATTCTGCTTTTTCTCTTTTTGGAATTTTTCCAAGCTTCAATATTTTTGGGAATCTCTTGTTGATTTTTTAAACTACTGATTGTGAACTCTTTGTTCTGCCTTGGAACTTTGCACTTTTTGGGACATATTTATACTCCGTCTGCGCCGAATGTGCGTCAAAAAGTTTAACGCACATTCAGCACAAACCTTGCCCCATATTTAAACTTTGACGCCCGCGGATGACAAAATTCCGCTGTGTGCGTCATTTTTGGAATGCAGCAACTCACCTTGCTTAATTATATGCAAGGTAGGCATTCCCGTCCAAAAAATGACTTAAACGGCCGTGCGTCGTCTTTATGCTTTCGGGCAAAAATTACGCACGGCTGGGAGGCGGAGACGGAAAATGACGCACAGCCCGATTTGCGTCAAAATTTAATGTCTGGGTCAGGGCAGGCATTAAAATGGGGCAAACACACCTGTATTTAATCAGAACACACAGAAACAACAGCAGAGCAGCAGAGCAGCAAAAGGGAGACATGGAGGTGCTTCTCATCCAGCGTGCACGCAGACGCAGAGCCCAGCAGCAACAACAGCAGCTACCACAACACCAGCAGGGACACCAAAGGCAGCGCAGAAGGCAGGAGAGGATATTCCCCCCCAGAACAACCCTTCATGGCCTCAGGGAACATGACATCATTCAGAGGTACAGGTTGAACTGGCAGGCCATTCAGCAGGTGCTCCGCAACATTGAGCCACAGTCGGCACCCACCTTGCTGACACCCCGCACCATCCCAACAGAAACCAAGCTGCTTGCCGTAATGCACATGCTGGCAAGTGGCTCTTTTCAAACAACTGGTGCCCTGGTTGCCGGAATATCACAGCCATCATTCTCTGCCTTTTGGTCCAAAGTACTGGATGCAATCATTGGACTTACACCCCGCCATATCTGCTTCCCTAACACACTGCAGAAGCAGCAGGAAACAAAACAGGGGTTCTACCTCATTAGTGGCTTCCCACACGTCCTTGCTGCAATCAACTGCACACATGTACGCCTTGTGCCACCTGCTGCAACTGAACACCTCTACCTCAACAGGAAGCACACACATTCCATCAATGTGCAGGCCATTGTCGATCACCAAGGATTGATCACCAACATCGTGGCCAAATATCCTGGGAGTGTCCATGACTCATTCATCTTCCGTCACAGCACCATCAATCAACACTTCCAGGATGGACGGTATGGCAATGGAATACTTGTTGGTAAGTACAAAAACCTACTTATATACACACTGCACAGCAACCCTCTAGGACACACAACACATACACCACAACAGCAACATGTAGACAGGAACACACTGAGGTTGTGACACCGCTAGCCATGTTTCTTAGGTCACCATTGAACCTGTCACACATCTGAAATTACTGAACAGCCTAATGTTAAGACGTCAATGATCAAAACGTTTGGAGTGGGTTGCCTAAATGTCACCTAGCAAATTGTAAGCGTCTCAATTATGTTTACATTAATCCATTGCATAAGTCTAAAGGTATGGGATGTCCAGGGTACATTGATATGAACGTGTTAACAACACTGTCAATTTCAACCTGTGTATGGAACTTTCATCTCACTCCCAGTGAAGACACAGGGACACCTGTATCACAAGTCACACTGCTAGGGAGGGCACACTGTACAGCAAATCCCAAAACATACCGCTGACAACTGGTAAGCAGCCAAACACTCATTCAGCCAAGGAAACAACACAATGTAGATGGTACATCCTACAAGCCTAGGATGCGACATAATAACACAAAAAGAGTCACATACAACACAAGACAACTACTGCCATGCAAGGTGATTTCAATGGGGCTAGCTACATCAACATGATCCCATTCATTTTCTCTTGCAGCTGATCAGGGGTATGGCATCCAGCCATGGATAATGACACCTATTGGCAACCTGAGTACTGCAGCAGAGCGTGCCTACAATGACACACATAGGAGGACACGCACCATAGTCGAGAGGACCTTCGGCATCCTCAAGTCGAGGTCCCGGTGCCTCGACATCACTAGTGGTAGCCTCCTATATTCCCCGGAAATGGTCTGTAAGATCATTCTAACATGTGCTATTCTGCACAACATTTCATAAAAAGGAACATTCCCCTCCTGGAACCCGAGCCACACATGCCTGAAGAGAAGGAAGAGGATGATGGTGGCCTGCAACATGAGGGGGAACAACAAAACACGGCCGCTGGTTTACGTAGGCAGCAACATATCGTGAACAATTTCTCAATTTCTTTTAAATATAATCACCATCATCACTTTATGAACTAATTTAAATAAACACCTATAATAATCACCATATCATGGTTTGGCTATTCATTTTTGCACACCTTTATCTCTAACTATCAGATTAAGAGTGTTGCCTCATGGAGCATTGCTGATATACCAATTAGGACACTGAAAATCCCAGAGCAAATCTGATGCGTACGATACAACGGTCACATACACATATCCTGTAAATGACATATATCCTGTACATTTCACCTTTGAAGGGCACTAGCAGAGGACCACATCTATTTCACACATACATGTTAGAAACATAGTTCATCGCAGTATATGGCACACAAGTAAGACACCATCACTCAATAAGGGGAAAACAAGCCTCATACATGAGGCAGTCGATGTGCTTTTGCATCAGTAACAGGAATGTATGACCAGACCCTTGACAGCAGTAAGTCCAACTGCATCCAATCTTTGCAAGGACTATCTGTGACTAGAGTTCCATATAAGCAGAACATAGACAGCACAAGTGCCACACGTATGAGCAGCATTGCGCAAATGTCATTCCATGTACATGTCAGCCCATTTCCTAACTCCTGACACACCCATGCACCTGGTCACAACCCACCTGTCTGAAGAGGTCCCTGGAATAGTAAGATGTGTACCCGGATATTCCCTCCTCTACACACACACCTTGTCAATAGCAATCCAGTGTACTACACCCTTTCCTTTGTTATACCATTGTCATAGAACATCTGACTGCATGGACGTCAGGTCAATTAATACACTGGCTTCTAGTTTCCAAGCCCTGTTAGAACCTGTAGATTGCTTCCCATGTGAAAATGTCTGTTGGCCATTAGAATGCAAATATCACCTACAGGACTTGTGAGAAACTGATGCAGCCCACACCTGTGATCACCTCAAGCACACCACCCATTTCAACAAGCACTACCCCTGCTGATGCCTGGAACAGCATAGGAGTTGCCATTTTGTCAAATACACTGTTAAGCATTGCTACTAATTAAGCCGTAACACAGCCCTTGGGTTCATTTGTCACCTTCAAAAACACAGGACATACACAGTTTTACATGTCAGCTGTCTAGTTCATCCTCCAAACAGTCTTAGTCAGACCACTGATTATGTAACTTGTGAAATTGCTGGATCCTGATTCACCCTGCATCCTGTCAGCCTGACTGGCATCTGTCTGTGCATCACCCTAAAGTTTCCCTGTGGCGACATATGTACCACACTTGCGTTAGCAAACCTCTCATTCCTCAGAGGGTATTTGGGCATGTGCTTCATCAATACATACCCAAATACATTGTATAGCATCATCTGCCTTTTAATTGTACCATATGAGTTAAATCCTCTGTGAATACCAAAATTCATGGCCCATCCCTTGTCTGGGTCTCATTTATGCATGAACGACAAAGTGTGACAGTGTCCCAGGGCCGTATGCAGGTATTGGGTACGGGGCCTTCAGCAGAACCAGCAACCTCTGATAATGTCAATGAAAAATCCACACATGTCAGGACCCTGACAGTTCACACACAGAATTACATTGCTCACAACATTTTGATGGGCCGTGTGTGGTGAATAGCTGTGGGAATAATCAGCACAGAGGCTATGATGTTCCCAGATGCAGTGGGAATTGCAGAGGATAACCTGTGTACAAATTTTGTAAGGACACCTGCCGGAACATGACACCTGAGACATTATCTCACTCAGCACACCAAGGTTGCCCTGTTGACAGTCTCATTACACGTCTTCAGTGACAGGGTGGGACCATCCCCATGTAGGTTCTCATGTCCTCATCCACTCTTCTTACATTGATCAACAAAGGATACTCAGTAGATACAGGAATAGCTGGCACTGACTCATGATGAGACCTGGACCTAACTGTGACAAATTACACCCCTAAAAATATACAGGATCAACATTGGACCACACACATGAACAAGACACCTCTGTGCAATTGATCACTGGAAATATGTGGACAGGTGCTGCCCCGTCTGCTGGTTCACCACAGCCACTGGAGAGTTGTGGCTCAGTTATATGACCTCAACTGTGGCGTCATCATACATTTGTGGTTCACCTTTGGCTGTCTGGGCCAACTACATGGTACCCACTTCCTCAATGCATGTGTCTGACTCACTGTGGGATTCATGAACAAGTGCCTAGGAAGCTGTTACCAAAAATCTAGGACATAGGATGGTGAAATTGTGGACCATTGACATGAACAAGCGTCTGCCATCTATCTGGTGCATGCTTTGTCATCTGTGGTGTCAACGTTACCCAAAATCTTGGAAGTGCACCTAACGGATGTTGCTACATGTATGAGTAACACATGTCCTCTCTCATTTCCACAATGACTTGCATCTAAGTTTTGGACACATTGACTTCACATTCATACAAGCATATGTTCAATAAAGCATCCTGTGATGCACACACACTTGGTCAACAACTACATTAGTTGCCACTGCACACACATTGAGCCATAGGCATTGAGGTATTGTACATATGTGCGTCACATTGCTATCCTCTCCTGTTGCCAAACATGCCCAAATTGTGCAATTCACATATGTAGGCCACACATATGGCCATCTAGTGAGTCAGCCAACCGTCAAAATCCTGTTAAGGAAGTAGCGGGTCATGGTCCGCTGCAGTATGATGTCTCACTAGTGAACATACACCATCAACACCATAGTGGGTGCCATCAGCCTATCTCTGATGTGTCCCAAATGTAACATAACATAAAAATAGAAAAAATGCCCCAAACCAGTTTATGCACTGAAATTTTGACATTGCTAGCGTTATGCGTCATTTTTTCCCCACCAATACAGATTGTGCGTCATATTTTTTGATGCACAGGAGTGAAAATGAGGCCGCATACAAATAATTGTAAAGACTATTTACTATTATTTGGATGCGGGCTAATTTTCACTCCTGTGCGTCAAAAAATATGACGCACAAACTGTATGCGTGAAAAAATATGACGCATAATGCAAAAAAATGCCATTTTATGGAGGAAGTCATGTAATAAGATATCCTGTTTACAGATTATGTACAGTGGGTGTACTTTCACTTTCACTTTCACTTTGCAGTCTGTGAATCTTCTAGACTGTGTGGCTGTTTTCTGAGTGGTGTCCAGTGATTTTGTGCTTTTCTGTCCTGTGTGCTATCTCAATTGTCATTTTGTGAAATAAATATTGTTGTTGTATAGTGTCCTACTGTGTTTTGTTTTCATTTGTCCAGTATTCTAATGTTTTTGTTGTTTGTGGGAGTCTGTTGTGGGTAGTGCTAGTTTGGGGATACTTGGGCTCTTTTAGTGGTTTAGTTTACTTTTCATCTGTTTTTGTACCCCTACTTTCCCCCTTTTCCCCTTTCTACTTCTTTTACCCCTATTCCCCTTTTCATTTGCAAGATGTCTGGTAGGCCACGTTTTGGCAGGATGGGTGAAGAGGAGTTGGGGGGCTTTACATGGCTTGTGTGCCATTTCCTACCACTGATGATCGAGGAAGGGTGATAGAGGGGTATCACACTAAGGTGCGCAGAATCCGGTGGGGAAAGGTGCTGCATCACCTGCAGCGCGTGTATGCCAGCCAGAGGAGTGACCATCTGAAGCACCAGTGGGCTGACCTCATCACCAGGGAGCAGGATCTCTTGGACCACCTGGGAATTGTGATTGGTGGCCCTGTTGGTGAGTACTAATCATGTAAATGTGCACGATTAAATGCTCTGTAGTGACATCAGATGATTTGTTCAATATCTGCCAGCTAACTTGCTGACTGTGTGTAATGCTGTAGAAACATACAGGGTACTTGATGCACTATGTGAAGGATCACAATTGCTAGCTGTCAGGAAGCACGTGCTCTGCAAACGTACAGGATACTTTTCCGCTAAGTAAATTGGTGCTGCCTTTGTGTCAGACAACCAAACAAAATAGGAGCCAATCATGTCTATATAGGCCACATTTGCCAGAGAAGTAAAGATCTACTAAAATATTAAATAACTTTGTTGACGCAATAGCTAGACTGACTTTAGAAATACTACATGATGCAGAAAATGAGTGCTGGCTTCACGTCAATTGATGATAACAAAGTGGCCCAGACATATGTCTCATGTGAGTCTGGTGAGTGTGGAAGGAAAGCATTCATGGAAGTTCTATGAATGTTAGGGATTATTGTGGTCCTTCATCTTTTTGGATACATGTCAGATCAGGATTTGAAAACATCGTGAAAAGGTGTAAGGTGCCCTCAGCTAACATCTTAGACTGGTATTTGGAGTTAGTTGTGCCACATTCCAATTAGGGATGACAGTCCAAAGGTATGCACATGGCTTCACATCTCCATGGTTGGTGCAAATCACCATTGCAGGGCTACATCAAATGAAGAAACTGTAACACCAATAGGGCTTAGAAAAGTCCCTGCCCCTCTGTACATTGTACCTATGTGCAAGAAATGTGGCATGGCCACATAGGCTTTTTGACTGGTAATGCAGTCCTCAAGTAACCAGGCTTTGGATGCCTCTCTTGGATGCACATGATGAAACGATTACACTCCATTATTATTTCTGATCACTAATGACGGGGCATTTTTGCCACCACATGATAGTTAGGGCCAATGCATGTGTGCAGATATGTGTATAACTGTCACAGGAGACCCATGCTATGTACATGTTGGCCGTGATTTATCAGATGCAGTATCATCATGTCTGAATGGCTGTCATTTCGTTATTCAGCTTACACATTGTATATGTCTTTGAAATTGTTGATCAGTGCACAGATTTTGAACACATTTCTTCCTTCCATGCCTTTCAAGTGGACCTGCACCCTACACTGTGGGAGAGGTGGCTACATTTGAGGACCCTGACCACTCCAGTAAGTGTTGATATGTCTGTTATGTGTTGTGTTTGCTGGTGATGTGTGATGGACTCGTGTGTGTTGAACACATAGCAAGGTGTGATGCGCTGGCCAATCATTTGTCTTGTTCCATGAGTGGGATTTCAGTTTCTCAAAACTTTTGAGTTGGCCAATGCTTATCATGTTGTATTATCTAGGGATTGTAGGTCATTCCTGTAGGCCCCACAATGAGTACTGGTGTGAGTCATGTGGATGACACTTGTATCAACAAGAGTCGCACTGGAAGTCAGCTCAGATTTAGTCTGCCTGTCAGACCCACATTCTCCCAGATTGGTACTGCAAATCGCTTTCCAACAGACTTCTGCTTCCCTATTCACCAAAGTACTTATTAAACTGTAGGTAGAACTTTCTAGCACCATGTACTTCCACATGTAGTGCTACAGGTATGTGGAACTTGAGTGCAATGGCCTAGGTGTGCATGCTAATCATGGGTGTTCTTGCAACTCTGTGTCTGGTGTAAGTCATGCCTTACTGGAAGTATATGTTGTGTACCAAGCTCTGCATGTCCTAACATGTGTGGCGCTATGATTGGTCAAGGGTTTGCAGACTCCTAATTGTTGATAGACCTTACCTCTGGTGTGTGTGTAGAGCAAAACACGTGTGGAGTTTTCTATACACTCCTCGGTGTCCATGTTGTTTGGAATTGTTAGTTGTTTCTCCACCCCCCCAACACAGGCATGGGTTTGTGAATAGGGTACCTAGGACTGATGCTACCAGTATGTTACACATACAATTGAATAAGTGACTGTTTGGTCAGAACCTAGTATACACACTCAGGTATGGCACATGGGTACTATACTGGCAAGTCCGGTTACAACTTACAGACCATGTGGCTTTAGTTTTGCATTCCGTACACTGACATTTGTAGCCCAGGTATTGGCGGAGGATATGCAGCATGATTGTTAGCTGATAACTGGCAGAACTCAGATGGCAAGTCAATGCCAGTTGTTACCCATCTCATAGGTTTTGGATGTGCTATGTGTGATGTGACCTTTGTAGGCTGGCATGCCATGTACTTCCTCAGGGACATTCAATGATCTGTATGGTGATATGAGCTGTTACAAGTACAGTAGATGTATTGTCTGATTGACTTCTTGTGCCATTTCACACAATGCAGTTCCTAATGTACATTATTTGCATTTGTCTTCACAGCTGCAAACATGACTCCCATCCAGGTCCGTGAGTTCCAGCGGCGAGCTATGAGATATCAACATATCCTGCTGGTAGAGTCGGGGTTTAGGAGGATGGCCCGTTGATACCGCCATGAATGGGCCTCCGGGGCATGGAGGGCTTTCCCACAGGGTGGCCCTAGTTTGCCCACCACAGCCACCACCAGCACAACCACCAGTTCTACCCAGGTGGCCCCACCCACAGCTGGGACTGTTGTCCCTACGTCTGCTGTAGTTCCAGGCCCCAGCATTGCAACAGCTTCAGGACAGCCCACTGGCCTTGGCTCCACACGCTCACAAACCTCCTCCGCCGGTACCCAGACTGCCCCAGCTCCAACAGTTGACCCTACAGCATTCCACGAAATGGAACGTAAGATGAACCATGTCTTGAGGAAGATAAGTAATCTGAGCCGGGATGTACGCCATATTAACAGGCGTGTAAAGTCCATAAAGCGGACCCTCCGGAGGGCCAACCTCTAGACTTTGGTGACAATGGATATGATTCCCTCCCTCCTCTTTCCTTGTTCTCATACTTAGTGGGCTTAGGGGGCTTAGTGTTAGGTTAGTACAGTTTGTTAGTTTAGTTAGTGTTAGTGGGTGGGGGATCCTGATTCTTTCTATTTTTACTTATTAAGTGTGTCGGGCTAGGTTGGGGTTCTTGTGTGTGTAATAAAAAATAGAAAAATAAAAATAAAAAAAGAATAAAATAAAAAATATATATATTTGTTTAGGATAGTATAGTATGTGTTTAGGTTAGTAGATGTTGTTCTCCATGTGTCCAGTCTCATAAGGGGGGCGGGGGGTTGATGTTTAGAACGTTTTGTTACATGTGATAAGTAAATTTAGTTTAGGTTAGTTAGGGACAGTTGTGGGTAATGAGTAGTCAGGGTAGATTAGGGTAGGTAAGACTTTTCCCTCAGTTTCCTCTTCTGTGATTACCATTTAATAAATATATAGTTAACCCTTTACAGTATGTGTTAACTGCTACTTGATCATGGCCTTGGCATTAGTGTACATGAATTTTGTTCTATTACATTTGTGTCCTATGATACGAACAAATCCCAACTAAGCTGTAAGATTGGCAGCTACCCCAGAGCTACCTTGCAAAGATTCCACCATTCGTTGCAACCACCAATCACAGTTAATATGGATCCCAACATGTTTTTGTCAATAAGTATGTTTTCTAAGTCACAAACAGTGCTTCCAGACGTAGTATTGGGGGCACAGTTTTAGGTCTGACTGCAGTGTGATGTTCAAGGACACCCTTATAAGATGATTTGTCATAAGCACTCATGTAGTCTTGTCTTCATGACTCACATAGATAATTTGTGACACTGTTCAGCATGATTACCTATTTGGATGTAAACTCAGACAGCTTTATTCATGCAGTTTTTGTAGTGTTAGCTTAGATTTGTGTGCACTTTTATATGTGTTAGTATTGCATGGTGACAACATTTTGCTGCCACTATTTGATGACTTAGATATCCCTTGAGTAAGCATTATTCTGTCCAACACAGCATGATGGTGTATGGTTTCTCACTTCATCAGATATTACCCTCAGGAAGGGCAGAGTATGATGCAATCCTGGCCACTGTGCAGCTTTATCTGACTACATAATATCAGGACAGTTGTATTGACAAGCTACGTTATTTGACAGTAGGCACATTTCAGTTATCTACTGCACGGTTGATGTGTCACATTACCCAGAGACAGATTTGTTGTGTAAGTGCTATTTATTGAAAAGTGCTGTAGTGCTATATGTATGTTGTCCATGATTGTGAGTCCATTATAGTGACAACTTACATTGTGACCCTACACAAGGGGTTAAGGAAATGCTTTTGACATGCCGGGTGATGTTTCAGACAGTGCAGAGGGACAGGATTTGCCAATGAGTAAGAGAGAGACAATCACTGGGCAGGCTGACAAGATATACAGTGGTTAGCAGAACAGTCATTGAGTAGAGTTGTTGTACGACTGGCATGTTACAGTTACAAAATGCAGGACCTTGGTAATAGTTGGCCATGTGGCAGGGACTAGTGCTTCTGGGTTCTTTTCCGTGTAAATGTGATCTGTTCCATGTCTTCTTCTTCTGATGTGTGTGTTTCCTTCTCTGTCCTTGTTGGTGGTGGTTGTGAAGGGGCAACACACACCTCAGTGTTAGAAGACGTGGAGTCAGACATCCCTGTCGCTGCTACCTGTGAAGGTCTTAAGGGCAGTACTGCAGCAAGGAGGATCTGCTGAGTCTTAAGAATAGCAGCCACATCACGATGGTAGGCAGCCAGGTCGGCCCTGAGGAGTTCAATGTTACATTCGTGCAGGAGTTGACAGGATTGCTGTTGTAGGTGTTGGATCAACTGTATTACAGCTGTGCTGATTTCCTTCAGGCTTTTTTGCTGTTCCTGCAAGATAGATGTTAGCCCTTGCATAGCTGCTGCCTGATCTGCAGATGACATCATGCACGAACGCACCCCCTCAAGGCTGGCTGACATAGTTTGCATCCCTACCCTCACCTCATTGGCCAGCTCCCGCTGTACCCCAACTACAGTTCTCTCAAAGCTGGTGCCTGTGTCGTCTGAGTCCTCAGCTGTATTGGAGCTGGCAGTCTTACAATTGGGGTGGTGGGTGGGTCCTCTGTGATGGCTGCTTGTTCTGTGCTCCTCCTTGTGACTGAAGGTGGGGTCTGGAGGGTTCCAAGGACCTCTTGGATGGTCTCCTGGGGAATGTTTGTCAGCTCGTCATCCATGTCATCAGGGTATTCTGGGACAGGCATATCCGCAGGAGATCTATCTTTCTCTGCAATGAAACGGGGTACAATTAGTGTGTGTGTGTTGTGGCGTTAGTGATGTGACATGCCTGCCTTGTGATGAATTCACATTGTGATCTTGTTTCATGTTCATTGCTCCAGTCTTTCAGATGGGCATTCTCCAGGCTCATGGCCCACCTGCATGTCACATGTATAGTATTAAGTTATTGCACTTCTCAGCATCATCTCCTCTAGTATTGTTTTAGGCCAAATAGTGAATTGCCACCTTCTTGTCCTACTCAAGCCTCCATCTACATCCATTCTCATGGTGAGGCGTTTCACTGGCCGTGGGTGCTCTGATGGCACTGGCAGAACACTTGACAATCTGGACCTGCCCCAGTCTCTGATCTTTCACATCCACTCAAATGTAGTTGACATGTAGCGTATCCTATGCATAGCATTGTTATGGCACTATATGGATGTTGGCATTGGTAATGTGTACAGCTGATGCTGGGAATGTGTGGTCCATTGGATAGCCCTGATAATCGTATCAGTGTCCTATTTCCTCCTCTGACTGTGCAGGTGTATTTCAGTGACCAGTTACATGTGTCCTCCCCCTCAATGCTGTTGTCTGAGCAGTATGGCATTTGGGATGTTACATTGTGACCCAGGCACAGGATGGACCCTGACATATGAAGCATGGGTATGTCCTTAGTGCTGTGTAGCTCCTATTGTTGATGACATTGGCTGATGTTTGCGAAAACTATGGGCATTGACATTTGACAGTACTGGGGCCTTTGTCTTGTTTCAGGGAATTACTGGAGTTGTCATCCTCAACCCTCTAATTTAGGTGTGTATGATCCATGGGGAAGTTACTGCCATTGGCTTCTTGAGCTGTACACAGAGCAGAGGTGGTAGTGGCAACTGTTGTCGCAGTTACATTCCAGTTGTCGGTATTGCTAGAGGTTGTTAATAGGGCCATAGTTAATGTAGGGGGTATGGTGGCTGACGTGTGCCGGGATGTCAGTTTGACGTTGTGCCCTTCCCTCCTGGCATGGCTTTACCTTTGCTCCATCGTTGGCATGGCAGCATACCCCCATGGGACTGTTGTTGGTGTAGTGTTATGGGCTGCCCCAACTTCTATCTGTGCAGGCCATGCCCCTCTGCCATACCCCTTTACCCATGCCACTCCATGTATATGATGACTTCCATGCATTTTGTGGACAGTATCCCCCCCGCTTGCAGTTAACATTAGTGCATTTTAATTCCCCATGCGACTTACCCTGCATGTGTGTTGTATCCTGGTAGTCTGCGCTGTCCTGTCCTTGAATCCCTGTGACGATCTCCTCAGGGATAACGGCTGCGACCATCTCCTCCATGTGGTCCAGGGCCTCCTGGTGTGCTGGACTCCCACCTCCAGTCTGCAGTGCTGCCTTCCTGTTCCTGGCCATCTTTTCCTTGGTCCTGCGCTTGCAGTCATGCCAGCGTTTCTTGCACTAGATGACTGTTCTGCGTTCTTCTGCCACACTGTTGATCTTGTCGACACTTTGTTGCCATGTAGCCTCTCTCCTACTAATTGGCAATTTTGAGGTGACAAACAGTTGGTGCTGGTGTTCCGTCACCTCTTTAATCAGAATTTCCTGTTCCTCTGCACTAAAGCGACACTTTCTTTTCTTCTTAAAAGTGTCCTGGTTCTTGTGTGGGTCCTCCTGGCTGGTTCCTGGTCTGTTGCCATCTTCCTGGGGTCTGTAGAGGCATCTGGGATCCATTTTGGCTCTCCTCTGCTGAAATGGCTGTGTTCGCGGAGCTTTTTGACGCTTAAACGCTGCATATCCGGTTTGCGGGGTCGTAAATCGACCCACAGTCATTTCCGCCGCATTAAAGTAGTTTTGCTTTACGACTTGACGCTGTGGTGTGCGTACATTTTTTTTTACTCACACGCAGTTTTTCGTCAAAAAGTATAATTATGGCCCTTTGTCTCTATCTGGGGATGCATCAGCTGTGCCTAAAAAGGCTGTTTTAAAGTTGGAGAAACTGGAAAGTTACACAGTGGCTCAGCTGAATCATTTTTATATGAATCTTACCTGTCCCATTAAGGGCTCCACCAGGAAGGAGGACATACAAAAGGCACTGATGGCCTGAGTGACAGCCAATGAGGCTGAGGGGCGCACAGAGGAGGAGGATGGGGGTGAGGAGGTGTAAAATGTTCAGGATGCAATAGTGGATGTACCTGTTCTGTCTGGTGGGAGGGTCTCCAGGCGGGTAGCAGTGTGTTCACCAAGAGCCTGACTCCTGAGAGTTGCAGGACAGACAGGCAGAGAGGGAATATGAATTGGGGCTAGAGAAGCTCAGGTTCAAAATGGAGAGGGAGAGGGAAGAGAGAAGGATGACCATTGAAGAGAAAAATATACTGCTGGCTCATGAGCTTAGCTTGAGGGAGCTGGATCAGCGGAGGCAGTCTAGTAGAGATGGTGGCACAGTACCTTAGTGCAGCTGAAGAGGAGGGTATACATGCCTAAAGATATGGTGAAGGATTACAAATGGGAGGATGACAGATACTTGTGGTTCAAGGGGTATGAGTCTGCTCTCCACATGAACATGGTCCCTGAAGCACATTCGAGGACGGGTCTGTGGAAGGACTTTTAGGTAGAGGGGAGGGACACCCTGACATCCTTTTTTTTTTTTTTAAACTTTATTTATGCTTTTATGCAAACAAATGAAGCAGTACAATATAATCGTGCAATTGCAGACAAATACAATCCGAGATGACACAGAGTGTCCTCCGAAAGATAGACATCACCAACCAGGACAGTTCAATGCAGAAATCGGTGTCTATATATGCTGATAAAAGGCAAGACTTATGTTTACATACACCAATAACCATGTCTAGAATATCATTCAGGTTCCCCGGCCTCTGGCTCACCCGTCTCCTTTCCAATAAGATATTGCTTGTATACATCCCAAAAAGTTTGCGGGTCTATTTGTAGGGGGAAGCAGCTCACTATAATTGTCTGTTTGCGTGTTACAATACTCCATATCTCTGTGCCATTCCTCTACTGTTGGGACCTGTCCACGGTCCCACCGCATGGCAACCCGACGTTTAGCCAGCAACAACCAAATTGCCACCAGTCTCCGAATCTCTACCGGCACATGCCTGTCCCATCCCACGAGCGCCATAAACGGTCCAGCATCTATTGGTTCCCCAACTATAGATTCCAATTCGCCAATAACTGCCTTCCAGAAGCGCTGCACTCTCTCACAGGTCCAGGCCATATGCAGGAAACCAGCCTGCTCCACCTTGCATTTGGGACAATGCGCACTGTCACGTAGCCCATATCTATGGAGTCGAAGTGGGGTGTAATATATTCTGTTAAGGAATTTGAAATTAATAAATCAGTGCCTACCATTCAGAGAAATTGAGCGTGTCCTAGCACAACAATAATGCCACTGCATATCTGAAATTTGAACACCAAGATCACCCTGCCACTCTAATCAGGCTTTCAATAACTCACAGGCCCACGACCCCTGAATCTGTGCATAGAGACAGGAAACCAGACGCCGAGGATAACTCTTCAGCAGCACCACAGAGAGTGACAGAACCTCGGGGTGTTCCTGCATGTCTTCACCCAAAAGCTGTGCCAATGCGTGCCTTACCCTGTAATATTGAAATCAATGCAGAGGGGTTGGCCCACCAGCACTGCTCTGCACCAGCTCCCAGTGTTTCATTATGCCATTCACAAATAAATCCCCCATAGTGTTAATGCCCAGTTCGCCCAGAGTATGTATCAATTTACGATCCCGCTAAAGCGGAAACCAGGTGCAACAACTCAACGGCAGGTGTGGGGAGTATAACAAAGCCAATCTCTGTCTATGTACGAGATCATGCCAAGCTCTCGCCACCAAATCCAGGGAAGCAAATTCTTTAAAGCGCCTACTCAGAGCGTGATACAGTTTACACTGCAACGGGACCGGCGAGGCCAGTCCGATCTCAATTTTGAGGAACAGGACGTCATCTGGCCCATGAAGCCAAGCCTGTGCTACCGCAGCTCGAGCCGCCACACTATAGATCTCCAGATCTGAGGCCCCCAGTCCACCCAGCTCGTACGGCAGTGTCAGTGTACGCCACTGCACCCGGGGTTGTTTGCCCGCCCAGGCCAATCTTGTAAGTAATGATCTCAATGCGGTGTAATAGCTTCTGGGCAGCACCAACGGAATATTCTGGAAGAGGAACAGAAAGCGTGGCAATACCACAATTTTCATCAAAGCTACTCAACCGAGCAAGGACAAAGGGAGCTTAATCCACCTCTCCACATCCGCCGCCAATCTCGCCATTGCTGTGTCATAATTGTCAGCCACTACTATCTTAGGATCCGTATGTACTTTGATCCCCAGATACCTAACCGACTTAGGCCCGTATTTATACTTTTTGACGCTAAACTGCGCTAACGCAGTTTAGCGTCAAAAAATTTAGCGCCGTCTAACGCCATTCCGAAGCACCATGCGGGCGCCGTATTTATGGAATGGTGTTAGCCGGCGCAAGCAGACCGGCGCTGCCTGGTGTGCGTGGAAAAAAAACACGTAGACCAGGCAGCGCCGGCGTAGGGGGAAAATGGCGCTAGGGTGTCTTAAAATGGCGCAAGTCGGGTTGACGCTAAAAAATCGTCTTAACCCGATTAGCGCCATTTTTTCGACGCCCAGACGCCATTGAAATGACTCCTGTCTTAGTAAAGACAGGAGTCATGCCCCCTTGCCCAATGGCCATGCCCAGGGGACTTATGTCCCCTGGGCATGGTCATTGGGCATAGTGGCATGTAGGGGGGCACAAATAAGGCCCCCCTATGCCACCCAAAAAAATTTGAAAAATAACAAAAATTATACTTACGTGAACTTACCTGAATGTCCCTGGGTGGGTCCCTCCATCCTTGGGTGTCCTCCTGGGGTGGGCAGGGGTGGCAGGGGGGGTCCCTGGGGGCAGGGGAGGGAACCTGTGGGCTCATTTTGAGCCCACAGGCCCCTTAACGCCTACCCTGACCCAGGCGTTAAAATGTGGCGCAAATGCAGGGTTTTTTGACCCGCCACCTCCCGGGCGTGATTTTTGCCCGGGAGTATAAATACGACGCATTTGCGTCGCCGTCATTTTTTTAGACGGGAACGCCTTCCTTGCATCTCATTAACGCAAGGAAGGCGTTCACGCTAAAAAATGACGCTCTTTGCCAATACTTTGGCGCTAGACGCGTCTAACGCCAAAGTATAAATATGGCGTTAGTTTTGCGCCGAATTTGCGTCGAAAAAAACGACGCAAATTCGGCGCAAACGGAGTATAAATACGGGCCTTAGTCTCCCATCTAAATGGAAAACCCACATCTGCCTGCTTTGTAACAGGGGTCAGTGGGAACATCATAGATTTCCCCCAGTTAACTCTAAGGCCGGACTGAGCGCCATATCTAACTATTTCCTGGAGCATCAGGGCAGCGTTTCGTCTCGGGTCCTTGATATACAATAAAGTGTCATCAGCGTATGCGGAGACCACAAGCGTATAATTTTGAAATTTGAGGCCGCGGTGTCCATGATATTCCCTCAAGGCACAAGCCAAAGGTTCCGCTACCAGAGCATATAATAGGGGGGACAGCGGGCATCCCTGTCTGGTGCCCCTGGTGATATAAAATTCCTCTGTTACTATGCCGTTAATGCGGACCCTGTCCCAGGGGTCCTCATACAGAGTGGAAATCAAGCGTAAAAACGTGTCCCCCACACTGAACCGTCGCAGCGCAGCCCTCGGGAAACCCCACTCCACTGAGTCGAACGCCTTTTCTACATCTAAAAAGACTGCCACTGCCTTTATATCGGGGTTGATGTTTTGTATGGTGCCAAACAAAGTGCGAAGGTTCATAGTTAAATTACAGCCGGGGACAAACCCCGCTTGCTCTGGTTTGATCAGAAGAGGCAACACCCTAGCCAGTCAGTCCGCTGAAATTCTAGCATATGTTTTGACATCTACGTTCAACAGCGATAGCGGTCTATAGGAGGAGCATTGTTCAGGGGGCTTCCCTGGCTTCAGCAATGTGATTATCATGGCCTCCGGCATTGACAGAGGCATGCCCACCTCCACTACCATTTTCACAAATACCTCTTGAAGTTGTGGGAGTAACAAATGTTGATATGCTTTATAGAAATATACAGTCAGACCATCAGGGCCAGGAGCCTTACCGTCAGCCATTCCCCCCAAAGCCTTCGCTATTTTTCACAGAGTAAATGGTGCCCCCAAGGCCTCTCTATCGCCTTCCGACAGCCTTGGTAACATAATATGGGTGAGATAGTCACACAGAGCACCAGGATCCCGGTCACCCCTAGTAGTGTATAAGGTTTGATAATATTCGCGGAATCTGGCAGCTATAGATTCGGAGTCACTAATCTCGCTGCCATCTGCAGTTACTGTGGTACTAATTAAATTGCCACTGCGACTGGGACGGATTAAGTTCGCCAGGACTCTGCCAGGTCTGTCACCCTCACCATATACTCGGGCGGTAGCATATTTCCCCAGGTGGCGAATCTCAGAGAGGGAAGTTTCTTGAAACTCCTGCAACTTGGCATGGAGATGACCTAATGTGTGTACGTCCGCAGTCTCTCGATGCACTTGTTCTAATTTTGATAGCTCTCCTTCTAATAGATGCAACCGCCTCCGCATCGACCGAAGTACCCCCGCATGCTTACTCATGGTGATCCCCCTTATATACACCTTAAACCTTTCCCAGACTGTACTCATTTGGGCCACTGAACCTTTATTGAACTGAAAAAACTTGCTGATCGCATTGGCCAACTCCTCCCTGAATACAGAGTCAATCAGTGAACACGGAGGGAACCTCCACAAAATTGACGGATGTGGGACAGTACCCACCGTCAGCAGAATTGGAACTGGGGAATGGTCTGAATAAGTTCTAGGCCAAGGGGCTTCGGATGTCACTCTATGTAGCAAGCTATGGGAGACCAACCATAAATCTATACATGTGTACAAATTGTGAGCAGCTGAATAATGAGTATAGCCTCCTCTCTCTGGGTGCCTATCTCTCCAAACATCCACCAACCCCATATTAGCAGCTATATCCAGTATTGCACATGCAGCTGCCGCCGGGCCACGGGCCCTGCCACCTGATCTATCCAGTGCGGGAGTCAGTGTGCAGTTAAAATCCCCGCACCAGAGCTTCGGGCGGTCCCCCCACAGTTCCACTTGCGCTGCACAAGTCTCGATAGAACTGAGGGTCATCATAATTTGGACCATATATTCCTATTAGTAAAAAGGATAATGATCTCCCACTACACTGTGCCGCCACATATCGTCCCCCAGGGTCAGTGACCACCTTCTTAAAGTCAATATCAGATGCACGCGAGGCCCACAACAGGACTCCCCTGGAATGTGAAGTATAACCAGCTGCCAAAAACTGTCCCTGCATTCTACGAGGAGTAAGCATAGGGCTATCTGGGGCCAAGTGTGTCTCCTGCAAAACAGTGACGTCCACCTTGTGTCTGAGCAGGTATGCAACAACTTTACGGATCTTACGTGCGTCGTTGAGACCCCGCACATTCCAGGTAACCAGGCTAAGCCTATGGGGACAGTTCTGCGAATCAGCAGCTGAATAAATTGGAGTCATCTAATACTACTGAGCTGCAATTCTGGATCCAGCTGTGCTTTAGCACCCGTCTGCAATCTAACTGCTTCGCAATAAACAAGAATACAAACATTACTGTCCCAACAACCTCCCAAAAACCCACCCCCCTCCCACAATAGGCAATTCCCCAACCTGCCCATCTGGTTAGTCCCCCAGAAATCCACCCCCCCCCCAATTAGAACAATCCCCAGTAGAACTATAAGTGGAACACACATGTAGGCGGATGTTGCCTCGCCTTGTCAAATGATTCTGATGTGCCGGCTACCTATACCATGCAACCAACAGACCACTGCTATTCCGTGGATCATGGGAAACCGAAAAAGTAGAACGTATGTGGCAGACTGCTGCCCATAAAAAGCACCAGAACTATTATAATAAATAAGATCCCAATACAAAAGGACTATGACAGTGGTCAACAGCACATTTCACTGAATTAGTGTCCTAAACAGATCAGTAATAATTGTATGATCAATCCCTCAACACTGACTATTTAATCAGCGGCATCAGCTACTGGAGCGTTCCTTTTATCTGCCAGCTTACGTTTCACAAATTGTTCCAGTTTTTTGTGGTCAGTGAAATATATTGGGCTTCCATCAGCGTCTACTCTCAATTTGGCTGGGTATAGCATTCTGTAGTCTAGATGTAGAGTCCTCAGTTGCTTTTTCCCTGCTAGGAATTGCTTTCTCGCCTCTTGTACCTGCAGTGTGAAGTCCGGGTACAGTGAGAGGGTCATCCCCTCATATTGCAATGTTTTTAGCTCCCGGGCCCGGCGCAATGCGGCGTCATGATCCCTATAGTTCAGCAGTCTTGCTATCACTGGTTGAGGCGGGGCCCCTGGAGGCGGGCGGGCCGCCAGTGATCTGTGTTCATGCTCCACTACAAAAATTGCAGAGAAAGTATCGCGACCCAGTAGCTGCACTAGCAGGTTTTCAATGAAACTTTCCATTTTTGCAATCGATGTGGACTCTGCTATACCCACGATGCGAAGGTTATTCCTCCGGGAGCGGGATTCTAAATCATCCATCTTGTGTCTGAGGGTGCCCAGCTCTGTATTAAGCTTTAGTTGACCAGCGGCAAGTGCTGTCTGTCCATCTTCCACAGTAGACTCTCTCCTTTCCGTTTGATCCAAACGCTCCACCTGCTTGTCCAGGCGCTCCGACTTTCTATCCATTCGATACGAGATAGAATCAATTTTACTGTCTAATTGAGTTAAGCTGTGTTGCATAGCTACTAAAATATGCCACAAGCCTTGATCCTCAGGAGTAGGGGCCTCTGGGGTCTTCTTTGACTCATTCTCTGTGCCATCCCCCGCAGGGCTATTCGTTTTACGTCATTCAAAATGCAATTTAGCCTGGTCTTTATCCGTCTTCCCCATGGCGCTACTTGCCAGTCTCGCCCCTGTGCAGCAAGTTCACTAACCACTGCAAACCCAGTAAAGGGGTTATGTCAGTGCTGCGAGCGCGGCAACCACAGTGCAGCTGAGGATGACCCTGCGGAGTCACAACCCGTCAAACAGGGCGCCCAGATCGAACCACACCCAAGCGAATCCCAGTGTCAATATAAAGGGCACTCCTTCACCGCCACTTGAGCGCCCACTGTCCATCTTGGGGTCGGGAGCAAGCAGGTGAACCCCAGGGCCCGCACACACAGAGGCCAAATCACTCCAAAGTCAATTGTGCCTCCAGAGCCACTTCGGCAAAATGCAGCAACTCCTCTCACGTTCAAAGCGCACTGGTATCTCTGCACGCCAGGACACTCTGTCCCCACACCTTCAGCACGCAGGGCCACAGCATCCAGATCAATCCGGCTGGTGCCCCACAGCAAGGTCCACGACGCGGCCTCCTCGTGTCACTCCGCGCAGCAAACCGCCCCGTGGCACCCCGACACTCATGGGCAGCCGATCTCAAAAACGCTGCCGCCCCGGCACCTGGCTCCCCGGGCACCTCCAGCTGCACCGCCAGTCCCGGACCGCGGCAGTCCCACTCTCAGGCCGAAGTCGGGTCCCCTCCACGGTCCACACGCGAGTGCGTCTCTGCACCGCTAAGTTCTACCGGACTGGCCCCGCCCAGGCCTCACCACACACATCCAGCGATCCTGCTTGGCCCCGTCAAACCCCTCGGGATGCCGTTTAATGCGCCCAACGGACGCAAGCACTCCTCCAACCTTCCAGGCGGGGGATGTTACCAGGAGATACCTGTGATATCAAGTGTAGTCTGTAGGATTTTGGACGGATCGTGCGGTATCCGGCGGAGCTTCACTACAGTGCAGCCATCTTGCGGCTGGGCAAGCTCTGCCCCCCACACCCTGACATCCTCAGGGGCTCATGGATGAAGTCTTAACTCCTTATCATTCCTCACTTAAGGTCCGAAGAGACTTGTCCTTTACGAACATTTCAGCTGTACCAATTCCTGATGGGATTGTGTGGAACAACTTTCCATGTGATATATACGGGCCTACTGAGGTCGTTCAAATTCCATATGTATTCAAAAATTTTATGACAAATGTAATTACACCTGGTGTTGTATCTGATGATTGGGATGTCCAGACAGTTGATTCTTTGTTAACTGAAATGAAGGACTATTCAGTATTTGAAAGTGATGATGTATATAGACATACAATGAATTATGGGGAAATGTTCTGCTACAATAACTGGGGACATTACTACCTGCACCGTGCCACCAGACACAGACCAATACTTAACTACACACAGTGGAAACACTGTTCAACATCACCTGTGGGGAGCCCAAAATGTTATACAGATAAATTCACTTATTTTTCTGGGCATGACACAAAAAATCCAAAGTCATATTATTTCAAGGTATCTCCTTCCACAATTAGGAAAATTTGGCTAACTGATACAAAACTGATTTATTCAGACTCCTTTGTTTCGCATCTTGCAGTTGAAGGTTACGAATACTGGAGGAACACTGTTGATTTAAATAGAGCATGGGGAACACAAGATTGGCAAATACAGGGTAGGGAAGCTTTATTTAGAGCATGCCTGATTCCTGTGCAAATGATCTTTTTAAATGACACCATTCAACAAACATCCTGACTGGGGCTAGAAAAATTAGAAGAAAGGAACACGCCCAGTATCCCCACACTGGTGAAGTTTAAAGATTGGAGATTCCTCCTGAATGTCACTGAGGAAAAGCTAGATGCAAAGGTTCAGGCTGGTACCTATAACACTTCACTTTCCAGACCCGGCAAGTGGTTGATTTGCCCAATTAACACAAAAGGATGTCGAGCACGTTTTTGGAATTCCTCAGGGGTTTCAAGGTTTGCCGCCAGACCCCTCGCTTCGCCTCGGGTCAACACATGGGTATAGTTAGAATATACAGTGTGGGTAAACTGTGCCAACAATGGGTAGAGTCTAACACGTTAGCCGCAGTCAAATAACATCTTAACACTCTTTCTGGAGATGTAGACTTACAGGACTTTTTGCTAGGTCCTAGAAAGCCACGCTGTAAAAGATTCATCTATGCTATGTATAATGAGATCTGGAAGCTTTCTCTGATAGAAGCTGCTGCAAATAGATAAGGAAAACTTAGAAAATACTTTAGCTGTTGTTGATAACGGCATGAACATTCTGTCCACCAGGATTTATTCACTGACAAATATAGTGTCATCTGCGATAGATATCATTCAGACAGACATGTCCCTTTAAAATCATGGGCAAAGTCAGCTGCGTTCCATCATGCAGTTAGGTTGGACATTATAGACTTTTGAAAAATGGCCAAGTTCCATGGAAGTACATTAACAGTAGTGAATTGTTCACTGCTTTTAATTTATCCAGGAAACAGCAGACAATGGCTAAAAGGGAAGCGAGTTTCACCATGCGTCACATAGAAAAGTTTAAAAAGTTGCCTTTCATAGTTGCACAAAGTCCTTCAACAGTATGGCTCCTACATGGCATCATTAATCTGACAATTTCCACTTTTCATTTTTCGAAACCACTGAAACATCTTGCAGTGGGCAGGTAGGAGAGACTAGGCGATACCTATATTAAAGAAGAGTGGAAGTTGCCCTTTGAATACAAATGTCTGAACGGCGAAACAGAGGTCTTTCTCAGCGGAAGTGAATGCAAGACTACTGTTAGTCATTCAATGATTAGCAAGCAGGTGTCCCTTCACGGCCTTTGCAATGCAGGGGTCACAAGCTTGGCCTGTTTTCTGAAGGGTACTCCCGTCCCTTTGATTCGACCAGCATTTCATGTACTTTCAAATGGAAGTCATGTGGTGCTGAACGACCAAAGTTGTGGTATGTGACCAGGAATTGCCTATGCAAATTCAGTTTCTAAGGACGTTACATGTTGTGGACAATTTTTTTTCCCCCATACGAGAGGTAAAGTATCAGAAATGTGGCCTAACATTAATACTGTAGTGTAGCCATTTTTAATGTAGCTTTATGTGCGTTTGCTTAACGTGTTAGGCCTCTGTGCACTTTGCCCTAGATGCATTTTATTTAGCCTCGCACTGTTATTCTACTATAACCAGTTTCACGGTCTTGTTTTATTTCCTTCTATCACACTGTTTAGCTTACTTCAACACTGAGTTCGCAAACAATACATTCTTGCTCACTCTGTGCTTCAGTCAAGGATACAGTCTGGTACATTGGCGATAGACGTGGTAGAAGTTTAACTTTGTGGTTCGTAGACAGTACACATTCTTACGCAGGAACATCGGGGTGTTAGTTCACATCAATAGTATGAAAACACTTTCTAGTCCCAGTACACGTAAGAGGGAGATTCCGACCAGGAACCCACAACTAGACGCTGACGGCCCTGTTGCAGATGCTGATCCCGATCACAGGCCCTCAGGTATGAGGGTCGATGTCCTCCCGGGGGAACCTGAAAAGCAGGCTTAGAGCTTAACATGCTGTGCTCAAAATAGAACTTAGGAGAGAGAACGTAATCTAGTTGCATTATGATAGCGTTATTCTTATGTTTTACTCTCCTCGTTACTATTTCAATCCTACTGTGTTGTATGGTTCTGGTTATTGCGGCTCACGCCTTGTTATCTAAAATGCAGTTGTTTTATTACACCAATCTATAAAACTCAAACTGCCTTTGTCATTTATATATGAGATCACACTGTGTATGAGAGAACTGGTTGGGATATGAGTGACCACGACTTCCCTGGGAAGCACTAAGATGTCATGCATTCGGATGCCCAATTGTCTCTTCCCTTAGGGAGAGATGAGGCACTGCTAGTTAGCCGGAGCTCAACCCGGATTTGGGGTGACAAGGGTCCTCCACAGTGGGTTAGACTTAGTCCCCCACACTGCGAACGATCTTGCCGCCCAAAAATCCAGTAGTCTCAGTAGGATAATGAGAGCCTACGCGACATGGCGCTGCCAACGATTGGTCTGGCTCTAATTTTCGGGTCCACCAGTCTCTCTCGGTCTCATATATGACAATGATCCCTCAGTTCCTTCAACAGAGACGTCTGTGGCACTGAGGACTTCCACCACCGCGATATAGGTAACCCTACATATAGCAGATGGTTGTTCAAGCTTGAACCTTAAAAGGAAAGACCTCGTATTGGTGTGCCCTCTCTGAACCAGTGCTGTTTTTCTAATGGCGAATTCCCATGTAATACAAATAGCTCTTAATATGAGCCAGACGCTCACGGCACATTTGCTTGCACATGGTCTTACGATCCAGGGTGGTCCAGTCACGTTTGTGGTGGCCGCCAATGCAGACTATAGAACAGAACTTTTTTACTCTTGGGTCACATTTCCAGCAGTTGATGGGAATACAAATGCATTTCACACATATACGGTTGCGAACGCGCCTGGCCAGTACAAGGCGTATGCATACCTAGAGATACCACTATCTTATCAAGAACATAATAATTGGCTTGATGGCGCCCTACCCCTTACTATATTGTCAGTATGGTTAGGTCCACTGAGTAATGATGGTCCGACCTGGCCTTTATTGGCCACATATACACCACAACTTGAGGTTGCAAATTTTCCGGTGGCTGAAGTTTGTCGTTTATATACAGACTTAACGGCTACATATAGACGCTTAGTACAATTTGTGATGCAGACCCAGCGCGTGCTGCTCCAGCACAACCACATGCAGTAGCTCCAGGTATAAACCCGGCGACTGTACACTCTATCATGGGTAAAGTTCCAGCAAAAAGGGAGGAGACTCCATTTTGGCTGGCACAGAAAATTAATACGCTGGAGGCGGTACTTCCCCATACGGGACCTCAGGACAAACATAGAATATTATCTATGTGTTTACCATTTGGCATGGTTCCCACAGTGGTACGTTGTAATACATGGGGCATGGTGTTTGCCGCGCTCTACACAACGGCACACGGTACACCGACATTGGCGAACCTACCGGAAGTGCTTAAACAGATTCAGAATGAATACGGGGCTGCCCCAGCCTTAGATTTAGGAATGCAACTGATGGGCAACTTTGCCACGGTTTCTTCAATAATACTATGTAATCTTAAAGGGGAGGCAGTTGCACTTGCGGTGCGTATGCGTCTTCGCGACGTCCCACAACTAGATCAGGAGCAGGAACTGCCTAAAATAATAGCGGAAACATATTCCAGTATTGGTAGAGATAGCCTAGGGGCTAGACTGCAAAAAACACAGTTTCAGGGAAAAGTTAGTAAAGAAAATGCTAAACAACAACCTGAGGGTAATAAGAAGCGCTGGGAGAAAAAACAACAGACACCTAAAAAAGAAAGGGGAGAATCTCCGCGCATGGAGATCCCGCAGACTAGATATAATCTCAGAAATAGGGATAATTTGAAAACGCCTGATAGAAATCAGTACACTGATACACGCCAATCTCGTTTCTTTCAGGACTCATCGGAAAAGAGAAATGAGAGAGGTGGGCGGTCAGAGCAGAGAACAGAGTACGTGAAACCGAGACAGGACTCACAACGCTCTTCGGGGGTTACTGTCAAGAAGGAAGAGAAACCGATACAACAAAAACAACAGTTTAACAAGAAAAAAGTGGCGGCAGTCTCAGTTAGACATGCCACTCAGGAAGAGAGTTCTCTTGAAGAACAAGACCTGGGCACTAGCACTGCAAGACAGCGAAAAAATACAAAACGACTTTAGACATCTCAAATGGTTTCTTCTGCTAGAATATAGCACCCGAAAGCAGGGATTTGACAAGTTTTAGCCCGTTAGGCTCCCAGAAAAATTATGTTGTTTACCTCAGGGGTATAAGAATAGCCTGGGACTGTTTGCGGCTCGTGCGACTGAAATTTTACACGAGTTGGACCCTGAAGCATTGTCATTTGTAGATGACATATATCTTACGGATGGCGAGTTACTACTACATTTAAGATGGGTAGCCCGCATTGTTGTAGGGTTTGCCAAAATTGGCTACAAATTTAACATCAAAAAATCTAAAATTGCCTTTCTCAGCGTCATATTCCTGGGATATGAGCGGTCGAATGAAGGTAAGAGCCTAGCGCTACAATTTTTAGAAAAATTTGCACAATTGCAACCACCTAATACGATTAAGAAACTCCAATCATTGTTGGGCTTTCTAAATTTTGGCAGAACATACATTCCTGATTATGCTACACGCATAAAACTTTTATACAAATTAATACGTCCTGATTTTTCAAGCAAACTCTGGACGATTGAACATACACATACTCTTCGGGAGTTACAAACAGATCTCCTAGCTGCTAAACATTTACATACACAGACAATAAGACGCATTTGGTCATCAGGGTGACAGCTGGGGCCATTGGGTTTATGTATGTCACATTTAATGAAGGTGAGACAGTCCCTATTGGATACAAGTCCCACTTGTATTCGGCTGCTGAACAACAATTCACACCAACAGAGAAAATTCTCACTGCAGTACAAATGGCTGTTATTAAGGAAAGACCTCTTGCCCAGGGTAAACGCATTATAGTTGTTTCCCCTATTCCAGCCTTAGAGGCTGTTACAAAAGCGAGCGTTCCTAACGCAAAAGCACTACACCCGCGATGGATACAATGGGCTATGTCTTTAACAGCCACTGATGTAGATTACATTTTTGACCCAAAATTACAAACACAGGAAGTTCTGCAATATGAAGTTGAGTATCCAGTTCCCTCTGACACGTTGCCTATTGATCAATATCAAGTAGTAATGTACACCGATGGCTCTGCGCAACCGGCGGTGGGGACAAAACACCAATATTCTGCTGCATGTGCTGTAGTTAGTGTCCATATGGAGGGGGAAGATTTCAGCCCCCAACATGCTTATATACAAACATTAGGGGATTGTACAGCACAATTGGCTGAGCTGAAAGCTCTACTGATGGCATTAGAACATATGAATCCGACACAGTTCACACTGATTGTTTGTGATTTGTATTATTGTGTCCAGTCTTTTAATGAATACCTCCATTACTGGCGCTTGAATGGGTTCAGAGATTCAAAGGGTAACACCATAAAACACAGACTGCTGTGGGGGAAGGTAGTGGACCTGAAGGAGACGCTACCCAAAGTCCATGTTGTACATACTCTTGGACACCAGCGCGTTGGAATACACGTTGCTGGGAATACTTTGGCTGATGAAGCCGCCAAGTCGGCAGTGGCAGTTGCCACTGTGGCCGCAGTGACTCGTTCGAGTTCCAAACCAGACACAGAAATTCTGGCTGCCATAAAAGCTACGGTTGATGGCACGCCTTTTCCTAAAGGATTTCCTAATAAATATCAATACTTCATGGGAAGTATGCTCAACGCTGAGGTTAAAATACCTAGTGTAGGCATACGCGAGATCCCCAATAAAGTTGTAAGACCACAATTGATAAATGCAGCGCATGAGGGAGTGGCTTCTGCACATGCTGGCGTGGCCGCCACAATTTCGCTATTACAGGCCCGTTACTTGTGGCCTGGTCTTTATAAGGAGACTAAGCAGTATGTCCTTTGTTGTGACATCTGTCAACAGATTAAAGTTTCAACGGCTAAGCGCCTGCCGCAGACACCCCTCTTAATATCTAACAGACCATTACAATGTGTGTATTTGGATCATTGTGGTCCACTCACACCGTACAGTGCATACAAATATATGCTAGTCGCTGTTGATTCTTGCTCCAGATTTGTGTGGGTGTGGCCACAGCGCTCGGCTGACGCTCGAACTGTTATAAAAGATTTGCGTGTCTTTGTCGGTACATATGCAGTTGCGCCATTCCTTTCGGACCAGGGCCCTGCTTTTGCCTCAAGGGCATTCAGGGACACCATGGCTTCGTTGGGGATCCGGCTCCAGTTCTCGTCTCCATTTCATCCCGAGGGAAATTCTGTCGTGGAGCGATTAAACCGCGATTTAAAGCAACCCTTAACAGCCAGAGTTTTAGGTACGGGTCGTAGTTGGCTGACCCACCTGTATGGAGTTCAGAGAGCACTGAATAACCTGCCTAGAAGGTCCTTGGGGGGTCGTACTTCATATGAGTGCCTGTTCGGAACACAAATGTTTGTTCGGGATCTTGATGGTCCTGGTGTGGAGGCGGCGGAAATGCCCTTTGACATAAATGATCGTGTCACTGTTTTACAGGAATTACAACAGTTCCGTGAAGATAACTCTTCTAAAAGTGCTGCCTCCTGTGGTACTGAAAATTCTGGACCCGTGTTATAAACATCGTCGTATCACAACGATTTTGGTATCAGCAGACCGCGAATGATTAGAATAGTATGCACAAGCATTGTATTCATATTCGGGTGACGAAATCACCCGAATATCAGAGTTTCCGTCCTGAACCCTCGTGTTCCATTTAAACGACAGCCAGTTTGTGATTGCCCTCACATAGGCCAATGACTAATGCTGAAAACGAATCTGAAGGACACGTACATCTTTGCTGACTCCTCTGTGACCTGGGCAAGCTGACTCCACTGCCTGAAGCCAAACCTGTTCTGCCAGTTTCTTTCCCAGTGGCCGAATGAGATTAGTATCAAGGCACAACACATCATAAAACCTTTCATCACACACAAACCATGCCTAATCTTACATGCACCTGTCCCTGTTTCTTTCTTTATGACTTGCTTTACAAGGAGGAGGTGCCTGTTTATATTGGGGGTCCGTCGATATCTGATGAAAGTACTGAGCCTTGCCGGGTAATTGATTGAGGGCTGGACAAACTGAAATATGGGCTTGTCATCATAACCCTGCTATTTCTTTGTAGTGAAAATATGTGAATGGTCAACTGTAAAATAAGGAATGTTTGCCTAAAGCATAATATTTTGTATAAAAGAGAAGGTTAGCTTTGCAAGGGCAGCAGTCTCCTGAGAATATACACCGTGTTGTACTTCTAGGATACCTGTTACTAGCTGCAGACAATACACAAGATCTTTGACTTCACCAAGAAGACTCTGTGTTTCTGTAGTCTGAAACAGGAAGGACTCGAAGTCTTAGGGTGTGTTCCCTGGCACCACTGGGTTCTGAAAAACCCAGTACTTCAGTTGACGTCCAACGTGGGGCGATTTCAGCGGTACCAGTCCAAGCCAGAGGTTCGTGAGGAGCTTCATGTGAAAATTCTGGAGGGAGGCCGCCACTTCATCGACCCCTGTATGTTGACGTGGTCCGAAAGTCTTTGCTGCGAGGTTCCCCGCTTCCCGACGGCTACGAAGGACTGCTGCCCTGACTATCGCCCTGTGACATTATATTGTTCTCCTTCGGGAGTACGACTTACACTGGGTAGGAAAATGGTCTCTCCAATGTATTTGTCGAAGGATAAATTTCCGACCGAATTGTCGTTTCTTCCTGATATCATTTGGGCTACTGGTCCTAATGATGTGGGTCTTTTGGAAATACCGCCTTATGTTGTGACATTGAAAGCCAATGTTAAATTACCACGCATTCAACAATACAAGATCTCTAGTGAAGGTGAAAAGGCATTGCTAGCGATCATTTATGATTTAATTGAAAAAGATGTAATTGAAGAGACAAGAGGCAACGTTTGTAATAGTCCTGTTTTGCCTGTTTTGAAACGTACTGACCCCTCTAAGCCACCTGTTTATAGGCTTGTGATTGATCTTAGAGAGGTAAATAAAATAGTTGTGCCACAGTTTCCAGTTGTTCCTAATATCACTGCCCTATTGACTATGATTCCAGCTTCCGCCACCTGGTTCTCGGTGATTGACTTAAAGAATGCTTTCTTCAGCATCCCGATTGCAGAGGAGAGCAGAGATATTTTTGGCTTCAGTTTAGGAGGCCGAAGTTTCCGCTTCAAACACGCTCCACAAGGCTACTGTGAAAGTCCATCAATATATAGTCAGGCTTTAAAAACACAGCTTGATGCAATTGTTTTATCTGATGGCGCTACCCTTATTCAGTACGTCGATGATTTGCTAGTCGCTACAGATACTGAAGAGATTTGTAAAGAAGCCACCTTGTCGTTGTTGCGTCATTTATCTGATTTACATCACAAAGTGTCCCTTTCAAAACTGCAATATTGTCGACAAGAAGTGACCTACTTAGGTCATCTCTTATCGAAGGAGGGAAGGAAACTGACCTCAGAAAGAATTCAGGCAATTGCAAAATTGAGTGTGCCAAGGAAACAGAGAGAAGTACGTGCCTTCTTGGGCATTACATCATACTGCAGACAATGGATACCAAATTTTTCTTTGCTGGCCAAACCTTTGGTAGCATTGACCTATAAAGATACACCGAACCCCGTTCCGTGGTCTGAAGATTGTCAGAAAAGTTTTTCCGAATTGCCTAATGCATTGTGTTCGGCTCCTGTGTTGGGTACCCCTGACTACAGTAAGCCCTTTACACTGTATGTCCATGAGAAAGAGGGTTGTGCATTGTCAGTGCTGACACAGTCTTTTGGAGACAAGCAGCGCCCATGCGCATATTTTTCGTCAACTTTGGATCCGGTAGCTAAAGCATTGCCGAGTTGCTTGAGAGCCACAGCGTCAGCAGCTGTTTCTATTCGACAGTCTGCTGGGTTAGTGATGAATAATATGTTGATTGTGATGGTTCCACATGCAGTGGACACGTTGTTAAACAGGACCAAGACACAGCATTTAACTAGTGCTCGATTGTCAGGTTACGAGTTGACACTGTTAGCGAGTCATGTGCACATAAAGAGGTGCAATACGTTGAATCCAGCCACGTTATTGCCGATTTCAGTAGAGACAGATGATGTTGAACAACATGATTGTTTTCTTAGGACAGAAGAAGAAACGAAAGGGAGAGTAGATCTTAAAGATACTCCTCTTGTAAAATGTGATGGTACCTTATGGGTGAATGGTTCATGCTTCAAGCTTCCGAATGGTGATACGACTGCAGCATATGCTGTCACAACTTTGCATACGATTGTTGAAGCTGCACGTATACCACATAATTCAGCTCAAGCAGCATAGCTGATTGCACTTACGAGAGCGTGTGTGTTATCGAAAGGAATGAAAGTGACCATATATACCGACAGCCAGTATGTGTTTGGTGTGGCCCATAGTTTTGGACGATTGTGGAAAGAACGTGGGTTCCTGACTTCGCATGGAGCTAAAATTCAGCATGGTCAGTTGGTAAATGAGCTTCTTGAGTCACTGACCTTGCCATTACAAGTTGCGATTGTGAAATGCAGTGCACACAAGAAGGTTACTGATGATGTCGGTTGTGGCAATGCATTTGCTGACGAAATCGCAAAAGAAACAGCAAAAGATGTGATGAATCGAATGTATGTTGCAGGCCCCGCAAGATGGGTTGGTGACGTTGGAATATGTGAAGATACGATAGAGGGTGTGAAGTCTCTTCAAGCTGAAGCTTCAGAGAAAGAGTTGAATGTGTGGAAAGAAAGTACGGGTAAATTGGATGAAAATGGTTGTTGGGTTGACTTGTCAGAACATCAGCGATGGTTGTTACCCGATGCGTATGTGCTTGCAGTGGTGACAATGGCTCATGGAATGGCCCATATCAGTGTGAAAGGGATGTGTAAGTTGTTGGCTCCAGTATGGCAAAATGCTGGAATTCCTAAATGTGCAGAAAATGTGGTCAAGAATTGCATGGTGTGTCTGAAATACAATCCTGGTAGGGGAACCCCAACTCCAGCTGGTCATTTTGCGCCTCCAACATATCCGTTTGATGTTTTGCAGCTAGATTTCATCCACATGGAAAGGTGCAACAATCTGAAATACGTACTCGTTGTTGTCTGTGCTTTTTCAAGATAGGTGAAGCATATCCCTTAAAAGACAACACTGCCTTATCCACAGCTAAAGCCCTTGCCAAAGAATTCTTCCCTAGGTTTGGAATGCCGAGAATGGTCTGGAGTGATAATGGGAGTGAATTTGTGGGTCGAGTGATGAAAAAAGTATGTGAGGGGCTAGGTATCCAGCAAAAATTCCACGCTGCAAATCACCCCCAATCAGCTGGACTAGTAGAGTAATGGCACGCTAAAACTGAAGTTGGCAAAGATACAAGCGAGCTCTGGTCTTAAATGGCCTGACGCTCTGCCTTTAGCACTCCTATCAACAAGAATGACTGTGCATTCGCGAGTGGGACTTAGTCCCTATGAAATTGTGTTCGGCCGCCCGGCCAACATATGGGGAGTGCCAAGACCAACAAAATTCAGTGAGATCGAACACCCTGTACTGCTTGATTATTTGTATGAATTGACGGCTAAATTGCATGTTCTACACCAACAGGTTCATGATACTCGGCCTCAGGTCTCTGAAGCTCCAGGACATCTTATCGATCCTGGATCATGGGTGCTGGTCAAGAACTTCCAGCGGACAAAGAATGACCAGCCCCATTGGACCGGCCCCCACCTCGTCCTTCTCTCAACAAGATCAGCTGTTCGAGTGGAAGGGAAAAAGAACTGGATCCACGGCGTACACTGCAAGAGGGACCCCTTTCCTCTACCGTACGATCGGTGGGTCCAGGAGGGGATCGCTGACTCTGAGACTGAGACTGTGCCTCGTTTTTTGCCATTTAGCGATGCACGTGTAAAAGGAACAATTTCTGAACGAGAAAGTGACAATAATTTGCAAGAAGCTGTGCCACCGTCAATTCGATTGAACACTACAGAGCCTGAACTCTTGACCAGAACCAGACAGTACCTGGAAAAAGCCGTTATAATTTGAGACCAAGAACTAAGGACAAATAATTTTTTCCCGTTCCTTTGCTATTTTTTTTTAAAGTGCGGCTCTCTCATCTGAGAAACTTTCTTATTTTTGTTTTTTTCTTTTCGAACCGCCATCCGGGTTCAGCTGTAGGGTCGTGGTTGCCCAAGTCTTTGGAGTGCAGCTGAAGACGTTAGGTCGACAGTTCTAGTCGGTCTAAGGGAGTTGCCCAGGACTGACAGAAGCATTCCCTAGCATAGAACACCCTACCACCGAGAGCAGCAATTAGAGAGGATGGAGTTTTTCAAGAATGAGAGACCTGCCAGACAGATGGACTTTAAAGCCAGAATGTGTATAATAATGACAAAGAAACGATTTTTGATATTATGTATTTTCATGTTGCTTAGTGTAATGACGTTTTTAACAGGATATGTTTTATTCTCTTTTCAAGTGACATTTGCACCCATTACACAGCCCATACCTCCTTCTACTGTTTCCTCGCATTCTTTTCACCCCCTGCCTGAACACGAGTCTGCCAGAAGGTTAGAATTTGTCAACAATTCATTCATTCAGCTTCTACACCAACACCAATTAGTAGTGAACACAACTAACTGTTGGGTGTGTGGTCTTATGCCTCATACTACTGATAAAGGTATCCCTTATCTGGTCCTGCCTTTTAGCCATAATGGTTCTGTGTGGGCATATAGAACGGTGTTCATATACGCGTATGAAGCCAACCCCCTACGTTCTGTGAAAGATAATCCTAAGAATAGTGCTCTAGCTAAGGGTATAGTAGATATGATTAGGGAAGATATTTCCTATGAGACTATCCCGAGAGATGAGACACTAGCATATATTGGATGGAACATAACAGGATATGGAGTTACTCTGAGTGGGAACCAGCGAGCAAAGAGATCCTCCCCGATTTGGATTGTACCCCATCAGGGTCAACTATGTCTGCAAGGTAATGGCAAGAATCCCAGAGCTCAGTTAGGGAAAAGTATCTGCACTGAAACATATGTTTTTGCGTGTCAGACTTCTCCTTCGTTCTTAGCAGCTAAGGGTACCTATTTCATCTGCCATAATAGAGCCTATACATGATTGCCCCCTGACTTCTCGGGCACATGTTTTGTTTAGTTCCTGTTACCTCCCACCTACACGGCCGCGGCAGATTACCATAAGACAAGGATAGTTAGAGGTGTCATAAGTAAAGAAGACACTACAAGACAAGAATTTGGAGATTTCGTAAAGGGTTTTCTGCCGTTTTGGGGTCCTATGGTTAACAGCAGGAACATAAAGCAATTGACAAGGGTGGTTGAATCCACGGTAGTAGAAACCGCCGGTGCCCTTGGTAATTTGACTGCTGAGCTCCAGTCGGATCGCCTTATGACTCTTCAGTCAGAACAGGGTCGCATTAGACGTCATACTTGCAGACCGAGGTGGGGTATGTAAAGTGATCCAATCAAGTTGCTGTGTTTTCATCCCAGATAACGCTCCGACAGTCTACCAGGCCATTTCCAAACTGCATAAGATCTCCGAATCTATTCACGTGGATAAAGGAGATTGGTCATTGATGAGGTGGTTCTGGGAGCTGATATCCGCCTGGGGATGGAAGACTCTGGTAGTCATTGGGATGATCTTAGCCATTCTTTTCCTGTCCTGTCTGTGTGTACAGTGTGCTCCTGCAATATGTGGCCTCTGTGCTACATCGTGTGTAAGGAAACCTGTATCAAAAGACGAGCTAAGTAATAGGATGATGCTACAGCAACATCTCAACGACTTTATGAATATAGACCTGGACTCAGATTAGCGTGAGTATAGGTTATTGCCTATGTCAGGGCAAAAGGAGGGTCTGTGGTACTGAAAATTCTGGACCCGTGTTATAAACATCGTCGTATCACAACGATTTTGGTATCAGCAGACCGAGAATGATTAGAATAGTATGCACAAGCATTGTATTCATATTCGGGTGACAAAATCACCCGAATATCAGAGTTTCCGTCCTGAACCCTCGTGTTCCATTTAAACGACAGCCAGTTTGTGATTGCCTTCACATAGGCCAATGACTAATGCTGAAAACGAGTCTGAAGGACACGTACATCTTTGCTGACTCCTCTGTGACCTGGGCAAGCTGACTCCACTGCCTGAAGCCAAACCTGTTCGGCCAGTTTCTTTCCCAGTGGCCGAATGAGATTAGTATCAAGGCACAACACATCATAAAACCTTTCATCACACACAAACCATGCCTAATCTTACACGCACCTGTCCCTGTTTCTTTCTTTATGACTTGCTTTACAAGGAGGAGGTGCCTGTTTATATTGGGGGTCCGTCGATATCTGATGAAAGTACTGAGCCTTGCCGGGTAATTGATTGAGGGCTGGACAAACTGAAATATGGGCTTGTCATCATAACCCTGCTATTTCTTTGTAGTGAAAATATGTGAATGGTCAACTGTAAAATAAGGAATGTTTGCCTAAAGCATAATATTTTGTATAAAAGAGAAGGTTAGCTTTGCAAGGGCAGCAGTCTCCTGAGAATATACACCGTGTTGTACTTCTAGGATACCTGTTACTGGCTGCAGCCAATAAACAAGATCTTTGACTTCACCAAGAAGACTCTGTGTTTCTGTAGTCTGAAACAGGAAGGACTCGAAGTCTTAGGGTGTGTTCCCTGGCACCACTGGGTTCTGAAAAACGCAGTACTTCACTCCACAGGAAATAAGGATGTGCCAGTAACAGCCATTGGTTGGATTCCCAGAGTCGGGGATCTTGTGCGTGAAAGGTCGCAGTGAAAAAAGAATTTGGCCCTTCTCATCGAGCACCTGTCCCTGTGTTGGGAATACACGGAACGAGAACTGTTATATTACCACCGTTGCGGGGGGCCAAAGAAAATCACTTTGTTTCTATTGACAATGTCAAGTTACAACATGTGGCTGATTCTGCACAGCAGACCAAGAGGAACGTCCAGTAGCTCCCGAATCCCTCTCACTACTTGGGAAGATGTTCCGCTTCAAGTTATCTATACCAACACTGTTGCCTCTCCGAGCTTGGGGAGGGTGGACGATGATCTCACTTTAGTTCCACTGACAACAAATATCTTAGAAACATTTGATCGAGTCACCATGACTACTGAAGTGGCGGCTGGTGCTATCTACAGTGTACCACTGCGAGAAACACCAACTCCTCCATTGAACACGGCGACACCTTTTGCACGAACTGCCTCTGGGTACTTTGCCAACAACAACGATGGTTTATCAGACTCGTTTGCCTCTTCAACTACTGACCCAGGTCCACGTAAGCTGACGTGCTGGCTTAAAGATAAGTATTTTGTTTTTCCTTGGAACTATCTATGGCTCTTATTGACTGTATCAGCATTCTTTCTTTGGATAGGGTTTGTTATTACATTTTTTCTATTAATACATGGTCATTTTCTTCCTGAGAGATCAGTGGTTGAACAGGTGGAGGAGGTGTTGAAGCCACATTTTTCATCACATAAGGTTCGAAGAGACTTGTCCTTTGTGAACATTTCTGCAGTGCCAATTCCGTATGGGATTGTGTGGGATAACGTAATGTTTGAAATATACGGTCCCACTGAGATAATTCAAATACCGTATGTCCTAAAGTTATCAATGAATGATATCGTAATACCAGGCATTGTATCCGATGATTGGGATGTGAGGACAGTTGATTCCATGATGAGTGAATTACAATATTATACTGTCTATGAAAATGAAGATGTTTACCAGTTTAGAGACAATTATGGTGACATGTTTTGCTATAATTATTATGGGCACCATTTTATACATAAAGCCAGTAGTCCAAAAACGATATTTGACTATTCGCCATGGGAGCATTACCCAACTCCCCCGCAAGGGAGTTCCAAAACTTATTCTGACAAATTTACGTATTTTTCTGGGCATCATCGATTGAATGGTAAGTCATATTATTTTAAGTTAACTCAGTCTAAAGATAAGCAAATGTTGTTGACTAATATGAAATTCATATACTCAGATTCCTTTGTTTCCAGACTGTCGATTGAAGGTTATGAATACTGGTCAAATAATGTTGATTTGAAAAGTGTTTGGGGAACAAAACATTGGCAGACAAAGTGTAGAGAAACATTGTTTAGAGCGTGTCTCATCCCAGTCCAAATGATTTTTTTAAATGAAACAGTACAACAGACTAGCTGTTTGGGCTTAGCAACGATTAGAGAATTGAACGTGCCTAGTATACCTGCCCCTGCAAAAATTAATAACTGGCAGAAATACATAAATGCCACTTTTAGTGAGCTTACAGATTGGGTCCAGAATGGTACATTTAACACTTCATTGACACGTCCGGGCGGGTGGTTATTGTGGCCTATAGACACCAACGAGTGTCATCACAGTTTTGTCACCTCATCGGTTTCAGGGTGAGTCGGCCAGACCCTCGCTATATATCACCAGAACATGGTGAAATAATTACTACATATAGTGTGGGTAAACTGTGCCAACAATGGTTAAAATCATCCTCACTAGATGCAGTCAAGACACATCTTACTCTCCTGTCTAATAACACTGACTTGCAAGATTTTTTGTCAGGCCCAAAGACACCACGTACGAAGCGTTTCTTGTACGAAGTGTACAATGAAATAAGGAAACTTTCCCAACATGAGGCTGCAGCCCGGTTAAGGCAAATAGATCAGGAAAATTTGAAACAGGCATTAGCTGTTGTGGATAATGGAATTCACACCTTGTCCGACCGAATATATACGATTAACAACATTGTTTCTTCTGCCATAGACATTATACGATCTGATATGTCTTCTTTATATCATGGCCAAAGTCAGACTAGGTCCATTATGCAGTTGTGTTGGACACTTCAGACATTGAAGGCGGGTCGCGTTCCGTGGCAGCACATCAGTGCCAGGGAGATCTTTTCTTCCTTTAATTTAACGCGACAACAACAACTAATGGCTAAGAAGGAGGCGACTTATGTCATGCTCAACATTGAAAAATTAGAAAGATTGCCTTTTACTGTGGCCGAGATTCCCTCAGCGGAGTGGTTAATACATAGGATTATTAATCTGCCTATTTCTACATTACAATTCACTTCCTGCTTGAAACATGTTCCGGTAGGCAGATATGAGAAGCTGGGAGATAGTTACATCCATGAGGTTTGGGAGCTTCCCTTCGTGTACAAATGCCTCAATGGCATGAAAGAGGTCTTTCTCAGCGGCAGTGAATGTGAGACTTCAGTAAGCCATTCGATGATTTGTAAGCAGCTGTCCTTGCATGGGGCATGTAATGCCTCGGTTGCGAACTTGGCTTGCTATCTGAAGGGAGTTCCGGTCCCCTTGATTAAATGCACGTTCCAGGTGCTTTCAAGCGGCAGCTCCGTCCTTCTCAATAGTAAAGGCTGTTGTGGCATGCGGGCTGCAATAGTTTACATTGTTTCGGTCACCAAGGTCGTTACTTGCTGCGGGAATGAGTTGTTTCCCCCCACTAAATTAAGGGAGGTAGCAGATATCTGGCCTCACATTGCTACTTCCAAGGTGAATTTCGACAAGTTAAGTAGACTAAAGGCTTTATTAGAGTGCTTTGTTGTCCTCTTGGCTTGTTGAAATTCTGTAGGGTTTTTATTTTTATTGTATTTTAGCATAGGGCATTTTTTAGCTTTGCCTTAAACCACTTTCTACCGACAAGGGGAGGGTGTAGTGTAGCCATTTTTAATGTAGCTTTATGCGCGTTTGCTTAACGTGTTAGGCCTCTGTGCACTTTGCCCTAGATGCATTTTATTTAGCCTGGCACTGTTATTCTACTATAACCAGTTTCACAGTCTTGTTTTATTTCCTTCTATCACACTGTTTAGCTTACTTCAGCACTGAGTTCACAAACAATACATTCTTGCTCACTCTGTGCTTCAGTCAAGGATACAGTCTGGTACATTGCCGATAGACGTGGTAGAAATTTTGTCTTTGTGGTTCGTAGACGGTACATATTCTTACGCAGGAACATCGGGGTGTTAGTTCACATCAATAGTATAAAAATAAAATCTAGTCCCAGTACACGTAAGAGGGAGATTCCGACCAGGAGCCCACAACTAGACGCTGACTGCCCTGTTGCAGATGCTGATTCCGATCACAGGCCTTTGCTCAGGTATGAGGGTCGATGTCCTCCCGGGGGAACCTGAAAATAGGCTTAGAGCTTAACATGCTGTGCTCAAAATAGAACTTAGGAGAGAGAACGTTATCTAGTTGCATTATGATAGCGTTATTCTTATGTTTTACTCTCCTCGTTACTATTTCAATCCTACTGTGTTGTATGGTTCTGGTTATTGTGGCTCACGCCTTATTATCTAAAATACAGTTGTTTTATTAAACCAATCTATAAAACTCAAACAGCCTTTGTCATTTATTTATGAGACCACACTGTGTATGAGAGAACTGGTTGGGATCAGAGTGACCACGACTTCCCTGGGAATCACTAAGATGTCATGCGCTGGGCTGCCCAATTGTCTCTTCCCTTAGGGAGAGATGAGGCACTGCCAGTTAGCCGGAGCTCAACCCGGATTTGGGGTGACAAGGGTCCTCCGCCGTGGGTTAGACTTAGTCCCCCACACTGCGAACGTTCCTGCCGCCCAAAAATCCAGTAGTCTCATTAGGATAATGAGAGCCTACGCGACAATACTGTTAATGTAAATTACAACAAGCTGAGCAGGTGCTATTGTTTCAAAAACAAGTTGCGTTGACATCAGCTATAGAGACGTATGCTCTCCAGATAGTGAAATCATCAGCCGAGATACAATCCCTATTAAATACCAACTTCCCAAAGCACTTTGGAGAGCTGGTATCCAGAATTTTCAATGCCTCCATCACCACTGGGATTGTCAATTTCTTTAAGGCTGTTGCGTCTGGATTTGTGTCCATCTTCCATACTGTCTTCAGAGTCATCTCATCGACCATTCATTCACTATTTTCAAGTGTGTTTGGCGCTTTCCTATAATTTTGGCATTGATTAACGGAATACTGCTGCTATTTCTTCTGATTCACAGGAGTTGTGTCTTTAAAGCTACGCAAAGCAATGGAGCCGCTGCCACCAGCACAACTGTGCCGTGAACGCATGGTTCAGGTCTTCGGTGCTTCCATGCTGAACGAATTGGAGCATGATTGGTCATTGTCATTCTGACCACTCCTATAGTGCAACCAGTTTTTCACTGCATATGGTGCCTCTTCGAACACTTGCCTACAATGTGTCTTGCTGTTACGCCAATGCCTCCTCTGGACCAAGCACTGCTGATGTCCCTGATGAGGGTTCAGTCACAGTCGTGCCCCTTGAGAGTAAGGCTGATTCACGAGCCCACTTATGCGCCAACCTTGATGAACGATCTGGCTCTTTTTTGGTGCTGTGGAGAGTGCTATTCCAGCAGGTGGACCTGCACAAGGGACTACCACGCAGTACTGCTCCATGGATTCATTTGCCTATCCTGTGATGGATCTAGCATCTGACGATGTGGCCTCTTTTCTGAGGTCCTTTCCATTTGATGGCTTTGAAGATGCTCTTCAAGATCATGACTATTATTAGAAAATTAGATAAGTAGCTTATAATTCCAAATTTAAAATTTGCCCTTGCTTTGGCCTGCTGTGCTTGTCATGGCCAACATTATGGGGGTCATTATGATCCCGGCGGCTCCGGACCGCAACACCAGCGGTGGTGCAGTACCTCCAACAGGCTGGCGGTGTGAACTGCTGTATTATGACCATGGTGCATTTGCCACGGTCATACTGCCGGTACCGCCAGGCTACCGACAGCCGGCAGCCTGGCGGTCATAATACGCCAGAGCAGCGCTGCAAGTAGAGCTACCCTGGGGATTATGAGTCCCTATCCACCAGCCTGTCCATGGCAGTAAACACCGCCATATAAAGGCTGCCGGTAAGGGGTACTCGGGGTGTCCCTGGGGGCCCCTGCACTGCCCACGCACTTGGCATGGGCAGTGCAGGGGCCACAAGGCACAGCCCCATCATGTATTTCACTGCCCGAATTACGGGCACTGAAATGCCCGATGGATGCTGCTGCGCCCACTGTACTTCAACATTGCCACTGGTTTGATTACGAGCCAACTTAAATGTTATTGTGACTTTTCAGCTGGCCCAGTGGAAATGTCATAATCGGGTGCCAAACATACCTCCTGCACTGGCGGTATTTTGGCACCTGTGGCATCGCAGTCTTTTCCAAAGACCGCCGATGTCATAATGAGGGCCCATGTCTCTCTGTACGTTTTTAGCTACAGATTTTTAATACATTTTTAAAATGTGATTTTTTAATCCAGTTTTTATCATTTGGATTCATTCGCCTTCAGTGGCGTCAAGCTATGGCGCCATACTTGTTACGGCAATGAGGAGGGTGTAGTGAATCCTAGTTTGTTTTAATGGGATACAGAAGTTAGCTTAGCCTTTGGCTTGCAGACTCATGCCCCCGTTACGTAGTGACTTTTACCCAACTTAGCTTGCTCCGGTTTAGCACATTTATTTAATTAAATCTTTTAAGATGGCTGCCTTGTTTTTAGTTATGCCCATGTTTTAGTTTGCTTTATCAGTACCACCGCGCTAAGGCGTCAATATCAAGCAACAAAGATAAACAAACTGTAGGTGTTCACATTAGGTACTTTCCCTCTTCACGCTTTCGATAGCATATGAATTACTATCACAAGCATGTCTTGTTATCTGTTGTTTGGGAACAGACCTACGTCAGGGGTCCAAGCAGATCTGTATAAATACTCCTCACATTAACAGATTGTCAGAGGGATTCCGACCAGATGCCATCGCTGCTATCGATGCTGCACGTCGTCTTGACGCAGACTCAGACCCTCATTATGACATTGGCGGTAAATCCCATTTACCGCCACGCTGACTGCCTCCAACTTACCACCGTCACAGCAGATATTCGTCCGCCATATTATGACACGCACACACCAATCCGTCAGTATTCAGCCACAGACACAATTTCACCACACCAAACGTCAGTGATAAACTGGCGGTATCAAAACCTACACTGTTATGCCAACAGAACAACGCCCATTACATTATGACCCACGAATCACCAAGGCGGACATTCCATGGCAGTAAACCATTGGTGGTACATATGCCGCGCTCAAAATACACACACTCAAACAAAACAACACCCATTCGACAATCCAAACAACACACACCTGACACCCATGCACACACCACACCCACTCACCCACACCACTATAAAACACACACCCACATTACCCACAACCCCTTACGAATACAAATCATTGGCACGAGACTGACACCACAACCACAGACAAAACCAGAGCCACACACTACCTACACCTATACACCACCCACGCACCCCAACATCATACACCCTCACCTACACAACTCACACAACACTCATGGCACCACAAAGACACCCCGATTCTCAGAGGAGGAGCTGAGGATCATGGTGGAGGAAATCATCGGGGTTGAACCACAGCTATTTGGAGCACAGGTGCAGCAGATATCGATAGCTAAGAAGATGGAGCTATGGCGGAGAATCGTTGGGAAGGTACGTTCCATTGCAGCAAGACACCAAGTCGCTGTACAGAGGACTGGCGGTGGACCTCCACCTCCTCCCCCACAACTAACAACATGGGAGGAGCAAGTCTTGGCAATCATGCATCCTGAGGGCCTGGCAGGAGTAGGAAGAGGACTGGACTCTGGTAAGTCAACTATCTACATCTATCACCCCCCTACCTGCATGCCATCGCATACCCTCACCCTCAGTCCCATCACATCACCACATCCCACGCCCCCCACCATCACATCTCACTCACCCCAATGCCAAGCCTTGCATGCCTTACCAATGCATGGACCCCACTCACAGCCCTGCATGGACACCTATCACTAAAGCATGCACACTAGAGAGAACCAGCTATCCCACCACATACCAACATACAGAAGTGAAAGCTGCCAGGTCAAATACAACCAAAGAGGGCATGCCACGAATGCACAATATGTCAGACACAGGAACCATAACACATCACTTACATCCCCACAGGTACCCCAGCCAATGTCAGCAGAGAGGAGGGGCCAGCAATATCAAGTCCCCCCACAGAAGAGGCCCATAGTGATGACAGCAACTCTGGTCTTCAGAATCTGGATAACCAACCTGGCCCATCAGGTACCTCTGGACAGCCGGTTACCCAGGCCCAGTCACACACCACCACAAAGCCTCCCCCATCAGGAAACACCACCACAGCACCCACCCAGCATACCCATACCTCTGTCCTCAGGACACGTCAATCAGCAGTGTGTCCACCTCTACAGGGACTCCAGGGCACACCTCATACCCAAGACAATCAGGGACCTGGGGTCAATTGCAGTGGGCACATGGTTCAGGGGACAGAGGCACAGGACAACAGGGACACTGGGAGGACTGTTGTGCACCTGGGGGAGGACAGGCCCAGGGAACCGACTCTCCAGGAGGAGCATATCAACCTTCCCAGGACACGATGGGCCAGAACCTGGACAATTTGCAGGAGAACAGGCAGCTGCAGGAGGGACAGTACCAGGATATCAGGGAGGACTTGCAGGCCATCAACAACACTCTGGTCTCCATAGAAGGGGTGCTGGCAGACATGGCCAATATTATGAGGGAGGCAGTCTCACAACAGCGGCCCCCTGCCACTAGCCAGACATCTGAACTGTCTGTCACCTCTGCTGCCGCTAGTAGACAGAAGGCCTTGCCACAGGACCAACAAGCCACCAGCACCTCTCCCCCTGCAGAAGGAGAACCACCCGGCAAACGTTACCTGCGATCCAGACAGACGCCACAGACACTTGCCAAGACCCCCACCAGGAAATGAGACTCTCCAGATTGTCACCCTTGTGTCCCACACTGTCATCCTGTCCACCTTGAACTGCCATTGCTCCCCTTCCTATGTACCCTTGGACAATGCATCTGTGCTACAAATAGACTGGAACAATACCCTGGACTTTCCTCCATCATCACCCCATTGCATTACACTTCCCCTCTTTTTCTTAGCACTTCAATAAACAACTGTGGAAAAAATAGACGTATGGAGTATGTACAATTTTTCAAATATGTATTCATTTAGCCAGGTTCAAACATTGCAATTCAACTGTACAGTAAATGAGCATATGGTAATGACCTGTAGCTGGCTGCAGTGATCACAACAGGAACTATTGTGAGGCACCAACATCTGTAAAATGAATTGCCAAAGGGTACTGTAAGTGAGCATAGAAGTGTGAAATAACAGCATGCGTGTGCCACAGAAATTAAAAATAATTACAATGAAGTGTGAAGTAACTCTGTCTTACCTGTGTGTCATTGGAAGTATTGTCTGATGACTGCTGTTCTTTTGTCCTCGTCCTCTGCCTCCTCATCCTCACTGTCAACAGGGTCCACTGCTGCCACATGGGCATCTCCAGCCTCCTCCTGCAGAAAAGGCACATGGCATCTCAGTGCAAGGTTGTGCAACATGCAGCATGCCACTATTATCTGGCAGACTTCTTGGGTGAGTAGCACAGGGATCCATCTGTTAGATAGAGGCACCTGAACCTGGCCTTCAGGAGGCCAAAGGTCCGCTCTATAATCCTTCTGGTTCACCCATGTGCCTCATTGTAATGTTTTTCTGCCCTTGTCCTGGCATTCCTCACAGCGGTCAGCAGCTGTGATAGGCTGGGGTGACCACAGTAACCTGCAAATACTAAAGGACAACATTTAGCCACACACTATCCCAAATGGGCCACACCATACCCTTATACCAACATATACTGGGCGGGACCAGGGCTCACCTATTAGCCACACCCTGTGCCTCTGTAGTTGGCCCAACACAGTTGGAATGCTGCTATTCCTCAGGACAAAGGCATCATGCACCGACCCAGGATACTTAGTACTGACGTGGGAGATGTACTGGTCCGCCAAGCACAACATCTATACATTCATAGAGTGGAAACTCTTACCATTTCTGAACACCTGTTCATTTTAAGGGGTGGGGACAAATGCAATATGTGTTCTATTAATTGCCCCTATTATGTTGGGGATATGCCCCATTACATAGAACTTGGCTTTCACTGTGGTCGTTTCTTCCACTTGGGGAAATACAATGTAGCTGCCCATGTGTTTAATCAGGGCAGACAACACTCTTGTCAGCACTATTGAGAACATTGGTTGTGATATTCCTGCTGCCAATCCCACTGTCACTTGGAAAGAACCAGTTGCCAGGAAATGGAGCACAAATAGAACTTGTACAAGAGGGGGGGATCCCAGTGGGGTGACAGATAGCAGATATCAGGTCAGGCTCCAACTGGGCACACAGCCCTGTGATTGTGGCCCTGTCAAGTGTATAGGGGAGTATAATGTGCCTGTCCTACATTGTTGCCAAGTCCACCAGGGGTCTGTACACGGGGGTCTGTCTCCATCTTCTACTCATTCGCAGCAGTAGCAATCTATGGGGCAAAAGAGTGAGGAGCTGGTCACACAATGAAGAATGGGGCAACAACAGAACATTGCATGCTGTTAACTTGTAATGGGTCAGTGTGAATTGTCCAGCATGTCCAAATTTAAACAGTAACAAAGTAATTATCCAGGGCTTGCCCCCACCCCTGAAATGGCGTTTGCCTGTGCTGTGTTGAGGGACAGGTGGAAGTGAGGTAATTCTTCTGACGTTGTGCGCCGTTGCAGTAGGCGGTCAGGAACTGCCGTGCAACTCTTCATTGGGTAACCTTGGGCCAATGGTGATCTACTCCGGCGGTGATGGTATACACCGCCACAGACCTGACCGCCATTTTACATCAGATTCCTCACTTGCTACCTGATCTTCAACAGGAGAGGACCTACACTGCATGTGCTGCTGTGACCTGTGTCTGGAACCTACCATGGCCTGTGTGACTGGGGAAAGGGCCCCTTCCTTCACTTCAGTGGAGTTGGAGAGACTGGTGGATGGGGTCCTACCTCAGTACGGACTGCTGTATGGGCTTCCAGACCAATAGGTGAGTACACTGTGGGCATGATGCATGTGGCATGAATGCATGGAGTGGTGTGTGTGTGAAGGCCTCGTGTAAGGGGGGGTGGGTGGATGTCCTCTGGGTGGCATATTGGTTGTGTGCTGGGCCATCTGTGTGCAAATGGTGATGTGAAGGGGTATGGTGGGCCTCCACCTCCATCCCAGTTCTGTCTATACTCACATCTGCATGCACTACACGATCTTCCACTACCAGCATCACCACCACACCTAGCAGAACACACACCTCACTGGCAGACACCTCCACAAAAGCCATGCACACGTCCACTGTGTCCTCTCCCATTGTGTATGTCCCCCTTCCTTCACAAACGCAAGCACTCAGGCACCCAACATCCATCCATCTCACAACAGCATCCAGCCCATGCACCTGCACCCAAAATCAGCAGACAGACACCTCCAACAACCACTCCCTCTTCCTCCACTCCCAACCCTTCTCCCTCTTCCCGCTCCAGTAACCCTAAAAAACTGTTCCTATCCACCATTGACCTCTTCCCTACCCCTCCCCACCCCTGCACGTCTGGCCATGGCGGGAAAACCCAGCCAAGCACCTCTGCCACCCAGTCCACGGGCCCAGTCGTCACCACACCCACTCATGGTGGAAAAGGATCCAGGGCACATGTCCTGAGGGTGAAGGAGCCTGCCCAAGCTGCTGCCAAGAAGGGAAAGGAGCCTGCCCAAGCTGCTTCCAAGATGGGAAAGGAGCATGCCCCAACTGCTGCCAGGAAGACTAAGGAGCCTGCCCCAGCTGCCAAGAAGATCCAGGAGCCAGCACCAGCAGGCAGGAAGGGCAAGGGGCCTGGGGCAGGCACTGTGATGGAGCCCACACCACCAGCCATGGTTGTGCAGCCATCCGTGGCTGCAGGGGATGGGCTCGAGCCTCACCCCCGAGCAGCAGCAGCACCACCACCACCACCACCAATGAGTAGCCGTCCAAGGCTGCAGGGGATGGGAAGGAGCCTCCCCCCAGCAGCACCGCCACCACCAGTGAGCATCCGTCCGAGGCTACAGAGGATGGGCAGGAGCCTCCCCCCCAGCAGCAGCAGCACCACCACCACTGTCGTAGTTTGGACTCTTGCTCTGAGCAAGACTGCGGGTCTCAGGATGACAGTACTTTCGTTTGTAGGTGACTAAGTTTCTTCCTACAACTAGTTGTAACTGTTGTCCAAACCTTACCGGCTTACTAGCAGTACCTCACCAGAAACACAATAGTAAAATGTGATTTGTAGCAGTCGCTTACGCATGGACTCAAAATAAGATATCTCAGGGTTGTCGTGGTTAAACGGAAATTACCCTTTTCTCACAGATTTATTATGTCTCATACAAACAAAGGCAATAACACAGATGCAGTGAAGTTATAATAGTTTTTATTCAACATAACTGCAATTTGTGATAAGTTGCATGAACTGCAGTGATTAGGATAATGAATATATCAAGCAACAGTATTGTGAAGAGGAGAGTCATTGTTATAAAGACCCCCACCATTAAGCAATATATGAAAGAAATATATGTATATGAAAAAAATGGAATAAGCCCTAATACCCTAAGGAGAGTAGGTCTAACCTCCTACCTAAAAAAAGGAGAGCTAGGTTCGTTAAACCTAATCTGCCAAAGCCGTGTCCATGAGAGGAGCCCCCAACCCTCGTTACCTTGGAATGAGGTCTCTATCTCAGACTCCGCAGGGACACGAAGACTGGGTCAGCGTCAAGATGACTGCAGCATCGGTATCAGCGATGGTGGCGATGCCCTCTGGTCGGAATCCCTCTGATTATCTGTCTAAAAGTGTGTTGTATTTATACAGATCTACAAGGTCCCCTGACATAAGTGTTATTCATAACAATAGATAACAGGCATGCTTGGGACAGCAATTAATATCAACAATCCCTCGAAAGTATAGAGAGGGAAAATCCCTAAGTGTGAATGCCTACTGTATGTTTGTCTTTCGTGTTTGATCTTGACGCCTTGGCGCAGTGACACCGATAATAGAACCCATAACAAGTGGCCTAACTATAAACAAGGCCGCCATTTTAAAGGAAATAAATAATTAACTGGGCTAAGACAGAGCAAGCTAAGTAGGTTAAAAGTCACTGGGTGACGGGGGCACGAGTTTACAAGCCTACGGCTAAGCTAACTCCTGTTATCCCGTTAAAACAAACTAGGATTCACTACACCACCACCGTTGAGCAGCAGTCACTGCCGGAGGACGGTATGTAATCTGCCTCCATGGGCTGCTGTGCAGCCTGCCCCCTGCAGTATGACACCCACCTCAGAGACTGTGACCCTGCACTCCCCAGGAGTACAGGGCACGATGCCCCCCCAGAACCAGTGGGTAAGACACCCACCTACCCCAGCCTCCCCAGAATCAAGAGCACAGGGCAGGATGCCCCCTCCAGAACCAGTGGGTAAGACACCCACCTACCCCAGCCTCCCCAGGACCAAGCACAGGCCATGTTGTCCCCTCCAGAGCATGTGGGGAAGACACCCACTTGAGAGACTGTGGCCTTGCACTCCCCAGGACCAAGCACAGGGCATGTTGCCCCCTCCGGAACATGTGGGCAAGTCACCCACTTGAGAGACTTTGGCCTTGCACTCCCCAGGACCAAGCACAGGGCATGTTGCCCCCTCCAGAGCCAGTGGTCTTGTTCCATCTGCCGGCTGAGGTGCCACCCGTCTCCCGTCCCCCTGTGGTGCCTGCCTATTTTCAAACTGATGCCCCTGCAGTGTTGTCTCCGTGTTGAGGCAGGTGCCGTGTGTGGCCTTGGAATTTGGCCTGTGGCCATGTGGACAATGTACATCGTATACTGGACTGTGTCCCTTTTTATGTACATATATATATTTTTATTATGTTGCCTAACTTCTTATTTCTACTGTGTTGATCTTATTACAAACACTATGGCAAAATTGTTTTGTCCCTGCATTATTCATCCGAGGTACTGGGTAAAATGTTTTAGTAATGCAGCTGATTGTATGTATGGTGTTGGGGGGGGTGTTGTGCGTGTGTGTGTCACTGTTGTTTCCCCCCCTCCCTTGTGTGCTGGGAGGCTGTACTCACTGTCATCGTCTTCGCCGTTGTTGGTGTTCGTGGTGGAGCAGCACGTAGAAGACCATGGGGAAGACATGCAGCTCGAGCTCCATGGCGGCATGGTTGTTCCCTGTGTCTCCAATGGTGAGTCATTTCACTACAGTGCTCTGTTTCCGTCAGGCTTTTGATGTCGTTGATACCGCCCCGAAAAAGGTGGCAGTTTCCTAGGTCATAATATGGTGGGCAGAACATTGACTTCCGTCTGGCTATAGGCAGCTACCGTCATGGCGGCTGTTGTTTCCACCCTGGTGGTCGGTGTGAAACATTGGCTGTCTATCGGAGATAACACCACCATGGTCATAATTTGGCGGTAATTACTGCCGGCTTGTTGGCAGTATTACCGCCACTTTTATACCAACCGCCAGGGTTGTAATGAGGGCCTTAGTCTTCATGTCCATACGGAGTCTGAGCTACAGACCTCATTCCAAGGTAACCAGGGTTGGGGGGCTCTTCTCATGGACATATCATTGGCAGATTAGGTTTAACACGCATAGCTTTCTTCTAGGTTAGAGATTAGGTACATAACATTAGGGTATTAGGACATATCCCATACTTTATGTCTTTTCATGATATTGCAAGATGGTGGGGGTCTGTTTCTTGCACTGTTCGTTATCTTAATCATTGAATCCCATGCAACTTATCGGAGATTGCAGTTTTGCTAAATAAAACCTATTGAAACTTTATTGCATCTTCTTCATTGCCTGTGTTTGGTTGAGACATGTTGTTCATGTGAGAAAGGGGTAATCTCTGTTTAACCACAACACTTCCCGAGATATCACACTCTTGAGTCCATGCATAAAGGCTGCCACAAATCACCTTTTACTGTTTGGGTTTTTGGTGAGGTGCTGCTTCTGAGCCGGGAGGGTTGGGACGACAGTTGCGGTTTGTTGTAGGATTGGCATAGTGGACTGCAAACATAAGTACTGTCATCCTTAAACCAGCAGTCTTGCCTAGAGCAAGAGTCAAACTAAGACATGGATAGCTTGTAACAATTCTTTAATTCTGTCACCATTTCTCCCTGGTGAATCAGAAGCGGTAATGAAACCTCTATGTGAACACAACTCGCCAAAGTCATGGACAATTCCAAATTCATACTGGCTATCCATATAGATGGTAACTTTAAGCTGAGCAGAAACATGGCATGCTCTGGTAAGGGCTACCAGTTCCGCTACTTGGGCAGAATATACCCCTCAAAGCCAAGACGCTTACAGGATACCAGTAATTGTGCACACAGCATACCCTGGTCTCAGTGCTCGTGTATTGTCCCTTAGACAAGAAGCATCAACAAAGATAATTTGCTAATTTTCTTCTAATTGGGTGTCTCTAATATCAGGTCTTGGTTTTGTGCACAGGTCAGTTACTTCAAGACAATCATGCTCAATGTCTTCCAACTCTTCAATTTCCACATTTTCATTTGGAAGCAAGGTTGCCGGGTTCAGCAATGTGCATTTTTTCAATGACACATTTGGTGACCTAGAATACTCATCACATAAGGCGTCAATCTTGCACCTGTCAGGTATTGGGTCTTGGTTTGGGAAAGCAAAACTTCAACTGAGTGAGGGACCATTATTGTTAGGGGGTGTCCCATCAAAAAGCCTTCAAACTGGGCGAGGCTCTATCCAACCACTGCAACTGCATACAAGCAGCCTGGTAAAGCTGCTGCAACTGGGTCTGAAATAGCTGAAAAATATGCTACTGGGCAGTTTACACCTCCATGGACCTGAGTCAAGATAGGCAAATAACATGCATCACGCTCATGACAAAACAACGTGAAGGACTTTGTGTAGTCAGGTATACCCAAAGCTGGAGCTTTGCACAGGCTCTCTCTCAATTCAGAAAACGCTTTCAAGCAAGCCTCTGTCACTAAGGGATCAGTAACCTCCTTGTGGGTCAGCTTCTACAATGGCTTGGAAATGATTGAAATTTGGGAATCCATTGGCTGCAGTACCCTACCATCCCCAGAAACATCTTGTCATCTCTCTGTGGTCGGGGGACTCATCTGTAATATGACTGTGACTCTTTCTCTGGATATTTTCCTTATTCCTTTCTCAATCTGGTGGCCCACGTATTTCACTTCTTTCTGACAGTGCTGCAATTTAAGTGTAGACACTTTATGACCATTCTTTCCCAAATGGTTCAGCAAGGAAATTGTGTCATCCCTCGTCTTGAATGCAGTCAACAAGTCATCAATGTACTGTACCAGTGTCGATTGGAAAGGCAATTCCAATGACTCCAAATTCATTTTCAAGATCTGATTAAATATGGAAGGTAACTCTGAAAACCCTTGAGGAATTCAACACCAACAGTAAACTGTCAAAAAATGATAAACAAAAGAGAAATTGGCTGTCCTCTTGAAGAGGCACAGAAAAGAAGGCTTGTGACAAGTCTATGATGGTGAACCATTCAGCATCACATGGAATCTGAAACAGAATCACTGCTGCATTTGGCACCACAGGGCAACATTTGATCACAGTGTCATGTATTTTTCTCAAATCCTGGATAATTCTAACTTTACCACAGGGCTTTTTCAATCCCATTATCGGTGAATTACATGGGCTGCTCAACACTTCCTTCAAAACCCCTTGTTCTATAAATTCTGCAATCATGTGAGCAGCCTTCATAAGGATATCCTGTGACATGTGATACTGGGGAATCTGAGGAAAACTTGCATTCAGCTTTACCGAAACTTTAACTGGCTCAACTCCCTTTATCAGACCTATTTCTTTCCCTGTCAGATTCCACACTTTCTCTTTAACCGTTCCCCGTAAATCATGAGGAAGCTTCTTTACTGTGAACCCTGGAAAGAAATTAATCAGGGGGTACTCCTCATTTATTGTCTCACACTCGGTCTCTGGAGCTGGGTCATCCTCATGATCACTATTCGTCTGTATCTCGATCCTGTCATTTGAGCAAGTAATCGAACATCTGGTTTTCCACAGCAAGTCTTTTCCCAGTAGGGATACCGGACTTGAATCACAGACTACGAATTTGTGAAATCCTTTAAAGTAGCTAATTTGAACCTGAGCTGGTTCTATAATTGCGTTGGTCAAATACTGATTTGCTACTCTTACAATCTGGACTGTCTTTCCTAAAAGGGGCAAGCTCTGACCTTCTGCAATTCTCACTGTAGAGTATGTATCTCCTGAGACAACCAAGAATGAAAATCTGTGACCCATTACCTTTCCCTTCACGTATGGGCCTTTCTGATCTACTTCTAGAGAAGCTGCAAGCACACATTCCACTTCATCCAAACTCTCACTCAACCAATCATAATTTATTCCATTCTGGCAATGTAACGGGAATTGATGAACTGTGTTGTTACTCTGGTTAGACCTTTGACCTGTGACCTGTTGAGGAAGCATCACCTGCTGCTGTTCTATTGGGGCTTGAGGTATTTGAATTTGTTGTTTAGGTATCATTTGAAGCTGCTGTGGCATTGGCTGCAACTGTGCCATTTGTACATGTGGCATTTGCACCTGCTGCATGGGTTGGAAATTTTGCATCTAATTGATATTATTATGAAAATTCAGATTATGACCTCTTATCCTCGGTCCTCTCGTGTTTTGGAACAAATTGATGTCACTTATTTGCTAAACAACAACTTCCGGCACCATCATCGGACTCTCCCGCTTTTAATGTCTGACCACTCCACAAGCGTGACAAGGCAACACTCTCTTAATATCCTGCACGTCATTCTGAACCACTACAGTATTCAAATCAGTACTACGGTTTCCATTACCAGTTCCTCCATGACCTCTACCTCTCATCTCATTTTGAAACAACACAGTTCCCTGCTGCTGAGGTGGAAAATGTCCCTGCATCCCTGTTTGTGCTGCTTTAATCTGCTTCAACATCGCCTTTTCCTTCAACTTTCTATACTTCAGTTCAATCTCATCACTACAGTACTTTGCATTCTGCAACACCTCATCAGTCAGTTTTGCTTGCCAGCAAATCAAATGATTCTTAACCCCCTGGGTGCCTGGGGCGAGCTGGGGACTCTAGCTCGTCCTGCACCCGGCCCACGGGGAGCGCTAGTGCTCCCCGTGGGCCTCCTCCCACACCCCCTGTTGGGGATGGAAGGGGAATCGCTTCCCCTTGCACCCCCAACCCCCCACCTCGGCAATCTGATGACATCAGCGCGCTCACAGCACGCCAATGTCATCAAATGCTGCCGACGATGCACTGGAAGCCATTTGCTTCCAGTGGCACGTGCAGAAGAGAGGATGTCTACAGGTGAGTCCTTCGCTTTTGGGAGGTTTTGGGGGAGAAAACAGACACGGGGAAAGGAAAGAGTTTTTCCTTTCCCCTGTGCCTGTTTTCAATAGATTCCTGCTCCACGATCGTGGGTGAGGCCCGCGATCATGGAGCAGGAATCCACCACTAGGCAGCAGGGATTTCAAGTTTATTTATTTTGGGGAGCGACACCTTGGGCAAGGGTCGCTCCCCTGGGGGCAATATAAAATCTGTGTTTCAGCCCCTCCTGGAGGCAGATCGGCTGTTTTTTTTGGCCAATCTCCCCCCGGGGGGTCAAAACCCACAAGGAACCAGGGATTATGTTTTTTATCAAATTTTCGGGCAGAGACCCCTTAGGCAAGGGACGCTATACTGGGGACAATATTAATTTATATGATTCGGCCTCCCCTGGGGCTAGATCGGCTTGGCCAGTCTCGCCCCCAGGGTGGGTCAAAACCCACTGGGCCCCAGGGATTGTTTGTTGTGTGTGTGTGTTTTGTGTCTTGGGAGCACCCCTTGGGCAAGGGTCGCCCGCCCCAAATGGGGGAAATTAGTGTTGGCCATTTCTGTCCCCGCTATTTCTTTTAGTCCCATCTGCCCCCAAGGAGGGCAGAAGCCACAAATACGCCAGGGATTTTTTTGTTTTGTTTCCCTTTGTTGTTTTGTGCTGCGGGCGCCCCCTTTGGCAAGGTTCACCCCCCAAAGGGGGCACAGAGCTGTTGGCATTTCTGCCACCACTTGGGGGCAGACCGGCCTATTTTTGTTCGGCCCAACTGCCCCAAAGGGGGCAGAAGCCACATAGGCACCATGGATCTTGTGTGTGTGTTTTGTGTGGGGGGCCCCTTTGGCAAGGGTCACCCCCCCAAATGGGGCACATTACCGATGGCCATTTCTGCTCCACTTGGGGGCAGATTGGCATATTTTTTTAAAGGCCATCTGCCCCAAAGGAGGACAGAAGCCACCAAGACGTCAGGGATTTTCTTTTGTTACCCTTTGTTTTTTTTGTGCTGGGGCACCTCCTTTCTCCCCCTTTGGCAAGTTTTGCCCCCCCCAAAGGGGGCACAGAGCTGTTGGCCATTTTTGACCCACTTAGGGTCAGATCGGCCTATTTTTTTAGGCCCATCTGCCCCAAGGAGTGCAGAATCCACTTAGGCACCTGGGATCTTTGAGTGTGTGTGTGTTTTGTGTGGGGGGCAGCCCCTTTGGCAAGGGTCACCCCCCAAAGGGGGCACAGAGCTGTTGGCCATTTCTGCCCCCCTTGGGGGCAGATGGGTCTATTTTATTAGGCCCATCTGCCCCCAAGAGGGGCAGAAGCCACCAAGACATCAGGGATTTTTTTTTTGTTCCCCTTTGTTTATTTTTTGTCCTGGGGCGCCCCCTTTCTCCCACTTTGGCAAGGTTGGCCCTCCCAAAGGGGGCACAGAGCTGTTGGCCATTTCTGCCCCACTTGGGGTCAGATCAGCCTATTTTTGTTAGGCGCATCTGCCCCCAAGGAGTGCAGAATCCACTCAGGCACCAGGGATCTTTGTGTGTGTGTGTTTTGTGTGGGGGGCGGCCCCTTTGGCAAGGGTCATCCCCCAAAGGGGGCACATTACTGATGGTCATTTCTGCCCCCTTTGGGGCAGATCGGCCTATATTTTTAGGCCCATCTGCCGCCAAGGGGGGCAGAAGCCACTTAGGCACCAGGGCAAATTTGTAAGTTCTTGGTGGTGTGGTGTTTGTCAACTGGCGAAGTATTTGTATTTGTGATTATAACAGTTTATTTCTTCCTTTTGTTCTAGTTCAAAGCTTTTGCTTCCTTTGTTGTGGATCCTTGCGGATTTGGCTGTAGTTGTCCTGCGGTTTGCATAGTTGCATGTTTTAGGTAAGTAAAAGCAATTTACTCCAAAGTAGTATTGTTGACATGCATGAATCACATGCTTGTAGGTGGTGTACTAAATGCAGGGTTGTGTGTGAAATTGTCCTTAGATTTGGGGACAATGATATTTGTGTTGTCTTATGTCTAATTTGCTTTTTTCTTTTTTCTTTTTAGTGGGATATCATTGGTGATTGCTGTGTCTGTGCAGAGTAGTTGCTGGTGAGTCTAGCTTTTTCAGGCAAGTGAGTGGTATAGTTTTTTAGTTCATAACTCTTTGTGATAAAGCTACACTTTGTTTATTACTTATGTTAGACAGTTCTGGTTGTTGTTAGCAATCCATTTGCTGTTAGAAAGGATCATGGCTAGCCACAAAGTGACCGCTCAGCAGGTTGTTGGCATGCTTTTTGAGTTGTCTTCTGACAATGATTATGAGACTGACTCTGCATCTAAGGCAGAGGAGGAAGTGATTCTGGCAGTGAGTTTCCCATATGAGAGAATTCTTCTGATGAGGAAGCCACTGTCAGTGTAGATGAATGGCCTGTTTTAGAGGAGGACATTGTTGTGCCAAGAGTGCAGCAGCCTGGGGCTGAAGGGTTTCCCATTAGAAGACCTGACACCTGGATTGCCCCAAACATGGAGCAGCCAGAGTTATCTGCATTTACTGGTCTCCCAGGGTGTAGAGTCAATACGGAAATCTTTTTGCCTGTCAATTTCTTTCACTTGTTTATGGACAATGTATTTTTGGAAGAGATTGTTGAGCAGACTAATTTGTATGCGGAGCAATATTTGAGGGACAACGCTGCCAGACTTAGGCCTCAGTCTAGAGCTACCCAGTGGGTTCCCACAAATCTGGAAGAGATGAAAAAGTTTTTAGGTTTGACTTTTTTGATGGGGTTGATAAGGAAGCTGTCACTGGCTTCTTATCGGTCTACTAGTCCCTTGATGGCAAATGGTATATTTACTGCAACCATGACTCGTAATCGCTATTTGCTTCTTCTTCGGATGCAGTATTTTGTTGACAATTCTTTAGCCTTGCCACGAGATCAGCCTGATTGTGCCCGTCTTTTTAATATTAGGTCTGCCCTTGATCATTTTGTAGATCGTTTTTCAGAGGTTTATGTTCCAGGCAAAGAGATAAGTGTGGACGAGTCCTTGGTCCTGTTCAAGGGGCGTTTGGTTTTTAAGCAGTACATTCCTAGCAAGAGTCATGGTATGGAATTAAATTGTATATGCTGTCAGGAAGTAGTACAGGATACGTGTATAATTTCCAAGTATACACTGATAGGGATTCCAGTATTGACCCCCTTGGTTGTCTGCCCACTTTTGTAGTTAGCGAGAAAATTGTGTGGGAACTTGGTATGCAACTGTTTAACAAAGGTCACCATTTGTACGTAGATAATTTCTACACTGGAGTGCAGTTAGTTAAGGAGTTGTTTAGAGTGGACACTGTTGCATGTGGCACAATCTGTTCTAACCGAAAAGGCTATCCAAGGGAGCTTGTTTGTAAAAAGCTTGAGAGGGGACAGTGCAGTGCCTTGCGAAATAATGAGCTGCTAGCTCTGAAATTTTCTGACAGGAGGGATGAGTACATGCTAACTACCATCCTTGATGAGAGTACTTCCCCTGTGACTGTTTGTGGTCAGGTTGCCGAAGTGCACAAACCTGCGTGCATTTTGGACTACAATAAGCACATGGGTGGTGTTGATAGAGTAGATCAGAGGTTGGAACCTTACACTGCTCTTCATAAGTCTTACGTGTGGAATAAAAAGTTGGCCACACATTTATTTCATTTGGCAACTCTTAATGCTTATTGTGTTCAAGGATTGTTCACCTGAGTCAAGGATGACATTTTTAAAATTCAGGTGTCAGTGATAGGGAGCCTTATTATGGTGGAACAGGCAAGAGTTCCTAGAGTAGCAGTGGTGGAGGATGTGGCTAGATTGAAAGATCGCCACTTTCCATATCACATTCCTCCCACTCCCAAAAAAAACTTTCCCACTAAGAAATGTAGAGTATGTGCCTAAAGAGGTATCCGGAGGGACAGCTGGATGTACTGCCCTGATTGCCCTTCAAAGCCTGGGCTGTGTGTGGCTGGCTGTTTCAGGAGTTACCACACCCAAAAATAGTTTGGGAACTACCGTCAACGTAAACTGCCTGTTGTATATTTTCCGATGTTCAGTTTCACATTTCTGTCATGTTTCCAGTTAGAGCTTTTGTGTTTGTAGCTTTGTACTTATTTTATAATTAGTTGGTGGTTTCTTTGTTGTTTATAAACAAAAAAAGAGAAGACGGTGTGCGTGGGGTGGCACTTGTCTGGCGGTGTGCATGGGGTGGCGCTTGGCTGGCGTTGTGTGTGGGGTTGCGCTTGTCTGGCAGTGTGTGTGGGGTGACGCTTAGCTGGAGGTGTGGCGCTTGGCTGGCGGTGCCAGCCAAACGTCAGTCCACACACTCCCATCAGCTAGTGTGATTGCTGTATCAGGCATGTGTGCTTATGTAAGTGATGGGCCCTTGAGTGGCACTGTCTGTTGATGCAAGTGTCTTAATGTGCTGGGCCCGTGGCTGGTGGCGTGAATGGTCTTGTGCATGTCATGTATTTAAGGTGTGTGAATGAACTGTAAAGGGGCTGGTGCCTTAATGCGGCTTGACAGCTCACGAGCTGGGAGTCATTGGTTCAGTTTTTTGGCCTTTCACTTATTAATAGTGCAATTCATTTTTGTGAAATGTCTTGTTAATAAAATTTGACTACCGAACCATCACTCACCCTCGTGCAAAATCCAACCAGTATGTGAGGTAAAAAATGACAAAACCTCCTTCGTTGTAATCAGGCGTCGCAGCAGACCTGTGACATGCTAGGTGTCTCAGGTGGGACCCCGATGATCAAGCAATTTTAGTGTTTGGAACATCACAGAAGTACGTGGACTCATCAAAATGATATATTACAAAACTACCTGTGTTTGGGGGGGGAGAGGCACCTATGTTTTTGGTACCGGGTGCGGCCTTCATCTAGAGAAACCTACCAAACCCAGACATTGTTTAAAACTAGACACGCCAAGGAGTCCAGGGAGGTGCGGATTGCGTGGATCCCCCAACATTTTCTTACCCAGACTCCTCTGCAAACCTCAAAATGTACTTACAAATGCATATTTTCCTCACTTTTCTTTGTAGGATCACTGCTCCTACTCTTGAGCATGCCCCTCAGTCTCCCAAGTAAAATTATACCTCACTTGTATAAAAGAAAAATATGTGCTTATCAACTCGCTGTGCTATCCCCTCAATCTCTGCAGGTTTTTGGCCTTTTTCTGTTGCAGGCTCCTGGGGCCGCACACAAGTGAGGTACCATTTTTATTGGGAGACTTGGGGGAACGCTGGATAGAAGGAAATTTGTGGTTCCTCTCAGGTTCCAGAACTTTCTGTCACCGAAATGTGAGGAAAAGGTGTTCTGTAGTCAAATTGTGAGGTTTGCAATGGATTCTGGGTAAGAAAACACTGGGGGATCCATGGAAGTCACACCTCCCTGGACTCCCTCGGATGTCTTATTTTCAGAAATGTTTTGGTTTGGTAGGTTTCCCTTTATGGCTACTGAGCCCAGGACCAAAACCGCAGGTGCCCCCCCAAAAAACAGTTAGTTTTGTATTTGATAACTTTGATGTGTCCACATAGGGTTTTGGGGCATTTCCTTTCGCAGGCACTAGGCCTAACCATAGAAGTGAGGTGCCATTTCTATCGGGAGACTCAAGGAAAAGCTGGGTGGAAGGAAATTTGTGGCTCCTCTCAGATTCCAGAACTTTCTTTCACCAAAATGTGAGGAAAAAGTGTTTTTTAGTCATATTTTGAGGTTTGCAAAGGATTCTGGGTAACAAAACCTGGCGAGAGCCCCACAAGTCACCTCATTTGGATTCCCCTACGTGCCCCCCCAAAAAACAGTTAGTTTTGTATTTGATAACTTTGATGTGTCCACATAGGGTTTTGGGGCATTTCCTATCATGGGCACTTGGCCTAACCACACAAGTGAGGTACCATTTGTATCGGGAGACTTGAGGAAATTCTGTTTGGAAGAAAATTGTGGCTTCTCTCAGATTCCAGAACTTTCTGTCACCCAAATGTGAGGAAATACTGTTTTTTTTGCCAAATTTTGAGGTTTGAAAAAGAATTCTGGGTAACAGAACATGGTGAGAGCTCCACAAGTCACCCCATATTGGATTCCCCTAGGAGTCTAGTTTTCAAAAAGGCACAGGTTTGGTAGGTTTCCCTAGGTGCCGGCTGAGCTAGAGGCCAAAATCCACAGCTAGGCACTTTGCAAAAAACACGTCAGATTTCAATGAAAAAATGTGATGTGTCCATGTTGTGTTTCCTGTTGCGAGCATTAGGCCTACCCATGCATGTGAGATACCATTTTTATCAGGAGACTTGGGGAAACACAGAATAGCAAAACAAGTGTTATTGCCCCTTATCTTTCTCTACATTTTTTCCTTCCAATTATAAGACAGTGTGTAAAAAAGACATCTATTTGAGAAATGCCTTGTAATTCACATGCTAGTATGGGCACCCTGGAATTCAAAGATGTGCAAATAACCACTGCTTCTCAACACCTTATCTTATGTCCATTTAGGAAATACATAGATTGTTTTGATACCTATCTTTCACTCTTTATATTTCAGCAAATGAATTGTTGTATACCCAGTATATAATGAATACCCATTGCAAGGTGCAGCTAATTTATTGGCTCTGGGTTCCTAGGATTCTTCATGAAGCCTACAAGCCCTATATATCCCTGCAACCAGAAGAGTCAAGCAGACATAACGGTATAATGCTTTAAAAAATCTGACATAGCCGGAAAAAGTTATAGGCTAAAATGTGGAGAAAAATAGCTGCTTTTTTCACCTCCAATTCAATATTTTTTCGTTTCAGCTGTTATTTTCTGTAGGAAACCCTTGTAGGATCTACACAAATGACCCTTTGCTAAATTCAGACTTTTGTCTGCCTTTCATAAATGTTTAGGTTTCCGGGATCCAGCATTGTTTTCACACTCATTTCTGTCACTAACTGGAAGGAGGCTAAAAGCACCAAAAATAGTAAAAATGGGGTATGTCCCAGTAAAATGCAAAAATGTTGTTGAAGAATTGGGTTTTCTGATTCAAGTCTGCCTGTTCCTGAAAGCTGGGTAGATGGTGATTTTAGCACCGCAAACCCTTTGTTGATACTGTTTTCAGGGAAAAAAACACAAGCCTTCTTCTGCAGCCCTTTTTCCCTTTTTTTTTTAAAGAAACACAATTTTTGCTGTATTTTGGCTAATTTCTTGGTCTCCTTCAGGGGTACCCACAAACTCTGGGTATCTCTAGAATCCCTAGGATGTTGGAAAAAAAGGACGCAAATTTGGCATGGGTAGCTTATGTGGACAAATCTTTATGAGGGCCTAAGCGAGAACTGCCCCAAATAGCCAAAAAAAGGCCTGGCACCTGAGAGGGAAAAGGCCTGGCAGCGAAGGGATTAATCATCTGGCTAATTCAGGTCTCAATCCTTCCACAAATCTGAACACATAATGAATCGTCTTTCGGCTCAATTGTCTCCGTACCACTGTAATGCTCAAATGCCTGCAACAATCTCTCATAATACGCATGTATCGACTCCTTGCTTTCTGGGCAGTCCTGTCTATTCTCTGCCAGTCAATGTTGTTGGGCGAAATTCTCTTTTTCAAAAATTCATCACTTTGTAGTAATACTTATTTACTTCAGAAGATGGCGCACCTGTAGTCTGATCTCTCTCTGGTTCTTTTGTCGGCCAATCTATATCCTCTTACACTCCCTCCACAGATCAGCTGGAACTACTATCCCTAATAAAGTGTTCAAGTCTTCCGAGGGGCTCTTTGCAAGTTTCACAAACGTGTCTGTCTGCCTACACCATTTTACTGGCTTCTTCTCACTCAACCTTGAATAGTTATTTGTAAAGGATAGAGCGTCATTCCTGCTCCAAGGAACATTAACAACATTTCTTCCTGTAATTTCTCTCATTGGTAAAATTTTCACTGGATCCTTGTCCTGCTGCACATTTGCAGTCAACTCCTCAGAATCCATTTGTCTTTTATCTCTTTCCTTTGCCCCTCTGCCTTCCCATTTGTCTAAAGCTCCCCAAGTTTGGACACCTTGGAGTAACTCCCTAAGGTGTGCCTTCAATCCTGCACATCTCATGTGATTAAAGTCTTATGTGTCAAAATCTAACCTGTAACTCGTTTTCAAATGTTTTGTTTTCTCTATTTCTAAGCCGTACTTCTCTGCCAAGTCTGCTAATGGATGTACATTGCTCACTTCCTTTGTAATCTTCAGGCACAGATATCTCAACTCTGCTTCTGTGTAGGCCTCTAATGTGTTCACACCCATAGTTCCCTCAATGAGCTCACCCACTTCCATTCCTAATCTCGTATAATTCAAGTACTCCTCACCCCTAGGAGCACTCTGTGGGGTATTCTGCTTGTCTAACCATTCAGTCAATTGTTGGGCAGTCACACCTTGCTGCAAAATGTTATTGGCCTGGGCATGTGGCACCTGTTGCACCACTACATTCGGGGGCTGCGGTGTCAGTAATTTAAGGCTCGGACCAACATTCGACCCTATCACAGTAACTGGAGGAACTCCGAATGGGCTAAGGTCTAGCAATGATCTTGATCCCTCAAAGGTCTGTCCCACAGGAGAGACTACTTGGATATTCTCAATAAATCCTCCCCTCACTGAATTCTGACTCAGGATTCCCTGTACATCTGCACTGTTTTTCTCTTGTGCCAACAAAGGTACAACTGGACCAATTGTAACGGTATAGACACAGCATCTGGGCTTGGCCTGATACTCAAATTCTGTGGATGCATAGTTCTGTGAGTGTGTCCCTGTTATCAGAGTGTACTTTGGCATTGCTTGTGACTGCACCTAAGGCAGTAAAATTGGAGTGTGCTCTGCACGATAGGTACATATAGGTAAATTCTCGGGACATTCGACTATCGCACCTGATTTTGTGCTACTGGAGTAATAGGTGCATTGAGACTGCTCTGCATTGGGCTCTGTGTCATACTCGAATTAGCCAGCATTGGACTCATTGTTGTGTTAACCTGTGTCAGTGCTGAAGGGTTTACGCTGGTGCTTTGACCACTCTCTTGTGCTGCACATGGTGTGGGATGATTTCTCAATAACTGCAAAATGAACTCATCATCGTCTGACTCTTCCTCAAATGTCAAGGATCCTCTAGAGTCTTTTGATCTCCGCTCCCTACTTTCAGAAGGACTCCTATTTGTTTTTCTGGTAGCCTTCCTTCCTTCTCCCTCACTGTCTTGTGTAATCGCTGGAAACATTTTGATTCCCTATAAAAGTCTTGGCTCCCCACAATTTCTGAGCATTGTCCCATCTAGCTAGTGTCTTTTCTGCCTTTTTCACTCTCCTCTCAAATTTCTGTTTACATCTGGCTACTAACTTCCAAATTGCTAATACTTCGAACTGTGCTGGTCTCAGAGGGGGTTTCAGATCACACAGCACCTTCCTCAGATTCTCTAAGCTCCTCAAATTAAATGTTCCATGGGCAGGAAACACTAAACTCTCATCCCTTTCCATTACTTTTCCCCATTGTTTCAACCAAAGGCATGGTGCTACACCTTGCTCTTTGATCACAATGTAAGCTGGTGTACCTTTTGGTGGTGCAATATCCCCTATAATCATCGTAATGTACGTATCTCCCCTTAAAGCACTCTTTAAAACTTTGACAATTTTCATTTTGCGATCTTTATGTTATTCAAAATCAAATCAGGAAGTGACTGTTAATCCCAGAATTCTCTTCACCCACCTTCTCAACCAATTGTGCTTCACGGACGGCTGCCAATCTGTGCGCGACCCTTCTCACTAGCCAAACTACCCCAGTGCGGCTCCAATGACGTCACACTCACACGTACTGTGGCTGACAAAGTCTTGTGGCTTGTCCTCCCAAACTAAGATTCACACTAAGCTAATGCAAAATTATTGCGAGCACTAAACGAAATCAAAAACCCAATTTGTCTGTTTACTACATGTAAAGTAACACAATCGTTTCAGAAATTTTATGGATTTTTCACTGATGGCATTTCACTCTGGCAGCTACTCCTCCTTTCTCAGTTTCCGTGATCTGCAAGCAAAATTTAACCCCCAAATTTCACTCTCAACTGATCAGTGGGTCTGTCCTGGTGCACAAAGGACTCACCAGATCTCAGTCAAAAATTATTTCACTCACTTTGACTGACACTCTGACCTGTCGACCGTGCCCGATCGACCTATTAAACCAGACAAATTATAACAAAAACCAAGTGTCTCAAACACTTTTCAATATACTCCAGCGTCTTAGACCACGCAGGGTCCGTATAACAATCACGTGGACAATTTTTTAGCACAAAGCACCACACACATGTGAAGTTTGACGACTTCCCTAATCCTTCTACAACTTCATTTGGAGTACGCAAACTCCCTAAACCCTCACAAACATCACAATTCACCTGCAATTTGCATAAGCTGTGCAAGCGCAAAACCTACTTCATTCACACCATCAATAGAACGCCGGGAACATCCTCAAACAATCAGTGGCAAGCTCCAAGATTCTGGGAAAGTCATTTTAAGTATTTAGGGGCATATTTTCTTTCCACCTTGTGTCATTGAATAAAGAAAATCCAAAATTTCACAGATTTTCACCCAATCTGCAAATTACTTTGCTCTTTGTAGGATATTAACCCTTACCCTACCACTGTCTTTTGGGGCACCTATTATTCCTCGTTTACAATCTCTGGGACCAAACAATCTACTATCTATCTCTGGACTGTATGATGAGCTCTAAAGGAGACAAACCATCAATCTCTGCTACCATCTCTGCTAGTGCGTTGGACCTTATTAAGTAAACTTTCAAGGGAGATGCGTATAGGTCGATTAACTTTTTGACTGCGCTTCAAGCTTTTCCCACCATGAACCCCATACCAATACAAATCAATAACCCCAACAATCAATAACATCGATAATCAATGTGAGGCAGGAATTTGCACACACTACAACCTCTAGGTCATGAATAACCACACCTTTATGTAAAAGTTAGAATGTTTATTTCCCTATATTAACTATATTAATGTCACGTAACTTAGTCTCAATATCAAATGATAAACATACAGGAACAATACTGGCTGACCAAAGCAGTGAAAGAATCGCAATCTAATCAAAGCTTGAGCCACTACACATTCTAGGGTTACTGTACAAATTGATAGCAAGAAGAACTGCGCAAATGATATAACAAACATTTAGATTCAGCAATGAAAAGACATCAACTGTTATTACACGTGGTGAACTTCATCAGTGAGAACCCTAACTAACATCAAATTAGAATATCATGTTTGGACATCATGCAAAACAACTTAGCCACACAAATTTGGAAAAATATCTAAAAAATAGAAAATAATGGACTATCTTCTCTCAGTGCAGTCTTGCAAAGTTACATTTCCTAAAACTACTTCCCGCATCCTAATTGGTCAGGGAATTGCATTTTCACATTTTAGTCAATAAATCTAAAACCTTAAACCTACATTTCTACTACTACATGTTCACATGTCATTGACTGGCTCCTCTTCTCCCGCTCTCGTCATTTGGCCCGTCATGTACCAATATTGTTGCAGCTTATACTCCAGTCATTGCATCCATTGTCTTCTCCTGGAAAGGTCAGTCTTACACACATTACAATAAACATTGTTTGACTAGCAAGTACAGCATCTTCTAGCAAGCAGTTTCTCATGAGAAAAAACTTCAGCTACGGGCACATGGTGAGTACAGTGAAAAATCACAATATAATTCTCTAAGCATCCATTTTATAAAACGCCTAAGAAATGCAGCTTGACATGAGGCTGTGCAATTAGGCCAAGACCTCGTTAAGTTAAGGCCAACAATTAATAAAGCTAATACATAATGCATAACCCTTAATATGACATATTACTACACTAATCAAAAAAAAGCTCAACATTTCATATTAATAAGCCATTAATAATTACAGTTCGTGAATATTGGCAGCCACTCTGGTGGGCGCGGTTTCAAATGCGTGCATTATTTTTCCCTACGTTAATACATTTTCTACACAAATCCAAATCTCAAAATACATGAATATTCATTAATAAAACTCAGCGTTAACAGGTGCCAGTGACTGCAGGGTAAATTTATATATGTAGGATGTTCAATTTTGTTCTGAGAAACCAGTGACATCTGCAAGCATATAATTTACAGTACTTTTTTACACTAACCTAAACAATAAAAGAGGCAAACTTTATATAGTAAAAAGTAGTATTAGTTCAGTATTATATAGGTAAATAGATTGTAGATACTTAACACTTCACTAAAAGCTGAGAAAAGCCTGTATTAAATTATTTGCTGATATCCTGGAAATATAAAACATCTGGGGACAGATGTAGGAAGCATTTTGCATGGTGCAAACTGCGAAAATCGCAGTTTGCGCTATGCAAAATGCTCATCGTGATGCTCATTCACATTTTGCGAGTTGGTACAGACTCGCAAAATGTGAATGCGACTCGTAAATAGGAAGTTCTGCATCCGAATTTCCGATTCGGAAATTGCAAGTCGCACTGACTCGCAATTTCCGAATCGCAAATTCAGAACTTGCTACATCTGGCCCCTAATGCTTTAACACCAGTACTTAGAGCAGAGATGGTAAGTGAAACTTTCATAGAGCTTGTGTACAGCAATCAAAACCTCGTCCCTCGGTTTTTATAAATTGTTTCGATCTAGAAATGAGAGAATTATCCTTGTCATCTCCCCTTTTTCGACTGACATCAAGCCACAGATTGAATTGTAATACCTTCATGAGGTGCAACTAAACATGGTGCATCTCCCATGCACATCATCAGGCTCAACAGTGGGCTTACCCATAATACTGATGAATATGGGCAGAGGCAAATGTTAACAAAATTAGCTTATATTCATTTTTGTGTTATAACACACATAATATGGGGACGAAACAAATTAATTAGTGAATGGCCATTTAATGTTAACCTTCCTTGGTTGGAGGAGCGGTCACAAGTCATAGGTCATAAATGTGATAAATGGTGATATTTACAACAATGTTATATAGAGCACATCTGAGGAAAAGGCTACAAAAAACAAATATAAATGTTTTCCTATTTTGACTCCAAGTGTTTTCTTGGAAACAGGAGTGTATTATAAATGTTGAGCATAATGTGACTCATTCACTAATTCACAATGGTCAACAGCAACTCAAAGGGGATTTGATAGCCAGTTGTTTTTAACCCGATTGTTAGTTTAGAAAGCAAGTATGACTTCAGTCTTCTTTCTCACCCATGGGTATTGTTTGTCAGAATATGGTTAGCCAACATATCCTCTAACTGAATTATTATGATCCTAATATTGTTTAGAAAAATATTGTCCCACTCACAGGCACGAGCATTAGAAGTCAGACAAACGTGTTAGAAAATCACTTATCTGCATGTGATATATGTATAGCCTCACCTTATTGTGAAATCAGTTTGCACATACACTAGCTGGTACTTCACGCTATATGATTTTTGATTACATACTATTTTTCTTCAAGTCATATGTATTACAATGGTTACAAATACTCTAAACAGTTTAGCAATAAATATGCTCATTAGAACAAACATTAAGGGGGTGATTCTAACTTCGGCGGGCGGCGGAGGCCGCCCGCCGAAGTTCCCCCACCAAAATACCGCTCCGCGGTCGAAAGACCGCTGAGGGTATTTTGGGATTTGCCCTGGGCTGGCGGGCGGCCGCCAAAAGGCCGCCCGCCAGCCCAGGGCAAATCAACCTTCCCACGAGGACGCCGGCTCAGAATTGAGCCGGCGTAGTGGGAAGGTGCGACGGGTGCAGTGGCACCCGTCGTGTATTTCAGTGTCTGCATAGCAGACACTGAAATACTTTGTGGGGCCCTCTTACGGGGGCCCCTGCAGTGCCCATGCCATTGGCATGGGCACTGCAGGGGCCCCCAGGGGCCCTGTGGCACCCCCTACGCCATCCTGTTCCTGGCGGGAGACCCGCCAGGAACAGGATGGCGGTAGGGGGTGTCAGAATCCCCATGGCGGCGGAGCGCGCTCCGCCGCCATGGAGGATTCTGCAGGGCAGCGGGAAACCGGCGGGAGACCGCCAGTTTCCCGCATCTGACCGCGGCCGAACCGCCGCGGTCAGAATGCCCTGCGGGGCACCGCCGGTCTGTCGGCGGTGCTCCCGCCGACCCTGGCCCCGGCGGTCTCGGACCGCCAGGGTCAGAATGACCCCCTAAGTATGCCCCAACCATATTTCATCACACATCACTCTCCTCTGAGTTTAGATACTATCTGAGTATAGCATTACAGTCAAATATGTTACTGATATTATGCCATCATATAATGCCTCTCCACATACCTTATTGTTTCATCAGGCCTAAACTCAGAACTCCGCATTTCATCTCCCCTCCAAACTTATGTACCTTTGGTGAGGAATTGTCATAATAATTGGGGCGGCTGAATATCCACCTGAAGTAATAACCGCAACCCTTGTCAGGGTGAACCCTTAAAGTCACTAAATCAACCTGGATTCAACCCAGTTTTAACTCAGAGGCAATGTATAAAGTATGTATGTGTACTTAAACAGTAAGAAAGCCAAAACACAACACAAGAAAAGTCTCAAACTAATTTAGGAAAAAAATTAAAAAAGATTCAATACAAGAATGACAAAAAAACAACAAAAATCCAAAAACTGAAGCTAACGCTTTTAAAGCTTAGATGTCAAATTAGTGTCAAAAAATGTTAAGTTTAGGCCAATCCCAAAAGAGGATGGGTCAGTAACAGAAGCCAGGGGTTGTCCTATAAATAAAATTCTGTATACACCTAGAGTTGGACCTGGCCCTTTTTGCAGGGTCATCCCCAAACTTTTTGCCTCCCTCCCCCTATTTTTCCTGACCCGTTTTTGTTTGCTTTAGAAATCTGAGCACTTTACCACTGGTAACCAGGGCTAAAGTTCATATGCTCTCAGTATAAATTGTACAGTTTATCCATGATTGGCATATCTGACTTACTGGTAAGTCCCTAGTAAAGTGCACTAGCGGTGCCCAGGGCCTGTAAATCAAAGTAGCCCTGTAATCATGTCTCAGAACTGCCACTGCAGTGTCTGTGTGTGCAGTTTTAAACTGTAAATTCGACTTGCAAGTGTCCCCACTTGCCAGGCCTAACCCTTCCCTTTTCCTACATATAAGACACACCTAAGGTAAGCCCTAGGTAGCCCCATGGGCAGGGTGCAGTGTATGGTTAAGGTAGGACATATACTAATGTGTTTTATATGTCCTGATGGGGAAATACTGCCAGATTAGGTTTTCACTGTTGCAAGGCCTATCTCTCTCGTAGGTTAACCGGGGGGCTGTCTTTAAACATGATTAAAGCGTAGATTCCTTTTGGGGGCAGATAAACATGTGGAGTTTGGGATCTCTAAACTCAAATTTAGAAATACATATTTTAGTAAAGTTGTTTTTAAGTTTGTGTGTTTGAAAATGTCACTTTTAGAAAGTACCCTGACTAGACTGCAGGTCCTTGCTTGGACGGGGGTAACCTGACTGCCAACCAAAGACCCCATTTCTAACACCTAGTTTCCGATTAGTCACTCAAAATCTGTTATCTCACTAGTCTGTAAGTGGCAAATTTATGAGTGGATGGTGCCATGCTTGCACCACACAACGTGGTAAATGCTTAACACAAACCACTCCATCACATTTTTGAAGGTGCGCAATGCCACTTTGCATGGCTTTGAATGGCTTCAAAAATATGAAAGAAGGCAAGGCCGTGCAAATCGCTGTGTTACCATACTCTGTGCAAGGGAGGCATTCCATGGGTGTTGCATGGGTTTTCCCATGCAGCTCTGATGGTTTGTGATTCATTCCCAGATTTATGAAACCTGGTAAACCTGAGAACGTGAAAAAATATGCACCTCCTAGGAGAGGGGTAGCGAGGAGAAATATCTTTATTTTTCCTCATTTCATTAGAAAGAGGAGACAGCCTCTCAGAAATGTTTTTGTGCAGGTAGGAGCCCCTTCCCGCATAAAAACAATCCTGTATGCTACACAGGCACCCTTGCACCATGGTGCATGGGTGTCTATTTTGGCGATAGTCTGCCAAAAGTGTGCCAGCACAGGGGTAAGGACAGGAATGTGCATATTGGCTAAGTGTGGCACATTCCTGCCCTTTCCCAGTGATACAGGACAGAGCAGCAAGGTGAGTTGCTGCGCTTCCCTGCGCCACAAAACCCATAAATATGGGCCTGGTTGGCTAAAGTTATTTCAATAAGGACTAAATAATATAGTCACTAGCACTTAATACATTTTGTTATGTCCCTAAATGTGAAAGCTGGTCAGAAGCAGTACTTCCTCTACATGACTGTCCCTCTCATGAGTGTAAAATGTACTTTCTCTAATGCCAGCAGGCAAATGTTCTTTCCTGCGCTTTTTCCTTTGGTCCATTATGAAAGAAAAATTGCTCTGCAAGTAAACATCATGTTCTGGAAAACGCTATTCTACTCTAACCATCCAGTGTGCTCCCACTACAGTGTGAGTCATTGTATTTTAGTAAGAACAAAACTTCCATATTTTGTCGTCACATCTCTTTCTAAATGTTCACCTGTTTGTTTCCTCAAAAAGTTCTTTATTAGCCAAAGGAAAGAAAACTATTGTCTGGAGAAGCCCAGAACCTGCAGGCACTGGTATTTCTAAATCATGGCGAAAGTGGAAATATACATTCATGAACATTAAACTGCATAAAACTGTAGCTGTGCATTTCTAAGGACAGCAATTACCAAAATTATATGACAACTTAACTCGAGGACCAAACTTTATGCAGCATCACTGACTTGGAAAATGTCTTTCAAATAGAGGCGTCACTTACAGGAGATCCATGCAATCCTGGGATTAGATGAAAATGACTAAAAACATACTACATACTCTACCATAATTTATTTAGCAGTTGAAATGGTAAGATTGAAATATTAACATAACCCATATGAAGAAGCAGTGCTAAACACTAAGGCCCATATTTATGCTTTTTGCCGCAAAATTGCGTTAACGCAGTTTTGCTGCAAAACGTTTAGCGCCGGCTTTCCTCATTTAACAACACCAGCTGGGTGCTGTATTTATTGAATGGCCCAAGACTGTGCTAAACTTGGGCTAGTGGCTAGAAGAAAACACTACCCTGGTAGGGGTGGCGGTAGAGAAGGAGGGGGTTTGTGTCAAAAAACGACGCTAGCCTGGTTAGAGGCAAAAACATTACCTCTAACCAGACTAGCACCATTTCCTGGTGCACAACTACCAAAAACAGGACTCCTGTCTTGGGAAAACAGGAGTCATGCCCACCACCCCAATGGTCAGCACAGGGGACAAGTGTACCATGGGCATGGCCACTGCACCCTGTGCCATGCAGGGGATCCCAAGATAGGAACCCGGATCGCAAACTAAAAAAAAAAAAAAAATACTTACCCTGCTTACCTGGGATGGAGTCTCTCATCCTCTGGTGTCCCTCTGGTGTGGGTGGGGGTGTTCCTGGGGGTTGGAGCACCTGTGGACCCATTCCATGTGTTTAACAATGGAAATGGGTCACAGGTCCCGTAGCACCTGGTGTGACCCAGGCGTTAAATAATGGTGAAAATCAAGCTTTGCACCATTATTTAGCCCCTTCTTCCACCCGTGCATCATTTTAGCACGGGGGATAAATATGGGTCTATAGGGATAGCACCATTTTTGAGATGGGAATGCCTACCTTGCATCTCATTGACGCAAGGTAGGTGCACGCATCCCAAAAATGGAGAAGACTCCTATATTTTGATGTTAAACGTGTCTAACGTAAAAATATATATATATATATATATATATATAGAGAGAGAGAGAGAGAGAGAGAGTTTTCCTCTAAATTTGTGTAAAAAAATGATGCAAATTCAGCACAAACAATATATATATATGCCCCATAGTTGGTATAAAAATATGAAAGAAACATAAAGAAGTAACTCTTAACTCTGGCAATCATATGTGATTGAATGTAAATAAAGAAGGTGTGGTGGGGCAGGGGCCCTTTCACATGCAGGGGTTCAAAGATGTGATTGGGTAGGAGGTACATGATGGGCCAGCAATAGATTTTTAGTGACCTCTGAGTCCTGCGCAGCTCATCAGCGACCAAAGAAGGTTTGAGCACCTCTGATTCTAGTGCTGCAGCTTCTTATGTTTATGGCTAAGAGGCCTCTGAACATGGAAGTTAGGGTGAATGCACACCTAGGTTGTTGAAAGGAAGAGCTCATCTTTCTCTTTACATATTCCTTCCAAAGGCCCTAGTTTGATGGGGCTGCTAAAGGGTAGTGGTAAGAGGGTGAGAGGTCAATCCCTTATTCCATCGCATCAGTGAAGAACAGAGCCATAAAAATAATGTCACTCTCTTCTCTTCTCCCACCCTCTACCCTCTTCAGTCAGTGAACATTAATGCCATTCATAAGTCTCCAAACTTGATCTGGTTGTTTTCCTTTTGTTATGACAGCACACTGTGTGCCATATGAGGAGGTGAATTCCTCCTTAGAAGAATACAGATATTCTGGGGATTAATTCAAGTGTGGCAAATGCAGATTCTTTTAGTGTGAGGATGTGTTTTATGGTTCAAATGTCTTTATTAAGTTTCAACAGCCAATAAAAACATGAGCAAAAATCTGCCCTCCAACAAGTGAAAATGCAATTGGGGGAAACTACCCCCTAACCTTGACCCCCTCCCCCCAACTCCTCCATGACCCACCTCCCCCCAAGTTGCCACAGGGACCCCCCCAGGTGTCGGAGCGTGCGTGCGGTTCATAAAAGATGTCCCAATATCTCCTCCCCAGTTCCGTCTCCCACCTCTACTGACTAGGGATTTTAGGCCGTGTACCTGTAGATTGGATCAGGGCATACAGCCCTGAAATGACGCGCTTCTCTGATGTCTTGGTTAGTAGCAATCGGGAATGGGATGCAGCTTCTCGCATCGATGGGTTCATCATCCAATGCTATATCTGTAGATATCGCATTCTTTCTGATTTGGGCAAAGAATGTGCCTTTTGTGAGCTGTCAAAAGATATTATGCCCTCTCCATCAAATAAATGTCCTGTGGAGCGGCGGTTCGGGGTAGGCCAGAGCCTGTAAGACCCCTAGCTCAAGCCTGATGTAAAGTCTTGGTTTCCCACTATGGGAGTCAGGGTAGACGGAAAGCTAGTAAGCTCTTTAGTGCGGGCCACTTGGGCCCATGCCTTCATTGTAGCACCGGTGACAGGGGAAAAGTAAAGATCCCATGGTCTGTCACCACGCTGAATGAAAGGGATCTTCCACAGGGCAGTCCCCACGATAGCCCTATCCATGAAGAGCAATCGCTTGTTGGATTTCGACCATGACCACTGCAGAAGGTAGTGGAGCTGGGCAGGCCTATAGTATTGCTGCATGTCAGGAACACCCAAGCTGCCCTCCCGCGGATTTTGGCAGGATAAGTGTTGGGTCATTCTGGGTCGCCCCCCAGCCCAAATAAAATGGATAATGGCTTTCTGTAGAGTCTGGAGGGCACCCGGTGGGGTCTCTGCTGGGAGCGTCTGAAAGAGGACTAGGGCCCTGGGCAGTATCGACATTTTTACGGCTGCCATTCTGCCTAACCAAGAGATTGGGTGTGCTCTCCACCGGTTTAGGTCTCATCTGACACTCTGGAGAAGGAGCTGATAATTCAGATGGGAAGTCTCCACTACAGTCTTTAGTTAGCTATTTGCAGGCCCAGATATGGAATAGACTGCGGTTGCCATTTGAATGGGTACCGCCTAGCCAACTGCTCCACCACATCCTTCGGGAGTGTAAGGCTAGGGGCCTGTGATTTTGAGAGGTTTATCCTAAACCCAGAGACTTCCCCGAAGGACGCCACCTCCCTCAGGAAAGCCGGCAGAGCCCTCAGTGGCTTTTCCAATGCTACCACCACTTCATCCGCATAGAGTGCTATGATATGTTCTTCCCTGCCTAAAATTGCCCCTGTGATCTCTGGGTTGTCACTTACACGCTGTGCAAAGAGCTCCATATAGACTGCAAACAGTAGCAGCAAGAGTGGGCACCCCTGCCGTGTCCCTCGAACCACCAGTAATGAGGTAGATGTTGTCCCATGGCCCTGACTGTGGCCTTTGGATGGCTATGAACACTAGTAATCCAGGCATGGAACCCGGGCCAAGCCCGAAATGCTCCAAGGTTGCCTGTAGGTGGGCCATTGAACCCTATCAAATGCCTTTTCAGCATCAATGGTAAGCAGCATCTGTTTTATCCCCGAACGCACCCTTTGTCTATGAGGTGCATAATCCGTTTGGTATTGTCCCCACAATGATAGAGTGGGATAAAGCCTGCCTGATCTGGGTCCACCAACCCAGGCATCAGCGGGTTCAGGTAGAAGGCCAGGATGCACATAAGCAGTTTGATATCCACATTAAATATTTAAATGGGCCTATAAGACCCACGCACTGCGGGGTCCTTCCCTGGCTTTGGGAGGACCACAGTGGATGTGTCCAGCATGGATGGTGGAATTGTATCCTGACAGGAGATGACTTTGAAAAGGTGCGTCAATAACGGGTGAAGTTCGCCACAAAAGGTTTTATATGAACAACCCCCGGAAAGCCGTCGGATCCTGGACACTTCAGGGCATCCAACCGGGCTTTTGCCGAAACAACCTCCTCTATTCTTATAGGAGCATGAAGCAGGGCTGACTCATTGGCCGAGAGTCGCGCTCTGCTGGCACCTTTGAGGTATTGCCAAGTGGCCTCTAAGTAGGATCCAGTGGGGAATACAGGTCCCTGTAAAAATCACAGAAAGCCTCAGCTATCTGAGTGTCATTCTCTGCTTCCCATCAATCCCCAGACCGCACCCTCTCCACCAGCATGGATTGCCTCTGTGTGCGGAGTCTGTTGGCCAAAAGGCACCCGCATCTATTCCCCCCACATAAAAGGAGTGGCGCAATCGAAGTGCTGCGTTTTCTGCCCTGTCGATGTCTAGGCTCTCTAACTGCGCCCTGGCTACGCTCATCTTACTCCAAACCCTCGGGCCCAGGTACGTTTGTGTATCCTCTGGAGTTCCGTCACCTCCTGCTGTAACTGGGCCCTCTGGTTTCGTCGAGCTTTTTTATCCGCAGCCGAGATAGCAATGAATTCACTCCTCATGACCGTTTTCAGCCTTGCCTACAGAAGGGAAACCGAGGTGTCTGGTTTGTCATTAAAGTCTAGAAAATTTGCAGCAGACGACCGTATCTGGGCTACCACTTCAGGCCTCGACAGTAGAGTAGTCCTAAGCCTCCAAGACCAATAGGTTCTATGACGGTCTGGAAGAGTCAGTGTTAGGGAAACAGCTGCATGGTCTGAGGGCGCAAGGCTCTATGTCTATCTCCTTCAGACTCTGTTGAATGTCTCTAGTGCCCAAGTGATAGTCATTTCGTGTGTGAGCATGGGAGTAGAAGATGTAGTCCCTGGAGGAGGGGTGACTATGGTGGTCATTACGATCTTGGCGGTGTGGCCCATCATACCGGCGGTGGTGGGAAAACCCGGCAGCCTGCATGGCAGGCCACACCTCCACATAAACAACACCATGAGGGCCGCCATCGGCAGCCCTCACTCACCGCCAGGCTGCCTCCTTTAGGCAGCCTGGCAGTGGTCGGAATCATTACCCGACATGGCAGCAGTGCTACCCCTCGGATAATGATCCCTAATCCTCCAGCCTTTCTCTAGCGGGGAAACCCGCCAGGGAAAGGCTGGCAGAGGGGGTGCCCCAGGACCAGTGCAGGGGCCCCTGTGCAGTGCCCCATCGCGCAGGTCACTGCCCGATTTTTGGGCAGTGATCTGCATGATGGGTGCAGCTGCACCCGCCACACAGAGGCATTGGCAGCGGCTCCATGTGGAGCCGCCATCAATGTCCTGGCCAGGCATTCCTCTGGGCTGGCGGGCAGAAACAAAGTTTCCACTCACCGGCCCAGAGGAATTTTCCTAATATGGCCGGAGGAGATCATGGGGCACTGGCGGTCAGTAGTTTGACTGCCAGCATGAACATGGCAGTTTCAACCACCATGTCCATTATGAGGGCATTGTCTCCAAAGATCGCACAAGCCCAACTCCTCCAGTGCCTGGAGCCCACTGGATGTCAGAGCCCCCACCCCCCATATCTAGAGGCTGATCTGTCCCAGTTGTTGTTGAGGACTAAGTTGAAGTCACCCCCGATGATGACCTGTCTGTCCTGCGCGGTCATTACCTCTCCCAAAGCTCGTCGTATGAACCCTTACTGTTTCTCATTAGGGGCATAAAGGGAGGCCACCACAACCTGAGAGTCACCTATGTGTACCCTGAAGGCCAGAAACCGGGCCAGTAGGTCTGCAACCCTGTCAGCATCCTTTGCCAGGAAGGAACGCAACAACAAAAGTGCCACCCCACCGCCTTGTTCCCCTGTGAGGAGAAGTGTTGTATCGGGAATGACCTAGATCGCAATTTGCCTTTGTCTCTGGGTCTGGCTTGCCATTCCGCAGCAGGACCATCTGCCATTGATTACGCCTTCGACGCCCTCGGTGAGGTCTCGATGATTGGGGGTGCTCCTCAGTGGGCGGCTCCACCTGCAACAGGGTACAGGCTTCTTGCAGTGAGCGCAGTTGGTGGAGCTTGGCCTCCCAGCAGAAGATCAGGTGGAAGGGGTGGCCCCAAGAATAGGCAACCCCCTTGTCCCTGAGGTATGAGACGATCCACCTAAAATCCTTTCTCTTCTGTATGGTGATCACTGCCAGGTCCTGGTAGAGGAGCAGTGAGTGGCCCCAAAATTTCAGTGGGTGTTGCTCCCTGACCAGGAGTAGAATGTGCTCCTTTAGAGGGAAGTCGTGAACACAGACCTGGATGTCCGCCAGGGGTGCATGAGCCGGTCTCAGGGGACCTACTCTGTGAACTCTGTCCATTCGCACCTCCTTGTCTGTATCCTCCCCAAAGATCTGGTGAAAGAGGGAGCCAACATACTGGGCGATATCGCCCTCCTCCGTCCCCTGATGCGGATGTTGTTCCACCTCTAGCGATTCTCCAGGTCGTCCATGTGTGCTTGGAGCACGATTGGTTGCTTCGGTAGGCGAATGACTTGTTGCTGGAGTTGTTCAATCTCTTCATCACAGTTGTGTTCGTGCTCTTCCAGGGTGTTCACTCTCTCGCCGACTACTTCTAGCTCATGTCTCACATCCCTCAGGTCTTTGGACAGGTCCCTCCTCACCACTTGTAGGTCTTCTTTTAGGGACTAAAAAATCCCCTACAGGAAGGACCACATAATAGGGCCTTTCCCCTCTTCGTCTCCCTCCCTCCTCTCCGTGGCAGGGCCGGTCGTGTCCCCCTCAAAGTTGCCCTTAATAGACTTGGCCAGCATCTCCTTGACTGATCGGTCATTTTTGGGGTGTGCCACAGCCATTGTGCTCCTTTGTAAGCTCCAAGCACCAGACAAAGCGCATCGGCTCCTTTTCTTCCGAGTCCTCGCGCAACCTCTGGCGGATCAATCTCCCACACCCCACAGCAGGTCTCACCTGGACAGTCTTCTGGGGGTCCTGTCTGACCCCCAATGGATCCTAGGACTGTCCTCCGCCCCTCCGGTGACCCGCTTCACAAGCCCCATAGAAGTTCTTTCACCTCATGTGTGCCCCCCATGCTTCTTTGCCACCCGAGTCTGCCTTCGCACCTCGGGGGCCCGTTACAAAGACCCGTAGCCTGCAGTCTCTCTCTGCGTGCACCAGAGCCACCTCTGGCTCCCGTCTCCATTGACTCGACCGGCTCGCCTCCATGCCTGGGTACATCCTGACGCAGTGGGGGTTCTCCAGACACAAGGCTTATTCAGGTCCACTCCCCCAGGCCAGCCCCGCCAGCAGCTTTGCAGGACCTCGGGCGCTACCCCCTCAGCCACAGCGGGTCCCCTTCTGCCGCCGCCGCCGCCTCTGCTATCACGCTGCCGCAGGCACCTTCAACCTGGAGCCACGGGGACAGCAGGCTCACTTCCTGCCATCCACCGGCCTCAGTGGGCGCTCTCCTGGCGTGCACCACTCACAGGTCTCGCCGCCTCTCTCCTTGCTGCTGGTGGGCCCACAGGACCCTGTGTGCCACCTCCTCCTCTCTCGTGGGGACCCCAGGGCCGGTGCTGTCAAGTCATCCACCACAGAGCCATGCACCCACAGGGCCCCCCAGCTCTCCTCCTCTGTCGCCGTCCACACCGCACTTACTGGGCTGCTGCCGAATCACGGGCCGCACCTCCTGCTGATTGCTGTGGGGGCCGGGGGCCGGGGACCGTGCCACTCCTGTACCAGGGGCCCAAAAGGCTGCAGTATTCGCCGGCAGTAGGCAGGAAGGCACTAGTCACGGTCCCGCTTTCCCGCCATCTCGAAGACACGCCCATGGGCCACCCGGGCAGATCTCGGTCTCCCACCGGCCCCACCTCTGCGACCCGGTCCGTCACTGAGACCCGGTCCTCCCTGTTGCTTTAGGGGCCAAGGTCCGTGCTGTTCCTACCCGAACGGGTGGTGGGGCCTCAAGCGGAAGGCGGGGAGACACCTAACTCCGTCTCACCCATTCGCCACCTTGGGGGCATCCTGAGGATGTGTTTTAGAGCCCAGTGGAGTACTCCAGAGGCAAAAAGAAGGGCACTGGATGGCAGTGGCCTAGTCTGGTATTTTCCGACTGTCTACTCTCACCCAAAACCTTGGAAGACTGTAGACCTTTCAACTCACACATTCCATATTACTCCAGGCCCTAAATGCTCCATGTTTTAAAGCCCTTAGCTAACAAATAAGTTAGCTTGAAATGGAATACAGATTTTGAACAGCTGCATATCCATCTTTTGATCAAATTCTACAATGCTTAAAAGCTACTAAGGAAGCTATAGGCAGGACAATTCCTTTCATTGTTCTGCAAAGCTTCTGAAGGCTCACTATTATCATCTGAATCTAAGAAGCAGCTTGAATACATTGTACTATTGACAATATAGGTAACACACTCACTAGCCTCTGCATAGAGGAAAACTGCAAATAACATTGCACAATTAAAAAAATGTGAAAATCACTTAAGAACCTATTATGGAACTCAAGAAAGCTCATGGAGGAAGACTTTTGGGAGAAAAAAAAACCTATAGTTAAGTGAGAAGGCAAACTGAAAGGGATTCTGAAAGGTAGTTAATGGCATTGACAAAGCTCCTTCCTCAAGCAATAACTCAGAGATCACCAAGACTACCTGAGCAGCCTACCTCACTAATCATTTTAATCCTCCACTGGGTGACCAGCTCGAAATCATGCTTGTTACTGTAGCTCTAGTCCCATGGAATGCAGAGAACAGAAAAAAAGAGCTAACAGTAATAAATATCACACTGGCTTCACTTGTGGAACTGGGAAATTGACCAATATCAAGGCATTGGCCCTAGTCACTGATAAAATGATAACAAAGCATCAGCCATTATATCTATATTTTATTTACTTTAAAGCAGTGTTTGACTGTTTACTACTCAATCTTCTCTGCTGTAATTATCCAACTGGGGAATACCGCAACACCTTCTACGAGCAGTGCAACTGTTTCACTAAAACACCTGGCTGAGAATTATGATTGGCTATGGTACCTGCCTCTCGAGAAGGATGGCCACACATCAGGGCCTAAAGCAGGGATGTGTTCTGGCAACTCACTTTTTCAATCTCTTCCTGGACGGCATGACCCCTGTCTTGGACTCAGTTAACTCGCTTCCATCCAAACTCGGAAATGTACAACTCTCAAATCTACTGCATGCTGATGATGTACTTCTTATAAGTCATACTAATAATATTTGGCCTTCAACGCCTGCTCGATACACTAAATCAATACTCTGTCAATCATGGGATGTTCATTAACTGGAAAAAAATCTATCGTCATGGAGGTCAGAATGCATACTAGAAGGGAACCATGAATGGTATGTGTAAGTTCAACTTCCGGATATTGTTGGCAACAATACACTACGAAATCACGGTGCTGCACTTCTGGACAGAACAAATCTCAAAAGTGTATAGACATCTCTTCAACTTACCAAAAAATGCATGGCCAGCACAGAAAATCCTGGAATTTTGGATAATGAAACAATCCACTGCAAAACTGGGTGCCTATATTAAATGCTGCTAGAAGCTCAAAAATGTAACTATCCTGGTGGGGAATACCGCAACACCCACAAGCAATACGACTGTTGCATTAAAACATCTAGCTGAGAATTAAGATTGTCTATGGTACCTGCCTCTCGAGAAGGACAGCTACACGTCAGGGCCTAAAGCAGAGATGTGTTCTGGCACCTCACTTTTTCAATCTCTTAATAGCCGGGATGACCACTGTCTTGGACTCAGTTAACTCACATCCATCCATATTCTAAATGTTCTACTCTCAAATCTACTGCATGCTTCTGATGTACTTCTTATAAGTCATACTAAAATTTGGCCTTCAATACCTGCTCGATTCACTCAATCAATACTCATGGGATGTTCATTAAATGGAAAAACCTATGGTCATGGAGATTAGCAGGCATACTAGAAAGAACCATAAATGGTATCTGTAAGTTGAACTTCTGTATATTGTTGGCAGCACGGCACTACGAAGTCATGGTGCAGCACTGCTGGACAGAACAAATCTCAATTGTGTATAGACATCTGTAAGAAATTAGGTTTTTGGCTGGCAATCAGGTTACCCCCTGTCCAAGTAAGGACCCTCACTCTAGTCAGGGTAAGTCAGACACAATCCAAATTATCCTGTGGCCACCCTCTGGTAGCTTGGCACTGAGCAGTCAGGCTTAACTTAGAAGGCAATGTGTAAAGTATTTGTGCAATAAATCATACAATAACAGCACCACAAAAATACACCACACAGTGTTTATAAAAATATAGTATATTCATCCGATAAGATGCAGGCCAAAACGATTAAAAAGCAAAAAGTATCTGTTGAGATATCACTACAAAAGTGATACAAAGGGGGTTATTCCAACTTTGGAGGAGGTGGTAATCCGTCCCAAATGTGACGGATTTACTACCAGCCGTATTACGAGTTCCATAGGATATAATGGACTCGTAATACGGCTGGTGGTATATCCGTCACTTTACCGTCACTTTTGGGACGGATTACCACTTCCTCCAAAGTTGGAATAACCCCCAAAGTGTCTTAAGTCTTTGAAAGCACACAAAGGCCCTCATTTCGACCTCTGCAGTCTTTTTTAAAGAACGCCGAGGTACCGCCGCGCTGAAGACGGCCAGTGTAGGTGGTTTTCTGCACAGCATATTATGACTGCTGGCAGCCCTCCGTCCTTTTTCGGACGGAGAGCTGCCAGCAGCCATACTGGCGGTCGGCGGCGAAGTGGAGGCTGCTCCACCTCCACTGCCCCGTCATCAGAACACCGACCACTGAATCACGTTCCATGATTCGGCATGGCGGTGTTCTGGTGACGGGGTGCTGGCGGCGGAGCAGCCCCCATGGATCCCACATCAGCCTAACTATATGTAAGAGCTACCTGTCACTCCACACTCATTAAGATGCATCAGGCTAATTACTGCATTCACATCCCAGAGGTTACACGTCCCCTATCTCCCGTCTCCTCTGCCCGGCCAACATATTGCCAATACCCTTATCTTTCAGTCACCAATACGCGTTCTATATTTATATTCTGCTTTTACCGGCTAAGATTTGAAGGAACTCCTTACTTCTAGAGAAGAGGCGTTGTATCTTTCAGTCACCAATACGCATTCTATATTTATATTCTGCTTTTACCATCTAAGATGTGAAGGAACTCCTTACTTCTAGAGAAGAGGCGTGGTATCTTTCAGTCACCAAAACGCATTCTATATTTATATTCTGCTTTTACCGGCTAAGATTTGAAGGAACTCCTTACTTCTAGAGAAGAGGCGTGTCTCAGCGTCGAGCAATGAGTAGGACAACTACAATTTTTGCAGGCCTTTGTGTTGTCACAATGGGCAAAGTCATGACTATGAGCCGGATTTAGATCTTGGTGGACGAGTTATTTATGTCTGATGGAATGTATATTACGGATGCCGGGAAATCCGGAGTACCTCGTCCACCAAGATGTAAATCAGGCCCTGAGTCCCAATCTGCAAACTGTTCACTTTGCTAACTTCCAATGATGCACAGCGTGTTGATGTATCTACAGTGCAATTACATATTGACTACTGATGCAAGAAATACTTGCTATTCTGCTTTGTTTTTATCAATAATTGCATACTTAACATGAGTACAACCGGTTGTAACAAAAACGGACAAAGGTGCACACACGAACAACATTCTTTGAAGCAGACCTTTGGACCTAGATTCAAACTGAAACTTTAACTAATTGCCTTCACAGAGAGTCTTATCTGCTTTCGATTTGGGCCTCCAAGCACTGATATTGTGTGCCTTTTTCCACTGCGAAATGGCCTCAGCATGCAAGCCTCACCTTTGCCACCAGATTTCCGGGTAGCATGCCTCGCTTATTGTGCGACGAAATAAATGGTGCCTCTAGGATAATGCATGTTTCCACGCCGCAGCGCAATCCATCTTCCCTTCCAAGGTCACTAGCTTGCGCTGGTGGGACTCGGGGACTGGCTGCCAGAGCTATTTTAAGTTACTATCGAGATCGTAGGTTAACTTCTGTTAGGCCTGATCGGACATGGTACATCTCACTAAGCTTTGCTGGCTTTAACACCGATTTCTTAAGAAAGAAAGTTCATTACAAACTTGGCAAAGTGCACTACAAATTTTAATCAAAATTCAAAAGGATAATTTCTTCTAACAACCCTCAATGCTCTCAGGTTTTACACTTAGCAAGAGGCAGCAGTAACGCTGACATGACAAAGCAAGTGTTTATAAAGAGTACATACATCGCGGGTTTCTTGGCTCTGAAAAAGAGAGGTTTCTTTTAAAACCTCGCTAAATAGTAATCATTTTTTGAGGGGGGATAAGCGCTTTAGTAGATCCACCAGGGTTAGAAACTGTGATCACAAAGTCAAGCACAGATCTCGCCAAGGGATGTATTAATCCCCTGAGCCATCATGCCCAGTTCAGTCCAATTGTGTAACAGTGTTGGGAACTTTTACACTAAAGTTGAACTGGCACTTTCACTAATCATCTGGTAAAAAAAGTTATTTTTGCACAGGTCATTCACTGCAACTGTAATTTATGCACTGGGTGTCCATTATTTTGCTTATGCTTTTCTGTGAACTAAAACAATAGACATGACAGTTGCTTTTGGATTGATAGTATTCAAGTGAAAGGGTGAGCCAGAAGTAGGACTTTGCAGCAGTGAGGCTCAACTGGAACAAAGGAGTTCATAATACAAAGATTACCAACTATTTAGCAAATCATTTTCACCAGGTGTTGGACTTTTTGCTTTTGCAGGGTCAGCCCCAGTCTTTATGCCTCCCTCCTTCTATTTTTTTTCTGACCTCTCGCTGTTGGCTCTAGGACTCTGAGCACTTTATCACTGCTGACCAGTGCTGAAGAGCAGGTGCTCTCCCATCTAAAGTTGGTATGATTGGCTTATACCTAATTGGCATATTTAATTTACCTATAAGTCCCTTGTACAGTGGTATCTCTATACCCAGGGCCTGTAAATTAAATACTACTAGTGGGCCTGCAGCGCTGCTTGCGCCACCCACTGAAGTAGACTTTCAAACCTGTCTCAGGCCTGCTAGCGCAGGGCCTGTGTGTGCAGTTTTCTGCCACAGGGACCTGGAATCTAAACTTACTTGCCAGGTCCAGAACTCCCCTTTTCCTACATGTAAGTCACCCCTAAGGTACGCCCTAGATAGCCTTATGGGCAGGGTGCCATGTATGTAGAAAGGCAGGACATGTGCCATATTGCATGGCCTGTCCTGGTAGTGACAAACAGCCTAACTTGGTGTCTCACTGCTGTGAGTGCTGCCTTCTCATAGCAGTTCATTAGAAATGCCCTGCCTTATGTGTAAGGGGTATTGTCTGATTTATGAGGGGTAGAATAGGCGTGTTTGGTATGGTTGTGATGGTGATAATAAATGCTGCTTACTGGTGTGGGTGTATTTTTATTACTAGCACAGAAATGCCACTTCTAGAAAGTGCGCATTTATCTGTGCCTATGACTGTGGTGTTTTGCAGCTTGACTCCAATCCACGTCTGGGCAGAGTGACAGTTGGGGCTTTGTGCATACTTTTCAGACAGCCTGTGCACGGGGAGGGTGGAGGTGTCACAGAGGTGCACCCGCATACTGAATAGTCTTCCTGGGCTGAGAGAAGGGAGAGGCAGGGCACACCTAGATTTGTAAAGGCTGTGCCCTGGCCTCACATAATACAGTCGTTAACCCCCCACTGATGTTTGGAGCATGTACTGAAAGTAGAGAGGGGGAACTCCCAGAACCAGTTGTAACTGGCTGGAACCTCCTCTCCCTACCATTGCAAAACATTGTAAGGACTGAGTATAAGTATAGGGGAATTTTCCCCACAATTTGGAGACTCTTGGAATCATCTTGGAACTGGACCCCAAAGGCTGAATGGACTCACCAGGAACCGCCATGGACTGCTGCTGCTGTGCTGACCTGTGACCTGCCTGGTCACTGTGAAGGACTTGCCACTTGCTGCCTTTCCCTTGTGCTGGCCTGTTGCTGGGCCCTCCACCTGAGGACCTTTTCTTAAGACTCTGCTCCCCAGGGGCAGGGTGCTGTGGCCCCTGCATCCATTTCTTCACGAGGGGTGCGTTTCCGTGGTTGCGGCTGCCATAATGCTGATTGCAGCGCGCTTATGGAGCATTGGGAGCTCGTAGGCTCCTTGCTGCATTGTGCCCCTTTAAAAATGATCACCGCCGCACCCCAGGCTTCAAGAGTGGCTTTGGCGCTTTGATAAGCGCTCTTTTTGATGCCCTGAATCACCGCCGCAGCCCAGGTGTCCGATATTTACAGAGTGCGAGTCTTGCGCACTCTTCAGTGCCCCCGGGGTACCGTCCGCTCCCTGGAGCGCCCCTGGGGCACCAGCCACCTCCGATCTTTGAGAAGATCACCGCGGCGGCCCGGGAAGCTGGAAGAACACTCGCGCACTGCATCGGGTGCGGGTGAGTGTCTGCTCAGGCCCCAGTAGGGGTCCGATCTTCTTGTGGCTTCAGGCAGGACCAGGGGAAGGCGCTGGGAGTGCCCATTCCCCCTGGCCTCTGCGGTAGGAGCAGGACGCTCCTTTCCGGCTACTAGTTAAAACGGGCATTATTGCGGCCCCCCCTTTTGTGGAAGGGCCAGTGGAGACCTGGGGGGCCCCCCAGAGATTGCAGGTCCCCAGAGGGGCCCGTCATTAAACCAGAGGGGGTGCGTGGCGCCCCCTCCTGCCCTAAGTTGTTTTTGCTGGCTTTGGCTGCCCCAGTGAGGGTTGGTTGAGGCCCAGGGGGCCCCCAGTAGCCACGGTCCCCAGAGGGGCCTGTCTATAAGAGACAGGAGGTGCATGTCACCCTCCCCTGGCCTCAAAAGATGTCATAGGCCCCCGTTTTGCACAGAGGAGCGCCGGGGGCCCCATTGTTCGTCTTCTAGGCACTGGAGGTGCCTTCATCCAACCAGGTACTGTTTAAATGACCAATATAGTTGCAATCCAAAGTTCTTTCTACAGACTTTTATTGATTCATATATTACCTACCTGCGTTTGATGTTGTTACATATGAGTGTGCAAATGTTCCTGTTATGGGCATGACATGCTAATATGTTTTTCTAACTTGCCATATGTTTTCTAATGTTCCTACTATGGGCGTTTTATGATATTCCTATGACAAGTGCTTTATTGTAATAACGTTTTTTCTGACTACTGCTTATGTTGCAGAATACTAAGTAACCTGTGTGTTATGTGTGACTACTGCTAGTTTGCAGAGTAACTAATGTGTAGCGTTCTGACAACTGCTAAGGTAGCAGGATCGTACTGATATGTGATGTTTGGTCTAATAATTGCGTTGTGTACAATACAGTATTGTAGGAAGTTGGCTCTGTATGTGCTATTTCAAAGTAAGGAATAGCATGCACAGAGTCCAAGGGTTCCCCTTAGAGGTAAAATAGTGGTAAAAATAGATAATACTAATGCTCTATTTTGTGGTAGTGTGGTCGAGCAGTAGGCTTATCCAAGGAGTAGTGTTAAGCATTTGTTGTACATACACATAGACAATAAATGAGGTACACACACTCAGAGACAAATCCAGCCAATAGGTTTTTATATAGAAAAATATCTTTTCTTAGTTTATTTTAAGAACCACAGGTTCAAATTCTACATGTAATATCTCATTCGAAAGGTATTGCAGGTAAGTACTTTAGGAACTTCAAATCATCAAAATTGCATGTATACTTTTCAAGTTATTGACAAATAGCTGTTTTAAAAGTGGACACTTAGTGCAATTTTCACAGTTCCTAGGGGAGGTAAGTATTTGTTAGGTTTACCAGGTAAGTAAGACACTTACAGGGTTCAGTTCTTGGTCCAAGGTAGCCCACCGTTGGGGGTTCAGAGCAACCCCAAAGTCACCACACCAGCAGCTCAGGGCCGGTCAGGTGCAGAGTTCAAAGTGGTGCCCAAAACACATAGGCTAGAATGGAGAGAAGGGGGTGCCCCGGTTCCGGTCTGCTTGCAGGTAAGTACCCGCGTCTTCGGAGGGCAGACCAGGGGGGTTTTGTAGGGCACCGGGGGGGACACAAGTCCACACAGAAATTTCACCCTCAGCAGCGCGGGGGCGGCCGGGTGCAGTGTAGAAACAAGCGTCGGGTTTGTAATGGAAGTCAATGGGAGATCTAGGGATCTCTTCAGCGCTGCAGGCAGGCAAGGGGGGGGTTCCTCGGGGAAACCTCCACTTGGGCAAGGGAGAGGGACTCCTGGGGGTCACTCCTCCAGTGAAAGTCCGGTCCTTCAGGTCCTGGGGGCTGCGGGTGCAGGGTCTCTCCCAGGTGTCGGGACTTAGGATTCAAAGAGTCGCGGTCAGGGGAAGCCTCGGGATTCCCTCTGCAGGCGGCGCTGTGGGGGCTCAGGGGGGACAGGTTTTTGTACTCACAGTCTTAGAGTAGTCCTGGGGTCCCTCCTGAGGTGTTGGATCGCCACCAGCCGAGTCGGGGTCGCCGGGTGCAGTGTTGCAAGTCTCACGCCTTTTGCGGGGAGCTTGCAGGGTTCTTTAAAGCTGCTGGAAACAAAGTTGCAGCCTTTCTTGGAGCAGGTCCGCTGTCCTCGGGAGTTTCTTGTCTTTTCGAAGCAGGGGCAGTCCTCAGAGGATGTCGAGGTCGCTGGTCCCTTTGGAAGGCGTCGCTGGAGCAGGATCTTTGGAAGGCAGGAGACAGGCCGGTGAGTTTCTGGAGCCAAGGCAGTTGTCGTCTTCTGGTCTTCCTCTGCAGGGGTTTTTCAGCTAGGCAGTCCTTCTTCTTGTAGTTGCAGGAATCTAATTTTCTAGGGTTCAGGGTAGCCCTTAAATACTAAATTTAAGGGCGTGTTTAGGTCTGGGGGGTTAGTAGCCAATGGCTACTAGCCCTGAGGGTGGGTACACCCTCTTTGTGCCTCCTCCCAAGGGGAGGGGGTCACAATCCTAACCCTATTGGGGGAATCCTCCATCTGCAAGATGGAGGATTTCTAAAAGTCAGAGTCACCTCAGCTCAGGACACCTTAGGGGCTGTCCTGACTGGCCAGTGACTCCTCCTTGTTGCTTTCTTTGTTCCCTCCAGCCTTGCCGCCAAAAGTGGGGGCCGTGGCCGGAGGGGGCGGGCAACTCCACTAAGCTGGAGTGCCCTGCTGGGCTGTGACAAAGGGGTGAGCCTTTGAGGCTCACCGCCAGGTGTCACAGCTCCTGCCTGGGGGAGGTGTTAGCATCTCCACCCAGTGCAGGCTTTGTTACTGGCCTCAGAGTGACAAAGGCACTCTCCCCATGGGGCCAGCAACATGTCTCTGGTGTGGCAGGCTGCTGGAACTAGTCAGCCTACACAGACAGTCGGTTAAGTTTCAGGGGGCACCTCTAAGGTGCCCTCTGTGGTGTATTTTACAATAAAATGTACACTGGCATCAGTGTGCATTTATTGTTCTGAGAAGTTTGATACCAAACTTCCCAGTTTTCAGTGTAGCCATTATGGTGCTGTGGAGTTCGTGTTGGACAGACTCCCAGACCATATACTCTTATGGCTACCCTGCACTTACAATGTCTAAGGTTTTGTTTAGACACTGTAGGGGTACCATGCTCATGCACTGGTACCCTCACCTATGGTATAGTGCACCCTGCCTTAGGGCTGTAAGGCCTGCTAGAGGGGTGTCTTACCTATACTGCATAGGCAGTGAGAGGCTGGCATGGCACCCTGAGGGGAGTGCCATGTCGACTTACTCGTTTTGTCCTCACTAGCACACACAAGCTGGCAAGCAGTGTGTCTGTGCTGAGTGAGAGGTCTCCAGGGTGGCATAAGACATGCTGCATCCCTTAGAGACCTTCCTTGGCATCAGGGCCCTTGGTACTAGAAGTACCAGTTACAAGGGACTTATCTGGATGCAAGGGTCTGCCAATTGTGGATACAAAAGTACAGGTTAGGGAAAGAACACTGGTGCTGGGGCCTGGTTAGCAGGCCTCAGCACACTTTCAATTGTAAACATAGCATCAGCAAAGGCAAAAAGTCAGGGGGCAACCATGCCAAGGAGGCATTTCCTTACACAACCCCCCCCCAAACGAAAGAGGATGAGACTAACCTTTCCCAAGAGAGTCTTCATTTTCTAAGTGGAAGAACCTGGAAAGGCCATCTGCATTGGCATGGGCAGTCCCAGGTCTGTGTTCCACTATAAAGTCCATTCCCTGTAGGGAGATGGACCACCTCAACAGTTTAGGATTTTCACCTTTCATTTGCATCAGCCATTTGAGAGGTCTGTGGTCAGTTTGAACTAGGAAGTGAGTCCCAAAGAGGTATGGTCTCAGCTTCTTCAGGGACCAAACCACAGCAAAGGCCTCCCTCTCAATGGCACTCCAACGCTGCTCCCTGGGGAGTAACCTCCTGCTAATGAAAGCAACAGGCTGGTCAAGGCCATCATCATTTGTTTGGGACAAAACTGCCCCTATCCCATGTTCAGAGGCATCAGTCTGCACAATGAACTGCTTAGAATAATCTGGAGCTTTGAGAACTGGTGCTGAGCACATTGCCTGTTTCAGGGTGTCAAAGGCCTGTTGGCAGTCCACAGTCCAGTTCACTTTCTTGGGCATTTTCTTGGAGGTGAGCTCAGTGAGGGCTGTCACAATGGATCCATATCCCTTCACAAACCTCCTGTAGTACCCAGTCAAGCCAAGGAATGCCCTGACTTGAGTCTGGGTTTTTGGAGCTACCCAGTCCAGAATGGTCTGGATCTTGGGTTGGAGTGGCTGAACTTGGCCTCCACCTACAAGGTGGCCCAAGTAAACCACAGTTCCCTGCCCTATCTGGCATTTGGATGCCTTGATAGAGAGGCCTGCAGATTGCAGAGCCTTCAAAACCTTCTTCAGGTGGACCAGGTGATCCTGCCAGGTGGAGCTAAAGACAGCAATATCATCAAGATAAGCTGTGCTAAAGGACTCCAAGCCAGCAAGGACTTGATTCACCAACCTTTGGAAGGTGGCAGGGGCATTCTTTAAACCAAAGGGCATAACAGTAAACTGATAATGCCCATCAGGTGTGGAGAATGCTGTCTTTTCTTTTGCTCCAGGCGCCATTTTTATTTGCCAGTACCCTGCTGTCAAGTCAAAGGTACTTAGAAATTTGGCAGCACCTAACTTATCAATGAGCTCATCAGCTCTTGGAATTGGATGGGCATCTGTCTTGGTGACAGAGTTGAGCCCTCTGTAGTCCACACAAAACCTCATCTCTTTCTTTCCATCTTTGGTGTGAGGTTTGGGGACTAAGACCACTGGGCTAGCCCAGGGGCTGTCAGAGCGCTCAATCACTCCCAATTCCAGCATCTTGTGGACTTCCATCTTGATGCTTTCCTTAACATGGTCAGACTGTCTGAAGATTTTGTTCTTGACAGGCATGCTGTCTCCTGTGTCCACATCATGGGTACACAGGTGTGTCTGACCAGGGGTTAGGGAGAAAAGCTCAGGAAACTGTTGTAGGACTCTCCTACAATCAGCCTGCTGTTGGCCAGAGAGGGTGTCTGAGTAGATCACTCCATCTACTGTGCCATCTTTTGGGTCTGATGACAGAAGATCAGGGAGAGGTTCACTCTCTGCCTCCTGATCCTCATCTGTTACCATTAACAGATTCACATCAGCCCTGTCATGGAAGAGCTTAAGGCGGTTCACATGGATCACCCTCTTGGGGCTCCTGCTTGTGCCCAGGTCCACCAGGTAGGTGACCTGACTCTTCCTCTCTAGCACTGGGTAAGGGCCACTCCATTTGTCCTGGAGTGCCCTGGGAGCCACAGGCTCCAGAACCCAGACTTTCTGCCCTGGTTGGAACTCAACCAGTGCAGCCTTTTGGTCATACCAAAACTTCTGGAGTTGTTGGCTGGCCTCAAGGTTTTTGGTTGCCTTTTCCATGTACTCTGCCATTCTAGAGCGAAGGCCAAGTACATAGTCCACTATGTCCTGTTTAGGCTCATGGAGAGGTCTCTCCCAGCCTTCTTTAACAAGGGCAAGTGGTCCCCTTACAGGATGACCAAACAGAAGTTCAAAGGGTGAGAACCCTACTCCCTTCTGTGGTACCTCCCTGTAAGCGAAAAGCAGACATGGCAGGAGGACATCCCATCTCCTTTTGAGTTTTTCTGGGAGCCCCATGATCATGCCCTTTAATGTCTTGTTGAATCTCTCAACTAAGCCATTAGTTTGTGGATGGTAAGGTGTAGTGAATTTATAAGTCACTCCACACTCATTCCACATGTGCTTTAGGTATGCTGACATGAAGTTGGTACCTCTGTCAGACACCACCTCCTTAGGGAAACCCACTCTGGTAAAGATACCAATGAGGGCCTTGGCTACTGCAGGGGCAGTAGTCGACCTAAGGGGAATAGCTTCAGGATACCTGGTAGCATGATCCACTACTACCAGGATATACATATTTCCTGAGGCTGTGGGAGGTTCCAGTGGACCAACTATGTCCACACCCACTCGTTCAAAGGGCACCCCCACCACAGGAAGTGGAATGAGGGGGGCCTTTGGATGCCCACCTGTCTTACCACTGGCTTGACAGGTGGGGCAGGAGAGGCAAAACTCCTTAACCATGTTGGACATATTGGGCCAGTAGAAGTGGTTGACTAACCTCTCCCACGTCTTGGTTTGTCCCAAATGTCCAGCAAGGGGAATGTCATGGGCCAATGTTAGGATGAACTCTCTGAACAGCTGAGGCACTACCACTCTCCTAGTGGCACCAGGTTTGGGGTCTCTGGCCTCAGTGTACAGGAGCCCATCTTCCCAATAGACCCTATGTGTTCCATTTTTCTTGCCTTTGGACTCTTCAGCAGCTTGCTGCCTAAGGCCTTCAAGAGAGGGACAGGTTTCTTGTCCCTTACACAGCTCCTCCCTTGAGGGTCCCCCTGGGCCTAAGAGCTCAACCTGATAAGGTTCAAGCTCCAAAGGCTCAGTTCCCTCAGAGGGCAGAACTTCTTCCTGAGAAGAGAGGTTCCCTTTCTTTTGCTGTGTTGCAGTTGGTTTCCCAACTGACTTTCCTGTTCTCTTGGTAGGCTGGGCCATTTTTCCAGACTCCAGCTCTACTTTTTCACCCTGTGCCTTGCATTGTGCTCTTGTTTTCACACACACCAGTTCAGGGATACCCAGCATTGCTGCATGGGTTTTTAGCTCTACCTCAGCCCATGCTGAGGACTCCAGGTCATTTCCAAGCAGACAGTCCACTGGGATATTTGAGGAGACCACCACCTGCTTCAGGCCATTGACCCCTCCCCATTCTAAAGTAACCATTGCCATGGGATGTACTTTTCTCTGATTGTCAGCGTTGGTGACTGTGTAAGTTTTTCCAGTCAGGTATTGGCCAGGGGAAACCAGTTTCTCTGTCACCATGGTGACACTGGCACCTGTATCCCTCAGGCCCTCTATTCTAGTCCCATTAATTAAGAGTTGCTGTCTGTATTTTTGCATGTTAGGCGGCCAGACAGCTAGTGTGGCTAAATCCACCCCACCCTCAGAAACTAGAGTAGCTTCAGTGTGGACCCTGATTTGCTCTGGGCACACTGTTGATCCCACTTGGAGACTAGCCATTCCAGTGTTACCTGGATTGGAGTTTGGAGTGGAACTTTTCTTGGGACAGGCCTTGTCTCCAGTTTGGTGTCCATGCTGTTTACAGCTATGACACCAGGCCTTTTTGGGATCAAAGTTTTTACCCTTGTACCCATTGTTTTGTGAAGAGGCTCTGGGCCCACCCTCCTGTGCAGGTTTTTGGGGGCCTGTAGAAGACTCTTTACTATTTTTAGTTTTGGTTGTCTCATCACCCTTCTGCTGGGGAGTCTTTGTGACCCCTTTCTTTTGGTCACCCCCTGTTGAAGTCTTGGACACCCTTGTCTTGACCCAATGGTCCGCCTTCTTTCCCAATTCTTGGGGAGAAATTGGTCCTAGGTCTACCAGATGCTGATGCAGTTTATCATTGAAACAATTACTTAACAGGTGTTCTTTCACAAATAAATTGTACAGCCCATCATAATTATTTACACCACTGCCTTGAATCCAACCATCTAGTGTTTTCACTGAGTAGTCAACAAAGTCAACCCAGGTCTGGCTCGAGGATTTTTGAGCCCCCCTGAACCTAATCCTGTACTCCTCAGTGGAGAATCCAAAGCCCTCAATCAGGGTACCCTTCATGAGGTCATAAGATTCTGCATCTTTTCCAGAGAGTGTGAGGAGTCTATCCCTACACTTTCCAGTGAACATTTCCCAAAGGAGGGCACCCCAGTGAGATCTGTTCACTTTTCTGGTTACACAAGCCCTCTCAAAAGCTGTGAACCATTTGGTGATGTCATCACCATCTTCATATTTAGTTACAATCCCTTTGGGGATTTTCAACATGTCAGGAGAATCTCTGACCCTATTTATGTTGCTGCCACCATTGATGGGTCCTAGGCCCATCTCTTGTCTTTCCCTCTCTATGGCTAGGATCTGTCTTTCCAAAGCCAATCTTTTGGCCATCCTGGCTAACTGGATGTCCTCTTCACTGGAGTTATCCTCAGTGATTTCAGAGTTGTTGGTCCCTCCTGTGAGGGAACCAGCATCTCTGACTATTATTTGTGGAGTCAGGGCTTGAGAAGCCCTGCTCTCCCTAAGTAGGACTGGAGGGGGGGAATTTCCCTCCAAGTCACTATCTTCATCCTCTGAGTTGCCATCCTCAGAGGGGTTGGCCTTTTCAAACTCTGCCAAAAGCTCCTGGAGCTGTACTTTGGTAGGTTTGGGGCCCATTGCTATTTTCTTTAGTTTACAGAGTGACCTTAGCTCTCTCATCTGTAGATGGAGGTAAGGTGTGGTGTCGAGTTCCACCACATTCACATCTGTGCTAGACATTATGCTTCTAAAAGTTGGAATACTTTTTAAGAAACTAAAACTGGTTCTAGAATCTAATTCAAACTTTTACAAACTTTTAAACTCTAAAAGAAATGCTAAACAGGATCTAACACAAGGCCCTAGCAGGTCTTTTAAGAATTTAGAAAACTTTTCAAATTGCAAAAATCAATTTCTAATGACAATTTTGGAATTTGTCGTGTGATCAGGTATTGGCTGAGTAGTCCAGCAAATGCAAAGTCTTGTACCCCACCGCTGATCCACCAATGTAGGAAGTTGGCTCTGTATGTGCTATTTCAAAGTAAGGAATAGCATGCACAGAGTCCAAGGGTTCCCCTTAGAGGTAAAATAGTGGTAAAAATAGATAATACTAATGCTCTATTTTGTGGTAGTGTGGTCGAGCAGTAGGCTTATCCAAGGAGTAGTGTTAAGCATTTGTTGTACATACACATAGACAATAAATGAGGTACACACACTCAGAGACAAATCCAGCCAATAGGTTTTTATATAGAAAAATATCTTTTCTTAGTTTATTTTAAGAACCACAGGTTCAAATTCTACATGTAATATCTCATTCGAAAGGTATTGCAGGTAAGTACTTTAGGAACTTCAAATCATCAAAATTGCATGTATACTTTTCAAGTTATTGACAAATAGCTGTTTTAAAAGTGGACACTTAGTGCAATTTTCACAGTTCCTAGGGGAGGTAAGTATTTGTTAGGTTTACCAGGTAAGTAAGACACTTACAGGGTTCAGTTCTTGGTCCAAGGTAGCCCACCGTTGGGGGTTCAGAGCAACCCCAAAGTCACCACACCAGCAGCTCAGGGCCGGTCAGGTGCAGAGTTCAAAGTGGTGCCCAAAACACATAGGCTAGAATGGAGAGAAGGGGGTGCCCCGGTTCCGGTCTGCTTGCAGGTAAGTACCCGCGTCTTCGGAGGGCAGACCAGGGGGGTTTTGTAGGGCACCGGGGGGGACACAAGTCCACACAGAAATTTCACCCTCAGCAGCGCGGGGGCGGCCGGGTGCAGTGTAGAAACAAGCGTCGGGTTTGTAATGGAAGTCAATGGGAGATCTAGGGATCTCTTCAGCGCTGCAGGCAGGCAAGGGGGGGGTTCCTCGGGGAAACCTCCACTTGGGCAAGGGAGAGGGACTCCTGGGGGTCACTCCTCCAGTGAAAGTCCGGTCCTTCAGGTCCTGGGGGCTGCGGGTGCAGGGTCTCTCCCAGGTGTCGGGACTTAGGATTCAAAGAGTCGCGGTCAGGGGAAGCCTCGGGATTCCCTCTGCAGGCGGCGCTGTGGGGGCTCAGGGGGGACAGGTTTTTGTACTCACAGTCTTAGAGTAGTCCTGGGGTCCCTCCTGAGGTGTTGGATCGCCACCAGCCGAGTCGGGGTCGCCGGGTGCAGTGTTGCAAGTCTCACGCCTTTTGCGGGGAGCTTGCAGGGTTCTTTAAAGCTGCTGGAAACAAAGTTGCAGCCTTTCTTGGAGCAGGTCCGCTGTCCTCGGGAGTTTCTTGTCTTTTCGAAGCAGGGGCAGTCCTCAGAGGATGTCGAGGTCGCTGGTCCCTTTGGAAGGCGTCGCTGGAGCAGGATCTTTGGAAGGCAGGAGACAGGCCGGTGAGTTTCTGGAGCCAAGGCAGTTGTCGTCTTCTGGTCTTCCTCTGCAGGGGTTTTTCAGCTAGGCAGTCCTTCTTCTTGTAGTTGCAGGAATCTAATTTTCTAGGGTTCAGGGTAGCCCTTAAATACTAAATTTAAGGGCGTGTTTAGGTCTGGGGGGTTAGTAGCCAATGGCTACTAGCCCTGAGGGTGGGTACACCCTCTTTGTGCCTCCTCCCAAGGGGAGGGGGTCACAATCCTAACCCTATTGGGGGAATCCTCCATCTGCAAGATGGAGGATTTCTAAAAGTCAGAGTCACCTCAGCTCAGGACACCTTAGGGGCTGTCCTGACTGGCCAGTGACTCCTCCTTGTTGCTTTCTTTGTTCCCTCCAGCCTTGCCGCCAAAAGTGGGGGCCGTGGCCGGAGGGGGCGGGCAACTCCACTAAGCTGGAGTGCCCTGCTGGGCTGTGACAAAGGGGTGAGCCTTTGAGGCTCACCGCCAGGTGTCACAGCTCCTGCCTGGGGGAGGTGTTAGCATCTCCACCCAGTGCAGGCTTTGTTACTGGCCTCAGAGTGACAAAGGCACTCTCCCCATGGGGCCAGCAACATGTCTCTGGTGTGGCAGGCTGCTGGAACTAGTCAGCCTACACAGACAGTCGGTTAAGTTTCAGGGGGCACCTCTAAGGTGCCCTCTGTGGTGTATTTTACAATAAAATGTACACTGGCATCAGTGTGCATTTATTGTTCTGAGAAGTTTGATACCAAACTTCCCAGTTTTCAGTGTAGCCATTATGGTGCTGTGGAGTTCGTGTTGGACAGACTCCCAGACCATATACTCTTATGGCTACCCTGCACTTACAATGTCTAAGGTTTTGTTTAGACACTGTAGGGGTACCATGCTCATGCACTGGTACCCTCACCTATGGTATAGTGCACCCTGCCTTAGGGCTGTAAGGCCTGCTAGAGGGGTGTCTTACCTATACTGCATAGGCAGTGAGAGGCTGGCATGGCACCCTGAGGGGAGTGCCATGTCGACTTACTCGTTTTGTCCTCACTAGCACACACAAGCTGGCAAGCAGTGTGTCTGTGCTGAGTGAGAGGTCTCCAGGGTGGCATAAGACATGCTGCATCCCTTAGAGACCTTCCTTGGCATCAGGGCCCTTGGTACTAGAAGTACCAGTTACAAGGGACTTATCTGGATGCAAGGGTCTGCCAATTGTGGATACAAAAGTACAGGTTAGGGAAAGAACACTGGTGCTGGGGCCTGGTTAGCAGGCCTCAGCACACTTTCAATTGTAAACATAGCATCAGCAAAGGCAAAAAGTCAGGGGGCAACCATGCCAAGGAGGCATTTCCTTACAAGTATATTTTCATATAATCTGGTGTTGTGTTTCCTTTGTGGTAGGGATATTGCGTCACGTGTGTTGTGTGTGTTGTGCAAACGCTTTACACATTGCCTCCGGGTTAAGGCTGACTGCTCGTGCCAAGCTACCAAGGGGGTGAGCAGGGGTTATCTTGGATGTGTAACTCCCTTGCCCTGACTAGAATGGGTGGGTTCTGCCTGACTGAGGTGCATACCCTAGCCAACCAGAAACCCCATTTCTAACACCAGGTATTAGCATTTCTAAAACTCTGTTGTATGGCCAGATTTAGGGAGTCTACTTTCTAGATTCTCATGGAATGCAGCACCCCAACCAAAAATGCTGTGCTGTCATGTGAAAAGGAGAGAGCAGGACAGTGCCATATCTACATAGAGTACTTATACTTAGCTGTGCCTTTGAAGTGGGAAGAAGCTTATAGAGGCATGTCTGTGATGTGCACATGTTCCCTGCCTTTGTGGCCCTGGCTCCAGACTAACTACAGGAGGTATGCAGCCTTTCATGTGGACACAGGACACAGCCTATACAAGTGTGTGTGGGGCGAGATCCAGCTCTTCCGTCCCATCCAGGCAGTGATGACCTATCCAGTCACATTTAAGCATCCCATTGTATGTGGCTGTCTAGGAGGAAAACACAAAGCTGAGCTGTCATACACACCTAGTCATGTGACCCAGAGACAGGCTGCAGGCAGCAAATGGCTATGGCAAGAAAATGCCAAATTCTAAATCTATTTAATAAGAAATTTTGACCCCTAGGGGAAAGTATAGCCTTTGACTCCCACGGCAAACAATTTAGTTTTAAGAAATCTTATGAACACACAAGGCTGAGGGAACTTAGAAAAAGTATTGTTTTATTCAATTATTAACCTGAATTAGCATACTAAGGTGCTCCCAAGAAAAGTGCGCAGTGATTGGTGTAAATATATAAGGTGCCTTGTGTTATCTACAAGATATACAATTTGGGGTTAAAAAATATATATAGAAGGAGTGATCTTCAAAGGCACCACTTCAGTCCAGAAGTCACTCATTTTATTAAGGAATAATCCACAAAAATTAATGTTGACGTTTCGACCCCAAAGAAAGAACCAACCAATAAAGAGTCATCAACAGGACAAAAAAGTCATGTTTATACAGGTAGCCCCCTTCCCACAGTATATACTAAAGCTTTTCCTTCCACTGCATCCAATTCACAATCAATGATTCCCCCTTAATCCCAGATCCAGTATCCTTCTCACTGATAATCAATATTTCCAATATTTATCTATTAATGTGCCTGAACTCCGACACTTCCATAGGAATTGTTGTATAATTCTCAAAATCAATTCCTTCGTCAGATCGTTTGCACACTGAGTAGAATGTAAAACTTGAAAGTACATGTACAGCTTTTTAAATATATTGCACCCTCCTAACTGGTGTCTCCAAGTCTTACCCTGGGGGTGACTCATATGTACTAAAAAGCGAGCTTTGGGCCAGGTAAAAGGTTTACCTTGCTAGGTGGAAATGACAGTTTAAACAGCACACATAGGCTGCAATGGCGGGTCTGAGACATGTTTAAAGTGCTGCTTAAGTGAGAGGAACACTCAATGCGCCAAACCTACTAATAGCATTTAATTTACAGGCCCTGAGCACATGTAGTGGCACTTTACTACAGGCTTACAGTTTGCGATATAAACCACTCAAACATGTTTTTAGGGATTGTGCACAAAAACGTTAGCACTGGCTACCAGTGGTAAAGTATGTAGAGCCATAAGGGGAGCAAAAACGAAGTCAGCAAAAACATGAAGTCTGAAGGCAAAAAGTTGAGGGGAAAACCACACCAAGGATGCCAGGTCTAACACCCCCCACTCCAATACCCCACTCACACCCTGCTTCAGCCAATAGCATTATGAGATTATTAGTAGAAACTGCAGCCAGTTCATTAACTTTCAGCTGAAAAGAAATACAAGATCTCAACTCACTGTTAGTATGTAGAATTATATTTGATTAGGTTATCTACAATAGAGCTGTTTTTCAGTGAAGACATCCAAGTGAAATCAGATAGACAATAATGAAGCTGGAAAACTCCACATAACTGATAGTTACATATCCATAACAAACTTTAGTATATGGTGCCATGTAAGATGATCCTGTAGAACAACAGTGCTGGGGGAGAAAGGTTATGGGGTAACCACACTAAATCCCCTCCTTACCCATTTCCCATCTCTCTCACGCGCTTTCTTCTCCTCACCTCCTGTTCTTGCAAAATATTAAAATGAAAACAAAATCCGGAGCCATGACACTCTGCTCAACTTCTGTCAGCAGTACCTGCCTCTCCCTTACCCAACCAATAGGAATTATAGGACTGTTTTTCCTGTGGATAAAAAACAGAAAATGGAAAGAAATGCTGTAACGTGGATGTCTTGCCTGCTGGGCAATTAGCAAATTGTTAAAAAAATCCAGATGATGTTGCCAGTAGTATAACTGAAAATCTGCAATAGTAAAGCTTTCATGGTGTAACCATAAAGAATTGCAAAAAGTAGTACATCTGCACTCTTTTGGAGGAGTACCTCTACAAGTGCATATAGCACTTTTTGTGAATTGAGCACACATTAGAGTGTACCATCTGCATATTTACATTTGTGCAATATTTATGTTGTCACTTGATGAACGAACTTGTCTTCGGATCTTCAGGATAAATATTGCAGATGAGAACTACAAAGGGAATTGCCAACAAAATCTCCATAAGTAGGGTTTTAAAACAGAGCTGCCTATTGGCACCCTCTTGCATTTGATCTATTAATACATAAAACAAAAAAACACATTTTGTAACTTGGTGGAGATTCTCCTAGAATTTTTACTACAAACCTTTTTTGCTTTATTCTATGCTTATTATTAGTGAAATGCGGATCTTCAGCTACATCCTGATGGGGATTGAAAATCTTCTTGGTTGTCTTGAAGTTTATTGTAGAGTTAAATCCCTAAGTGTGAATATGAGTAAGAGAAAAATGACTTTAGGACAAAGCCTGGAAAAAGGCTTGTGGTACCCGAAAGGTAATCAGCTGAAAATGGTTTAGGACTAATCATATATTGCAGACTCCTCTGACGCCATTAATGCTTGCGACATGGTTCATTGCAGCATTAGTTGGGGAGTAGTGACAATCAATAACTTTATTGGAAATCGGTCAGCACAGTCTATTGTTAGGCTATATAATGCCATGGCAGTCTTTTTTGTAACCTATGGGGCACTAATTTGAGGCCAAAATAAATGTGATTGTGTGCACATTATAGTAGCCAACGCCTGAATAGACACGATTGGCATAAGAAAGGCCACTCCAATACATGCTGTTCATCTAAAGTTTTCACTGATCTCGACAAAGGTAAGCGTCATGGAGGCAATGATTTGTTAATATATGAAATTAAAACAGCAACTGAGAGTAATCCTTTTTCTATGGTTAAGTTCCGGATAAACTCTATGGGCTTTCTAAAGCCATCAAAATGGCAAAGAGTTTCTCAGTGTGAGATAAAGACTAACACCTCATTGTTTAGTGACTAGTCAGTCAGCCAGTCAGTCAGTCAGTCACTATTCTTTGTTCGGCATTATAAATAAATTACAATAAAATTATATTAGAAATTAACAGTTTATTATATTGTAAATATGAAAATATTAAAATATTTGACTGGACATTAAGCATTGCATGTAAAAAAACTCACTATATGCACATCAATGAAAAAATAAAATAATGAGTACAAATTTTTTGGGAATCTCATTCGCACGAAGTTATGCTGGAGCCCTACAGTTACCCTACAGTCTCCCTAATATTTAACATAGATCTCTTAATTCTAATGGCCTGCTGAATAAAACTAGTCACCGCTGAACGAATAAATTCGCAGACAATTGTTGAAGAAAGAACAAAGCAGATCTTCATTGTCCTTTTGAGTTCTTAGTAGGGGGACTAACAACCATTTTTTCGGCATCTTATAAAATGGGGAAAAAAATAAAAATGGAGTGTACACTGCGCTGAAACTCTTTCACACGAAGACGGCGACAGTTCTGCCTTCCAAAAGCCAATCTTTGGAAAAGAAATTAATACATGAACAGTATTTAACCTGAAACGTGAAAGTAAAACTCTCTGACGAGTATTAACTCCATGTATAGGATAAGGTGTAATGGTATCAGAAGTAAAGAAAAGGAAATAAACTTGCTCAGTTCTACTAAATTCATTTTTCACCCTTACATCCCTACCCCATTGAAAACAAGAGTTTAACTGTTTTTTTCAAGAGATCTTAATAGAATTGGGATTCAGAAATAATTCCAGCTTGTCTAGCGTGACACGAAGTTTTAAAATAAATTTCAGACAAGGAATCTAGAGACAGGCAGTCACGAATTATTATTCGATTTAAGCTTTTCTCGTGCTTGGTTCAGATTGAGAACCATAATGCTAGGGGGTGGAATTTGAGCAACCCCCCCCCCCCCGCACCTCCTCCCCCCACCCAAGTTCCGATTGGCTAATAAATATGGAACTAAAGTGTGGGACTGCTGGCAACCGTCTTAAAAAGGCATTTTCCATTTTTTGCACATACCTGTACCATTTACAATAGTTAAACAGAGAAAGAGGTTTACTTTCATAAACTGCAACCATCTACTCACGAGGTTTCTGGCCCAATTTAGAGTCAAACCTACAAACCGATAAGGAGACTTTCCAAACTGCTGTGTCTAACATTGAGTAAGTAAAGTAAATTAAAATCACTGATCATATGAAAACCAAACATGAAAAGGATCATGGACCTGAGAGTCACAAATAGTGTGCGAACGGACCTTTGTAACTCGCTGTCCAAAAACCATAATAAATGATTAGGCAAATTCATTTTGAAGTCCAAATCTTTCCTAAAACAATCAAAAAAATTCAAAAGTTAATGGAGCCCTTTCGCTGTTCTGAGCCTCAAGGCGTTGTGTTCCAACTGCTTGATGGCTTCGACGCCTAATTTTATGCCCTATATTTTGTACAGAAAATTGATCTGAAATTATCGAGGCTATTTATACTGTTTTAGAATGACCAACTCCCTTTTTAGGATGGGCGCATATAAGCAGGATGTCCCTGTGGGACTGCACAGGTGTCAACAGAGTGCAATCTACAGTGAAACTTTTGAACACGTAGTCTTCAAGTGCACAACTTTGCACATTGAAGGATCTTAGTACATCGTTCTATTATTGACGGATATTTAATCAGATCATAATAGGCACATATTAACTAGCCTCAAGAGAAAAGTGAAGTACTGTAACGCGGCAAGACGTTTTGATTTCAAGGATGTCACTGGGGATTTTTGTAAATGAGTTTGATCATGCCTTTCATTTTCAAGGTGTTTTATGATTTGCTTAAACCAGTATAAACATTATATGAATATTAATTTCGAGATTGTATTGAATTCTGCATTATTGATAACAATTGTCCACTCTGAAGTATTTTACCCAATGCAGGATGTAAGGATAAAAGTTTCAGACGTCTTTGTAGCAGTCCCCCCCCCCCCCCATTATTTGTTGGTTTCCTCAGATGCACCCTGACAATTTCCCCTTTTTTGGTACAATTTGTAGAACCCCTAATCCAAATACAGCCCCCAAACTGCAGATCTGGTGATCCTGTAGGCTTTAGTGCGCCCTGAAGACAGGACCCACGAGAGGTCCTCCCACCCCTAAATCTAGTGGAAAATCGTCCCCTGATGACTTTTCTCATGCCTCGTTCGTTGGCTGCAATGATAGTAATTTTGTGGCGCAATAGCAGCACTCCGTTATGCCCACTGGCTACATTTTCTAAATTAGTAATGTGAAGTAAATATGTTTTTAATGAATATAAATGTTTGCAGATGGTTTTGCAAATGTGTGTGCTCACCTTCAGTACACCTCTTGTTAGGGCAAAACGGTTTGTGCAAGATGGAGAAAGAGTGCCTTTCCCAGAAGAAAACTGGGCCAGCCACTCTCCCCTTTCTCCTTTTTTTGTCTCCATTCCATGGCTTTAGGGAAAATCACAGTATTTCCTGCCAGAGCACACCCTTTGACGTTGTACTTGACGTGTGTAACATAAGAGCAGGTGACACGATATGCCCTTCACAGAAATCCCGTTAGGATGAGAAATTCTGCCCCAATCTCACTGATTGCAATTGCAAGCTTGCGAGATACACGTTCTCTAATTGGCTGATCACTGCTGCCATACTATTGAGGACTGGACCTATGAGCTTGAGCTCCACCCAAATGTAGAAGAACACCATCATTTGAAGAGTCCTGCTTTGACTCTTACTCTGGTTGTTTCAGAATGTGGAGCTGCATGCTTTCTAACTCCTCAAGGGTGGGAAGGCACATCCGAAGCTCTTTTGGTCTGCTCTCCTTCTGTACTGTTATGTGTTGAAACCCCTAACCAGCCATAGAAGTCAATTCTAGAAAACTCACTCTTTACCACACCTGAGACTAGACAAGGGATCCACGGTGAACTAACGTTGAAAAATACAGGTAACCCTACCATTTCTGCAGAGGTGATTCACATGCTTGGACTGATTTGCTAGGTCCCCCAGGTCACACGATTCCTGCATAGTAATTGTAGGGGCAAATACTTTCCCTAAAAATATTTGTTTCTTGATCTGTTAATTATCGCTTGATCTGTCAATTCTCGGCAATGAAATCTGAAATACTACACTCCCTTTATGCTGAGCTAAGATTTAATTGTTTTTCAGGTAACCACTGTAAAACTTTTATTTCTGACAGTTTGCCAATGTTTGCTATGAGTACGACTGTGAACCAAAAAGGGTTGTATACTTCGATATAAGGTATTTTAAACAGGGTGAGACTGGTCTATAGGTTGATCAGGCAGTGCCCGATGGGCTGGTCTGAAAGATCAATGTGTAGGATGGACTTTTAGCAGTTTGTGGACCAGTTTTATGGTTAAGTCGGCTGGTTTTTACTGTTTACTTTTCTATTGTTACCACAAAAATTGCCTACATCAAACACAAAGGCATTTAGGCAGTCATTACAACATTGGCGGTAAAAGCCGCTTACTGCTGTGCAGAAGACCGCCAACACACCGCCGCGGCTGCGGAATTCCGCCAAAGCTATTATGACCCACAGCTCGGAATCTGCCAAAATTCAGACACCCACACAAGTCTGCCACACAAAAGGTCAGTGATAAACTGGCGAAAACAAAACCTCCACCGTCACGCCAACAGAAATACGCCCACACTATCACGACACACGAATCCACGGTCTTTCAACCGCGGTATCCCATGGGCAGTACACACCGCCGCGCTCAAAATACACACACATTTACAAAACACAGCCACATTGGACAATTCGAAATACACACACCTGATACACATACACACAGCACTCCCACACACCCATTACAATGTAAAACACACACCCACATCACCCACAAACCCCCACGACAAAAAATTCCAAAAGAAGGCCAGAGAGAGAGCACCAGCAAGAACAACAGCATCCACAGGCACACAACACCATCACAATAGAACTTCCACGCACCTCACACAACACACCACTACATATCAGCACACTTATCACCACACACTCCACCCCACACATCACCTACACCACCCCATGGCACGGCAAAGACACCCCAGGTTCTCGGAGGAGGAGCTCAGGGTCATGGTGGAGGAAATCGTCCGGGTAGAGCCACAGCTATTCGGAGCACAGGTGCAGCACATCTCAATTGCAAGGAAGATGGAGCTATGGCGAAGAATAGTGGACAGGGTCAATGCAGTAGGACAGCACCCAAGAAATCAGGAGGACATCAGGAAGAGGTGGAACGACCTACGGGGGAAGATGCGTTCCGTGGTCTCAAGACACCACCTGGCGGTTCAGAGGACTGGCGGCAGACCCCCACCTCCTCCCCCACAACTAACAACATGGGAGGAGCAGGTCTTGGCGATTCTGCATCCTGAGGGCCTCGCAGGAGTAGCTGGAGGAATGGACTCTGGTAAGACAAATCTTAAATATTACATCCCCCACCCTACCTGCAGGCCATCACATACCCCCACCCTCACCCTCACCCCCAGCACCCCAACTCCTCACATATGTCCCAACATCACAAATCACCCATCCCAACACCAAGCCCTGCATGCAACAACAAAGCATGGACACCCATCACTAAAGCATGCCCACTGCACATACCCATACAACCCCCTAAACCATCATCACACAAGGTCCCACACAGGAATGCAAGCACTGGGGTACACGGTCACCCACACATTGCACACCATGACACACACTGATGTAATAACCATCCTTTTATAACCCTGCAGGACCCCTACCCAATGTCACCGGACAGGAGGGTCCACACATGTCCACACCACCAACAGAAGAGGCCCACAGTGATGACAGCAGCTCTGTCCAACTGGATCTAGATGACCAGCCCGGCCCATCGGGGACCTCGGGACAGTCAGTTCCCCTCACCCAGTCACAGGCCACCACAGACCTTCCCCCCTCTGGAAACACCAGCACAGCACCCACCCAGCAGGCCCATACCTCCGTCACCAGGACACGTCAAGCAGCAGTGTGTCCACCACTGCAGGGAACCCAGGAAAACCTACCACCCCAACAACAACAGGGACCTGGGGGCAGTGATAGTGGGCACACGGTCCAGGGGGGAGGCCCAGGAACACAGGTGAAATGGGAGCGCTGCTGGGCGACAGGGGGCGGACAGGCCAAGGGAACCCACTCTCCACGAGGCCCTCTCCTCCATCATGGGAACATACCACCACTCCCAGGAGACGATGGCAACTGTACTGGCCAAGTTTCAGGAGACCCAGCGCATGCAGGAGGAACAGTATATGGGCTTCAGGGAGGAACTCAGAACCATCAGCTCCACCCTGGGCACCATCGTAAGGGTGCTGAAGGAAGTACTCAACACCAGGAGGGACACTGTGGCACTACAAGGGGCCCCTGACACTAGCATGGACGATGAACTGCCCACCACCTCCACCGGCGCTAGTGGACAGAACGCCCCACCACAGGACCACCACACCAGCACCCCACCCCCTGCAGAGGGAGAACCACCCCATAAACGGTCCCTGAGATCCAGGACAAAGACAGAGCACGATGCCAAGACCCCCGCCAAGAAATGAGACCACCCTGATTGTCATCCTACTGTCCCACTTTGTCACCCTGTCCATACTTTAACTGCCCCAACTCCACTTCCTATGCCCATTTGGGCAATGCACCTGTGAGACTAATAGACTGGACTCTGCCATGGACATTCCTCCGCCATCATCCCTTACCATTTCACTACCCCCTCCAATATTGAACACTGAAATAAACACACTTAAAGCACAAAACAATCTGGAGTCTGTCTGTGATTTCGAAATAGTGTATTAGGCATTACAGTGACAAAATGCTCTTTCAATTGTAATGTCAACATACCTATGTCACACAGCTCTAGTCCATGAGGAATCTAAGCAGATGTCACACAGCGGGACCCACATCTGTGAGATCGTAAGGGCAAGTGACAACTCAGTGACCATACACTGGGTGAAAACGACACACAGTAGAGAGGTAGTAGTGTTAAAGTACATGTAGTAGGCAGGTCTGTACTCTTACCTGTGTCTCACTGGAAATAGTGCTGGATCACTGAGTCCCTGTTGTTCATGTTTTCTTCCTCTGCTTCCTCGTCTTCACTGTCCACAGGCTCCACAGCTGCAACAACACCGCCATCTGGACCATCCTCCTGCAGAAAAGGCACTTGTCGTCGCTAAGTCAAGTTATGAAGCATACAGCAGGCCACGATGATCTGGCACACCTTCTTTGGTGAGTAGAATAGGGATCCACCTGTCATATGGAGGCACCTGAATCTGGCCTTCAGGAGGCCGAAGGTCCGCTCGATCACCCTCCTAGTTTGCCCATGGGCCTCATTGTAGCGTTCGTTTGCCCTTGTCCTGGGATTCCTCACTGGGGTCAGTAGCCAGGACAGGTTGGGGTAACCAGAGTCACCTGCAAATGCTGAGGGACAACTGTTAGACACGCACTAACCTGGAGGGATATCCCCAGACCCAGACAACCATTCCCACTGACTTGCCTCCAGGTGCTCACCTAATGGCCACACACGGTGCCTCTGGAGTTGACCCATCACATAAGGGATGCTGCTATTCCGCAGGATGTAGGCGTCATGCAAAATAATGGATGGATTAAACCCAGATCTGTGACTGGGGGTGAATGTTTGATTGGTTCCGCATTCCGTCCATCCAGTTACACTATCCCACAGCGTTTGTGTTTTGCTTTGCTTTTGCCGCCTTAAGTGCGCCGGGTATGCCCAGACGTGGGTCCCGGGCTCACTGTGCCACTGGATTCAAGCTAGCCTGGCTGATGAGGGATGAAACCCTGAAACCGGTCCCAGGATGCTTGATTCCGGTCCAGGGAGAACCTGGCCTGGCAGTTCGTCCTGGACTGTTCCCATGAGGAACAGGGTCAAGACTGATTTGCATATGGCTGGGTTCAAACTGGGGTGGCATGGTGAGCAAAATAATGGATGGATTAAACCCAGATCTGTGACTGGGGGTGAATGTTTGATTGGTTCCGCATTTCGTCCATCCAGTTACGCTATCCCACAGCGTTTGTGTTTTGCTTTGCTTTTGCCGCCTTAAGTGCACCGGGTATGCCCAGGCGTGGGTCCCGGGCTCACTGTGCCACTGGATTCAAGCTAGCCTGGCTGATGAGGGGTGAAACCCTGAAACCGGTCCCAGGATGCTTGATTCCGGTCCAGGGAGAACCTGGCCTGGCAGTTCGGGCTGGACTGTTCCCATGAGGAACAGGGTCAAGACTGATTTGCATATGGCTGGGTTCAAACTGGGGTGGCATGGTGAGCAAAATAATGGATGGATTAAACCCAGATCTGTGACTGAGGGTGAATGTTTGATTGGTTCCGCATTCCGTCCATCCAGTTACGCTATCCCACAGCGTTTGTGTTTTGCTTTGCTTTTGCCGCCTTAAGTGCGCCGGGTATGCCCAGACGTGGGTCCGGGCTCACTGTGCCACTGGATTCAAGCTAGCCTGGCTGATGAGGGGTGAGACCCTGAAACCGGTCCCAGGATGCTTGATTCCGGTCCAGGGAGAACCTGGCCTGGCAGTTCGGGCTGGACTGTTCTCATGAGGAACAGGGTCAAGACTGATTTGCATATGGCTGGGTTCAAACTGGGGTGGCATGGTGAGCAAAATAATGGATGGATTAAACCCAGATCTGTGACTGGGGGTGAATGTTTTATTGGTTCTGCATTCCATCCATCCAGTTACGCTATCCCACAGCGTTTGAGTTTTGCTTTGCTTTTGCCGCCTTAAGTGCGCCGGGTATGCCCAGACGTGGGTCCCGGGCTCACTGTGCCACTAGATTCAAGCCAGCCTGGCTGATGAGGGGTGAAACCCTGAAACCGGTCCCAGGATGCTTGATTCCGGTCCAGGGAGAACCTGGCCTGGCAGTTCGGGCTGGACTGTTCCCATGAGGAACAGGGTCAAGACTGATTTGCATATGGCTGGGTTCAAACTGGGATGGCATGGTGAGCAAAATAATGGATGGATTAAACCCAGATCTGTGACTGGGGGTGAATGTTTGATTGGTTCCGCATTCCGTCCATCCAGTTACGCTATCCCACAGCATTTGTGTTTTGTTTTGCTTTTGCTGCCTTAAGTGCGCCGGGTATGCCCAGGCGTGGGTCCCGGGCTCACTGTGCCACTGGATTCAAGCTAGCCTGGCTGATGAGGGGTGAAACCCTGAAACCGGTCCCAGGATGCTTGATTCCGGTCCAGGGAGAACCTGGCCTGGCAGTTCGGGCTGGACTGTTCCCATGAGGAACAGGGTCAAGACTGATTTGCATATGGCTGGGTTCAAACTGGGGTGGCATGGTGAGCAAAATAATGGATGGATTAAACCCAGATCTGTGACTGAGGGTGAATGTTTGATTGGTTCCGCATTCCGTCCATCCAGTTACGCTATCCCACAGCGTTTGTGTTTTGCTTTGCTTTTGCCGCCTTAAGTGCGGCAGGTATGCCCAGACGTGGGTCCCGGGCTCACTGTGCCACTGGATTCAAGCTAGCCTGGCTGATGAGGGGTGAAACCCTGAAACCGGTCCCAGGATGCTTGATTCCGGTCCAGGGAGAACCTGGCCTGGCAGTTCGGGCTGGACTGTTCTCATGAGGAACAGGGTCAAGACTGATTTGCATATGGCTGGGTTCAAACTGGGGTGGCATGGTGAGCAAAATAATGGATGGATTAAACCCAGATCTGTGACTGGGGGTGAATGTTTGATTGGTTCCGCATTCCATCCATCCAGTTACGCTATCCCACAGCGTTTGTGTTTTGCTTTGCTTTTGCCGCCTTAAATGCGCCGGGTATGCCCAGACGTGGGTCCCGGGCTTACTGTGCCACTAGATTCAAGCTAGCCTGGCTGATGAGGGGTGAAACCCTGAAACCGGTCCCAGGATGCTTGATTCCAGTCCAGGGAGAACCTGGCCTGGCAGTTCGGGCTGGACTGTTCCCATGAGGAACAGGGTCAAGACTGATTTGCATATGGCTGGGTTCAAACTGGGGTGGCAAGGTGAGCAAAATAATGGATGGATTAAACCCAGATCTGTGACTGGGGGTGAATGTTTGATTGGTTCCGCACTCCGTCCATCCAGTTACGCTATCGCACAGTGTTTGTGTTTTGCTTTGCTTTTGCCGCCTTAAGTGCGCCGGGTATGCCCAGACGTGGGTCCCGGGCTCACTGTGCCACTGGATTCAAGCTAGCCTGGCTGATGAGGGGTGAAAGCCTGAAACTGGTCCCAGGATGCTTGATTCCGGTCCAGGGAGAACCTGGCCTGGCAGTTCGGGCTGAACTGTTCCCATGAGGAACAGGGTCAAGACTGATTTGCATATGGCTGGGTTCAAACTGGGGTGGCATGGTGAGCAAAATAATGGATGGATTTAACCCAGATCTGTGACTGGGGGTGAATGTTTGATTGGTTCCGCATTCCATCCATCCAGTTACGCTATCCCACAGCGTTTGTGTTTTGTTTTGCTTTTGCTGCCTTAAGTGCGCCGGGTATGCCCAGGCGTGGGTCCCGGGCTCACTGTGCCACTGGATTCAAGCTAGCCTGGCTGATGAGGGGTGAAACCCTGAAACCGGTCCCAGGATGCTTGATTCCGGTCCAGGGAGAACCTGGCCTGGCAGTTCGGGCTGGACTGTTCCCATGAGGAACAGGGTCAAGACTGATTTGCATATGGCTGGGTTCAAACTGGGGTGGCATGGTGAGCAAAATAATGGATGGATTAAACCCAGATCTGTGACTGAGGGTGAATGTTTGATTGGTTCCGCATTCCGTCCATCCAGTTACGCTATCCCACAGCGTTTGTGTTTTGCTTTGCTTTTGCCGCCTTAAGTGCGGCAGGTATGCCCAGACGTGGGTCCCGGGCTCACTGTGCCACTGGATTCAAGCTAGCCTGGCTGATGAGGGGTGAAACCCTGAAACCGGTCCCAGGATGCTTGATTCCGGTCCAGGGAGAACCTGGCCTGGCAGTTCGGGCTGGACTGTTCTCATGAGGAACAGGGTCAAGACTGATTTGCATATGGCTGGGTTCAAACTGGGGTGGCATGGTGAGCAAAATAATGGATGGATTAAACCCAGATCTGTGACTGGGGGTGAATGTTTGATTGGTTCCGCATTCCATCCATCCAGTTACGCTATCCCACAGCGTTTGTGTTTTGCTTTGCTTTTGCCGCCTTAAATGCGCCGGGTATGCCCAGACGTGGGTCCCGGGCTTACTGTGCCACTAGATTCAAGCTAGCCTGGCTGATGAGGGGTGAAACCCTGAAACCGGTCCCAGGATGCTTGATTCCAGTCCAGGGAGAACCTGGCCTGGCAGTTCGGGCTGGACTGTTCCCATGAGGAACAGGGTCAAGACTGATTTGCATATGGCTGGGTTCAAACTGGGGTGGCAAGGTGAGCAAAATAATGGATGGATTAAACCCAGATCTGTGACTGGGGGTGAATGTTTGATTGGTTCCGCACTCCGTCCATCCAGTTACGCTATCGCACAGTGTTTGTGTTTTGCTTTGCTTTTGCCGCCTTAAGTGCGCCGGGTATGCCCAGACGTGGGTCCCGGGCTCACTGTGCCACTGGATTCAAGCTAGCCTGGCTGATGAGGGGTGAAAGCCTGAAACTGGTCCCAGGATGCTTGATTCCGGTCCAGGGAGAACCTGGCCTGGCAGTTCGGGCTGAACTGTTCCCATGAGGAACAGGGTCAAGACTGATTTGCATATGGCTGGGTTCAAACTGGGGTGGCATGGTGAGCAAAATAATGGATGGATTTAACCCAGATCTGTGACTGGGGGTGAATGTTTGATTGGTTCCGCATTCCATCCATCCAGTTACGCTATCCCACAGCGTTTGTGTTTTGCTTTGCTTTTGCCGCCTTAAATGCGCCGGGTATGCCCAGACGTGGGTCCCGGGCTCACTGTGCCACTAGATTCAAGCTAGCCTGGCTGATGAGGGGTGAAACCCTGAAACCGGTCCCAGGATGCTTGATTCCAGTCCAGGGAGAACCTGGCCTGGCAGTTCAGGGTGGACTGTTCCCATGAGGAACAGGGTTAAGACTGATTTGCATATGGCTGGGTTCAAACTGGGGTGGCATGGTGAGCAAAATAATGGATGGATTAAACCCAGATCTGTGACTGGGGGTGAATGTTTGATTGGTTCCGCACTCCGTCCATCCAGTTACGCTATCGCACAGCGTTTGTGTTTTGCTTTGCTTTTGCCACCTTAAGTGCGCCGGGTATGCCCAGACGTGGGTCCCGGGCTCACTGTGCCACTGGATTCAAGCTAGCCTGGCTGATGAGTGGTGAAACCCTGAAACCGGTCCCAGGATGCTTGATTCCGGTCCAGGGAGAACCTGGCCTGGCAGTTCGGGCTGAACTGTTCCCATGAGGAACAGGGTCAAGACTGATTTGCATATGGCTGGGTTCAAACTGGGGTGGCATGGTGAGCAAAATAATGGATGGATTAAACCCAGATCTGTGACTGGGGGTGAATGTTTGATTGGTTCCGCATTCCGTCCATCCAGTTACGCTATCCCACAGCGTTTGTGTTTTGCTTGGCGTCATGCACTGAGCCAGGGAACTTGGCATTCACATGGGAGATGTACTGGTCTGCCAAACATACCATCTGTACATTCATAGAATGATAACTCTTTCGGTTTCTGTACACCTGTTCACTCCTGTGGGGGTGGACCAAAGCCACATGGGTCCCATCAATGGCAGCTATGATGTTGGGGATGTGTCCCAGGGCATAGAAATCCCCTTTCACTGTAGGCAAATCCTCCACCTGAGGGAAAACAATGTAGCTCCGCATGTGTTTCAGAAGGGCAGACAACACTCTGGACAATACGTTGGAAAACATAGGCTTGGACATCCCTGATGCTATGGCTACTGTTGTTTGAAATTACCCACTTGAAAGTAAATGGAGCACTGACAGCACCTGCACTTGAGGGGGGATTCCTGTGGGATGGCGGATTGCTGACATCAGGTGTAGCTCCAACTGGGTACACAGTTCCTGGATTGTGGCACGGTCAAGCCTGTATGTGATAATCAAATGTCGCTCCTCCATTGTCGACAGGTCCACCAGGGGTCGGTACACCGGAGGATGCCGCCATCTCCTCACATGTCCCAGCGGACGGTGCCTATGAAGGACAGCAGCGAGCACAGAGTCATACAACTCAGAGGTACGTACCCACAGTTTACCCAGAACACCAATCATACACAAAAGGTGGCCTGTATGTGTGTTAAGTCTAGACATAGGTATGTGTGACGCAGTTGGAAATGAAGCCATGTGGACCCCTAAAATGGCGGCTGCCTGACCTGTAAAGTGGGACAATGGGATGTGAGGTAACTGCGCTGGCGTTGTACACCGTCGCGGTAGGCGGTCGAAGACCGCTGCGCAATGCTGCATTGGTTAACATTGGACTCTATGGGTCCCAGGAGCCAATGACGATGTATGCCGGAGGTGACGGTACGCACCGCCGCGGACGTGACTACCATTTTCTATCTGTTCAATCACTCGATACCTGATCTTCGACAGGAGAGGACCTACACTGCAAGTGCTGCTGTGACCTCGGTCTGGAAGAGACAATGGCAGTGTCTGGGGAAAGGGCCCCTGCCTTCACATCGGAGGAGTTGGAGAAGCTCGTGGATGGGGTCCTCTCCAAGTACACACCACTCTACGGTCCTCCAGACAAACAGGTAAGTTCACACGGAGCATGTTGTATGGGCTATGCCTGTGTGGAGAGGGCTGGATGTAAGAAGGAAGGGGGGAGAGTGCTGCATGCATGGAAGACGGTGAATGCATGTGCCACATGGCAAGGGTAGGGATGGGGGACACTCACTTTGACAGTGCAGTTGGTAATAACTTCTCTTTTTCCCCTGTACATTTCATGTAGGTCAGCGCCCACCAGAAAAAAGATATTTGGCGTGCCATCACCAAGGACGTCCGGACCCTGGGGGTCTACCACAGACGGAGCACCCACTGCCGGAAAAGATGGGAGGACATTTGCCGCTGCAGCAAGAAGACGGCGGAGGCCCAGCTGGGGATGGCCTCCCAACGTGGGAGGGGTGCCCGTTGCACCTTGACCCCCCTGATGTTCAGGATCCTGGCGGTGGCCTACCTGGAGTTGGATGGGCGCTTGAGGGCATCACAGCAGCCACAATGGGGTGAGTTTACTCTCATTCTGGTGACTTTGCGCGCAGTGGAGGTGTCTTGGTGGGGGAGGTGGGCTGTGGGTTTCCCTAGGCCAGGGCGAGTTTAGTAGGCAAGGTCCCTCCGTGAGGCAGGCCATGTGGCACCCCAGCCCACCTCTGTAGAGTGCCAAGTACACCTACTCATGCCACTGTGTCATCTATGTGTGCAGATGTCGTCCATAGCCTTGTCGTCCATTTCCCAGGAATTGAACAGTGGAGCCCAAGAGCGCGGCGTAGTGCAGGGGGCTTCTGTGTCTGTCGTGTCCGCCAACGGTAGCGGTAATGCATTCACTCAACATGTCTTTCTTCTGTCTTCCCCCCTCTTTTTGGGTCTCCCTCTTCCTGTGTGCATTAGCATCATCAGGCGGAGGAGCAGTGGCACCAGAGCACAAGAGAGCTGCATCGCACATGGCCCTGGAGGGCAACACTACGGAGTCTGAATTCACCAGTGGGACGGAGGGCGAGGGGAGCTCCACGGCGGGGACAGGAGCTGACACCAGCGACACGGACTCGTCCTCTGATGGGAGCTCCCTTGTGGTGGCGGCAACATTTGTGCCCCCCGCATCTACAGGTACAGCCGCCACCCCCCTACCAGCACTGCCCTCCCAGCAGCCCCTCTGCCTTTGGCCCGTGCCCGCTTACCCAGGAGGGTGGGCATCACCTTTGCCCCAGGCACCTCAGGCCCTGCCCCAGTCACCCCTGCTGCCCTCAGTGAGGAGGCCATTGACCTCCTCAGGTCCCTCACTGTTGGACAGTCTACCATTTTGAATGCCATCCAGGGTGTAGAGAGGCAGTTGCAACAAACCAATGAATTCCTGGAGGGCATTCATTCTGGTCAGGCGGCCCTTCAGCGAGCTTTTCAGACTCTGGCCTCAGCACTGATGGCAGCCATTGTCCCCGTCTCTAGCCTCCACCCTCCAACTTCCTCCACCCCGACCCAGTCCCCTGTACCTCAGCTTATCCCAAGCACACCTACAGACCAACCTGCACACACCTCAACACCCAAGGGAAGCTCAGGCAAACATAAGCACCACACATCCCACAGGCACTTACGCAAGCATCACACACATGCAGACACACCAACATCCTCTGCCTCCACTGTGTCCCCCTCCTCCTCGTCTCTCTCCTCCCTCCCAGTCTCGCCTACACTCACACCTGCATGCACTATCTCTACAGCCACTACATCCCTCTCCAGCACACCCACCACCACACCCCGCTCACGTGCAGTCACCACCCCCACTACCATTCACACGTCCCCTGTGTCCTCTCCCAGTGTGTCTGTGACGCCCCCTCCCAAGATACAAAAATGCAGGCACACACCCAACCAACAGTCATCCACCTCACGACAGCCTCCAGCGCATGCACCTTCACCCAAAGTCACCAAACGTACACCTCCTACAACCACCACCTCTTCCTCCACTCCCAAACCTCCTCCAGCTACCCGTCCCAGTGTGTCCAAAAAACTTTTCCTGTCCAACCTTGACCTATTTCCCACACCTCCCCCACCCCGTCCGTCTCATAGGTCCCGAACTAGCACCTCAGCCACAACATCTCTGGGACCAGTGGTGTCTGTAGTCACCGAAATCTGGAGTGCACCGGCCACCAGGGCAGCCAGTGTAGCACGGAACCACCGCTCAGACAGTCCCCCACCTGTGAAGCATCAGAAGTTGGCCAGTGCCTGGCTGGAGAGGGGGAAGACTCCAGCCACCAAAGCTGCTCCCAGTGGTCCCGTTGGGAGTGTGGAGTCAGCTGTGACACCTTCCAAGGTGGGGAAGGGCCACAAGAAACCCAGCAAGTCTGGGAAGAGCAGCACGGCGCAGAAGACTGTCATCATCCCCGATGCCCAGGAGGCCACCGCCAGAATCAACCCAGCTGCCCAGGAGGCCACTGCCAGCATCAGCCCAGCTGCCCAGGAGGCCACTGCCAGCATCAGCCCAGCTGCCCAGGAGGCCACCGCCTGCACCAGCCCACCTGCCCAGGAGGCCACCGCCAGCATCAGCCCAGCTGCCCAGGAGGCCACCGCCAGCATCAGCCCAGCTGCCCAGGAGGCCCCCGCCAGCATCAGCCCAGCTGCCCAGGAGGCCACCACCAGCACCAGCCCACCTGGACAGGAGGCCACCGCCAGCACCAGCCCCGCTGGGCCATGAAGGACCGCCAGCAAAAGCCCAGCTGGGCCATGAAGGACCGCCAGCAAAAGCCGCGCTGGGCCATGAAGGAGCGCCAGCAAAAGCCCCGCTGGGCCATGAAGGACCACCAGCAAAAGCCCAGCTGGGCCATGAAGGACCGCCAGCAGCTGAGACCCTGCAATGGAGACCGCCATCTCAAGCACCGCTGAACAGGGCACCGCCATCTCAAGCACCGTTGAACAGGGCACCGCCGTCTCGGGCACCACCGTCTCAAGCACCGCTGAACAGGACACCGCCGTCTCAAGCACCGCTGAACAGGGCACCGCCGTCTCAAGCACCGCTGCACAGGGCACCGCCATCTCAAGCACCACTGCACAGGGCACCGCCGTCTCAAGCACCGCTGAACAGGGCACCGCCATCTCAGGCACCGCTGAACAGGGCACCGCCATCTCAAGCACTGCTGAACAGGACACCGCTGTCTCAAGCACCGCTGAACAGGGCACCACCGTCTCAAGCACCGCTGCACAGGGCACCGCCATCTCAAGCACCGCTGAACAGGGCACCGCCGTCTCAAGCACCGCTAGCCCATGAGCGGATGAAGCACTCTGGGCACCATGCCCCCTCCAGAACCAGTGGAGACTGTTATCCACTTGAGAGACTGTTGCTTTGCACTCCCCAGGATAAAGCAGTGGGCAAACCACCCACTGTAGAGACTTGTGAGACTGTGGCTTTGCACTCCCCAGGATTGAACAGTGGGCAACCCACCCACTGTAGAGACTTGTGAGACTGTGGCTTTGCACTCCCCAGGATATGGCAGTGGGCAACCCACCCACTGTATAGACTTGAGAGACTGTGGCTTTGCACTCCCCAGGATGGACCAGTGGGCAACCTACCCACTTGTGAGACTTGTGAGACTGTGGCTTTGCACTCCCCAGGATTGAACAGTGGGCAACCCACCCACTGTAGAGACTTGTGAGACTGTGGCTTTGCACTCCCCAGGATTGAACAGTGGGCAACCCACCCACTTGTGAGACTGTGGCTTTGCACTCCCCAGGATTGAACAGTGGGCAACCCGCCGACTGTAGACACTTGAGAGACTGTGGCTTTGCACTCCCCATGATTGAACAGTGGGCATGTGGCCCTCTCGTGGATTTTGCATCATGCACTCAAGCGGCTGAGGTGCCCCCCCTTTCCCTCCCCCTGAGGTGCCTGTTTAGTTGCTGTCTGATGCCCCTGCAGTGTTCTCTCCGTCTTGGTCAGGGATCTTGTGTGGGCCTTGCCCATACCGTGTGGTCCCAGTGTTCCACAGACTTTCTTAGTGCACCACCTGGACTACTATGCTTGGTATATATTTTGTACATGGTGTATATATATATTTCTGTCTACTTGCTTTTAATATATTAACTGTAATGTATTGAAATGCATTAGTGTGTGTGTTGTAGTGGGTGAGGGTGGGGGTGTTGCGTGTGTGTGTCCCTGTTTTGTGCCTCCCCCCTCCCCTGTGTCGTAGGTGCAGTACTCACTGTGGTCTCCACCGCCGGCGTTCGTGCTCCTGGTAGAGGAGCAGGAAGACTACTGCAGGTAGAATTTGGAGTTCCGGGTCCATGGCGTCCTCGTTCCTCGTGGGGTGTGTAGAGGTGAGCGTTTTCCCTTCGGGATTCCTGTTTCCGCAGTGTTTTTATCCACTGTGAATCTGCCCCGGAAAAGGTGGCGGATTGGCCTGTCATAATAGTGTGGGCGGTACATTGTCTCCTGCCTGTCTGTTGGCGGTGACCGCCGCGCTGTTTGTTTGTACCGCCGTGGCGGTCGGAGTGTTAAAGTGGCTGTCTTTTTTGGCGGTTTCCGCCACGGTCATAATTGCAATTTTTTTACCGCCGGCCTGTTGGCGGTCTTACCGCCGATTTAACACCGACCGCCAGGGTTTTAATGACCACCTTAGTCTCCCCTGCATTGCAAAATACACATGGAGCACATCTTTACAAGATCAAAACTGGCCTTATTTACAAATGTGGGGCCCATTTTTAGCTATGTGGTTCGGTAATGGGTGCCACTATTATTATAGTGCCCAGGCCTATTTTTGGTCCGAGTCCTACCCTTGTTTTAACAGAAGGGTAGGCCTTCTACATTATACAACCAGCACAATGTTCACAATCATTTACTGACCATGAATGATATATGTGGAAATGTTATACATTATGTTGAATTACCCAGCTTTCTTTGCTAAGGTAACTGCATGACAATTCTAATCAAATTGCCGCTGTGATAATTGTGTTGTACTGTACTCCAACACAACCTTATACCACCTCCTCCGTACTAACTCTTAACAGTTAAACAGATATGCAAAGATTCAAGAAAGCTGTTCTGATGCACTCAAGGGCCTTGCTTAGTAGTAAGAACATTCAATCTCAACAGTGATTTTTGTATGTAACATTGGTGGAAAAGCCTTGCATGCGACTTTTAATTGCGGCTCATTGGTTTAGAACAATAGGAGCAGTACATAATCAAACCCCGGACTTACACAAACTATACCACACAAGCTTTATGCAAAGGATAGACATTTTCACTTCCAAATTGGCATAACTATTATTCTGGTATTACTCAGAGAGCATAACTGGGAGGGCAGGTGTAGGATTTGGGACTAGGAGGGAACTCTGTAAAGCTCAGATGGTGATTCACCATTTTACAGTTTTGTTGCGGGTAGCCGGATGCCACAAAGCATGGACCAAGGACAGAGAATGCACTAGTTTACTGCAAAATTGGGACTGGGATGTCTATGAATTTTCTTTTACTGACTAGAGATTGTCACCAAACAACTGGCTGGTTTACCTTTTAAAACACCCAACTTCACCCACTACAATACATGCACTGAAAAGGAGAGAAGGATTCCCAGTTGCTTACTGAAAAATCCTGTTTGCCTCTTCCAGATCATTAGATAGTGGAGTCTCCTGCTCTGCCTGAATGCCATCTTTGACTTTTTAACTTCAGGGATGGTGGAATTAGTCTCCAACCCTGCAGATCTTTCCTACACTTGCTGCATATGCTGTGGTGAAGTACCTCCAGAGTGAGTGCTATAAACAGACAAGTCTCTTAATGTAATCTTTTTAAATTGCTATTTATTAGACCTGGCATCCTTGGTGTGGTTTCCCCTAACATTTTGCCTTCTGACTTCCTGTAGTCTGACCTCATTTTTGCTGGCTTTAGGATTCTGGGCAATTTACCTGTGCTTGCCAGTGCTAAAGTGCAGATGCTCTGTACTCTAAACTTGACAATATTGACTTCTCCTCAATTAGCATAATTAATATACTTGCAAGACCCTGGTAAGGTGCACTATAGGTGCACAGGGCCTGTAAATTAAATGAATGCCTCTAGTGGGTCTGCAGCACTGATTGTGCCATCCACTATAGTAGCTCTGTAAACATATCTCAGGCCTGCCACTGCAGAGCATGTGTGTGCAGTTTTATAATTTCATTTTGACCTGGCAAGTGCACCCACTTCCCAGGCCCAAACCTTCCTTTTTATTACATATGTCACTCCTAAGGAAGGCCCTGGTTAGCCCTAAAGGCAGTGTATTTGAAAAGTTGGACATGTACCTTTAAGTTTAACATGTCCAGGTAATACAATACTATTACATGTGCCATTCACTACTGCAAGGCTTATCTCTCCCATAGGTTAACATTGGGGATTACCTAGAAGCAATTTTGAAGTGTAACTCCCAATTTGGTAAAGGTAGAAATTTGGAGTTTGGTGTCTCTGGGCTCACAATTTAAAATCACAACTTATGGTGAGGTCCGATTTTAAATTCTAAGTCTAAAAATTGCACTTTTAGAAAGTTGGCTTTGTCTTTCTTTAAACTTTTGATGCTCCCGTCTTACTCTGAATACACACCTAGGGTGGGTGACAGCTGGGCTTTATGCAGACCCTCTTGTCAGTCACACACAAAGGAAGCTGGGGTGTGTCATTTGCATCCTGATGGCCCATCACCAGGCTGATAGGTCTTCCTGGGCTAGATAGAAGGGCAGAGCTGTCTCTTAAACCTGAATAGGGCTGTGTTTTTCCTCACACAAAGGGCTGCATACATTCCTATAAAGAGTCTGGAGCCAGAGAAGGAAAGGCAGGGACCTTGTGATCTTTAAAGGACTCTTTGAAGTCTTTCCCACTTCCAAGGCATGTTTGGGTATAAGTTCTGGACCCCAAAATCCCACAAAAAAGAACTCGACTAGAACAAAGGACATTCTGCCAGGAAGAAGGACTGATGTGCTGCCAGGAGGGACTACCACTCTGCTAACTGCATTGCTGTGCTGGTCTACTGCTTGCTGTGTGCTGTGCTGTAGAAGGGATTGCCACTTTGCTACTTGCTTTGCTGTTTTGGCCTGATGCATCTTGCCTGGAGTGAGAAGGACTGAACCTGTTCTCTACATCCTTGAACCGAAGATTCTACAAGGGCTTGTTGATTTGACCCCTGTTTCCCCCAGTCTCAGGAACATCAACAACTGCCTGCAACTCTCCTGTTGTTGCTGGGCTCTGACATCTGGGAGTCTTACCCTTGCCTGATGTGCCACACTGCAGTCTTGGGCCTGAGAAGTGAGTTTCTGCAGCTGTTTCCACCTCAGTGGTGACACATCACGGACTTGGCGCTGACCGGAGCGGACGCATTTCCTTTCAACACTGACGCTGAAGCTGCTCGACAACATCACCTAACGCACTGCATGACTCGACGCCAAAGGACAGCGCCACTTGGCATCAATTAAGTGCCTGCATCATAAACTGGCTCACCGCCGATTTTATCTACTGTGTAGCTCGATGCTGGCACTTCACCTCCATCCACAGGACCGACGACAATGGAGCATCTCCTCGACTCCTTGCATCGAACCTTCAACGTCGATGCTTGTTACATCCAAAGTACTTTGTCAGCTGGACCTGTCTGAGTCCTGCAGCCTGCATGCCCTCATTTACGGTTGGCCTGAATTTCGGACTTACCCTTGTCTAAAACGACCTCCAGTAACCTTTTAGCGCTATTGACTTCTAAGCACTACATTGCAATTTATTCTTTCAAAAAATCATGTCTTGAGATCTACTTATTGGATTTTTGTAATTTCGGTCTCATTTTACTCAGATAAATATTCTCTCTTTTGCTAAACTGGAGTGTTTTTCTGGTGTTTTCACTGTGTTACTGTAATTTAAGTGTTGCACAACTACTTTACACATTGCCTCGTAAGTGAAGCATGACTGATCTCTGCCAAGCTCCCAGAGGGTGAGCACAGGTTAATTTAGGTTGTGTATCTGACTTACCCTGACTAGGATTGTGATTCCTACTTGTACAGGGTGGATACCTCTGCAAACTAGAGACCGAATTTCTAACAGTATTACTGTTGCACTTTCCTGTATTTTTGCACATGCATTTGCACTTTTGCTATTATGTGCTGCAGTACAGCTTCTTCTCCTGTGTGATAACCCAATATTGTGCCCTTCTCCCACTTTTGGATTTATGGCGTTTCTAGCTTTGCACTGCATATATTAAGCTACATCCTGATGAATTGCATTCATATTACTGTATTGTTTTAATATGTCTTGGGCACTTTAATGGTTTATAATAACTGAATAAAGTTAAAATGATGATGATGATCTTAGCTGCATGGTACATTTAGAGGTGATTGATTGGCAATGGAAATTTTGTGCAGACCTCAAAGCTGAGTTGTGGCGACCACATTGCCACTGCAAGAAATAGACTGGTGTTTGAGGAGCTGCTGCTGAAGATATGCAGATTTTCTTTCAACTACATGTGGAAAGTGTAGGTGTATATACTGAAGGACTGCTTACATCTTTCAAGCTCTCCATGAAAATGTTTCAACCTCATTAAAAACAGCTTCGTCATTTTCCATCTTCATAGATTATTACTGAAACTGTATGGAACGCAGTTTACATTTTGTACTTTTCCTTGCGCTTGGAGTAGGATAAATCTGAACATCTTTATGTAATGCTTTCTTGTGAGCTTATTTTAATGGCTTCATTCAATGTTCTTCACTTTTGCGGCACTCTTATTATATTTTTGACTTCTTAAACTAATATGCTTTGGCCGTTTCAGGTATCTTATTTACAGCTACAGTATATTGTTGCTTGTTATGTTGTTCACCTTATACCAAATTCATTCACACTAACGCAAGTCTCGCTGCTCGAATTTGTCTACCAAGGAGGAGTCCGAGATCTCGCACATAAACTATTTTACTTTGGTGGCTGGGACTGTCCAAGCAATGTAGACAGAAAATAATAATAAAAACTTGTATCATCTCATGTTGTGTACTAAGAATCCTACACTGAAGTAGACAGTTACAATCAAGAACACATCAAACTGTAACCTGATTGTTTTAAAGCTATAAGTAATCTGGTAATATTTGAGTGAGTGGTGATGCAAAAGAATGTTAGAGAAAACTGAAAAAAGAAAATACAATCAGGTCATGCCTATGTGAAATGTGAAGTTGTTTCCATTTTAGATTGGGGCAGGATATAACAAATGCTAATGTCTGTCCCACCATTTATGAATCATGTAAGTTATGTTAAATGTATGGTTATATTACTAAGGTGGGACGTGTTAAAGGCTAGTAGCCCAAAGGGGTGCTGCAATCTAGTGGAAGGGCTGGATAATTTGATAACTGCGGTCGAAGTGATTGGAAATTCCAATTTACCAAGATGTAAGGTGTTGGGACACGACAGAATTGTTTTGAGTTTAGAAGATTCAGGTTGATCTTTGATGACTATTTCTGAAAAGATGAAAGACATCTCGGAGAGGATTCAAATCTTTTCAACCTATAATGTTATCTGGTAAGTATTGGAAAAGGCAGGATTGTTTTTCAAGGTTATTGTTGGAACGTGAAAGTCATTGGAAAATGTATGTGGAAAGAAAATCGTGAGGAACTTAGTTAGAATCAACCAGGTGCTTTATTAGTAATGCACAAGCCATGTTTCCTCCAGTACGTTTTTTTGCAGACTCATAGTGAAAGCCATGTTGTTGTAGTGCACGAATTATTGCATTAGTTTAAAGAGCTGTTTACACCAGTACTCCAAGAAATTAAGGGGCTACAACATGACATTAACTTAAAACATGGCACAGGACCTGTATGGAACAATGTAATAAATGTGCATTTTTTATGTGTGAGGAGGTATTGGCCATTATACACAAGTTGTGCAAAGATTATGTCATGGAAGCTATAAATACTTGTGTACATATTCTCCAAATTGTGGTGATACCAGGAAAAATAATGCACTGAGAGCGTGTGTTGACCTCTGTAATTTCAATCATGATATTATTGTTGATTACCATGCCCAAAGATTCATAAAGTAGTAGTCTGCTATCTCTCTGTGGTAATTTCTTTTTTCAAATATCTCTTTATTGATTTTTCACATTACAACAGCCTCTGACAATCGCATCAATAATCAAAAGCAATGAATCCCATAGAAATCCCCTTATCAACTTGCCCTCGATATAGATACAATGTGGGAAAATGTACAGTGAATCCTAGGCAGATGCCTAGGTCTATGAGCTTCCTATCACTAGAGCTAAGCAAAAAAAAAATCGTTGGTATGGTGTTGTACTTTTTTGTTTATGCAGGGTCATCCCCAATCTGTTTGCCTCCTGCCGCCTATTATTTCTGACCTGTTGCTGTTGGCTTTTGAGCTCTGAGCACTTTACCACTGCCAACCAGTGCTAAAGGGTATATTCTCTCTGTGTAAATTGTATGGTTGATTGGTTTATCCATGATTGGCATATTTGATTTACTAGTAAGTCCCTAGTAAAGTGCACTAGAGGTGCCCAGGGCCTGTAAACCAAATGATACTAGTGGGCCTGCAGCACTGGTTGTGCTACCCACCTAAGAAGCTCTGTAATCATGTCTCGGACCTGCCACCGCAGTGTCTTTGTGTGCAGTTTTAACTGTAAATTTGACTTGGCAAGTGTACTCACCTGCCAGGCCTAATCCTTCCCTTTTCTTGCCTATAAGGCACCCCTAAGCTAGGCCCTAGGCAGCCCCAAGGGCAGGGTGCAGTGTATGATTAAGGTAGGACATATAGTAATGTGTTTTATATGTCCTAACAGTGAAATATTGCTAAGTTAGTTTTTCACTGTTGCAAGGCCTTCCCCTCCCATGGGTTAACATGGGGGCTACCTTTGAATATGATTAAAATGTACATTCCCTTTGGAAGCAGATAGACATGTGAAGTTTGGGGTCTCTGAGCTCACAATTTAAAAATACACCTTTTAGAAAACTTGATTTTGAGATTGTGTGTTTGAAAATGCCACTTTTAGAAAGTGAGCATTTTCTTGCTTAAACCATTTCTGTGACTCTGCCTGTTTGTGGATGCCCTGTCTGGGTCAGTTTGACAGTTGGGCTGGTTGCACCTCTTACTAGACAGTGACACAAAGGGCCATATTTATACTCTGTTTGCGCCGGATTTGCGTCGTTTTTTTTAACGCAAATTCGACGCAAAACAAACTCCATATTTATACTTTGGCGTTAGACGCATCTAGCGCAAAAGTTCATGGAGTTTGCGTCATTTTTTAGCGTGGACACCTTCCTTGCGTTAATGATATGCAAGGTAGGCGTTCTCGTCTAAAAAATTACTCCGAGGCATGTGCGCCGTATTTATACTCCCGGGCAAAAATGACGCCCGGGAGTGGGCGGGTCAAAAAAAATGACGTCCAGCCGCTTTTGCGTCGTTTTTTAGCGCCTGGTCAGGGCAGGCGTTAAGGGACCTGTGGGCTCGGAAGGAGCCCAGAGGTGCCCTCCCATGCCCCCAGGGACACCCCCTACCACCCTTGCCCACCCCAGGAGGACGCCCAAGGATGGAGGGACCCACCCCTGGGACATTAAGGTAAGTGCTGGTAAGTATATATATATATTTTTTTTTGTGGCTTAGGGGGGCCTGATTTGTGCCCCCCTACATGCCACTATGCCCAATGACCATGCCCAGGGGACATAAGTCCCCTTGGCATGGCCATTGGGCTAGGGGGCATGACTCCTGTCTTTGCTAAGACAGGAGTCATTTCAATGGGGGTTGGGAGTCTAAAAAAATGGCGCAAATCGGGTTGAGGCGAAAATTTTGCTTCAGCCTGACTTGCCCCATTTTTTGACACCCAAGCTCCATTTTCCCCTACGCCGGCGCTGCCTGGTGTAAGTCATTTTTTTTGACGCACACCAGGCAGCTCCGCCGGCTAACGTCATTGAATAAATACGGCGCCCGCATGGCGCTTCAGAATGGCGTTAGCCGGCGTTAAATTTTGCGTTGGCACAGTTGTGCGTCGAAAAGTATAAATATGGCCCAAAGGGAGCTGGGGTATAGTTTGCATTTCCTGATGAGCCATATGTGCTAGGAGGGAGGGTCCAACCCCCTGGTGTGTGCCTGGGGCCTGGCCTGGGCAAGGCAGGATTTCACAATCAAGAGAGACTTTCCTTTGAAGTAGGCCTACTTCAAAGGGCAAAATGGGTATAAGAAGGGCACCCAAAACCACAGACTTTAGAACACTTCTGGAAACGAAGAGGAACCTCTGCCTGGAGAAGAGCTGTGACTGTACTTTGTGGAGCTATCCTGCAGTTGCTGCTTCTGCCTGTGCTAGAGGACAAATGAGTGGACTTTGTGTTGCCTTCCTTCTTGTGAAGAACTCTCCAAGGGCTTGATTTAGAGCTTGCCTCCTGTTGTTTGAAGTCTCAGGGACAGCAATGACTTCTCTCTGCAAGTACCTGGAGTCTCTGGAGAGACTCCTACTCTGCCAAGTGGTGCCCATCCAGTTCCTGGGACCCTGAAAGGAGAAGCTCGCAGCCTGAGAGTGGGAAATCCACACATTGACCACCATGCAGGGAAAAGATCGACGTGACTCTGATCTGCGGCTGAAAAATTGACGCGCCGCCGGCTTCACGGCTGAAAATCAACGCTCGCCTGCAATGCGACCGGAAGATCAATGCCCCAGGGCTAGAGAAATGATGCGCAGCATCGCTGACAGAGGCTGGTGAGATCACAACCCACGCTGCGTGGTGTTCAGACCATCGCATGGCTGAATTTCTGATGCAGTCACCGCTGGGCATGTAAAAACGACACAAGGCCTGCCCGGACCCGAGAGTGCTGACACATCGCTCTCCTGTAGAGAGAAGAAACGGGGCACGCCGACCCGACTAAAGGAGAAACAACGCAAGGTCTCGTTCTTGAGTGAAATCAACACATCGCAAGCACTTTTTGACACACACTCACCTGTGCAGGGTTATCTTTGACGCACCCAAGGTACATTTTCACGCTAACAGCATTGTGTTGAAATTACATGAAGACTCTTTTTGAATTCTTAGTGATAACTTGACTTGTGCATTGTGGATGTTTGTCGTTTTTGTCTTGTTTTGTTTAGATAAATATTTTCTATTTTTCTAAACCTGTTTTGTGTCATTTTGTAGTGTTTTCATTAAGTTACTGTGTGTGCTGGTACAAATATTTTGCACCTAGCACTCTGAAGTTAAGCCTACTGCTCAGGCCAAGCTACCAAGGGGGTAAGCAGGGGTTAGCTGACGGTGATTCTCTTTTACCCTGACTAGAGTGAGGGTCCTTGCTTGGCAGGGGGTAACCTGACTGCCAACCAAAGACCCCATTTCTAACATTGGTGGCAGCGGTGGGATTGGACTTGTATTAAGTGTACACTACTGTTTTGAGTTCAGACCACTACGTGACCACATACTACTTGTTTTGTGATTCTGCTTTTTTGTTCTCTGATGTCCTCCTGGATAAATATTTGAAATCTTGGGACTCTGGTTTTTGGTTGCGAAGGCTTCTCAGAATGGAAGTCAACGTCTGACACCTATTTATCTGTAAAAAGTGGTAGCTAAAAGCATTCTGCATGGAAAGGGGACTGGCTGTGAATAGGAAATCCAGAAGGGAGGATCTTGCGTCAGCCCTGTTTCAGTATGAGTTGAAACGCTGTCAGGCAACACCACCAGATGAGTCTGAGGAGGAGGACTACTCTGAGGAGGAGGGCAGTGGTCCTGAGGAGGGAAAAGAAAGAGATGATTGGCGCCTACCTCGAATCCAGAGCCTGGAATAGCTAGATGCAGAGCTTGAGGGGGCTGAGGAGTAGCAAGCCTTAGTCCTAGAAATAGAAAGGTTGGCAGCTCAAGGGCTGAGCTGTGAAGAGCTGAAGCTGGAAGTCATGAGGGATGAGTCGAGTTCAGATGGTGGCAGCAAAAAATCTTGTATCCAGTACTGCTGAAGAAGTGCACATGCCCAGAGATGTGGTGCCCTACTTGAAGGAGGGAGTTAACACACACTAGGTGGTTCAGGGGTATGAGGTGGCTCCAGTGATGCACAGGGTCCTTGATGTGGATTGGGGAACTGGCATGGGGAGTCATATTCCTACTGGTGGGAGGGACACTCTACTGACTCTAGGTGAGAGTAACAGGGAGAGGGGTTCCCAACCAGACCTGGTTTTGTAGTGTGGAGACATCCCAGAAGGGTGTGGGTTGAGTGTCAGGGACAGTCAAGTACTGTCTTACCAGTCTCAGGAGGGTGCTGTGGGGTGCTTTTTCAAAGCTGAGTAACTGGATGGTTGGGTGAAGGGTAGTTTGGTTAATTCATATGAGGGGCTGTGTGATGTAATTGCTGGAGAGCATGTGTCTAGTCCTTATTGTCCAGAGCTACGCCAACACCAGGTGGAGTGTGAGTTCTCTGACCCCAGGGAACTTACACTGTAGGCAGACCTCTTGGTGAGTGCCAGAGAGTCTGAAGAGGCATTGGGGAGTGCTCCTGAGGGGATTGGTCTAGGTATTTCCCAACCAGGTGAGGTAGGGAAGGATTGCACTGTCCCAGGTAGGTCTCAGTGTAGTGGGATGGGTGAGGGGCATCATGTCCGGTATCAGAGGAGAGGGAATGGGGATGGGCTGAGGCCCAAGGTGCCTAAGATCCAGTCCCAGGTCTTGAAGGGTTGCATGAGGGAACACCAGGAGGGGATCCTAGTCTGTACCATGGGGCCATACTCTGAGGGAGCCCCACAGTGTCAGGAGAACTTGGGGGGGAGGCTGTAGCCAGCGTCCAACCAGTTCTGGTGTCTGGCAGTACCACTCCTAGTGAGGGGGTTCAGCAGTCCAGACAGAGGGTTGAGGGGGTTGTGGACCCCAGTGGAGAACATGGAGGGTCAGGGGTCAGCTCTGAGAGCAGAGCCCCCCAGGAATGACCTTGGTCAGACCATTACTGGGTTGGGTGGAATCCAGACTCTGTCAGATGGGTAGGGGCCAGGAGACCTGTGCCAGCTGGACTCTTGTGTGGCCATTGGGGACAGTGTGTCCCTTGTGGAAGATAAGTGTACCCACAGGAAGTCCTGGTGTGCCAGGCAATGGTTCAACCGCAGGGTTGTGACTCTGGGTTGAATGATCAGGTTTAGGGGTAAACTCTGACTGGATGGGGGTAGGTGTGCCCCTCCAGGAAGTCCTGGGTTGTCGGGCAATGGTCCAGTCTGAAGGTACAGACCCTGGACTGTGGGATCAGGTGCAGGGGATAAACCCTGACCTGAAGTTCAGTTTGCCCAATCACCTCCCACGGTGTGATTTCTAGGAGTACTCTCCCTGAGGGGAGTGCACAACCCTGAGAGTAGGGGCGGGGGAGAGAGATTCACCCCTGCCCCAGTGTAATCTAAGGACCCTGGATTGGAAGGTCAGGTTCAGGGAAACCCCCCTGACCTGGAGGAAGGGCTAACAGTGCCCCTACCATGTTGTCTTCTGGGGGGGGCACTCCTAGTTGGGGGGAGCAAGCCCCCGAAGGGAAGGCAGGGGGAAGGAAGCCTCACACCTGGCACATCCTGAAGGCACAGACACCAGGTTGGAGGCCCAGTTGCAGGTTAACATCCCTGCATTGGTGGAAGAATTGTGCAGGACTGCTTCTCCAAGCATCTTGACAATTTTCTGACTCTGGGGGTCCCGCTCCTGGACGGAAGGTACAGAGCCCGAGAGGGGAGGACCAGGGTCAGGTTGTCATTCTTGACCTGGTGGGCGGGAGAGTGGTCAAAGGGTGCCAGGCACCTGGGGCTACCACCCCTCACTCTTCACAGTCACAGTGGTTGGAGAGGCCTGAGATCTGGCTCTCATTCCTGGCAGCTGTCAAGGGCCACTTTGGCTTGCTGTCCTGGTGGACAGAGTAGCCCCTCGGGGGGACGAGAGTCACACCCTGGGGTTGGAGAGGGCAACACCACTGTGTTGGCCCTGGTGGTACCATCTGCCCACTGGGATACCTCTGTGAACAAAGAAAGGTTAGGTGCTGCACAGATGGTATCTGCAGATGAGGAGAAGGGTTCCCCATGGGTTAGCTTAGTGGGCCCTGAGAGTATGGCAGAAGGATCCAACTGGAGTCAGGAAGGCGAAGAACTGGAACATGCCCCTGCTGTTGTGGGCCTGGGTCCCTGTTCTATCGCTCCAATCAGGGAAGTTGATCAAGGTATTGATTGTTCTCCATTGGCTTTAGGCTGGTAGGGGGTCATGTTGGACTTTTTTGCTTATGTAGGATCATCCCCAATCGTTTTGCCTCCTGCCTCCTGTTTCGTCTGACCTGTTGCTGTTTGCTTCTGAACTCTAAGCACTTTACTACTGCAAACCAGTGCTAAAGTGCATATGCTCTCTGTGTAAATCATATGGTTGATTGTTTTAGCCATGACAGACATATTTGATTTCCTGGTAAGTCCCTGTAAAGTGCAGTAGAGGTGCCCAGGGCCTGGTTCACTAGAGGTGCCCAGGGCCAGGACACTGGTTGTTCCACCCACCTAAGTAACTGTGTTATTATGTCTTAGACCTGCCACTACAGTGTCTGTGTGTGCAGTTTTAACTGTAAATTCTACTTGGCAAGTGTATCTACCTGCCACGCCTAAACCTTCCCTTTTCATACATATAAGGCAATCCCTAAGGTAGGCCCTAGGTAGCCCCAAGGGCAGGGTGCAGTGTATGGTTAAGGTAGTACATATAGGCCCTCATTACAATCCTGGCAGTCGGTGATAAAGTGGCGGTAACACAGCCAACAGGCCGGCGGTAAAAAAAATGAAATCATGACTACGGCGGAAACCACCAACACAGACAGTAACATGAACACTCTGACCGCCACGGCGGTAACAACAAACACCGCGGCGATAACCACCAACAGCTAGGCGGAAGACAATGTACCACCCACAGCATTACAACAGCCAGCTTTTCCGGGGCGGTACCAACGCCATCAAAAGCGTGGCGGAAACAAAACACTGAAGGTAAAGGACTCACCTCTCGACACTCAAGGAAGAACCACGACGCCATGGAGTCCGAGCTGCACTTTTTCCCAATGCTGATGTATCTTCTCAGACACCAGGAACACAAACGCCGGCGAAGACGACCACAGTGAGAACTGCACCTAGCACACAAGGCAGGGGGAGGGAAAAGAGAGTGACACACACACACACAACATGCAACACCCCTACCCCCAACACCATACACACACACAGATGCAGCAACATTACTTATACACCCCGTAACCCTCAGGAATAACGCAAGGACAAAAGGAACAAAAGGAATGGAGTAAAATGAGTGTAATAGTACAGTTTTAGATAGATACATCCTTAAACAATAAAAAGTATTTACAATATATAAGAAAGGAGGGACAATGCCCACTCCAAAATGTCTGTGGCCCACTGGGCCATAACACATAGGCCAAGGCCACACTTGACTCCTGCCTCAATACGGAGAGAACACTGCAGGGGCATCAGGTCGAAAAAACACAGGCACCTCAAGAGGACGGGAATGGGGGTGCACCTCAGCCGGAAGATGGTACAACGCCACTGGCCTTGAGGGGGATACATACCCACTGCTTGGTCCTGGGGAGTGCAAAGCCACAGTCTCTCAAGTGGGTGGTTTGCCCACTGCTTGGTCCTGGGGAGTGCAAAGCCACAGTCTCTCAAGTGGGTGGGTTGCCCACTGCTTGGTACTGGGGAGTGCAAAGCCACGGTCTCTCAAGTGGGTGGTTTGCCCAATGCTTGGTCCTAAGGAGTGCAAAGCCACAGTCTCTCTAGTGGATGCCTTCTTCCACTGGTTCTGGAGGGGGCCTTGTGCCCAGTGTGCTTCATCCTGGCAAGGAGGTGTTGAGTGGATGCCTTCTTCCACTGGTTCTGGAGGGGCCCTTGTGCTCAATTTGCTTCATCCTGGCAAGGAGGGGCTGAGTGGATGCCTTCTTCCACTGGTTCTGGAGGGGGCATTGTGTCCAGAGTGCTTCATCCTGGATGGGGCAAGGTCACAGTCTCTCACCTGTGTGTCACACCGACAGGTGTTGCAGGGGCCAGGACGCACTGCAGCCTATGTAATCACCACTACACACTGCTCTCTGGCGGTGACGGCTGCTCAGTGAATGCCAGTTGTGCTGCAGGTGGATGTGCTGTCAGTGGTGGTGGTAGACTCCAGGCCTTCACCTGCAGCCTCAGACGGCTGCCCACTGGGGCTGCTACTGCTGGCAGTGGTGCTACTGGTGGCGGTGCAGGTGGCGGTGCTGTCAGTGGTGGTGGTAGCCTCCAGGCCTTCACCTGCAGCCTCGGACAGCTGTCCACTGGTGCTGCTGCTTCTGGCAGTGGTGCTGCTGGTGGTGGTGCAGGTAGCAGTGCTGGTCACGGTGCAGGTGGCGGTGCTGTCAGTGGTGGTGGTAGCCTCCAGGCCTTCACCTGCAGCCTCGGATGGCTGAAGTGCCATGGCTGGTGTTGTGTGCCCCTTCCTGCCCTTGGGAGATGGTGGTGCCCCCTTGCTTCTGCCAGCTGGTGTCCCCTTCTTGCCCTTGCTAGGTGGCGGACCCTTCTTGGCCATGTCAGGTGGTGATGGCACACTGGCTGGGTTGATGGGTGCCTCCTTGGAGCCTCTCACACCTGCAGTTTCTGCAGAAACCACAGCTGCCGTGGACTGGGTAGCTGAGGTGCTGGGCTGGGTTGTGGCCACCCTGGCCCGAGGTTAAGGACGGGGAGTGAGGGGTAGGGAGTAGGTCAATGTTGGTCAAGAAATCTTCTTAGGGACACTGGGGTGGGAAGAGGGTGAACGTTTGGGTTTGGAGGAAGAGGCAGTGGTTGTAGGAGGAGTCAGTCTCCTGTGTTTGGGTGCATGTGCATGGGCTGAATGCTGTTGTGAGGTGGATGGCTGTTGGGTGTCTCAGTTCTTGCATTTGTGTACTTTGAGTGGAGGGGTCACAGACAAAGTGGGAGAGGACACAGGGGACGTGTGCATGGATGTGGGGGTGGTGACTGCCAGTGAGGGGCATTTAGTGATAGGCGTGCTGGTGATGGAGGTAGTGGATGAGGATGTAGTGCATGCAGGTGTGAGTGGAGACGTTACTGGGAGGGAGGTGGATGAGGAGGAGGAGGGGGACACAGTGGAGGCAGTGGATGTTGGTGTGTCTGCATGTGGATGGTGCTTGTGTGATTGCCTGTGAGATGAAGTGTGGTGCTTGTGTTTGCCTGTGCCACTTATGTGTGTTGATTTGGGTGATTGCTGGTCTGACGGTGTGCTTGGGATAGGCTGGGGTTGAGGGGATTGGGACTGGGTAGAGGAAGTTGGAGGGGGGAGGCTGGAGACAGGGACAATGGCTGCCATCAGTGAGCTGGCCAGAGCCTGGAATGATCTCTGGTATGCATTTGTTTGTTGCAAAATGCCCTGCTACACCCTGGATGGCATTCAGTATGGTTGACTGCCCAACAGAGAGGGATCTCAGGAGGTCAATAGCCTCCTCCCTGAGGGCAGCAGGGCTGACTGGGGAAGGGCCTGAGGTGCCTGGGGCGAAGGAGATGCCCACCTTCCTGGGTGAGCGGGCACAGGAAACAGGCTGAGGGGCTGCTGGGAGGGTGGTGCTGGTGCGGGAGGTGGCGGCTTTACCTGTAGTTGGGGTGGGCATAGAGGTGTCTGCCAGGGGGCCTCCATTGGAGGTGTCACTGTCGGTACTGTCCCCTCCTGTCTCCGTTGTGGTGCTCCTCTTGCCCTCCGTCTCACTGGTGCCCTCACCGTCGGTGGATTCGGCCTCCAGGTCCATGTGAGACGCAGCTCCTTCCGTCGCCAGTGCCTCCGCTCCTCCGCCAGATGATGCTAATGAACACAAGGACACAGTGAAAAAACAAAAAGGGGGGAGACAGAGAATACACTTGGTCAATACCAGCAATAACACTACCACTGGTGTACACAACTCACAGGGAACAGCCCTTTGCACTAGGCCATGCACTACCAGTTACAATGCTAGTCACCAGCCCATGGGATAAAATGCCTAACGCCATTAGCTGCACATCTGAAACCCACAGGACTCTGCCCAGTATTAGATGCCTACTAACATTATTGGGGTTGGAGTGCATCTGAGCTTGCCCATCATTGAACATACCCTGCCATGTTTGCCCTGGCCTAGGTGCACCCACAGCCCACATCCCCCACCCAGGTAATACCTTAACACGCACAAAGTCATGATTCTGAATCTATACTCACCCTCTTGTGGCTGCTGTGATGCCTTCAAGCACTCATCCAACTCAGGATAGGCCACCGCCAGAATGCGGAACATCAGGGGGGTCAGGGTACAATGGGTACCCCTTCCCCGTTGGGAGGCCTGCCCCAGCTGGGCCTCCACTGTCTTCCTTGCCCAGCGGTGAAGGTCCTCCCACCGTTTGCGGCAGTGGGTGCTCTGCCTGTCAAAGACCCCCAGGGTCCGCACCTCCTTGGCGATGGCACACCAAATGCCCTTTTTGTGATGGGTTCTGACCTGCAGGAAAAAAACAGCAGAAAAGTTATTAGTCATACCGTCCGGACTGTTATACTCATGGCCCACCATATCCCCCCATCCCCTTACGCACATACATTGACCACCATACATGCAACACTCTGCCCAGGACCCCTCAGATCCCTCCCCTACATGAGGCTTACACACACAGTAATCCATACATTCATGCCCTACACATCATGCTCACAGTGTACTCACCTGTTTGTCTGGAGGACCATAGAGTAAAGGGTACTGGGGTAGGACCCCATCTACCAGTCTCTCCAACTCCTCCGAAGTGAAGGCAAGGGACCTTTCCCCAGACACTTGAGCCATTGCCGCTTCCAGACACAGGTCACAGCAGCACTTGCAGTGTAGGTCCTCTCAAATGAGTGAACAGACAGAAAATGGCTGGCACGTCCGCGGCGGTGTGTACCGTCACCACCGGAGTACCTCGCCATTGGCTCCTGGAACCCATAGGCCCCAATGATAACCAATGCGGTGTTGTACGGTGGTCGTCGACCGCCGACTGCTACGGTGCACGCCAGCGGAATTACCTCATTTCCACTTGACCCTCCTCACAGGTCAGGCAGCCGCCATTTCACGTGGGCACAGGCCATGGCACCTAACTGCGTCACAGCAGACATTGGCACTTCAACTGACTTTCGAGTTCACATACTGTTTCTGTAAAGCAAAAATTGCATATTAATTTGGAAATATGTTTGAATATGACCTTCTGCTCACCATATTTGACCCTAGAGTTCAACCACTGAGGATGAATAGGAGATGGAGACATCCCCCTGGTGGACCTGGCGACAATGGAGGACAGGCACATTATCCTGACCTACAGACTTGATAGGGCCACAATCCAAGAACTGTGTGACCAATTTGGGCCAGACCTGATATCAGCTATCCGCCACCCCACAGGTATCCCCCCTCTATTGCAAGTCCTGTCAAAGCTCCATTTCTGGGCAAGTGGTTCCTTCCAAGCGACAGTGGCCATGGCATTAAGGATGTCACACCCTCTGTTCTCAACGTGCTGACCAGAGTGTTGTCTGCCCTGATGAAACACATGAGCAGCTACATCGTATTCCCCCAGGCGGAGGATTTGGCCACAGTGATGGCTGACTACTATGCACTGGGACATATCCCCAACATCATTGGTGCCATTGATGGTACACATATTGCTTTTGCCCCCCCCCCCCGGAGAAATGAACAATAGAAAAAGCTTTCACTCTCTAAATGTGCAGATGGTGTGTTTGGCAGACCAGTACATCTCCCATGTCAACGCAAAGTATCCTGGCTCTGTGCATGATGCCTTTATCTTGAGGAATAGCAGCATCCCATATGTGATGGCTCAACTCCAGAGGCACAGGGTGTGGCTAATAGGTGAGCCCATGGTCCCTACCCAGTTGATGTAGGTATATATGTGTGGGTTTAGTCCTAAGGGTGAGTGTGTGGCTAACAGGTATCCCTTGATATTTGCAGGTGACTCTGGTTACCCCAACCTCTCATGGCTCCTGACCCCAGTGAGGAATGCCAAGACAACAACAGAGGAACATTACAATGAGGCACATGGGTGAAAAAGGAGGATCAGCGAACCTTTGGCCTCCTGAAGGCCAGATTCCGGTGCCTCCATCTGACAGGAGGATCCCAGTACTACTCACCCAAGAAGGTGTGCCAGATCATCGTCGCATGTTGCATGTTGCACAACCTGGCCTTGAGAAGCTGGGTGCCTTTTCTGCAGGAGGATGAGCCTGGGGATGGTCGTGTGGCAGCGGTGGAGCCTGTGGACAGTGACGAAGAGGAGTCAGAGGAAGAGGATGTGGATAACAGAACTACACTAATTCAGACACACTGGTAAGACACTGTAACTTCACCTTCCATTGCTGTTTTGTGTTGGACATTGAACATGGCAGCCTAATTTCCAGATTTCTATGGCCACTTACTGTACCCTTTGGCATCTCTATTTTCAGATCTTTGTGCCCCACTCTGGCTCCTGGTGTGTTTACTGTTGCCCACTACAGGTCATACCTATGGAAATATTACAGTACATTTGAATTGCAATGTTTACAGTTTGTTAAACTAATACATATTTCAAACAATTGACAGACTCCATACTTGAATTTGTTCCAAGGGTGTTTATTTAGGTGCTAATAATTGGAGGGGGTATTGCAGTGGGCTGGGTTGCTGATGGAGGAAAGCCCAGGGTAGAGTCCAGTCTATTTGTACCACAGGTGCATTGTCCAAGGGGGCATAGGAAGTGGAGCAATGGCAGTTCAAGGTGGACAGGGTGACAGAATAGGACACAAGGGTGACAATCAGAGTCTTATTTCCTGGCGGGGGTCTTGGCAATGTTCTCTGGCTTCTGCCTGGATCGCAGGGACCGTTTCCGGCGTGGTTCTCTTTCTGCAGTGGGTGGGGTGCTGGTGGCCTGTTGTTCCTGTGGCAGGGCCTCCTGTCCACTAGCGTCGGCGTAGGTGGAGGGCTGTTCTTCGTGTGGCTAGTTTCAGGGGCCCATTGGTGTGCCACTGCCTCACTCATTCTTGGTATTGCCCATGTCTGTGAGCACCCCTGCAATGGTGACCAGGGTGGTGTGGGTGACCCTCAGGTCCTCCCTGATCCCCAGGTACTGTCCCTCCTGCAGCTGATGGGTCTCCAACAACTTGGCCAGTATCTGGCCCATGGTCTCCTGGGAATGGTGGTATGGTCCCAGGATGTTGGTGAGTGCCTCGTGGAGAGTCGGTTCCCTGGGTCTGTCCTCCCCCTGTCACACAGCAGTCCTCCCAGCTTCCCTGTTGTCCTGTGCCTCTGTCCCCTGAACCATGTGCCCACTGCCACTGACCCAGGCCCCTGATCGTCCTGTGTTTGTGGGGTTGCCTGGGTTCCCTGTAGTGGTGGACACACTGCTGATTGACGTGTCCTGGGGACAAAAGGATGGGCCCGCTGGGTGGGTGCTGTGGTGGTGTGGGACTGTGCCTGGGTAACCAACTGTCCAGAGGTCCCTGATGGGCCAGGTTGGTCATTGTGATCAAGGCGTGCAGAGCTGCTGTCGTCACTGTTGGCCTCTACTGGGGGGGGGGACTGGATGTGGCTGGCACCTCCTCTCCGGTGACATTGATTGGGGGTCCTGTGGGGATGTAAATGCAGGGTTATTGTTTCTTCGTGTGCCAACTTGTGCATGGGTATGTTTCCCTCTATTGTTGTTATTAGCAAGGCAGCTTTGGCTTGTGTGAGTTGTGATTTGTTTGGCTAAGTGATTGTCACTACTGTGCATGCTGTGGCGATGGGTGCCCATACAGGTCTGTGATATGGGTCCATGCATTGGTGTTGCATGCAGGGCTTGGTATTAGGATGGGTGTGTTGTGATGGTGGTTTATATGTGAGGTGATGGGGGTGAGGGTAGGGGTTGTTGTTTGTGATAGCATGCAGGTAGGGTGGGGGATAAAGTATTAAAGATTTGACTTACCAAAGTCTAGTCCTCCTGCGACTCCTGCCAGGTCCTCAGGATGCATGATCACCAAGACTTGCTCCTCCCATGTTATTAGTTGTGGGGGAGGAGGTGGGGGTTCACCGCCAGTCCTCTGTACAGCTATCGGTGTCTTGCAACCACGGAACGCACCTTCCCCTGTAGGTCGTTCCACCTCTTCCTGATGACATCCCTTGTTCTTGGGTGCTGTCCAACGGCGTTGACCCTGTCCACGACTCTCCGCCATAGCTCCATCTTCCTTGCAATAGATGTCTGCTTCACCTGTGATCCGAATAGCTGTGGCTCTACCATGATGATTTCCTCCACCATGACCCTCAGCTCCTCCTCTGAGAACCTGGGGTGTCTTTGTGGTGCCATGGGTGTAGTGTGAGTGGTGTGTGTGAGGGTGTGTGGGGTGATGTGTTGGGGTGTGTGCTGTGAAGTGCGTGGATGGTGTATAGGTGATGGTGTTTTGTGGCTCAGATTTAGTGGGTGCTCCTGGCTTGTCTCTCTCTCACTTGCCAAAATGTTTGGGTCGTAAAGGGTTGTGGGTAGGGTTGTGGGTAGTGTGGGTTTGTGTTTTATATTGGTGTGGGTGTGTGGGTGTGGTTTGTGTATTTGTGTCAGGTGTGTGTAGTTTGAATTGTCCAATGTGGTGTACTTTTGTGTGTGTGTGTGAATTTTGAGCGTGGCGGTCTGTGCCGCCAATGGTTTACAGCGGTTGAATGACCGCCGCAGTGATTTGTTGGTCATGAAGCTGTGGGCGTATTTCTGTTGGCATAACGGTGTGGATTTTGGTACCGAAGTTTATCACTGACCTTTGGTCTGGCGGGCTTGTGTGTGTGTCTGTATAGTGGCGGATTTCTATTGGGGATCATAATACGGGTAGCGGTATACCGCCATGGTCGCAGTATGTTAACGGCAGCACTTACCGCCAATGTTGTAATGAAGTCCATAGTAATGTGTTTTATATGTCCTAACAGTGAAATATTGCTAAATTCGTTTTTCACTGTTGCAAGGCCTGTCCCTCTCATAGGTTAACATGGGGGCTATCTTTAAATATGATTAAAGTGTAGATTCCCTTTGGGAGTAGATAGGAGTTTAGGGTCTCTGCGCTCACAATTTAAAAATACATCTTTTAGTAAAGTTGATTTTGAGATTGTGTGTTTGAAAATGCCACTTTTAGAAAGTGAGCATTTTCTTGCTTAAACAAGTTCTGTGACTCTGCCTGATTGTGATTCCCTGTCAGGGTCAGTTTGACAGTTGAGCTAGTTGCACCTCTCACTAGACAGTGGCACAAGGGGAGTTGTGTTATAGTCTGCATTTCCTGATGAGCCATCGGTGCTAGGAGGGGGGGGGGGAGTGCTCACTCACATCTGTAAGGGTTGTGCCTGCCCTCACACAATGCAGTCTCCAACCCCCTGGTGTGTGTCTGGGGCCTGGCCTGGGCAAGGCAGGATTTTACAATCAAGAGAGACTTTCCTTTGAAGTAGGCCTAGTTCAAAGGGCAAAATGGGTATAAGAAGGGCACCCAAAACCACAGACGTTCGAACACTTCTGGAATCCAAGAGAAACCACTGCCTGGAGAACAGGCGAGGAAGAAGAGCTGCCCAGCCTGTGACTGTGCTTTGTGGTGCCATCCTGCAGTTACTGCTTCTGCCTGTGCTAGAGAACAAAGACTGGATATTGTGTTACCTTCCTTCTTGTGAAGAATTCTACAAGGGTTTGATTTAGAGTTTGCCTCCTGTTGTATGAAGTCTCAGGGACATCAAAGACTTCTCTCTGCCAGCACCTGGAGTCTCTGGAGAGACGCTTACTCTGCCAAGTGGTGCCCTTCCAGTTCCTAGGGCCCTGAAAGGAGAATCTGGCAGCCTAGGAGTGGGAAATCCACCCACTGACCGCCGTGTGTGGAAAAAGATTGACGCAACTCCGATCTGCTTCTGAAAAATCAACGCACTGCAGCTTCGCAGTGGAAAATTGATGCTGGCCTGCAATGTGACCGTAAGATTGATGCCCCTCAGCTGGAGAAACAACATGCAGCATCGCTGACGGAGGCTGGTGAGATTGCAACCTGCACTGCGTGGTTTTCGGACCATCGTGCAGCTGAATTTCGGATGCAAACACCACTGGACGCGGAGGCTCAGCTGGGGATGGCCTCCCAACGTGAGAGGGGTGCCCGTCGCACCATGACCCCCCTGATGTTCAGGATCCTGGCGGAAGGGTATGCCCAGACTTGGGTCCCGTGCTCACTATGCCACCAGATTCAAGCTAGCCTGGCTGAAGAGGGGTGATACCCCGAAACCGGTCCCAGGATGCTTGTTTCTGGTCCAGGGAGGACCTGGCCTGGCAGTTCGGGCTGGTCTGTTCCCATAGGGAACAGGGTCAAGACTGATTTGCATATGGCTGGGCCCAAACTGGAATGGCATGGTGAGCAAAAAAACTGATGAATTAAACCCAGATCTGTGACTGGGGGTGAATGTTTGATTTGGTCTATATTCCGTCCATCAACTGTTGTTTTTGCATTTGTCACCCTAAGTGGGAAGGGTATGCCCAGACGTGGGTCCCGTGCTCACTATGCCACCAGATTTAAGCTAGCCTGGCTGAAGAGGGGTGATACCCGAAACCGGTCCCAGGATGCTTGTTTCTGGTCCAGGTAGGACTTGGCCTGGCAGTTCAGGCTGGACTGTTCCCATAGGGAACAGGGTCAAGACTGATTTGCATATGGCTGGGTCCAAACAGGAACGGCATGGTGAGCAAAATAACTGATGGATTAAACCCAGATCTGTGACTGGGGGTGAATGTTTGATTTGGTTTACATTCCGTCCATCAACTGTTGTTTTTGCATTTGTCACCCTAAGTGGGAAGGGTATGCCCAGACGTGAGTCCCGTGCTCACTATTCCACCAGATTCAAGCTAGCCTGGCTGAAGAGGGGTGATACTCCGAAACCGGTCCCAGGATGCTTGTTTCTGGTCCAGGGAGGACCTGGCCTGGCAGTTCAGGCTGGACTGTTCCCATAGGGAACAGGGTCAAGACTGATTTGCATATAGCTGGGTCCAAACTGGAACGGCGTGGTGAGCAAAAAAACTGATGGATTAAACCCAGATCTGTGACTGGGGGTGAATGTTTGATTTGGTCTACATTCCGTCCATCAACTGTTGTTTTTGCATTTGTCAGGATCCTGGCGGTGGCCTACCCGGAGTTGAATGGGTGCTTGAGGGCATCACAGCAGCCACAAGGGGGTGAGTACACTCTCATTCTGCTGACTTTGCGCACAGTGGAGGTGTCTGGGTGGAGGAGGTGGGCTGTGGGTTTCCCTAGGCCAGGGCGAGTTCCGTAGGCAAGGCCCCTCCGTAAGGCAGGCCATGTGGCACCCCAGCCCACCTCTGTAGAGTGCCTAGTACAGCTAGTCATGCCCCTGTGTCATCTATGTGTGCAGATGTCGTCCATAGCCTTGTAGGCAATTTCCAAGAAATTGAACAGTGGAGCCCAAGAGCGCGGCGTAGTGCAGGGGGCTTGTGTGTCTGTTTTGTCTGCCAACGGCAGCGGTAATGCATGCACTCAACATGTCTTTCTTCTGTCTTCCCCCCCCCTTTTTGTGGTCTCCCTGTTCTTGTGTGCATTAGCATCATTAGGCGGAGGAGCAGTGGCACAGGAGCACGAGGGAGCTGCATCCCACATGGCCCTGGAGGGCGACACTACGGAGTCAGAATTCACCAGTGGGACGGAGGGCGAGAGGAGCTCCAGGGCGGGGACAGGAGCTGACACCAGCGACACGGACTCGTCCTCTGATGGGAGCTCCCTTGTGGTGGCGGTAACATCTGTGCCCCCCCATCTACAGGTACAGCTGCCACCCCCCCTACCAGCACCACCCTCCCAGCAGCCCCTCAGCCTTTGCCCCATGCCCGCTCACCCAGGAGGGTGGGCATCATCTTCGCCCCAGGAGCCTCAGGCCCTGCCCCAGTCACCCCTGCTGCCCTCAGTGAGGAGGCCATTGACCTCCTCAGGTCCCTCACTGTTGGGCAGTGTACCATTTTGAATGCCATCCAGGGTGTAGAGAGGCAGTTGCAACAAACCAATGCATTCCTGGATGGCATTCATTCTGGTCAGGTGGCCCTTCACCGAGCTTTTCAGACTCTGGCCTCAGCACTGATGGCAGCCATTGTCCCCGTCTCTAGCCTCCCCCCTCCAACTTCCTCAACCCCGACCCAATCCCCTGTACCTCAGCCTATCCCAAGCACACCTACAGACCAACATGCATACACCTCAAAACCCAAGGGAAGCTCAGGCAAACATAAGCACCACACATCCCACAGGCACTCACGCAAGCATCACACACATGCAGACACACCAACATCCACTGCCTCCACTGTGTCCCCCTCCTCCTCGTCTCCCTCCTCCCTCCCAGTCTCGTCTACACTCACACCTGCATGCACTACCTCTACAGCCACTATGTTCCTCTCCAGCACACCCACCACCACACCCCACTCACGTGCAGTCACTGCCCCCACTACCATTCACACATCTCCTGTGTCTTCTCCCAGTGTGTCTGTGACGCCCCCTCCCAAGATACACAAACGCAGGCACACACCCACCCAACAGTCATCCACCTCACAACAGCCTCCAGCGCATGCACCTTCACCCAAAGTCACCAAACGTACACCTCCTACAGCCACCACCTCTTCCTCCACTCCCAAACCCCCTCCAGCTACCCATCCCAGTGTGTCCCAAAAACTTTTTCTGTCCAACCTTGACCTCTTTCCCACACCTCCCTACCCCGTCCGTCTCCTAGGTCCCGAACTAGCACCTCAGCCACAACATCTCCGGGACCAGTGGTGCCTGTAGTCACCGGAATCTGGAGTGCACCGGCCACCAGGGCAGCCAGTGTGTCACGGAGCCACAGCACAGACAGTCCCCCACCTGTGAAGCATCAGAAGATGGCCAGTGCCCGGCGGGAGAGGGGGAAGACTTCAGCCACCAAAGCCGCTACCAGGGGTCCCGGTGGGAGTGTGAAGTCAGCTGTGACACCTTCCAAGGTGGGGAAGGGACACAAGAAACCCAGCAAGTCTGGGAAGAGCAGCACGGCGGAGAAGACCGCCATCATTCCCGCTGCCCAGGAGGCCACCGCCAGCACCAGCTCAGCTGCCCAGGAGGCCACCGCCAGCACCAACCTAGCTGCCCAGGAGGCCACCGCCAGCACAAGCCCAGCTGGGCCATGAAGGACCGCCTGCAAAAGGCCCGCTGGGCCATGAAGGACCACCAGCAAAAGGCCCGTTGGGCCATGAAGGATCGCCAGCGCCAGCCCCGCTGGGCCATGAAGAACCGCCGGCAGCTGAGACCCTGCAATGGAGACCGCCATCTGAAGCACCGCTGAACAGGGCACGCCATCTGAATCACCGCTGAACAGGGCACCGCCATCTCAAGCACCGCTGAACAGGGCACCGCCATCTCAAGCACCGCTGAACAGGGCACCGCTATCTCAAGCACCACTAGCCCATGAGCTGCAGGGGCACTGACGCAACTGAGTCCGTCACGGGGTGAATGATGCACTCTGGGCACCATTCCCTCTCCAGAACCAGTGTAGACTGTCATCCACGACCTCTGTCCTTAACAGGATGAAGCACTCTGGGCACCATGCCCCCTCCAGAACCAGTGTAGACTGTCATCCACTACCTCTGTCCTTAACAGGATGAAGCACTCTTGGCACCATGCCCCCTCCAGAACCAGTGGAGACTGTCATCCACTTGTGAGACTGTGGCTTTGCACTCCCCAGGATATGGCAGTGGGCAACCCACCCACTGTAATGACTTGAGAGACTGTGGCGGTCATTCTGACCTTGGCGGACGGCGGAGGCCGTCCGCCAAGGTACCGCTGTCAGAACACCGCACCGGGGGATTCTGACATTTGCCCTGGGCTGGCCGCCAAAAGGCCGCCCGCCAGCCCAGGGCAAATCAACCTTCCCACTAGGATGCCGGCTCAGAATTGAGCCGGCGGAGTGGGAAGGTGCGACGGGTGCAGTTGCACCCGTCGCGTATTTCAGTGTCTGCTGGGCAGACACTGAAATACTTTTTGGGGCCCTCTTACGGGGGCCCCTGCCGTGCCCATGCCATTGGCATGGGCACGGCAGGGGCCCCCAGGGGCCCCGCGGCACCCCCTACCGCCATCCTGTTCATGGCGGGAGAGCCGCCATGAACAGGATGGCGGTAGGGGGTGTCTGAATCCCCATGGAGGATTCAGACGGGCAGCGGAAAGTCGGCGGTAGCCCGCCGGCTTTCCGCTTCTGGCCGCGGCTGTACCGCCGCGGTCAGAATGCCCGGCGGAGCACCGCCAGCCTGTTGGCGGTGCTACCGCCGACCTCTGCCCTGGCGGTAATTACCGCCAGGGTGAGAATGAGGCCCTGTGGCTTTACACTCCCCAGGATTAAACAGTGGGAAGACCACCCACTGTAGAGACTTGAGAGACTGTGGCTTTGCACTCCCCAGGATTGAACAGTGGGCAACCCACCCACTGTAGAGACTTGAGAGACTGTGGCTTTGCACTCCCCAGGATGTAACAGTGGGCATGTGGTCCCCTCGTGGAATTGGTGTTGTGCACTCAAGCGGCTGAGGTCTCCCCCCTTTACCTCCCCCTGAGGTGCCTGTTTTATTGGTATCTGATGCCCCTGCAGTGTTCTCTCCGTCATGGTCGGGGATCTTGTGTGGGCCTCGACCATACCGTGTGGCCCCAGTGTTCCACGGACTTTCTTAGTGCACTACCTGGACTACTATGCTTGGTATTTATTTTGTACATGGTGTATATATACATTTCTGCCTACTTGTTTTTAATATATTACAATGGTTACACTAATATTCTATCGTCTTTGCATTCTTCCGGGAGGTTTGGGGGGTGTAACTGTGATGTATTGATATGCATTTGTGTGTGTTGTAGTGGGTGAGGGTGGGGGTGTTGCGTGTGTGTGTCCGTTTTTTGCCTCCCCCTTCCCCTGTGTCGTAGGTGCAGTACTCACCGTGGTCTTCGCCGCCGGCATTCGTGCTCCTGGTAGAGGAGCAGGAAGACTATTGCAGGTAGAATTTGGAGTTCTGGTTCCATGGTGTCCTCGTTCCTCCTGGGGTGTGTAGAGGTGAGCGTTTTCCCTTCGAAATTCCTGTTTCCGATGTGTTTTTATCCTCGGTGAATCCGCCCTGGAAAAGGTGGCGGATTTGCCTGTCATAATAGTGTGGGCGGTACATTGTCTCCCGCCTGTCTGTTGGCGGTGACCGTTGCGCTGTTTGTTTGTACCGCCGTGGCGGTCGGAGTGTTAAAGTGGCTGTCTTTGTTGGCGGTTTCCGCCACGGTCGTAATTGCAATTTTTTTACCGCCGGCCTGCTGGCGGTTTTACCGCCGCTTTAACAGCGTCCGCCAGGGTTGTAATGACCACCTAAGTCATGGAAGCTCTAAATACTTGTATACATATTCTCCAAATCTTTGTGATACCAGGAAAAAAAATGCACTGAGAGTGTGTGTTGACCTCTGTAGCTTCAATCATGATTTTATTGTTGATTACCATGCCCAAAGATTCCTAAAGTAGTAGTCTGATATGTCTCAGTGTAATTTTTTTTCCAAATATCTCTTTATTGATTGTTCACATTACAATAGCCTCTGACAATCGCATCAATAATCAACAGCAATGAAGCGCATAGAAATCCCCTTATCAACTTTCCCTCAATATAGATATCATGGGGGGAAATATACAGTGAATCCTAGGCAGATGCCTAGGTATATGAGCTTCGTATCACTAGAGCTAACCAAAAAAGAAAAAAATTGTTGGTATGGTAATTGAGCTTACAAGGTAACAAGGGACTTCCTTATGAGACAGAAGCCCACCCCATTACCCAACCCGGTGTGCTGGAGCTTTTCTTTTGCAGCATCCCTGTTGTGAATGTCATCTGTGCAGTAAGCATGGAAGGCTTGATGTCCCTGTGTATGGCTGTACTACCCATCACTGGTGTCATCTCTAGGAGTAACTATTGACCAATGGAAGGTCAAGCCTGGGCCTCCAGGAGCTTCCCATGAAAGTACCCTCCAGTTGGCCTATCATGAAATCATGTATCCAATTTGATGATAAATGCATCCCCAATAGTTATCCCCATTGCATGCCCACTCTGTCAGCGTGTGTTGCGAATGGTGGACTGCTCTGCTACAACTACTTTTTCAGGTCTCTCAGCCATTGTATCACCAATGGGGGCTGCAAAATCTTCCAGCTTATTACAAGGTATTGTTGATATAATACTAGTGCTAGGTCCGCCAACCTACACCCCAATTAGTTTTTTTTTGACCTGGGCATCCAGACCAAAATGCAGAGACCAGGGTCCAGACAGATCTCTTCCCACCAGGCCAGATAATTTCAATAGTACTTCTCTCCAAGCCTTCACTATTTTGAATCACTCCCACACCATATGATGAATGTGTGCCTGAGGTGCACCACAGCTGGGACATTGAGAGGACGCATTAATTAACATGTGTCTGATGTGCTCTGGGGAAGGTACATTTGATGCAAGTAAACTAACTGAATACATTTGTACCTAAAGTTGTGAGAAGTCTACTTGTTGTATGGACTGGTCGCAACTTACTGTTAGAGATTGTGCAATTTAGGCTTTGCATCCTGTTGTCTCTGATATCCTTGCCTTGCAGGGATGCAACAGCTGTGACTGCAGGGTACTATAAAGAGTTGTGATAGCTTTGCACCCACTACCATGCATAACCAGCCACTATAATGTATAACTACTGGGCGAATGGGCACTAATGTGCTGTATGCTGACCTGACCTGGCCCAATACTGTTGGAAATGGCCTTTTCTGCAGGGTCACCCCCAAACTTTTTGCCTTCCCCCTTCTCTTTTTCTGACCTCATTTTTGATGGCTTTAGGACTCTGCGCACTTTACCACTGCTAACCAGTGCTAAAGTGAATATGTTCTTTCCTTAAAACATGGTGACATTGGCTCATACCCAATTGGCTTATTTAATTTACTTGTACAGCCCTAGTCAAGTGCACTACGTGTCCCCAGGGCCTGTAAACTAAATGCTACTAGTGGGCTGCAGCACTGGTTGTGTCACCCACGAGTAGCCCCTAACCATGTCTCCGGCCTCCCTCTGCAGTGCCTGTGTGTGCAGTTTCACTGCCACATCGACTTGGCATTTAAAGGTACTTGCCAAGCTTTAAACTCCCCTTTTTCTACGTATGTCACCCCTAACGTAGGTCCTAGATAGCATATAGGGCAGGGTGCTATGTAGGTAAAAGGCAGGACATGAACATGTGTGTTCTAAATGTCCTGGTAGAGTAAAACTCCTAAATTAGTTTTTACACTGCTGTGAGGCCTGCTCCATTCATAGGATAGCATTAGGGCTACCCTCATATACTGTTTGAGTGGTACATCCTGATCTGAAAGGAGTAGCCAGGTCGCATTTAGCATGGTCAGAAGGGTGATACAAAATCCTGCTTAATGGTGAGGTTGGATTTTATATTACTATTTTAGAAATGCTACTTTTTGAAAGTGAGCATTTCTCTACAATTAAATCCTTCTGTGCCTTCCAATCCATGTCTGGCTAGGTTTAGTTGGCAGCTCCCTTGGCATTCACTCAGACAACCCCAAACACAGGATGCTCAGTCACACTTGCATACATCTGCATATTGAATGGGTCTTCCTGGGCTGGGAGGGTGGAGTGCTTAACACTTACATGTCAAATGACAGTAGCCTGCCCTCATACAAAGGACTGCCACAACCCCTACTGGAAACTTGGCAGACATGATGGAACTGAAAGGGGACCTTGTGCACTTCTAAGCCACTCTTTGAAGTCTTCCCCACTTCAAAGGCAAATTTGGGTATTCAAGCAGGGTCTCTGACCCTACCAACTTAGACACATCTGAGGTAGACACTCTACTTCATCAAGACACTTCCTGGAGAAGAGAACCTGAACTAGAACCTGCAACCTGCCAAGAAGAACTGCCTGGCTGCCCAAAGGACTCACCTGATTGTTTTTCTAAGAAGGACTGCTGCCTTCCTGTTGCCGTGCTGCCTTGCTGCTCTCTGGCTGTTGTGAGAAGTGCTCTCCAAGGGCTTGGATAGAGCTTGCCTTCTGTTCCAGAAGTCTCAGGACCACAAAGACTTAATTCTTGCAAGAGAACTCCCTGTGCAACGGAAATCAATGCACAGCCAGCAAGAAACAACGCACAGCCTGCATCATCTTGCTGAGAAAATCACTGCACGCTGAACCGGAACGATGCAGCCTGACTTCCTGAGAGGAATCGACGTTGCGCCTGCCGTGCGGTAGAAATTTCCACTCAATGCCCCTCGTATCGATGCAGCCCCTGTGACTTCTTCCTGCAAGCACCAGATTTCAACAAATCGTCCCCGGGGCATCTGAAAACCCCGCAACCCGAAGAGGATCCCAGTCTATGAGCCGGAAATCGACACAAAGCCTGCCCTGCGTGTAAACTCAACGAAGCCTCTTATGTGTGCGCTGTAAAAATCGATGCACACCTCCCCGTTTTCCACGCAGCTCCTCCTCTGCTGTTCCTTGCGGAGATTTTGAACACAAAAACGGTACTTTGTGCTTGCAAGAGACATTTGTTGCGTTTAAGAGACTAAAGACACTTTACATTATTTTTACAGTGATATCTCAACATATACTTATTGTATCTTGATCGTTTTGACCTGCATTTATTCAGATAAATATTATATATTTTTCTAAACACTGTGTGGTGAATTTTGGTGGTGTTCTACTGTGTTATTGCATGGTTTATTGCACAAATACTTTACACATTGCCTTCTAAGTTAAGCCTGACTGCTTAGTGCCAAGCTACCAGAGGGTGGGCACAGGATAATTTGGATTTTGTGTGACTTACTGTGGTACTGAAAATTCTGGACCTGTGTTATAAACATCGTCGTATCACAACGATTTTGGTATTAGCAGACCGAGAATGATTAGAATAGTATGCACAAGCATTGTATTCATATTCGGGTAACGAAATCACCCGAATATCAGAGTTTCCGTCCTGAACCCTCGTGTTCCATTTAAACGTCAGCCATTTTGTGATTGCCCTCACATAGGCCAATGTCTAATGCCGAAAACGAGTCTGAAGGACACGTACATCTTTGCTGACTCCTCTGTGACCTGGGCAAGCTGACTCCACTGCCTGAAGCCAAACCTGTTCGGCCAGTTTCTTTCCCAGTGGCCGAATGAGATTAGTATCAAGGCACAACACATCATAAACCTATCATCACACACAAACCATGCCTAATCTTACACACACCTGTCCCTGTTTCTTTCTTTATGACTTGCTTTACAAGGAGGAGGTGCCCGTTTATATTGGGGGTCCGTCGATATCTGATGAAAGTACTAAGCCTTGCCGGGTAATTGATTGAGGGCTGGACAAACTGGAATATGGGCTTGTCATCATAACCCTGCTATTTCTTTGTAGTGAAAATATGTGAATGGTCAACTGTAAAATAAGGAATGTTTGCCTAAAGCATAATATTTTGTATAAAAGAGAAGGTTAGCTTTGAAAAGAGAGTAGTCTCCTGAGAATATACACTGTGTTGTACTTCTAGGATACCTGTTACTGGCTGCAGCCAATAAAGAAGATCTTTGACTTCACCAAGAAGACTCTGTGTTTCTGTAGTCTGAAACAGGAAGGACTCGAAGTCTTAGGGTGTGTTCCCTGGCACCACTGGGTTCTGAAAAACCCAGTACTTCAGTTGGCGCCCAACGTGGGGCGATTTCAGCGGTACCAGTCCAAGCCAGAGGTTCGTGAGGAGCTTCGTGTGAAAATTCTGGAGGGAGGCCGCCACTTCATCGACCCCTGTATGTCGACGTGGTCCGAAAGTCTTTGCTGCGAGGTTCCCCGCTTCCTGACGGCTACGAAGGACTGCTGCCCTGACTATCGCCCTGTCTTGGACCCTTGATGATTTGGTAGAGCGAAACGATAAACGAGTCTTCTGGTGACGTCATCGATACCTCAGTTAAGTATAAGTGGAGCGTCTCCCAGTCCTTAGTTTGGTTCTTAGTTTGGTATCCCCTTGGGATCTTTGATTTGGAACTTGCAAGTACCAAAGCCGAGGGATTTGTGTATTCACGAGACTATCGTATTCGATAATCCTTTGAAGTTTGACGCTAGACTTGAGAGCGAAGATGCCTGGTCTTAGCAGACATGGAAATTTGTTTTGTCTTGGTTATAATAGGGATTCCCGATTGGAGGACTCGTGTCCGGTTCCTCCGATTGGAACTCCAACCTATGAACTATATGTGAAACATGGCATAGGCCCCATCATATATAATGAAGTATGGATCCGATACACCAGGAAAGATGGAGTTTTAAAATGGCCCCAATATGGTAGTTTTGACACAGAGATTCTGAATAATCTGGAGGTTAAACTTTTTAAGAAGAAAGCCCGGCCGGCGATGTTTGACTCTTTCCGCCTATGGCGTAAGGAAGCCAAACAGAAGGAAATTAAATTAGCAAAGAGAAATAAGAGGGAAGAGGGTATCTCGATAATGCAAGCTGCCATGCAGTTTAAAGATGATGGAGAAGAACAGATGAATGAGCAGTTGCACAGGCAACGTAAAATGGTGACCGATAAATGTTATCCAGTTTTTCCGCTTCTTCAGCAAGATGCAGCAAAAGAACTTGAGAAAGATCCTTTAATGTCACACTTGTTGAGTTCGCCACCCCCTTATGCGCAGAATGCTACAGCACCTCCGCAACCTTTAGCTGTGCAACCTCCGGTTATTGTGCCTCAGGTTCTTCCACAGCCGCCAGCTCCTTTTCAGTTGGCTCCTACTACTATGGCGCAGCCCCTTCAAGGGCCGCCGACTTCGCTACCTGCTCCATCTGTACCTCCTGCGACTTTATGTACTACATCGACTGCCTCTTCTGGTGTTCTTCCTGATACTGCCTCTGCGTCTGCTTCTGCGTCTGCCTTGCCTCCCTCTGTTTTTCCTCCTGTTCTTTCATCAACTTCTCCTTCTGTCCGACAGAGAATGACAGATACTGTTGCCAGCCTTATAGTTCCTCTCTTTGGGTCATCTGGTGTGACCCCAGATTCGGAGCGTAAGCAGTCGCGTAGTCAACTGCCTAATTCTCAAGAGAGAGAAATGTTTGACCGCATGGCGCGTAAATGGGTTGTTTACCCTTTAAGATACGATGTAGAGTCTGTTATGGATGTCTTCCGTCAATGGGAAGCACCAAAACAAAGATACGTTTTTGAGAAAATGTGTGCTTTCCTTTGTGAGGAATTAGAGGATAATGATTTGGAAATAAATCCGCCTGATTTGTGCCGTGTACGGTTTGAGTTTGCAAAGGGCACGATTGTGGGTTCGGATGTTGAGACAGCAGTTGCGACGTTGTTGTCCTTTAGGAATAAGGATCCTTCTCAGTCATTGTTCCAACATGACTCCTCTGTTAAAAAAAAGGTGCAACAGTACTCAATGAGAGAAGTCCCTCCGGTATGGAAGGACGCCGTTGCGGCTGATGTTGCTAATCAAATTGATGCTGTCCCAACTCATTTTTAGCGTGTTTGGGTACATGTTCCGTGGAAGGGAGCTGAAGTTTTAGCCCTTAAGCAGACTTTGCCTGATCCCCGTAAAAACCCTGCAAGGTATTATAAGGAATTATCACAGACTGCAGACTCATGCATTATGAATTTAGCCGACATAGACATGTTATTTGGGAATGTTGTTCCACAGCCTTTGTGGGGATTGATCCGCCATACAGATCATGCACAAGAGTTAGGTGATTCATGGGCTAATATTAGTGCTGCAAATGATAGACAAGTTGGTGGTGCCAAGCCTGAGCCTTTGGTAGCAGAACTGCCTGCTAGGATCATTACTTACATGAAGACTTTAATGCCTGCGATGCGTGTGAATTGGGATAAATTGTCTGCGTGTAAGCAGAAGAAAGATGAAACAGTGTCTGATTTCTTCACCAGGTTTGAGGAAACGTTTATCAACCACAGTGGTCAAGATATGAGTACAGAAGGTGGTCAACGGTTGTTCGTCGACAAGTTTGTGCACAATTTGCTTGCCGAGCTGTGTAAGAAATTGAAGGATTCAGAGAGTTCTTGGGCCGTTTCCTCTTCAGCACAAATATTGGCTACTGCACAGTACTACGAAAATAGGGATAAAGATGAGAAGGATAGAGCAGACAAGAAAACTAAAGAATTAAAGACGAAGGTTCTTTTACAACAGGCGTATCCGCCACGTGGTGGTCAAAGTAACTATCAGCAACCTCAACAGTTCCAGAGAAACTCGCAAAGGTTCGAGTTTTCTCAACCACGTGTTCCTGTAGGTCCCAATCAGTGTTCATATTGTAAAGAAGAGGGTCATTTCAAGTATAGTTGTCCTATTTTGTTACAGCGTACGAATGGTGCTTCTGGCGCAAGAGGTCGAGGTGTTCAACAAGCTCCTAGAGGACGTGGAAGTTTCCCCCAGAACACGCGTTCCTTTCCGTCTCAAAACTCAATGAATAGTTTTGACCAGCAACATAACGCGTCTGGTAGGACGGCTCAGTGCTATGCTGACGACTACTATGCAGAAGATGAGAATCTGGAAGGTAATAATTGCTAGGACAGCCATAGACGAAGAGAGGGAGTTTTTTCAGTTCCAGTGGATCAGAATGGACCTTATGTTAAGGTGATTACCTCAGGTGTGTCGGAGCCTTTTCTGTTAGATACTGGTGCTACAAAGAGTTCTATTATGCACTCAAAACTCCCTGGCGCACCTTTGTCTGGCAAGATGAATGTTTCAGTAGATTTTCTGGCGCCCCGGTTAGGAACCCGATTTCTAGTCCTATGTCCCTTTCTGTTGGACCTTGTGAATTGGAAGCACCCCTTATTCTGACGACAGGTTGTGGTGAAAACTTGTTAGGATTGGATTTGTTGAAAAGATTGTATGCAACATTATACTGTTCTCCTTCGGGAGTACAACTTACACTGGGTAGGAAAATGGTCTCTCCAATGAATTTGTCGAAGGATAAACTTCCGACCGAATTGTCGTTTCTTCCTGATACCATTTGGGCTACTGGTCCTAATGACGTGGGTCTGTTGGAAATACCGCCTTATGTTGTAACATTGAAAGCCAATGTTAAATTACCACGCATTCAACAATACAAGATCTCTAGTGAAGGTGAAAAGGCGTTGCTAGCGATCATTTATGATTTAATTGAAAAAGATGTAATTGAAGAGACAAGAGGCAACGTTTGTAATAGTCCTGTTCTGCCTGTTTTGAAACGTACTGACCTCTCTAAGCCACCTGTTTACAGGCTTGTGATTGATCTTAGAGAGGTAAATAAAATAGTTGTGCCACAGTTTCCAGTTGTTCCTGATATCACTGCCATATTGACTATGATTCCAGCTTCCGCCACCTGGTTCTCGGTGATTGACTTAAAGAATGCTTTCTTCAGCATCCCGATTGCAGAGGAGAGCAGGGATATTTTTGGATTCAGTTTAGGAGGCCGAAGTTTCCGCTTTAAACGCGCTCCACAAGGCTACTGTGAAAGTCCATCAATATATAGTCAGGCTTTAAAAACACAGCTTGATGCAATTGTTTTACCTGACGGCGCTACCCTTATACAGTACATTGATGATTTGCTAGTCGCTACAGATACTGAAGAGATTTGTAAAGAAGCCACCTTGTTGTTGTCGCGTCATTTGTCTGATTTACATCACAAAGTGTCCCTTTCAAAACTGCAATATTGTCGACAAGAAGTGACCTACTTAGGTCATCTCTTATCGAAGGAGGGAAGGAAACTGACCTCAGAAAGAATTCAGGCAATTGCAAAATTGAGTGTGCCAAAGACACAGAGAGAAGTACGTGCTTTCTTGGGCATTACATCATACTGCAAACAATGGATACCGAATTTTTCTTTGCTGGCCAAACCTTTGGTAGCATTGACCTATAAAGATACACCAAACCCCGTTCCGTGGTCAGAAGATTGCGTAATGCATTGTGTTCGGCTCCTGTGTTGGGTACCCCTGACTACAGTAAGCCCTTTACACTGTATGTTCATGAGAAAGAGGGTTGTGCATTGTCAGTGCTGACACAGTCTTTTGGAGACAAGCAGCGCCCATGTGCATATTTTTCGTCGACTTTGGATCTGGTAGCTAAAGCATTGCCGAGTTGCTTGAGAGCCACAGCGGCAGCAGCTGTTTCTATTCGACAGTCTGCTGGGTTAGTGATGAATAATATGTTGATTGTGATGGTTCCACATGCAGTGGACACGTTGTTAAACAGGACCAAGACACAGCATTTAACTAGTGCTCGATTGTCAGGTTACGAGTTGACACTGTTAGCGAGTCATGTGCACATAAAGAGGTGCAATACGTTGAATCCAGCCACGTTATTGCCGATTTCAGTAGAGACAGATGATGTTGAACAACATGATTGTTTTCTTAGGACAGAAGAAGAAACGAAAGGGAGAGTAGATCTTAAAGATACTCCTCTTGTAAAGTGTGATGGTACCTTATGGTTGGATGGTTCATGCTTCAAGCTTCCGAATGGTGATACGACTGCAGCATATGCTGTCACAACTTTGCATACGATTGTTGAAGCTGCACGTATACCACATAATTCAGCTCAAGCAGCAGAGCTGATTGCACTTACGAGAGCGTGTGTGTTATCGAAAGGAATGAAAGTGACCATATATACCGACAGCCAGTATGCGTTTGGTGTGGGCGATAGTTTTGGACGATTGTGGAAAGAACGTGGATTCCTGACTTTGCATGGAGCTAAAATTCAGCATGGTCAGTTGGTGAATGAGCTTCTTGAGTCACTGACCTTGCCATTACAAGTTGCGATTGTGAAATGCAGTGCACACAAGAAGGTTACTGATGATGTCGGTCGTGGCAATGCATTTGCTGACGAAATCGCAAAAGAAACAGCAAAAGATGTGATGAATCGAATGTATGTTGCAGGCCCCGCAAGATGGGTTGGTGAGGTTGGAATATGTGAAGATACGATAGAGGGTGTGAAGTCTCTTCAAGATGAAGCTTCAGAGAAAGAGTTGAGTGTGTGGAAAGAAAGTACGGGTAAATTGGATGAAAATGGTTGTTGGGTTGACTTGTCAGAACATCAGCGATGGTTGTTACCCGATGCGTATGTGCTTGCAGTGGTGACAATGGCTCATGGAATGGCCCATATCAGTGTGAAAGGGATTTGTAAGTTGTTGGCTCCAGTATGGTAAAATGCTGGAATTCCTAAATGTGCAGAGAATGTGGTCAAGAATTGCATGGTGTGTCTGAAATATAATCCTGGTAGGGGAACCCCAACTCCAGCTGGTCATTTTGCGCATCCAACGTATCCGTTCAAGGTTTTGCAGCTAGATTTCATCCACATGGAAAGGTGCAACAATCTGAAATACGTACTCGTTGTTGTTTGTGCTTTTTCAAGATGGGTAGAAGCATATCCCTTAAAAGACAACACTGCCTTATACACAGCTAAAGCCCTTGCTAAAGAATTCTTCCCTAGGTTTGGAATGCCGAGAATGGTCTGGAGTGATAATGGGAGTGAATTTGTGGGTCGAGTGATGAAAAAAGTATGTGAAGGGCTAGGTATCCAGCAAAAATTCCACGCTGCAAATCACCCCCAATCAGCTGGACTAGTAGAGTGCTATAATGGCACGCTAAAACTGAAGTTGGCAAAGATACAAGCAAGCTCTGGTCTTAAATGGCCTGACGCTCTGCCTCTAGCACTCCTATCAACAAGAATGACTGTGCATTCGCGAGTGGGACTTAGTCCCTATGAAATTGTGTTCGGCCGCCCGGCCAACATATGGGGAGTGCCAAGACCAACAAAATTCAGTGAGATCGAACACCCTGTACTGCTTGATTATTTGTATGAATTGACAGCTAAATTGCGTGTTCTACCCCAACAGGTTCACGATACTCTGCCTCAGGTCTTTGAAGCTCCAGGACATCTTATCGATCCTGGATCATGGGTGCTGGTCAAGAACTTCCAGCGGACAAAGAATGACCAGCCCCGTTGGACCGGCCCCTACCTCGTCCTTCTCTCAACAAGATCAGCTGTTCGAGTGGAAGGGAAAAAGAACTGGATCCACGGCGTACACTGCAAGAGGGTCCCTTTTCCTCTACCGCACGACCGATGGGTCCAGGAGGGGATCGCTGACTCTGAGACTGGGACTGTGCCTCGCTTTTTGCCATTTAGCGATGCACGTGTAAAAGGAACAATTTCTGAACAAGAAAGTCACAATAATTTGCAAGAAGCTGTGCCACCGTCAATTCGATTGAACACTACAGAGCCTGAACTTTTGTTCCAGAACCAGACAGTACCTGGAAAAAGCCGTTATAATTTGAGACCAAGAACTAAGGACAAATAATTTTTTTCCCGTTCCTTTGCTATTTTTTTTAAAGTGCGGCTCTCTCATCTGAGAAACTTTCTTATTTTTGTTTTTTTCTTTTCGAACCGCCATCCGGGTTCAGCTGTAGGGTCGTGGTTGCCCAAGTCTTTGGAGTGCAGCTGAAGACGTTAGGTTGACAGTTCTGGTCGGTCTAAGGGAGTTGCCCTGGACTGACAGAAGCATTCCCTAGCATAGAACACCCTACCACCACGAGCAGCAATTAGAGAGGATGGAGGTTTTCAAGAATGAGAGACCTGCCAGACAGTTGGACTTTAAAGCCAGAATGGGTATAATAATGACAAAGAAACGATTTTTGATATTATGTATTTTCATGTTGCTTAGTGTAATGACGTTTTTAATAGGATATGTTTTATTCTCTTTTCAAGTGACATTTGCACCCATTACACAGCCCATACCTCCTTCTACTGTTTCCTCGCATTCTTTTCACCCCCTGCCTGAACACGAGTCTGCTAGAAGATTAGAATTTGTCAACAATTCATTCATTCAGCTTCTACACCAACACCAATTAGTAGTGAACACAACTAACTGTTGGGTGTGTGGTCTTATGCCTCATACTACTGATAAAGGTATCCCTTATCTGGTTCTGCCTTTCAGCCATAATGGTTCTGTGTGGGCATATAGAACGGTGTTCATATACGCGTATGAAGCCAACCCCCTACGTTCTGTGAAAGATAATCCTAAGAATAGTGCTGTAGCTAAGGGTATAGTAGATATGATTAGGGAAGATATTTCCTATGAGACTATCCAGAGAGATGAGACACTAGCATATATTGGATGGAACATAACAGGATATGGAGTTACTCTGAGTGGGAACCAGCGAGCAAAGAGATCCTCCCCGATTTGGATTGTACCCCATCAGGGTCACCTATGTCTGCAAGGTAATGGCAAGAATCCCAGAGCTCAGTTAGGGAAAAGTATCTGCACTTAAACATATGTTTTTGCATCTCAGACTTCTCCTTCGTTCTTAGCAGCTAAGGGTACCTATTTCATCTGCCATAATAGAGCCTATACATGGTTGCCCCCTGACTTCTCAGGCACATGTTTTGTTTCGTTCCTGTTACCTCCCACCTACACGGCCACAGCAGATTACCATAAGACAAGGATAGTTAGAGGTGTCATAAGTAAAGAAGACACTACAGGACAAGAATTTGGAGATTTCGCAATGGGTATTCTGCCGTTTTGGGGTTCTGTGGTTAACAGCAGGAACATAAGGCAATTGACAAAGGTGGTTGAATCCACGGTAGTTGAAACCGCCGGTGCCCTTGGTAATTTGACTGCTGAGCTCCAGTAGGATCGCCTTATGACTCTTCAGAACAGGGTCGCATTAGACGTCATACTTGCAGACCGAGGTGGGGTATGTAAAGTGATCCAATCAAGTTGCTGTGTTTTCATCCCAGATAACGCTCCGACAGTCTACCAGGCCATTTCCAAACTGCATAAGATCTCCGAATCTATTCACATGGATAAAGGAGATTGGTCATTGATGGGGTGGTTCTGGGAGCTGATATCCGCCTGGGGATGGAAGACTCTGGTAGTCATTGGGATGATCTTAGCCATTCTTTTCCTGTGTGTACAGTGTGCTCCTGCAATATGTGGCCTCTGTGCTACATCGTGTGTAAGGAAACCTGTATCAAGGGACGAGCTAAATAATAGGATGATGCTACAGCAACATCTCAACGACTTTATGAATATAGACCTGGACTCAGATTAGCGTGAGTATAGGTTATTGCCTATGTAAGGGCAAAAGGAGGGTCTGTGGTACTGAAAATTCTGGACCCGTGTTATAAACATCGTCGTATCACAACGATTTTGGTATCAGCAGACCGAGAATGATTAGAATAGTATGCACAAGCATTGTATTCATATTCGGGTAACGAAATCACCCGAATATCAGAGTTTCCGTCCTGAACCCTCGTGTTCCATTTCAACGACAGCCATTTTGTGATTGCCCTCACATAGGCCAATGTCTAATGCCGAAAACGAGTCTGAAGGACACGTACATCTTTGCTGACTCCTCTGTGACCTGGGCAAGCTGACTCCACTGCATGAAGCCAAACCTGTTCAGCCAGTTTCTTTCCCAGTGGCCGAATGAGATTAGTATCATGGCACAACACATCATAAACCTTTCATCACATACAAACCATGCCTAATCTTACACACACCTGTCCCTGTTTCTTTCTTTATGACTTGCTTTACAAGGAGGAGGTGCCCGTTTATATTGGGGGTCCGTCGATATCTGATGAAAGTACTAAGCCTTGCCGGGTAATTGATTGAGGGCTGGACAAACTGGAATATGGGCTTGTCATCATAACCCTGCTATTTCTTTGTAGTGAAAATATGTGAATGGTCAACTGTAAAATAAGGAATGTTTGCCTAAAGCATAATATTTTGTATAAAAGAGAAGGTTAGCTTTGCAAAGAGAGCAGTCTCCTGAGAATATACACCGTGTTGTAATTCTAGGATACCTGTTACTGGCTGCAGCCAATAAACAAGATCTTTGACTTCACCAAGAAGACTCTGTGTTTCTGTAGTCTGAAACAGGAAGGACTCGAAGTCTTAGGGTGTGTTCCCTGGCACCACTGGGTTCTGAAAAACCCAGTACTTCATTACCCTGACTAGAGTGAGAGTTCTTGCTTGGACAGGAGATAACCAGACATTTCTAATAAATACCAAATCTCTCAATCATGTTCGGGAACACTCACAGTTTGCCAGTTAATACATATCCCCTTACTTGGGAAATGCCATCCTGAGTCCATGGTCGCATGTCAAATTTTATTGGAACCACGTTACTTGCTGGGAGCACCCACACTGGTAAATGTGAAGCATACATTTGCAGACTGCCCTCAGCTCTGCATATTTTTCCCAGCAAGCCTTGGCAACTCTGTGAAGGTTGGCTGTCCTTGGTGTCAGAGGGCGAGGCGAGAAAAATCAATGAAGAATCCAATTGTGTCGTAAAGTATGTACTGGTTCCTTCCCTTCTGGGCCATTCTCAGCCCCTATCTACCTCATGGGCCATTGAAGGTGCCCTGCTGCATAATACCACTCACAGATCGGGGCACCCAGGCTTCCCTCTTGCAGTGGAAGTTGCATCATGTAGAGTGCTACTCTTTTCTGCTTTTCACCCCACATGAGGTCTGAGAGCATGATATGGAATTCCTACAAAGAAGGGCCTTTTAAGCACCAAAGGAATGACCAAGAGCCAGTAGAGTAATTGTGGGATGGTCAACATTTTAGGTAAAGCCACCTGGCCTGATGGGGAGAACTCAACAATGCATCACAACACTATTGGTTGTCTCATCAATGACAGCACCCTTCCCAGGTTTTCCCTCAACAAATCATCCTCATCATGATTCAAAATTTCCCCTCGATATTTGGAGGTATCATCATCCCAAACCAGCCCAGTGGGAGGGAGGGCTGCTCTGTCCAGTATCAGATACTTTTGTGGAAAAAAACAGGATTTGGCCCAGTCAGTCTTGTGCCACAAGAATATGGCAACGTTGTCTAATTCAGCCATTAACATGGTGAGAGAGACACACACGAGGGCGTCCCCTCAAATAGTAAGATGCATGTCATTCTCTCCCTGAAGGAATCCCCCAATTTGGTCCTCCCTGGCATAACAGTCACACGAATGGTTCCATCACCAAAATGAATATAATGGGAGAAAGAGGAAATCCCCGCTCGATGCTGTGAGTAATCTCGAATCCCTTTGAGATAACCTGACCAATTTGCATTCTGGCTCTTGTACAGTGGCATCCACCACAGAAACTCCAGTGATAGACTTAGCTTCTTAAGTACCACCTGTAGGTAAGGCAACCAAGCTTGTCAAATGCCTTTTCAATGCCCAAAAACACCACTACAGCCATCTTCCCTTCCACTCCGTCCACATCAATCAGGCTAAATAGTCTCCTTATTTTCATGAAGGTGTCACAGGCAGGAATAAATCCATTTTGATCTGCATGGCTCAGGAGTCTGTTGACCAAAATGCGACTCACGGTTTTATAGCCCTGATTCCCAAGCGATAGAAGTTGGTAGGAACGGACACCCAAGTGATCTCTTCCCTGCTTGGCCAACAAAATGATCAGTGCTTCCCTCATGAACCGTGAAAGTTTCCACCTGCACAGAGCTGCATGAACATGGACAACATACTAGCCAGGGAGGCTTTGTACATTGCATAAAACTCTGCAAGCAGCTAATCTAAGTCAGGCATCTTGGTCAGTGTAAAGTGCATGATGACTGCATCAATTCCTCCTTCTGTAACCATTTATCCTGCACCTTGCATTGTAGCAGACTTGTCATAGCAGTGGAACTACTGCTCACGTATTCAAACAGCAGCTTTGAATCAATGTCCCCGGCTGAAGCATAAAGCATTTGATAGTAAACGATAAATGTTTCAAAGACATCCTCCAGCCAGTCCCTCCAGCCTGTTAAGTATACAGAGTCAGGACTCTGATGGTGCCAACAGAAGCTCTGCCAGCATCAATCAATCAATCAAATAATTTCTTAAGCACACTACTCACCCGTTAGGGTCTCAAGGCGCTCTGGGGGGGGGGTTACTGCTCAAAAAGCCATGTCTTTAAGTGCTTTCTGAAAGATAGGGGGTCCTGGGTCTTGCGTAGGTTGGTGGGGAGGGAGTTCCCGGTCTTGGCAACGAGGTAGGAGAAGGATCTTCCACCGGAGGTGGTGCGTTAGATGCAGGGGACTGTAGCGAGGGTGAGGTCAGTGTAGAGGAGCTGTTGAGTTAGTATGTAGAAGTTTACTTGTTGGTGGAGGTAGGCCGGTCCAGTGTCATGGAGGGCTTATGGGCGTGGACGAGGACTTTGAAGATGATCCTTTTGCTGATGGGCAGCCAGTGTAGGGATCTGAGGTGGCTGGAAATGTGTTTGTGGCGAGGGAGGTTGAGGATGAGACGTGTGGCTGCGTTTTGAATTTGCTGGAGTTTTCTTTGAAGTTTGGCTGTGGTCCCTGCGTAGAGGGTGTTGCTGTAGTCCAGTCTGCTGCTGATGAGGACCTGGGTGACCGTTCTTCTTGTTTCTAAAGGAATCCATTTGAAAGTCTTGTGTAGCATGCGAAGGGTGTTGAAGCAGGAGTTTGATATGGTGTTGATTTGCTGGGCCATGGAGAGGGATGAGTCTAGAACGATGCCAAGGTTGCGTGTGTGGGTGGTGGGTGTTGGGGGTGGTCCGAGGGTGGTGGGCCACCAGGAGGCCTCCCATGCTGTCTTTTTGGGGCCAAAGATGATGATTTCTGTTTTGTTTGAGTTAAGTTTGAGGTGGCTTGCTGTCATCCATTTGGCGATGTTGAGGAGTCCGGAGTGTAGGTTTATCTTGGTGGTGGCTGAGTTCTTGGTGAGGGAGATGATGAGCTGGGTGTCGTCTGCGTAAGAGATGATGGTGATTCTGTGGGGGCAGAGGATGTTGGCGAGGGGGGCCATGTAGATGTCGAAGAGGGTGGGGCTGAGGGAGGATCCTTGGGGGACCCTGCAGATGATCTTGGTGGCTGGAGACCGGAAGGGAGGGAGGTGAACTCTTTGAGTTCTTTCGGCGAGGAAGGAGGTGAGCCAGTCCAGGGCCCTGTGTCGAATTCCAGCGTCAAAAAGGCGTGCGCGGAGGGTCTGGTGGAATACAGTGTCGAAAGCTGCGAAGAGGTCTAAGAGGATGAGGGCGACGGTCTCGCTCTTGTCCACTCTGGTCCTTATGTTGTCTGTGCATGCGATGATGGCGGTTTCAGTGCTGTGGTTCTTGCAGAATCCCTACTGGGAGGCGTTGAGTATGTTGTTTTCTTCTAAGAAGTGAGACAGTTCGACGTTGACTATCTTCTCAGCAAACTTTGCAGGGAAGAGGAGAAGAGAGATGGGACAGTAGTTCGTGAGGTCTTCTGGGTCTGCTTTGGGGTTTTTGAGGAGCGCGTTGGCTTCGGCGTGCTTCTAAACATCTGGGAAGGTTACGGTGTCGAAGGAGCTGTTGATGACGGCGCGGAGCTGGGGAGCGATGATTTGGCTGGCCTTGTTGAAAATGTGTGGGGGGGGGCAGGGGTCTGTGGGGAGCCTGAATGGATGGAGTTCATGGTTTTTTCCGTTTCTTCGTCGTTGGTGGGGGTCCAGGTGTGTAGTTGGTTGGTGTGGGAGGGCGTTGAGTTGTTGGTCGAGTAGGTGGTGGTGATGGTGTGTGCTGATGCTGTGAAGCTGTTGTGTATGTCTGTGATTCTGAAGTGAAAGTAGTTGGAGAGGGAGTTGCAGAGGTTTTGCGTGTGTGGAGGGTCGATGGTGCTGGATTTGGGTTTGGTGAGTTCTTTGACGATGGCAAAGAGTTCCTTGTGTTGTGTGTGTTGTTGCTTATGCGTTCTTTGTAGAAGGACTGTTTGGTGGTCCAGATGAGCTGGTGGTGTTTGTGCATGGCTGTTTGAAGGGCAGAGAAATTTCTCATTGAGGGTTCTTGGTGCCAGGCTTTCTCAGGCATCAGACTTCAAAAGACAAGTGAGAATCCTGCCTGTCTTATCCCCTTCAGAATAGTGGCTCGCAACAAACTTCCTGTAGCCTAGACTACTGAAACTGCAAAAAATGTCGGAGTGCATGTTTGTTTGGGTCAACATTGTCCGCTGTGGAATAAAACATTTGATAGTAAACAGCAAACATTTCATAGTGTTTGTAATTGGGTCTCCACCTTTCCAATTAGGGACCACAATCCTAGCCAAGGCAAATCAATGACACAACATAAATTAGCCGGTCCGCACCATCTGGTATCCAGGTGGAGAGCAGGCAGGTCTGACCTAGAAGGCAATGTGTAAAATACTTGTGCAACACACACATACCATAACCTAAGGAAGCACACCTCAAAAGAGACTCCACATGGAAGTAGAAAAATAAGGCTTTTTTATCAGGTTAATCTAAACCCAACACAATATAGATCCAACTCAGAAATAGCAAGATATTTGCTTTTGTAGACTTAAAAATGAAACAGGGTTGATGAGTAAATGCAGAGATCAAAGGGTTGGTGCAGGATACTCCTCAGCACAGGTGTGTGATGTTTTTATGGACTTCGGTACTGTACAGGTTGTGTTCCTCTTGGGGAGTGCTAGCAGATGTGTATTAATAAAAAATTATTAACGAATGTTCATATATTCTGAATAATGGGTTTGTGAAGGAAATTTAATAACGTAGAAAAATAATGCACACATTTGAAAATGTGATTACGAAGAGTGGCCACCAATGTTCACAAAGTGAACTTATTAGTGGATTAATACTGTGAAATGTTGAATATATTTTGAATAATGTAGTAATATGTCATATTAAAGGCTATGCATTATGTTTTAGCTTTATTAATTTTAGACCTTAACAAGTGTCTTGGCCTTCGTGCCAGGCCTCATGTCAAAGCTGTATTTCTTAACAATTAATAAATGGCTGTCCTAGAGAGTTAAACTGTGATTTCCATTTTGCATTGTTTAAATGTGCTCACAACTGAAGTTTCTCATGAGAACTTACTGTTAGAAGATGCTGGTCTTGCTAATGTAACATGTTGTGTGTAATGTGTGTGAGACTCACTTCCTCAGGAGGAGAACAATGGAGATGCTGACTGGAGTAGAAGCTGCAACAATATTGTTGTCTGACAAGCCGGATGATGAGGGCATTGTAGGACCATCAATCAACAACAGGTGAATGGAGTAATGGTAGAATTCATAGATTTGAAGTTTTATTGGATAAAGTGTGAACATGCGATTAACTGATTTAGGGATTTAGGAAGTAGTTTTAGTAGTTTTGATTTAACAACACTGCACAGTGAGAAGACAGACTCATTCCTGCCCATTTTGCATCTTGACAAGAGACGTGCTTAAAATTACTGCTTAAAGACTTTGCGTTTTCTGAACTTTGATGCTGAATCCTGATGCTTTTCTGATTGACTGATGTCCTGAGGATGAAGACTGACTCTGCTTGCTGATCCACATTGGGGATAGGTATTATGGATTGGAATGTTGACTATCATGTGTATTTGCTTTTCTTTTCTAGGGACCAACTGCCCTGTTTTGATAGGGCCACAGTTAGATGTTTTTCCAAATTAGTTTTACTAAATTATTTTGCATGAAGCCCAACATGCTGATTGTTAGACCTGACAGCCTTAGGGTTGTCACGCCTAACTTTTTGCCTGCATATGCTCTCTCCCTTTAAACATGGTAACATTGGATCACACCAAATTGGGCTATTTAATTTACTTATAAGTCCCTAGTAGAGTGCACTATATATGCCCAGGGCCTGTAAATTAAAAGATACTAGTGGGCCTGCAGCACTGATTGTGCCACCCACTTCAGTAGCCCCTTAACCTTGTCTCTGGCCTGCCAGTGCAAGGCATGTGTGTGCAGTTTCACTGCCAATTCGACTTGGCATTTAAAAGTACTTGCCAAGCCTAAAACACTCCTTTTTCTACATATGTCACCCCTAAGGTGTGCCCTAGGAAACCCCTAGGGCAGGGTGCTGTGTAGGTAAAAGGCAGGACATGTACCTGTGTAGTTTACATGTCCTGGTACTGTAAAACTCCTAAATTCATTTTTACACTACTGTGAGGCCTGCTCCCTTCATAGGCTAACATTGGGGCTGCCCTCACACATTGTTTGAGTGGTAGCTGCTGATCTGAAAGGAGTAGGAAGCTCATATTTAAAATGGCCAGAATGGTATTACAAAATCCTGCTGACTGGTGAAGATGGATTTAATATCACTATATTAGAAATGCCACTTTTAGAAAGTGAGCATTTCTCTGCACTTAAATCTTTTTGTGCCTTACAATCCACATCTGGCTGGGTTTAGTTGACAGCTCCTTGTGCATTCACTGAGACACCCCCCAAACACAGGATACTCAGCCTCACTTGCATACATCTGCATTTTGAATGGGTCTTCCTGGGCTGGGAGGGTGGAGGGCCTGCTCTCACACATAGGACTGCCACACCCCCTACTGGGACCCTGGCATATAGGATTGAACTGAAAGGGGACCTGGTGCACTTCTAAGCCACTCTTTGAAGTCTCCCCCATTTCAAAGGCACTATTGGGTATAAAAACAGGTCCTGTGCCCTACCACCTCAGACACTTCCTGAAGAAGATACCTGAACCAGAACCTGCACCCTGACAAGAAGAACTGCCTAGCTGCCTAAAGGACTCACCTGACTGCTTTCTGAAGAGGACTGCTATCTCGCTGTTGCCCTGCTTGCTGTCTTTCTGCTCTCTTGCTGTGCTACAGAAGTGCTCTCCAATGGCTTGGATAGAGCTTGCCCCCTGTTCCCTGAAGTCTCAGGACCAAAAAGACTTCTCTCCTGCAGCTGAAATCCTCATTCAGCGAAAATGTGACACACCGCCTGCCAAGAACAATGCACAGCCTGCTAGCGGTGAAAATTTCACCGTACGCTTAGTCCTGAATGATGCAGCCCGACTTCGCAAAAGAAGATCGATGCAGCACCAGCGACGTGACCGGAACTTCAACGCACAGCCCTACTGGATCGACGCAAGCTGACTCAGAGCAACGATGCCCGACTTCCTGAGAGAAATCGACGCAGCGCCTGCCGTGCAAAAGAAAATTCCACGCATCGCCCACCGGAACCAGCTGCTGTGACTTTGCTCTGCAAGTCCAAGATTCCACGCATTGTCCCCGGGGCATCTGAAAACCCCGCAACCTGAAGAGGATCCAAGTCCGCATGCCAGAAATCGATGCAACGTATTCCCTGCGTGGAAAATAATGATGCAAGTCCATGTGCAAAGGGACAAAACCGACACACACCCACCGTTTTCCACGCATCTCCTCGTCTGCGGTCCCTTGCGAGGATTTTTCAATGCAAACAAAGTACTTTGCCCTGCAAGAGACACTTGTTGTTTCTAGGAGAACTTAACACACTTTTTATTGCTTTTACAGTAATCTTTTAACTCTAGAGATGCTTGATACCACTTTCAGTGAATATCCCCACATTTGCTTATTTCATCCTTAATCGTTTTGACCTGCATTAATTCAGATAAATATTATATTTTTTTCTAAACATTGTGTGGTGTATTTTTGTGGATTTATATTGTGGTATTTTATGATTTATTGCACAAATACTTTACACATTGCCTTCTAGGTTAAGCCTGACTGCTCAGTGCCAAGCTACCAGAGGGTGGGCACAGGATCATTTGGATTGTGTGTGACTTACCCTGACTAGAGTGAGGGTCCTTGCTTGGACAGGGGATAACCTGACTGCCAACCAAAGACCCCATTTCTAACACTGATGCTAATCTGATGTTAGTTAAGGGTCCTCACTCTGAAATTGTGCTAAGAGAGAATAATGCATGATGAATTTCTCTGTTGAACTCAAATGTACGAAATTACTTTGACGCAATTGACTCTGTCACTATTTTGCATTGTAACCTTAGAATATGTTGTAGTACATGCTTTGATTAGATTACATTTCTTCCACTGCTTTGGACAGCCAGTATTGTTTCTGTATGTGTTTCATTTGATTTTGAGATTAATCTACTGTACATGGCCTTAGCATTGTTAATATAGGGAAATAAGTATTCTAACTTTTACTAAAAGGTGTGGTTATTCATGAATGAAAGGTCATGGTGCATGACAATTACTATTGCCATTGATTATTACTGTTATTGATGGTTGTTGATTATTGATATTGTGTATTGGTTATTGATTGTGTACAGGAGCTATGGTAAGAACATCTTAATTGCGAGTCAAAAGGTTCTTTGACCTATTTGCGTCTCCTTGTAAGTTTACTTATTAAGGCCAGACACGCTAACAGAGATGGCAGCAGAGGTAATGGTTAGTCTCCTTAAGAGCTTATCATAGACCTCCGGTACAGAGTAACATGTATTAACAGAGATGGTACGAGAGGCTGATGGTTTGTCTCCTTAAAAGCTTATCATAGATGTCCGGTACAGATTAAAAGGTGTTAAAAGTATTGGTAAAGAAAAGTGAAGGTTTGACTCCTTAAGAGCCCGTGAAAGATGTTCAGAGATAGTAACAGAGGTGAAGGTTCATTATTATTGAGATTTGGAGTTTGTTTTTCAATGATAGTGATTGGAGAGAAAATGATGTTCCCTTAAGCCCAGAAATGACTTTACCAGAATCCTGGAACCTGCTAATGGTTGATTGAGAATGTTCTCGGCGTTCTAGTGACAGAGTGAATGAAGTAGGTTGTGCTTGCAACGCTTATGCAATTCGCAGGTGAATTGTGGGGTTAGTAAGGGTTTAGGGAGTTTCCGTACTCCAAATGAAGTTATAGAAGGAGTGTGCATACTCTGCAGTGTAAGAGTAGGGAAGCTGTCGAACTTCACATGTGTGTGGCGCTTTGTGCTCAAAATTTTCCACGTGGTTGTTGATGTACGGACCCACTGTGGTCTAAGAATCCAGAGTATATTGAAAAGTGTATGAGACACTTGGTTTTATGTTGTAAACTGTCTGGTTTAGTAGGTTTATTGGGCTTGGTCAACGAGTCAGAGTCTGAGTTAAAGTGAGTGAAAAAAAAGGTTTGACCGAGATTTGGCGAGACCTATGTGCACCAAGAATGACCCATTAATCAGTTGAGAGTAAAACTTGCAGGTCGAATTTTGCTTGCGAATCTGGGAGACCGAGAAAGAAGGAGTAGCTGTTAGAGCGAGAGCCATCAGTGAAAAATCCGTAAGGTTTCTGAAGCGATTGTGTTACCTCTCCTGTAATAAACCAGCAGATTTGGGTTTTTAAATTTTTGATTTGTGCTAGCAATTTTTGCATTAGTTTGTGTGAGTCGAAATTTGGGGGGACAAGCCACAAGACCTTGTCAGCCGTAGTACTGGTGAGTGTGATGCCATTGGAGCCATGCTGGGATAGGTCGGTTAGTGAGAAGGGTCGCACACGGATTGGCAGCCGTCCGTGTGAGGCGATTGGTTGAGAAAATAGGTGAAAAGAATCTTGGCATTAAAAGTCACTGCCTGATTTGATTTTGAATAGCAAAAAGGTTGAAACATTTTTTAAAGCTTTAAAGGGTGCCTTAAGGGGAGATACATATTTTACAACAAGTATAGGCGAGGCCACATTGCCAGAAAGTACACCAACTTACATTGCAATGGAAGAGAAGGGTGTTGCACCATGTCTCTAGCTAAAGCAGTGGTGCAAATTGACAGAGAAGGATGGGAACTTAGCGTGTCCTACAAAGGGGACGTTAAGTTTGAGGGTTTTGGAGCATTTAAGGATGGTGCTATTTGAATCAAAGCCCCTTCCGAGACCAGCACAGTTTGAGGCATTAGCGATTTGGTAGCTAGTAGCCAGACAGCAACAGCAACAGAAATTTGAGAGGATGATGAGAAGGGCAGAAAAGACTTTAACAGAGGCAAGGTGAGACAGTGCTCAGAGAGTTTGGAGGATGAAGACTTTGCACGGAATTAAGTTGTTTCCAGCAATTACGCAGGACAATGAGAAGGAAGGAAGGAAAGCTACTAGGAAAACTAACAGAAGCCCATTTGAAAGCAGGGAGACAAGAAAGTCTTCAACAGTGGAGGAGGAATCAAATGATGATGAGTTTATTACACAGTTATAGAGAAATCGCCCACCACCATATACAGCACATGAGAGTGGTCCAAGTGCCAGTGCTGATCTGACAGCTCCAACACAGGTTAATGGGACAATGAGTTTGATGTAGGTTGATGCTAGCTTGACACAAAATGCGATGAAGAGTGGTCTTAATGTGCCTACTGCTCCTGTAGTACAAAATTAGGTGCAACCTCCACAGGTTCAGAGAATTTATCCTGATGTGCCTATTATGGAAACAACTTCGAGCTTAATGATGCCTACGGAACAGGTTTACCCGAGACTGATGTTGGTACAGACAGAACCTACTCCACTTTTACTGCCCCAAGTGAAGCCTCAGGTAATGTCAAGGTTTACTCCAGTTACAGGGACACATTCAGATGTGACTCGGATGAAGATTCACAATATGGGAGTTACTCTCCCACAGAGTGGAAGTGCCAGATCAGCCACAGAAGCTATATCACTACCAATTACTGTTGGTCCAGCCGTACCCTTATTTGCACAGAAGAAAACGACTGTAGGTGGACAGGGAGCCGTGTCCTGGAGTATCATGAGGGGAGATCATATTGAAGATGCTCTAATAGTCTCTCCTGTAGGACAGACTTTTCACGGATCAAGATCATTGTTAAACCTTAGTCCATTTGTAGAACTTCCAGATACTATGGCAGGGTCAAACGTTAACCAGAGTTTGAAATTATTGACACCGCAGACCCTGAATGCAGTTGCACAGCAGGTGCCACCAGTCCAAGCAAGTAACATTTCCCTACAAGGATTGACAGCTCAGCAGTTGACTGAGTGGTTTGACAAGCTGAATACCCCATAGAGTGCTCCTAAGGAGTATTTGAACTATACTAGGCTAAGCATGGAAGCAGGCGAACTCATTGAGGGAACTATGGGGGTAAACAGGTTAGAATCCTAACCAGAGTCAGATTTGAGATATTTGTGCCCGAAGATTACAAGAGAAGTGAGCAATGTGCATCAGAAATTAGCAGGCTTGCCAGAGAATTACAGCATGGAAATAGAGAAAACTAAGCATTTGAAAAGGAGTTACAGAGTAGAATTTGAGGCTAAAGATGTTGAACACATGAGATCTGGCAGAATGAAGGCATACCTTAAGGAATTGCTTCAAAGTGCTCAGACATGGGGGGCATTAGACAAATGGGAAGGCAGATGGGTAAAGAAGAGAGAAAAGAGAAAAAGGGATTCTGCGGATCTGACTGCAAATGTGCAGCAAGATAAAGATCGAGTGAAAAGTTTACCAATGAGAGAGATTCCAGGGGCAACTTTTGTCCATGTCCCTTGGAGCAAAAGTGACATTCTATCATTTACAAATGATTATTCAAAATTGCGAGAGAAGCCAGTGGAGTGGTATCAGCAGACAGACAGGATTGCGAAACTTGGCAAGTGTCTGTGGGAAGACTTGAACACATTACTAGAGATAGTGGTTCCAGATGATCTGTGGATTGAGTGTAAGAGGAGTGTAGATTGGCCAACAAGCGAACCGGAGAGAGACAAGAATATAGGTGCACCATCTCCTGAGGTAATGAAATATTACTGTAAGGTGATTGAATTCTTGAAAACGAGAATTTTGATTGGACGATTGACAGGACAGCTCAGGAACCAAAGGAGTCGATGCATGCATATTGTGAGAGATTGTTGCAGGCGTTTAAGCATTACAGTGGTACAGAAACAATTGTTGCGAAAGACATGCTCTATTTTGTGCTCAGATTTGTGGAAGGGTTGAGACCTGAAATTAGTCAGATGATTAAGAGTCACTTAATTTGCTGGCAAGCAAAGACGATTGAAGAGGTGTTGCAGTATGCGAAATTCTGTAGTAATGAGATTGAATTGAAGCAGAAAAAGTTGAAAGAGAAGGCGATGGTGATGCAGATTAAAGGAACGCAAACAGGAGTACAAGGGAATTTTCTGCAGCAGTTACCACAGAAGCAGCAAGCATGATGTTTCAGCCCCAGATGAGAGGTAGAGGTCATAGAGGAAATATGAATTGTGGTCCAGACTTAGGTACTGTATGACTTCATCATGATGTGCAGGGAATGAAAAAGTTATTGCCATGTCATGTTTGCGGAGCCATTGGACTTGGAAACGTTCCAATGATGGTGCAGGAAGGTGTCATTCATCAGAGTAATGACATCAACTCATTCCAGAACATGAAAGGACCGAGAGTGAGAGGTCCTAACCCAAATTTTCAGAATAATGTGAATCAAACGCAGAATTTTCAGCCCATGCAGCAGGTGCAAATGCCACGTGTACAAATGACACAGTTGCAGCCAATGCAACAGCAGGTTCCCATGGTACCTAGACAGCAAATTCAAATAACTCAATCCCCGATGGAACAGCAACAGATAATGCTTTCTTAACAGGTCACAGGTTAGAGGCTTAACCAAAGTCATAACATAGTGCACCAATTCCTGTCACATAGTGAGAAGGGAATAAATGATGATTGAACGAGTGACAGTTCAGATGAGGAGCGCTGTGTGCTTGCAAACTCCTTAGAAGTAGATCAAAGAGGACTCTATGTGAAGGGAAAGGTTATAGGTCATATAGTTTCATTCTTGGTTGACACGGGAGCTACACGCTCTACAGTGAGAACTGCAGAAGTTCCAAATTTGCCCCTTTCAGGTAGAACAGTTCAGGTTGTGGAAATAGCGGACCAGCATTTGACAAACCCGATTACAGATCCAGTTCAAGTTGAGATTGGCAGCTTTCAGCGATTGCACAAATTCGTAGTCTGCGATTCAAGTCCAGTATCCCTACTAGGAAGAAACTTGCTGTGTAAAACGAAGTGTTCGATAACTTGTTCAAATGAGGGAATTGAGGTTAAGACGAATAATGATGATGAAGATAACCAAGCCCCAGAGACAGAGGAGGAGACTTTAAATGAGGAATATCCGTTGATAGAATTTTTCCCGATGTTCACAGTGAAAGAGCTTCATCCTGATTTGCAGGGATCGGTTAAAGACAAAAGCGGTCATTACAACATTGGTGTTAAAAGCCGCTTACCGCCGTGCAGAAGACTGCCAACACACCGCCGCGGCAGCGGAATTCCGCCACAGCTATTATGACCCACATTTCGGAATCCACCAAAATTCAGACACACACACAAGTCCGCCACACCAAAGGTCAGTGATAAACTTGCGAAAACAAAACCTCCACTGTCACGCCAACAGAAATACACCCACACTATCACAACACATGAATCAACGCGGCGGTCTTCCAACCGCGGTATTCCATTGGCGGTACACACCGCCACGCTCAAAATACACACATTCTTACAAAACACAGCCACATTGGTCAATTCCAAATACACACACCTGATACACATACACACACCACTCCCACACACACAATACAATATAAAACATGCACCCACATCACCCAAAAAAAAACACGACACCGTCCGCCAGGGTTGTAATGACCACCAAAGTGTGGGATCTGACAGGAAAAGAAGTAGGTTTGATAAAGGGAGATGAGCCAATTAAAGTTACTGTGAAGCCAAATGCAGTTTTTCCTCATCTTCTGCAGTATCACATGCCACAAGATGTCTTTATGAAGGTTGCCCAGATAATTGCAGACTTTGTAAAGCAAGGGGTTTTGAAGGGAGTACTGAGCAGTCCTTGTAATTCATGGATAATGGGTTTGCAAAAGCCCTGTGGGAAAGTTTGAATTGTCCAGGACTTGAGAAAAATAAATGAGATTGTGGTCAAATGTTGGCCCATGGTGCCAAATCCAACTGTCACAATGTTTCAGATGCCATGTGATGCTGAGTGGTTTACTGTCATTGATTTGTCACAAGCCTTCTTTTCTGTGCCTCTTCATGAGGATAGCCAATTTCTCTTTAGTTTCAAATTTCTGGATCGAGTTTATTGCTGGTGCAGAATTCCTCAGGGGTTTTCAAAGTCACCTTCCATATTCAATCAGATCTTGAAAAAGAATTTGGAATCATTGGAATTGTCTTTCCAATGGACCTTGGTGCAGTACATTGATGACTTGCTGATTGCGTCCAAGAAAAGGACGATTGCAAGTATGACACAATTGCCCTGCTGAATTATTTGGGAAAGAATGGTCACAAAGTGTCTCTGCTTAAATTGCAATATTGCCAAAAAGTAGTGAAATATTTGGGTCATCAGATTGAGAAAGGTTCAAGAAGGATATCCAGAGAAAGGATTACAACCATATTGCAGAGAAATCCCCCGACCACACAGTGAGATGTCAGGATTTTTTTAGGGATGGTAGGTTATTGTCGCCAATGGATTCCAAAATTTCCAGTCATTTCGAGACCAATGCAGAAGCTGACTCATAAGGAAGTCACTGATTCTATATTGTTAGTACAGGCTGGAATTAAAGCGTTCACTGAATTGAGAGAGAGTCTGTGCAAGGCTCCAGCGTTGGTCATGCCTGATTACACAAAACCTTTCACATTGGTTTGCCATTAGCGTGATGCATGTTCTTTGTCTGTCTTGAAACAGATCCATGGAGGTGTAAATCACCCAGTAGCATATTTTTCAGCTACTTTGGACCCAGTAGCAGCAGCCTTAACAGGTTGTTTGTGTGCAGTTGCAGCAGATGGTCAAAGCCTTACACAGTGTGAAGGCATTGTGGTTGGACATCCCCTGACTGTAATGGTCCCTCACTCTATTGAGATTCTACTTACAAGGACGAAAACCCAATATTTGACTGGTGCGAGGTTGACCAGATATGAAACAAGTGTTCTAGGGTCACCGAATGTGTCATTGAAAAGATGTACTGTGCTGAACCCGGCAACCTTACTTACAAATTAAAGTGTTGAAATTGAAAAAATGTAAGATGTTGAGCATGATTGTCTTGAAGTAACTGACGTGCACAAAACCGAGACCAGACCTTAGAGACACCCGATTGGAAGAAAATGACCAAATTATCTTTGTGGATGGTTCTTGTCTGACAGACAATGCAGGCACACTGAAAGCAAGGCTGCCCGGGTTGACTGACAGCAATGAGCAGCACAGTTTGGAAAAGCTGCTTGGTTTAAATGAAATTAGGCAGCAGCAAAAGAAAAGAAAGGCCGCTCCTGATTGTTCACAGGTGTAAGTGGCAAATTTTGGCAAAGCTGCTTGGTTTGACTGGAAAGTAGCAGGTGGCAAGCAAAAGCAGGGCAGCTCCAGGCAGTTCACAGGTGCAAGTGACAAAGTTTGGCAGACCTGTTCGAGCTGATGGAAAGTAGCTAGCCAGCAAAGAAAAGCAGGGCCACTCTGGTTAGTTCACAGATGTGAGTGACAAAGTTTCGCAAAGCCACTCAGGTTGAGGGGAAGAAGTGAGCGGTGAAGAAAAGCAGAAGCTGCTTGGAGTCACTCTGAGTTTGGAGAACAAGTATTGGGCTACCTGGCAGAGATCAGCAGCCAGCAGGGCAGCACAGAAAAGAAGGGCAGAAGTTCCTGAGAGAAGTCAATGTTGGCAAAGTGGCAATCCTGGCACACAGCCATCTTTAATCCAGCAATGTTTCCTTTAATCCAGAAGTGTACTGATTTTAGTACATCAGGGACCCAGTAAATATACTAGAAAGTGCATTTGATGAGGGGGGTGACTACAAATAGTTCTTGTGATGTGCGCAGGTCCCTCTTTTCTGGTTAGCCTGAGTGCTAGACTATCAGTAGGAGTTAATCATCCCCTCTGTGTAGGCTTTGGTCACCACCGTTTGATGAGTAAGTGTGAGCCCTTCCCAACCTCCTCTCTAGGAAGACCCATCAGTGTGCAGATGAATGCAGATGTAGCTGTGTTGTGGGTGTCTGAAGGGAAGGCACAACTGTTGCTGCCGGCTGGCTCTAGCCAGACCTGTATTGGAGATAGGCTGTCGGCACACAGGGCAGTGAGTGCAGAAAAAAGATAAATTTTCTAAAAGTGGCATTTCTAGAATGTTAATAATAAATCTGACTTTAGCAGTAAAGAGGATTTATTATTACCATTCCAATGGTACTAAACATGACACAGCTATGCTTCTCAGATCAGGAGTTACAGTTTAAAAGTAATATAAAGATTTCCCAATGCTGGACTATGAGAGGAAGCAAGCCACACAGTAATGAAAAATTACTTTGGCAGTTTTTCATTACCAGGAAATTAAAACTTAAAAATACATGTCCTGCCTTTTACTTACATGGCACCATGCCCTATAGGTTACCTACTCTAGGGTTGGCCTTTATGTAAAAAACAGGTGATGAAGGCTTGCAAGAGGCTTTAAATGCCAGATCAGGGTGGCAGTGAGACTGCACACACAAGCTCTGCAGTTGCAAGTCTGAGACATGTTTACAGGACTATTTAAATGGGTGGCACAATCATTGCTGCAGGCTCACTGGTAGTATTCAATGTACAGGCCCTGGGTATATGGTATACCACTTTAAAAGGGACTTACCAATGCCAATTGTGGATCCACCAGTGTCATCGTGATTTAAGGGAGAAGCACATGCACTTTAGCACTAGTTAGCAGCGGTAAACTGTTCGGAGTCCTAAGGCCAACAAACGATGGTCAGAAAAATTGGAGGAGAAGGGCAAAAAAGCATGGGGATAACTTTTAAGAAGAAAGCCTCCATGTGTATCATGTTAAGAGTTTATTTAAGCTAGAGCTAAAAAACCCTACTAGACCTCCTTGCTCAGCAACTCTCCGCTCTCTGTACCAGGAATCCACAATCTGGAATCTTGGGAAGAAGCCATGGTTGCTAGGATGTCCGCATCATGAAGTTGCCTAGATACAACACATCTCCTCTTTTCTGTAGAGCTAATAATATGTTTATAACAAAAATACAATAATAAAATTTCAACTGCAATATGTTATATACAATATACATGTCTCATTTGCAAATGTAATTTTTCTGCCATACCAGTTTAATCATGAAACGCTCTATTCTGTTTGTATGATAGTCATTAACATTGGATTTTTCCCCAATACATATTTTCTGTTCTAAATCATTGGACATTGTTATTTTACAAATGTTACATTTCTTCATATCATCCAACCACTCATTATTGCCAACTATTTTCTTAATTTGTTTTGGTTTAGACCATTTTAACAAACTAGGGGGGTCATTCTGAGTCTGGCGGGCGGCAGAGGCCGCCCGCCAGACTTCCCCCCTCCAAAATACCGCTCCGCGGTCGAAAGACCGCTGAGGGTATTTTGGCTTTTGCACTGGGCTGGCGGGCGACCGCCAAAAGGCCGCCCGCCAGCCCAGTGCAAAAGACCCTTCCCACAAGGACGCCGGCTCAGAATTGAGCCGGCGGAGTGGGAAGGTGCGACGGGTGCAGTGGCACCCGTCGCGTATTTCAGTGTCTGCAATGCAGACACTGAAATACAAAGTGGGGCCCTCTTACGGGGCCCCTGCAGTGCCCATGCCATTGGCATGGGCACTGCAGGGGCCCCCAGGGGCCCCACGACAACCCATACCGCCATCCTGTTCCTGGCGGGAGAACCGCCAGGAACAGGATGGCGGTATGGGCTGTAAGAATCCCCATGGCGGCGCAGCGAGCTGCGCCGCCATGGAGGATTCTTAAGGGCAGCAGAAAAACGGCGGGAGACCGCCGGTTTTCCGCATCTGACCGCGGCCAAACCGCCGCGGTCAGAATGCCCTGCGGGGCACCGCCAGCCTGTTGGCGGTGCTCCCGCCGACCCTGGCCCCGGCGGTCCGTGACCGCCGGGGTCAGAATCACCCCCTAGATCTTTGACAATGCCTCTGGTGTGTTCTTACCCAATCACCACATTTAAACATGTGTGCTTTGTTCCTGAGTCCGTCACTGTGTCTACTCACATATTTATCTTGATATTTTCTGACTCTCATCTCAATATCCTCCCTTTTTATTTTCTTAATGTTAGATCTGTTCATTCATGCAGGTGTCAACTTGGTGCATGCTATTCTACCTTTCAGTAAGCAAAAAGAAGTTTTTTTTGTAATTGAGGGGGGTGTATTGCGATAACTCCATATCATCTGTTTGACAGCCATTTTGCACTTACTCCCTTGCTCCTGAGCTAATTGCACACACTCCTTTAAAACACAATTGAACCTCTTCACAAGACCATTTTCACTGAGATTGTATACTGCAGTTATGCGCTGTTCTGCACCTGCCTCTTTTAGGTATGTTTTGAACTCTTCAGCAATAAACTGTGGAACATTAACTGTTAGTATACATTCAGGATGCCCTTCCCTTCTAAAAACCTTTTTCACAAAAGTATGTGATGTTATTAGCTTTTGTTTCCTTCAAAAAAGCTGTTTCTAGTCACTTGGAAAAATAATCTATTAATACAATAGCATATTTATTTTCAATTCCTCTGGCAACAAATGGTCCACATATGTCCATCGCTACTCTCGTCCAAGGTTTTTCTGGTAATCTTGTAGATGAAATAGGAGATTCTTCTGATTTGTGAGCCCTTCTTTTCATGCCAGACATACCACTGTGACCCTCTTGAAGTAACTCCAATAATCTACTCCTCCAACTTACTGGTACACTAAACTTTCACCTCTTCTGAATATTCCATCGATTAATGATAACTCGGGCCATATCATTTTATAATCACCTAGCTCCCTTTTTTACATTCTTTCTTTGGATGTTTGTATTAGACAAACATTTACATATATCTTTCATCCCAATGTTTTCCGTTAAGGCTTGCTTCCAGTCATTTGCATCAATGGCACCTCCATACAGTTTATTGATACTGGCTACTAACCATTCTTCACCATCATCGAAACCTGACGGATCGGGTAGATGGAACTGAATGCTCATTGGCAGCCATCTGTCCCATGGCGCAGGACTTGCAGACTCATATGGCGCAGGTAAAACTGGAGTTGACGGCTTTGCATAAACAAGTGGAGGACACCGAGGGGAGGTCACGCCGCAATAACATTAGACTGGTGGGATTCCCCGAACAAGTGGAATTACCCAACAGGGAACTATTCATTGAACAATGGCTGATCAACACTGTACTGGGCGGAAACCCTTCCAAGTTCTTTTCTGTTGAAAGAGCCCACAGGATCCCAGGCAGACCACCCCAACCAGGCGCTCCTCCACGACCTATAAAAGCTCGACTTTTAAACTTCCGAGACAGGGACCTGATTTTACAGCTATCCCGTTCTCATGGCCCGTGGCGACATGAGAACGCAGAAATCTCAGACTACCGCAATTTTACTGTAGAAGTACAGTCACAACGCAACTCCTTTCTCAAGGTGAAACAACGACTGCGAGAACTAAACTATAAACACGCACTGTTATTTCCTGCAAAACTTCGAGTGATTGATGGCGAGGCAATGCGACTTTTCCACTCGCCAGAGGACGCATGGACCTGGCTACACGCGAAAGGCCTAATGCACACGACTCCTGACCACCAAGAAGATTCCACTTGGCTGACTCCACGCACGAAGCAACGCAAGCGAAAACATACCAAAGTGAGACCTTCACGAGCCCAAGCAGTCAAGGAGAGGGAGGAGGCCATAAAGGAAGCAGCTGAACTATCTACCAACTCCTTCTATGCTTTAACAGAGAACGCTCAGTTTCCCTCCGATTCAGATACCGGGACCCCGCCGCCCTCGCGGGGATCATTGGATGATGAGGGCCCGACACTGACCCCACGTTCAGCCGATGACCTATGAACGCAGGGATCTTGCGAGTACAGGAGATTGTTAGATCCAGTCGATCCCCACGACACAGAGTCATGTGACGCCTGTTGGGGCGAGCTCCCGGGGCTCGGGTCGTGGAGTCATTGAAAAGATATGGGGCCCACGGTGTGGACTCCCACCTGCAACATGGTACTTCCCGCCACCCCACGAAGGCAGGAGACCCAATATGGTGTGCTTTCACCGAATGGATATGCATATATTGCAGTTTTATACTTCCTAGAAGTATGTTTGTGGGATTTTGGCATGATCCTGGTTCCGGATCAAGCCTGGGCTCTGGGAGTTGTTTTGTTTATGATTAATACATGCAAATGCTTGGTGTTTGGAGGGGCCACAGTCGGAACAATTGTTGATGATCAAAAGGGAAGGGGGCACAAGATGCATAGAACTTTCAACCTAGGTAACAATGACTGCTGAGTATACTATGCTGACTTGGAACATTCGGGGTATGGGTAATCACATTAAGAGATAGAGAATATATTCCTATCTCAGGAGACGTCGGGTACATTGCACCTGTTTACAAGAGACACATTTGATACAGGGAGAACTAGTTAAGCTTGCCCATTACTGGAAAGGTCAGATATACAGCACCGCTTATTCCGCATATGCCAGAAGCACCCTAATCTGGATAGCCCCAGAGGTGCTGTTTAATTCAACTAAGATACACATTGATCGGGAGGGAAGATATGTTATGCTGGAAGGGCAATTAGATGGTCATCCCATCCTCCTGACCTCTATATATGGTCCCAATACGACGCAAGGACCCTTCTTTAATGGGCTTTCCCCGTCCTTATTACAAGATCCAAACACACCTAGTCTATGGGGGGGACATTTTAATTGTATCCAAAATACAGATCTGGACCGATCGAGTCCCCGACCTGCACGCTACTAAACACTTTCGTCATTGGATGCAAGCCATGCAGCTACATGATATCTGGCGTCTACACCATCCTGAGGATAGGGAGTATTCTTACTATGTGCCAGGCTACCACATACACACAAGATTGGATTATATTTTTTGTGACCCACTTATGTGGCCCAATATCCGTAGCTCTGAGTATCTGGGTAGAACCCTATCTGACCACAACCCCTAGCGGGTAGTTTTTAAATGGGGGCGACCTAGGCCTAAGATACCAACATGGAGACTCAGAGTGGAAGCCCTACAAGACGTGCCTTATAGAATAAAATTAGGTACAGCTGTTACGGAATACTTTCAATACAACGAGGGCTCGGTGGGAGACACTAGAGTAGAATGGGATGCAATGAAGGTGGTTGTGCGAAGTCATTGTATAACCTCCTCTTGCGGAGTGAAAACCGCCCTTACACGCACTGTATTGAACCTGGAGCAGGACATATGTCAGCTAGAGAAAACAACCATAAATGATCCATCAGCACGATGGCTGCTGTCACCACAGCGTAAGCAATATCGTGAGGAATTAGATAGGCTTGGTAAATTAGACTACAAAGAATATTTGACCCGACAACATAGGGAAGGGGACAAACCTGGTCGCATGTTAGCTTGGCTGTTGCGCTCTGAGGTGCCTCGAGTAGTACTAGGTGCGATTAGAAACTATAGGGGGGAAGTGGTTAATACTCAAGAGGCGATAAATGAGGCCTTTCTTCAATACAACAAAACACTATACACTGCACAAATGAACCCCCCTCATATGACAATCACCCACTACTACATGATCTCCCTCACAAGGAAGACTAATATGGGCGACTGGGAGTTTTCGCTACTTGGGCACAGATGTATACCTGGCTGAATCAGATTTAGTGGAGGGCAATATAACAAAGTGCTGTCCTCTATTCGCTGGTCATTACTCTTCTGGACGTGGTTACCCCTTTCCCCTATGGGCAGAGCAGCGATAGCGAAAATGCTGGTACTCCCTAGATTTCTCTATTTATTCCTAGCACTGTCAGTGTCGTCCGTGCGGGCCTTCTTCAACACTATACGCACCCTATTGAGAGCGCTTATTTGGGGCCCAGGACGTAAGAGAGTATCCTAGATGTATTACAATACCCAATGCTTGAGGGAGGTGTGGCGATCCCCGATATGGAACGATATTATGCAGCAGCACAGCTGCAGTGGGTAAGGGCTTGGCTGGCAGGTGGACAATCAATAGAGGGGAACATGGTATGACATAGGTTGACAACAACCGGAGTACTGCAATGGTTTCTGGGGCGGACTGAATCTATAACTGACATAGGGCTGTTAATGCACACGGCGCAAACAACTTGGACCCGCTATGTTCAACGAAGACGGTTTCCAGTCCCCTATTCACCTAAACTCCCAATATGGGACATTCCCCAGATATATGCTCTTAAGTAAGTAAACAATTTTCACATATGGCAGGATGGGGGGCTGCTGCACATGGGTGATCTGTATGTTGAAAGACACTTGCGCTCCTTCATAGACTCTAGTACAATATTCCACCTAGACCACGGACAGTTTCTCGCACACGCGGCCCTTCGCGCTGTGGTGAAACAAATATGGCAATCCGGCCTCCCGGAGCCGACAACGCACTTGGGACTCCATTATATTTTAACACAAGGTCAGGTGAAAAAAGCAGTATCTAATCTATATATCCTATTAAGGGAAACCCCAGCAGTACCACATCCCCGCAGCAAAGCACGATGGGACGAGGGATTAGGCATTGGGTTGACAGACCAACAATGGAAAATGGCATTAGCCCAGGTGCAGCATGTCTCGCAAAATGCTAGACTAAAATTCATACATTGTAACTATGTCCACCAAACACACCTATCCCAACATAGACTTCACTGCATGTTCCCAGAAGCCACCTCGAGGTGCCCACGATGTAGACACGATGACGCCACCTTCCTACATATGACTTGGGAATGTCCTGAGATATGCAGTGCCTGGAGATGCATTATGCAACACATATCTGACATTATAGACAAATCCCTCGCACCAGACCCACTCCTTTGTCTACTGGGGGTGACCAAGCATAATAAACGATCCAAGTATTTTATGAAGTTTGTTGATCTTGCCCTCAAACCGTTTAAGCTCATGATCGCCATGGCTTGGAAGGCCACGCGCCCCCCAGATGCACAAGCCTGGCTCCGGGTGGTGTTGCGTTGGACCACGGCAGAGGTACATGCATTAGAACGAGATAGGCAAGCACAGGGTGGAGAGGAAGGGGTAACACTTTGGGATACTTACCTAGCGAAACTGGAGGATAAAGTAAGCACACAAAAGACTGGCAGGGAGACGACATCAGATCACCCCCATTGATTTGTTATCATGTGACCCACCCACAAGAGCTCTTCCCCAATAGACACTTTTTCCCTTAACCCCGACTCTCATCTGCTGAATATCAACAACACCTGTCTGACCCCATAGCAAGAGAAGGGATTGCTACGAATTCTCAGTATCAGATTGTCCTACAAATGTATCACAAAATTACTCTACCTTTTGAAATGAGGACACAGAGCCTAAACCACCCACCCCCGCCTCTCCCTCTTCCCCTCCGCCCCTGGTAACTAGGGGTTGGGGCCGGAGGTCGGAGAGCTATAATTAGACATAGACGAAGATCCCGACGTCCCCACCTCATATACGCCAAGCAGGTTCTTTCTTTCTTTTTCCTTCTTTCTTGTTAAAGTCATAGGCGGTCATTCCAACCGCGGCGGGAACCGCCGAATGACCGCACCGCGGTCAAAATACCGCGGCGGTCATTCTGGCTTTCCCGCTGGGCCGGCGGGCGACCGTCAAAAGGCCGCCCGCCGGCCCAGCGGGAAAGACCCAGCAACGATGAAGCCGGCTCCGAATGGAGCTGGCGGAGTTGCTGGGGTGCGACGGGTGCAGTGGCACCCGTCGCGATTTTCAGTGTCTGCGAGGCAGACACTGAAAATCATTATGGGACCCTGTTAGGGGGCCCCTGCACTGCCCATGCCACTGGCATGGGCAGTGCAGGGGCCCCCAGGGGCCCCACGACACCCGTTCCCGCCATCCTGTTCCTGGCTGTAAAAACCGCCAGGAACAGGATGGCGGGAAGGGGGTCGGAATCCCCATGGCGGCGCTGCAAGCAGCGCCGCCATGGAGGATTCCCTGGGCCAGGGGTAAACCGGCGGGAAACCACTGGTTCCCCTTTTCTGACCGCGGCTTTACCGCCGCGGTCAGAATGGCCCAGGAAGCACCGCCAGCCTGTTGGCTGTGCTTCCGCGGTCGTTGACGCCCATAATGTTTTTTCAGGTCTATTCCCTCACAGCCCTACGCAGGGATTACTATCTGTTCGATGTTATTAGATATCGACAATATACAGTCATCGATCTGAAGCGCTAGTACATGAAGAGACTGTCTCGACTAGTGGCGATCATTACTTTAATGGCCATGTATATACACAATATATGTCCACTTACTCAATGGCGGTTACACATGGGGATACCATTGCTACGATTCTTGTGATATTGCTGTTTTTTCACAAATTGATATTTGTAACCATGAAAACCTGATGTATGCTGATATCCTGGACATGCGCTTGAATAACCTGTATTATTTGAAAACAAAATAAAAAGATTTAAAAAAAAAAAAAAAAAGTATGCAGGTTTTGCCCCTTTAAGGGTACGTGACGCAAACGCTACCACTCGCTCTTGTCCCTTTTTTCTTTGCATAAGCACAGCTCCTAAACCATATGCACTACATACCACAATGATTATTTGTTCTTGGTTCATGGTTTGCTGTCTCAATGAATGAATGTGTTGTTTATTATCACACATAATAGTTATCAAACAGAAGTGCCTGTGAACAATCACATCACTACATGGATTTCCCTGCAGAGTCCACCAATTTGTCCTATTATCTCATTATGTTCTATCTAAAGACAACACTCTTGAAACGGAAAATAATCCCAGATCAAGCTGTTGGAGTGACAGGATCCTTTGCATGTGTTTTTCATCTAAATTGAACGCATAGAATTTGAGAGATCTCAACAGGTGACAATAGACATTACAGGAGGACAGGAGCACAGAACTGAAAATCAGCAAAGCAGTGGAAAAATGAAAGGAGTTAAATTACAGATTTAGATTAAAAAAATTATGCCCTTAATTTGTCACTGTATTCATCAGAGTCTCATTTTATCAGCATCTCGAAAGCCAAAGTATCAGGTGGAACCCATTTAAGCTTTGGGAAGCTTCACTATAAGGTTCTTGTAGTGAGCTTTATTCAGAGTGTCTGGGCATAGGAGTTACAGTGAATGAATCACAAAATTCGGAGCCTTATATAATAAAATTCCACTCCCAAGAAATGAGACAGCATGTGTGTCTGATCCTTAGGTGGTGGGAGATGATAATAGCCCTTGAAGGGGAGGATGGAAATTATAAGAGAGGCTTGTCCTGTTGAACTTTAACTGATCAGATATTTTTTCTTAAACTTAAAAAATCCTTTAAAAGTCTGAGGGTAAGCGGATACCGTGCTTAATCCACTTTGCATATCTGAACCGCACTTCATTGCAGTTAGCCATAACATTTGACTTTGCCCCTGTCTTGTGCGATTTAACGTCTGTGGTTGGCTTTTTGTTTTTTTTGGTGCTATTTCTCAATTTAAAGTTTATAAATTCATAACTCTAGTCCTACTGATTGGATTTGTAATTTTTTTGGTAACAAATATTTTAGAAAAATTGACTCTATTTTTCTAAGTTGGTGTGGTATTTTCTTGTGTTGTGTTTTCACTTTATTAATGTTTAAGTGTTTTGCAAATACATTACAAATTGCTTCTTAGTGAAACCTGACTGCGTTTCTGCCAAGCTACTTGAGGGTTAAGCACAAGGTAATTTAGTGACTTTTTGTGCTTCACCCTGAAAAGGATTGTGGCAGTTGCTTGAGAAGGGTTCACATCTGTCTTTGGTGCTCAGTGTTGAAACCCAGTACTTGTGTTTATGCAGTAACATACAGTGATTAGTTTAACAATAAAATTCCAAGTAAATAACAACACCAGTTTTGATTTCTTTTTAAATTCTTCTTAGGTTTTGATTTGGCTTTTTTCCTTTTCCATATTTAAGTTTACCTCACCTTCTATTTGGTACTATGATGATGGAGCCACTGAAGATTGATGACCAAAAAGAGCTCTGAGATCCGAGAGGAGATATTGCCCTACCTACTTGCCAATGCGCCTAAGGTGCCTCGTCAGACAGCCTGGCGTTATAGATAGCTCCCTCAATGTTCTTCTCCCCAGAAGCAAATTCTGTTCAATGACTTCTGTCCAGAAAGGTATCTGGCTTGTCGAGCCTTCTTCAATTTCATCCTGGAGCTTGATCCCACTGGATATTTTCTATTTCCATGAAAGAGGTAAAGTCCAAATGTACAAATCTTCACAGCAATTTCATCCAGTGGGTCTCCAGCTAAGACATTTCCTCCTCAGACACCGAAGCCTGCCTTGCCCTGCTGGACCTTAACTTCTCAAACATTTTCTTTAAAAAAAACTGAAGGTAAGCAGAGACTGGACCGAATCCACTTTCCATGCCTGAACCCCACCCCATGTCAGTCGGCTTTAACTTTCATCTTTACCCCGGTGTCACGCAACTAGATGTCCGCAGTTGGCTCTTTGATCTTTTAGGTACTATTTTTCACTTTAAACCCTAAAAATTCATAACTCTGGATCTATTGATGGGATTTTTGTTGTTTTTGTGTCAAATCATTTATTGCATTTTACTCTAGTTTCTGTGGTATTTTCCTGTTTTGTGATTTCACTTTATTACTGTTTCAGTGATGCTAACTACTTTACACATTGCCTCTAAGTTAAGCCTGACTGCTTTTGTGGCAAGCTACCAGAAGGTTAACCACAGGCTAATTTAGTGGCTTTTATGGTTCATCTTGACAAGAGTTGCTTGAGAAGGGCTTACACTCCCTCAACCAATAAGCCAATTTCTTATGTGAATTTAAAAAACTAAAATTCAGCAAGGAAGAAAAGGAGATCAGCAGCAGTAAAACAAAAAATGTTTATATATAAACTAAGATCCACCTATAATCTGTACGTAGAACACAAAATGCTAAATATAAGAATCAAGTGATCCTGCTATACTTTTGGGAATGGTAGGCAAAAAGGCCACCATTGTATGAGTCTCTCTTAAAATAGTGGTTTCTTTGTGTTACAATTAGAAATAGAGGGCTATAATTTGCAAAAATTCACATAACACAGTGCAGGAAGCCACCTTGTTCTATTGCGCAATATGAAAGGGAAAAAGCAAGAATGTGCTGTATTTGCCATTATACAGTCCATTCCTATCCTTTCCTAGCACTGATGCACTTTTGGCTGCCTAGCACCAGTGCAGGCTCCCTTGCATCATGTTGCAAGGGTGCCTGCATTGCAGGCAGGATTATTTTCGTGCAGGAAGGATCACCACCCTGCACAAAAACACTCCTCAAATGCATCTTCCTCTTTCTCTTTGTGCTGAGAATGAAAGAGGTTACAACCAGGACAAATAAAGATACTTCTCTCTGTTGTGCATCTGGTAGTGAGGCATACAATTCTGATGCGTTCCCAGGTCTACCAATATTGGTAAATGTGGGAATGTTTCATCCACTGGTGGTTGCATTGGAGCACTAATCCACCCATGGCATGCCTCCCTGCCGCACAGTAACTCAATGGAGCGATTTGCACTGCCTTGCATTACTCTAGATTTGTCAAGCCACTCAGGGCCACACAAGGTGGCCTTGCGTGGCTTGACAAATCCTATTTAGGTTTTGTGTCACCCTTGCGTGGAAGAAGGGCGACACAATACCTTGATAAATGTCTCCTTTAAATTATAGTAAAAAGGAAGCTGGGGTGGACCCGCTCCACCCTCACTGCCCCATGACACCACCAATGTCACAAAATAATCCACTTTATTCGCATACGAAGTCAAAGTCACATTACTTGCGCTTCTCATGCTGTAACACACATAAAGAAGGGAGATGTCGTCCAGTTTTCTCTGTCCTCATCCGAGAACACATAGTTGGGCAGACTCTGTCTGGCAACACACGCATGAACATTCCATAGATTCATGTGCAATAATTAATATTACTCCTATTAGATTGGCTTTTGGCATGCAGCCCTGTGCTTCTGCAGAGCATACCGATTCGATCATTGCCGGTGAAGCGAGTACCGCCTACAAACTGTGCTACTCGGGCAAGCATAAACAGGAACGCCATTGGGCCGAGACAGTGAACCCAGGAAAGCAGCATGCGGTAAAAATCAGTGAGTTAAAATATGAAACACTGCAAGAGATCTGTGTGCCCTGCTAAGTACAATACTGCTGCCACGCCAAGGCTGTTATACATGACAATAAAACGCTGCTTCGGCAATCATATAACAGTTTAGCTGCATTGTAGCTGAAACATAAGGTCAGGGATGTTGTTGCTTTATAATTTTGAATCTCATTATATAGGTCTGAAAGGGCACACCTTGTGTTTCTACAGGACTTGTATTTGTGTGCTGCCGGTGACCTGAACGGAATGAAAATTTCATTATAGTGCAAAGGCGACAGCCCTCTCTCCCGTCGTTTTCATTGCTCCATAGTCAACGGAGCATCATCTGACGCTCATCTGACAAGGCCTCCTTTGCCGCGGCACCAGCAGCGCCAAAGTTTCCTTCTCCCCCAGTACCGTGTTTGAATTTCGCCATCGCAGGAGATTACTTCAAATAGTATAGAGAAACACACTGGATTCAGTCTTGCTAAAGGTCATTCATTCTTGCAAAGGGTATCCCCTGTAGGACGGAAACCTTTCAGCCTGCCATTTCGTTCCAATTTCCTTGGACAGAGATGGAGTTCAAAATCTCATCGTTAAAAGCGGAGGGAAGAAAAAGCCGCCCAGCCAGATGGCATCCTGAAAATGCTCCTCCAAATAAAGTCATTTTAATTGTGCGCGCAAAGTGTCCAATTTCCCGCGCCCCTGCCACTAGGACGACTTGGTGCGGTACACTTTTCACCTCGGGGTTGTCTGCAAGTGGTGACTGATAGGTTTTGCTACTTCCTGGCTTTTCTGTGTCCAGCGTGAGATGTGCTGGTTATCTCAAGGTGCGCATGGGCTTTTTTTGCACATCATTTGGCTCAGAACAAAAAATACTTACAATAGCTCTATAGGTAATGTTGCAACAAGTGCTTAAAATGTGCCGGTGATTGCAGGTCATTGGGCATTGGCACTCTTTTTTGGGGAACAGGGTTCTTTTTCTTCATCAGTCTTTGACCCAAAGCAAGAGAAAGGAAGAAAAGGGAGAAAATTGAGGAGAGAAAAAGATTGAGCTCCACTATCAAAGAAATAAACTATGGGTGAAGATGAATCTGCAGGAGTAAAAAAAAAAGTCATGAAGTGCAGGGTTGTGGAAAAGAATGGTATCAGGTGGAATTAAGCTGCATTGTTTGCAGGCTCCTAAGAAAAAAATGTGAGTGCATACACATATCATTTTACAGATTTGCCTCTTGCTACAACTCTATCACGATCAAGAGTAATCCACTGAGAGCAGATTGGGGAGGCAGCGGCGAAAACTGTATTTTGTCACTGATAATGACTTCTCTTTTCCCTCATGAGGTTGTTGTCCAGTGTTCAAAATCAAGCACAAAATCCATATGAAGGCTAAGAAACTCCTGAATCCATACTGCATAAAATGAACCACCTGTCTAAGTTGACAGTATTTTTTTCTGTGGCTCCATCTCTGTTCAGGTGCATAAAAAAGCAATTTGGACGGCTTGTTTTCCTCCCACTATTCCATATTCAATTGATGAAATAGACATACTTTACATAGGATGGCAAGAATATGTGGTTTCTAAATCTGTGGTCCTCTCACTAACAATGGAACTTATAGATTTTCACTGTTGATAATGGGACAAACCCCTTATTGTTCAAATTCAATTTAAGAAGTGTAAGAAGGATTGCTCTTTACGGGCATCGGCTGTCATAGCAACCTGTTTTGCTTTGTATGGTGTCAGTGATGTCACAAACTGTTCACCACGACCAGCCAAGTGAATGCAGTCTCCATCTTATACTTTGACACACTGAAGTTGCTCAAGAAAATCTTCAAATGGCTCCACATCAACACTTGCATTAACGCGACACAAGCTCTCATAACCAGCGAGCAGCACTGCTGCAATGCACTCTATGCTGGAATCAAAGCTCAACTGACCAGAAGATTCCAGATCATACAAAACTCATCTGCAAGGCTCATCCTGCACCTCAATGAGCTCTACTAGCTCCCAATTCACAAACGCACACGTGTTCAAACTCTTACATAATATTGGCCCCAAGTGCCTCAAAACTGCAGAAACTTTCCCAGACACCTCCACCCAGCCGGAATCCTACTCACCCCCACTCCATGTATATAGAACCAGATCCAGTAATTGTGCCTTCTACTTCACTTTCTAAAGCCTGGAATGGCCTGCCCTGGCTCATCAGTTCTTGAATTCTGAAAGAAACTGAAAACCTAGCACTTCACCTAGTCCAGACCCTGGCTAAGCCCATATAGCTCCAGCTTCAGTGCCAAGTTACCCTCCCAGATGCGTTGTTCGTTATGAAAATACTCATAATATAACATAACATCTTTTCTGGATATAAATTTTATTTTGGTTAATGCTGTTCATGCCAGTGTATTACTGGAACACTTAGGGAGTCTAATCACAAAGGCATTTTGGAATATGTAAATGTAATACTCAGGAAGTACCTTTTGCATACTTTTACATGTTTTTGTGAATTGGCCCAAATGGGATAAAATGGAAATATTCAGAGAATATTCACATGCAATAAGTGCAAAAAGAAAGCACTTCCCCCTTATTGCACTTTTACGAAGGAGGTAGACGTTTAGGTGCTGATTCACAAAGGCGTGTTAAAAGATTAGAAGATTATCCTGTAGTGTTACTCCATATAATTCTAAATTATTTTATGAATTTCTCTTCTTATTTGGGAAGCACATAGCTCTGACTGTAAGACATAGTAATCTAGAACGTATTACTAAACAAACAGAGTGATCTAAATGCTATCTGTTAGAAATGGGGCCTTCGGTTGGCAGTCAGGTTACCCCCTGTCCAAGCAAGGACCCTCACTCTAGTCAGGGTAAGTCACACACAATCCAAATTATCCTGTGCCCACCTTCTGGTAGTTTGGCACTGAGCAGTCAGGCTTAACTTAGAAGGCAATGCGTAAAGTATCTGTGCAACAAATCATACAATAACACAATACAGCACCACAAAATACACCATACAGTGTTTAGAAAAATATATAATATTTATCTGGATAGTTGCAGATCAAAACGATCAAAGATGCAATAAGTAAATGTAGAGATATCACTAAAAAGTGATATAAAGTTTCTTAAGTCTTTTAGAAGCAAACAAAGTCTCTTTTTAGCACAAAGTACCTGGTTCGCGTGAAAAATCTCCGCAATGGGCCGCAGAGGAGGAGAAGCATGGAAACAAAGGGGGTGTGCGTCGATTTCTCAGGCCGCACACGGTGATGCGTCATTTAGATTCCACGCAGGGATGGTTGTGCATCGAATTTCGGCGCTCGGTTGTGGATCCTCTTCGGGTTGCGGGGTTTTCAGATGCCCCAGGGTCTGTGCGTGGAATCCTGGGCTTGTGGAGCGGAGTCACAAGCACTGCGTCGTTTCAGAAAGGCGTTGCATGGAAATTTCTTCCGCACGGCAGGCGCTGCGTCGATTTCCCTTCTGGAAGGCGGGCCGTGTCGTCCCAGGTCGGCTGTGCGTCGATCCGGTGGGCTAGGCGTCAAAGTTCGGGTCGCAACGCAGGCGTTGTGTCGATCTTCTCCCTGTGAAGTCGGGCTGCGTCGTTCCGGTTCGATGTGCAGTGAATTTCTCAATGTGGGGCAGGCTGTGCGTCGTTTTTAGCTAGCTGTGCATCAAATTTTCACTGCACAAGGAGTCCAGTTGCAAGAGAGAAGTCTTTTTGGTCCTGAGACTTCAGGGAAAAGGAGGCCAGCTCTATCCAAGCCCTTGGAGAGCACTTCTTCACCACAGCCAGGGAGCAGCAAGGCAGCAGGGCAACAGCAAGGCAGCAGTCCTTCACAGAAAGCAGTCAGGTGAAGCATTTGGGCAGCCAGGCAGTTCTTCTTGGCAGGATGCAGGTTCTGTTTACAAGTTTCTTCTCCAGGAAGTGTCTAAGTTGGAAGGGGCAGAGGCCCTGTTTATATACCCAAATGTGCCTTTGAAGTGGGGGGACTTCAAAGAGTGGCTTAGAAGTGCACCAGGTCCCCTTTCAGTTCAATCCTGTCTGCCAGGGTCCCAGTAGGGGGTGTGGCAGTCCTTTGTGTGAGAGCAGACCCTCCACCCTCCCAGCCCAGGGAGACCCATTCAAAATGCAGATGTATGCAAGTGAGGCTGAGTATCCTGTGTTTGGGGTGTGTCTGAGTGAATGCACAAAGAGCTGTCAACTAAACCCAGCCAGACGTGGATTGTAAGGCACAGAAAGATTTAAGTGCAGAGAAATGCTAACTTTCTAAAAGTGACATTTCTAAAATAGTAATATTAAATCCAACTTCATCAGTCAGCAGGATTTTATATCACCAATCTGGCCATACTAAATATGACCTTCCTACTGCTTCCAGATCAGCAGCTACCACTCAAACAATATGTGAGGACAGCCCCAATGTTAGCCTATGAAGGGAGCAGGCCTCACAGCAGTGTAAAAACAAATTTGGGAGTTTTACACTACCAGGACATGTAAACTACATAGGTACATGTACTGCCTTTTGCCTACACATCACCTTGCCCTATGGGTTACCTAGGGCATATCTTAGGGGTGTCATGTATGTAGAAAAAGGGGAGTTTTAGGCTTGGCAAGTACTTTTAAATGCCAAGTCGAAGTGGCAGTGAAACTGCACACACAGGCCTTGCAATGGCAGGCCTGAGACAAGGTTAAGGGGCTACTTAAGTGGGTGTCACAACCCGTGCTGCAGGCCCACTAGTAGCATTTAATCTACAGGCCCTGGGCACATATAGTGCACAGTACTAGGGACTTATAAGTAAATTAAATAGTCCAATTGGGTGTGATCCAACGTTACCATGTTTAAAGGGAGAGAGCATATGCACTTTAGCACTGGTTAGCAGTGGTAAAGTGTGCAGAGTCTAAAAACCTACAAAAACAGTGTCGAGAAAGTGGAGGGAGGCAGGCAAAAAGTTAGCGGTGATCACCCTAAGGCTGTCAGGTCTAACATGTGTCTCACCCAGCTGAAAGTGGGGAGAGCTACCCAACCTCCTGGGAGCTCTCATCACTAAGACAGAAGTATCTAGAGAGACCATGAGCGTTGGCGTGGTCAATCCCCGGGCGATGCTCCACCGTAAAGTCCATCCCCTGTAGGGAAATGGACCACCTCAAGAGTTTTTGATTCTCACCCCTCATCTGCATGAGCCATCTGAGGAGCCTGTGGTCTGTCTGAACCTGGAAGTGAGTCCCAAACAGGTAGGGTCTTAACTTCTCCAGTTCTCAGACCATAGGAAATGCTTCTCTCTCAATACCACTCCACCTCTGTTCCCGGGGTAATAGCCTTCTGCTAATAAAGGCTACTGGTTGGTCTGAGCCCTCCTCATTTAGCTGTGCTAGAACAGCCCCTATGCCATGCTCTGAAGTGTCTGTCTGCACAATAAATTCCTGGGAGTAGTCAGGGGCCTTGAGCACAGGGGCCGTGCACATAGCTTCCTTCAGAGAATCAAAGGCTTTCTGACAAGCCTCTGTCCAATTCACCAACTTGGTTGTTTCTTGGAAGTGAGTTCTGTCAAGGTTGACACAATGGTACCATAGCCCTTGAAGAATCTGCGGTAGTATCCAGTGAGGCCTAAAAAGGCTATCACTTCAGTCTGTGTTCTAGGTGGATGCCAGGCCTTGATAGTTTCAATCTTGGCCTGGAGTCCCAAGTACACCACGGAACCCTGCCCAATCTGGCACTTACTAGCCTTGATGGTCAGGCCTGCCTGTTGCAGAGCCTGAAGCACCTCCTTGAGGTGGAGCAGGTGCTCCTCCCAGCTGGAACTGTAGACAGCTATGTCATCCAGGTAGGTTGCACAGTAGGCATCATTGCCAGCTAGAACCCCGTTAACCAACCGTTGGAAGGTAGCAGGGCATTTTTCAACCCAAATGGCATCACCCGGAACTTGTAATGGCCATCAGGTGTAGAAAATGCTGATCTCTCTTTGGCCCCCTCAGTCAGGGCGATCTGCCTGTACCCTGAAGTAAGATCAAACGTACTCAGGAACTGGGCAGTGCCTAGTCTGTCAACGAGCTCATCAGCTCGGGGGATGGGGTGACATCAGTCCGTGTGACTGAGTTGAGACCCTGGTGGTCTACACAGAACCTGAGCTCTGGCTTCGCACCAGGGGCAGCAGCCTAAGGAACCAGCACCACAGGGCTGGCCCAGGGACTACTGGATTTCTCAATACCCCCTAAAGACAACATCTTGGAGACCTCCTCCTTGATGCTGGCCTTCACCTTATCCGATAACCTGTAAATTTTGTTCTTCACAGGGGGACTGTCACCTGTGTCAATGTCATGAACACATAGGTGGGTCAGTCCAGGAGTAAGGGAGAACAGGGAGGAGAACTGCTCTAACAGCTTATAGCAGTCTCCTCTCTGGTTTAGAGTCAGGGAGTCGGAGAGAATGAGACCCTCCACTGCCCCATCACCTTCTTTGGCAGAGAGGAGGTCGAGGAGAGGTTCACTCTCCTCTTCCATGCCCTCATCTGTGACCAGGAGCATATTGAACTCAGACCTCTCAAAGTAAGGTTTGAGCCTTTTAGGATGGAGGACCCTTAGGGGGTGCCTACGGGTCTTGAGGTCCACTGGCTAAGTGGCCTCCCCTTTACACTCCTTGATCTCAAAGGGGCCAGTCCAGCTGTCCTGGAGAGCCCTGGGCTCTACTGGCTCCATCACCCAAACCTTGTCTTTAGGTGAGAACTCAACCAGAGTGGTCTTCCAGTCATACCCCTCTTTAATCACATCTTGACTGGCCTCGAGGTTACTCTTGGCCTGCTTCCAGAAGCGTTGGGTTTTGTTGCGGAGGGCCAGCATGTAGCTGACCACATCCTGGGGAGGTGTCTTGGGAGCTTTCTCCCAGCCCTCTTTAACAATGCTTAGAGGTCCCCTGACAGGGTGACCATAAAGAAGCTCAAAGGGGCTGAACCCCACCCCTTTCTGGGGTACCTCTCTGTAAGCAAACAACAGGCATGGTAAGAGGACGTCCCACTTATACCTCATGGCTTCAATCAGGCCATTAATCATGCCCTTCAGTGTCTTGTTGAATCTCTCAACAAGCCCATTGGATTGAGGATGATAAGGGGTGGTAAACCGGTAGGTCACCCCACCCTCATCCCACAAGGACTTCATGTATGCAGACATGACGTTTGTGCCCCTGTCAGACACAACCTCCTTAGGGAATCCCACACGGGTAAATATTCCCAAACAGGGCTCTGGTCACCACTGGTGCAGTCACTGTTCTCAGAGGGATTGCCTCTGGATAGCGGGTGGCATAGTCCACCAAAACCAGGATAAACCTGTTGCCCAAGGAAGATTTGGGGTCCAAGAGACCAACAATGTCAATGCCCACCCTTTCAAAGGGGGTGCAAACGACGGGGAGTGGGAGCAGGGGAGTCTTAAGCTTTTTCCCTGTCTTCCCACTAGCCTGGCTGGTGGGGCAAGCTCTGCAGAAATTATCTGAGGCTAACCTCATTCTGGGCCAATGGAAGTGGGTGACAAGCCTGTTAAAGATCTTGTCTTGGTCCAGGTGTCCTGCCAGGGAGATGTCATGGGCCATACCAAGTAGGAAGGCCAGGTAATACTGGGGGACCACCAGCACACGTGCTGCCCCAGGACCTGGAACCTTAGGCTCCCTGTAAAGGAGATCATTCTCCCAGTAAATGTGGTGAGTGCCAGAGACGTCACCTGCTGCTTGGGCTGTGGCCTGTTGCCTCAGACCCTCAAGGGTGGGGCATTCCTTCTGCGCTTTGCAGAATTTTGCCCTGGTTGGCCCACCCTCTACTTGCCAGCCAGCAAGCTCTGGTAGGTTACCCAGGTCAGCTATGTCCTCCCCAGTTGGCTCAGGGGCCTCCTCCTCCTCAGGGGCCCCGTCCACCACTGTGGGAACGTCTGAGGCGGCTTTCCCGTGCCTCTTATCCTTCCTCTTTGCAGCTATCTGGGCCATTGTTCCAGGCTCCAGGCGCCCTTGACTCCCTTCCTGGGCAGCCATGGACTGTGTGGTCATGCAGACCCACTCAAGTATACCTAACATCTCCAGGTGGGATCAGAGCTCTACCTCTTTCGAGGCAGTATGCTCAAGATCATTTCCTAACAGACAATCTACAGGCATGGCAGGACTCACAGTTACTTTTAGAGTACCAGAGACGCCCCCCACTCAAAGAGAACCAGAGCCATTGGTAGGTGACTCTCACGATTGTGAGCGACTATAACCTGGTGGAATGTATTTGGGACTATCTGCTCTGATGACATCATCTGACTCTTGACAGTAGTCATACTGGCTCCTGTGTCACGCAGAGCCTCCACCCTTTGCCCATCAATGGTGACCCACTGCCTATACTTTGAAGTATTTTCTGGCATGTAGGTTTTAGGCACCATCTCTCTTTCTCCCAGGCACACTAGGGAAACCTCTGCCTGCTCCCCAAAGCTAACTATGACTGTCTCCCTCCGAGCACTACACTAGCCAACCCAGGTGTCTGTCCAGTGGTGGACTGTGCCCTCTTGAGGCACTGGGAGACGCCCTTAGAGTGTCCATGCTGGTAGCACTCTAAACATTTGGGGATGAACTTCCCTAATGTTTTATCAAAATACCCTGGCTTCTTTGCAAACCTAGAAGAGCAATGGTCCCCCCTCTGGGAATTCTTTTGGGGGCCTTTTGAGAACTCCTTTTCCTTAAGTTTTTCTCCCCCCCTCTTTCTTCTGTTGGGAACCCTGGCCACCTTTGTGGGAGTCCCCCCCAGATGCCTTTTTGGACACTCTGGTGCTAACCCAGAGGTCCGCCTCCTCAGCAAGCTTCCTAGGGTCAGTCAGCTTACTATCTACCAAGTGCTGGCACAACTCTGTAAATAAACATTGAGTATATGCTCTCTCAGAATCAAGTCATATAACCCTTTTTAATCATCTACTTTGCTGCCCCACACCCATCCATTCAGTGCCTTACTGGCAAAGTCAAAGAAATCTACCCATGGTTTTGTGGAATGTTTGGTGCTGTCCCTGAACCTCTGACGGTAAGGGGTCAGCCCAAACTTGGCAAGTAAAATGGTTTTCTGAAGTGGGTATGTGTTTTGATCCTTTGGGTCCAGGGTGAGAAGTGTGTCCCTCCCCAATGCTGGCACATAACTCCACATAGCTGTATCCCATTGCCCTTCAGCAACCTCATGAGCCCTTAGTGCAACTTCACAAGCAGCTAACCATTTATCTATGTCTTCTCCTACCACAAAACTGGGCACCACATTTTTGGGTATACAAACCTTCTTTTCTCCAGCAGGTCCTGCCTGTATGCTGCCACCATTACTGCTGGACTCAGACTGTCTCGCCTTGATCTACAGCTCCTTGAGACTCAGTACATGAGCCAACAATAGTTTTTTTCTCAGCCAAGGCTCTCTCAGCTGCAGCTTTGGCTCTTTCAGCTTCAATCTGATTGGCTGTTCTTTCAGCCTCAGTTTGCTTGGCTTCTCTCTCTGCCCTCCTTTCTTCCTGTTGAGCCTCAATTTTTAGCCTTGCCATTTGCAACTGAAACTCTCTCTCCTCTCTCCTTTCCTCTGCGGTCAGGCTTTGACCAGAGACACTCCTCCCTGGTTTGTCAGGGGGCACAGTTGTAGTGGTAACATGGGTAATGGTAATTAATTATGATAACAGGGACTAATGCTTGGTGAATTTCATTGCTAAACTTCATGTACTTCAATTCATTGATGCAGTTGACTTTGTTATTGATTTTCACCATAACTTTAGAATGTGTTGTAGTTCAAGCTTCGATTAGATTGCGTTTCTTCCGCCGCTTTGGACAACCAGTATTGTTTCCGTATGTGTTTCATTTGATTTTGAGATTAAACTACATGACCGTAGCATTGTTAATATAGGGAAATAAATATTTTAAACTTTTACTAAAGGTGTAGATATTCATGAATGAAAGGTCATGGTGCGTGACGATTTTTGACTCCACTCCATTGATTATTGATTTTATTGATGACTAATGGTTGTTGGTTATTTGTGTATTGATTATTGATTATGTAATGGATCTATGGGAAGAATATCTTAATTGCGAGTCAAAAGGTTGATCAACCTATTTGCGTTCCCTGGTAAATTTACTTATTAAGGTCATACTCACTAACATTGCTGAGATGTACCCTGGTAGAACTCCTGACTTTACTCCTGAAAGTCAAGAGTAAGCCAGGAGTACTGCAAGAGTATGGCACAGTGACTTATAGCAAATTCTTTGTGAATCGGGCCCATTGGTTAGTAAGTGAAGCCTATGAACTGCTCTTAATTCTCACACAGAAGGAAAACATAATCCTAATTGCAAGAACTCCCATTTGCTTGAAACATATTTGTCTCAAGCACACAACAATGCACCATCTCAAATTATCCTTTGGATGTAAAAGTTGTATAAACTATGTATATTTATGCATACAAACATAAAGCTCAATGCCTACTGTATGTACCCCTGTAATTTTAATGGGCTTTAAGAAATGTGTTAAAATATGCATTCAGGTATTATACAGGCGTGACTGTATGAATAATAAATACCATGTCATGTGATGATTAGACTTACAGAGTGGAAATCATATTTTTGAAGGCCAGTGTTGTCAATAGTGAAATAGTGAAGTGAAAACCTTGTATTCGTTCTTCAGGTAATTAGCTGAAGGGAGGCTTCTCTGTAATTCTAGCAGATTCTTTCATTAACCAAATTATCAGTATGAGGCTACTTTTACCAATACCTTGTCTACTGTTTCATGAGTAGTATAGCAGTTTACCAGTGCATCCATCTTCCTAAGACATTTATGGCACATTTATGTCTTTTGCATTGTTTCTCTTTAATAAGTTTACTAATCTTTGCATTTTCCTTTAAACGCACCTATTATATGACTACGTTTGTCAGTTCAGATGAAGCTAACAGCAACGACCTTGCCACACACGTTGGGGTTCAGCATAATCAACACATTTATAACAATAACTAATAACCATTTTCTTAATCTCTAACTTTGGTTTATAGAGTAATGTGCTACCCACCGTTAAGTGCTTCAATGCCTCAGCCGGGTTAGCAGGTGCTATATGAATGCAACAACAATACAGTATGCAGTGGATGTCTGTAGGAGGGAATAAGAGGTTGTCTCATGTATTTTCCTTGTCTTTTGTACCATGAGGGTGAGGTTAAGCAACATATTGCTCCATCAGAGAGATGGGTGATGTTTCTTGGGCTAATAAAATGTCAGTGAGACATTTCCAGATTGCAATTATAACTACTGTAAGAGTCTGAAAAGACACGTTAGCAGCAGTCCATAGCCTCAAGCCACCAGTTGAAGATATCCACTACCCCATGGTACAATTTGCAAAAGTAAATCACTGATAATATGGTTCATGCACCTACCTCACCATGAATCTAACTACCCAACTACCTTTTGAAAACATCATTGTTGATGAGCGTCGCAGCCAGGACAAGGCACTGGTGCACAGCTATAAACCCAAAATTCATGCAGTACTGCAGGGCTCCTCCTCCTTAGCTGAAGTCACTTTGCAGCATAGGCTTTGCTAAGTGAACCACTGTTCCCTGAGTTTTTAATACTAGGCTATTATGTATAATAATTTCAATGGAATTCTCAATTAAACCACAGCTTAATTGGGGCATAATTACAAGAAAGTGACGCATCGGTTCAGATGAGTCACTTTTATCCCTTCACGCCTACCCCACCTAACGACACCATGGTTGCACTGCAATATAGCACACCATGGTGGTCGTTAGGACAATAGCGTCAACATTTTTGACGCCATTGTGGAGCGTTGCGGCACTTGTGTCAAAAATGTTGATGCTAATGCAGCAAAGCACAGGGAGGCTCATTGATTAAAATGGGTAAGTCTTTTTAACGCCTGCTCTGAGCAGGCATTAACAATTACAGAAAAATAGTGCAGTGAAATGTTGTGACTTTCACTACACTGTTTTTGGGGCCTCCCTGCATCGGAACGCCTCCCCCTTGCATACATTATGCCTGACGAAGGCATAATGTGGCGCAAGTGGTTGCAAAGTGGCTTTGTAAATACGGTGCAAAAGAAAAGCCACCTTAGCGCCACATTCGAGCCTTCTTAGTGTAAAAAAATGATGCTATGGCGGCACAATGTAATACTAGGGGCTTGTAAATATGCCCCTAAATGTCTTTATTCCCAATATTATATTCCCTGATATGGAATGGCCAAATACCAGAAAATATACATTTCCAAAGTATGTATCTATTAACCTCCTGTGCAGTTCCTGTAAGAGATTTGCAGCCAAGCAGTTAATCACAGGAGCCTGAATCCTAAATAAAAAATAAAGGAGTGTAATGAACAGAAGGACTTTCAGTTTTTCAGCCCAAAAATAAACACCGTGTGCAAGCTAATATTTCCTCAGATGATGATTATTTTCAATAAAGGACTTAAAGGTTGCTCCCATATTGGAGGAGTTCTTGTAAGTATATAAGCACCGGGGAGAAAGAAATGTGTCTTACACTAATGCACACACACACAGGGCCATAGCTACGGGGGAAGGAGGGCATTTGAGGGCAGGGCCAAGTAATAACACTTTGGCTCCCCCCAAATGACTGAGGCAGCTGGCACAGTATAGAGGTGTGGAAGTTAAAAAAGTGAATGAACATTAAAAATGCCTTTAAACTCTGTTTTTATCTTGTTGCTTTTTCTACATGTCCCAAGACAGGTTCTGATAAATTGCTGCTTGTTCGTTTAACATGTTCTTTGACTGCAAAGGAACAGGATTTTGTAAGGTAACTATGTGACATTCTCTCTGGGTGCATACCGGGCCACTGGAATTATGCAACAGGGGAGGCCAAAATTAGTCATCAAAGTGGATTAAATTATGTTGCAAAAAAGCTGAAATTATGCATTTTAAAGCCATACTTTTTGTGACAGTCTCACTTCATTATTTTCTAATTTGTTCATGTTAGCACTGTCTGAGCAATGGTTTCACATCATTAGTACAGGTTCCACATCCACATACAGCTGTAAGTAACTGAAAAATAACCAGCTAGCCTTTGCGAAAGATTTCCGACTGGGCAGCATCATATGTTACAACTTTTTCAGTTTAGAGCTGTAGCAAAATTTGATTTTCTGTTAAAATCTGCAGATTTTGCAGCAGATGATGGATTATGCGGCAAATGCGGCAAAGTCATAATTATGTGGAAAACACCGCAGATGTCAAATTGCATATTTCCACTGGCCTTGCTTACAGGGAGTGCAAAACACATTTTGTAGAATCTACATTTTTTTTCTAATTCACAAAAATATAAATATCTGTAAATTACCTGTGCGAATATTTCAACATATACCATGGGTTATGAAAGCACAAATGAAGCACATTTTGTTTTAAAATTCTGAACTGTGATGGAAACAAAGATCAAAATTAATCTTGGTGATGCACAGATAATAAATACTGTATTGTATTGTATTGTATTTCACAAGTGTATTGCGCTTATTACCCCTATGTGTGGCACTGATGCACCTACCATATAGTGAGATGTGTTGTTGGAAGGGTTTTGTCTTTGTTTGTAATGCTATATGGGAAGTGTTTTCTTGTTATGCATGATGACCACCATGTTATGAAATGCAAGGGGCACCAATTTGGTTAATGATGAGGTGTGAGTGAGACAGACATGTCATTTATTGTTTGTCAGTACACTGGCAGCTTTGAACAGCTCTGTAGGTCCCTTTATGATATTTCTTATGATTATAGTCTGCTTAGCTGGTTACCGCACTGGGTTGTCCAATCAGAAATTTTGGGGAAGATTTGCTTACATTTCACACAACATAACACAGTAAGGCAACTTTGTATGCTGCATTGTGTGAAAGAAAGACCGGAGGAATGCACCATATTTACAAAGCTTTGGGACCTTTCAGCTGTCTCCTTTTTGTGCTTCCTAGTGCAAATGCAGGCATCCCTGCAATACAGGCAGTATTGTTTTGGGGCATTGTTATGGAGCATGAAGGAACATCTTCCTGCACAAAAACAATCCTTAGAGGCAATTCATCTTTCTATGTGTGCTACAGAATGCCTCAGACATAGAGTGAGGAAGCAACAAGGAGAAATAAATAAAATGTTTTCTATTATGCCTCACTGGTATACTAGCTATAGTAAATCTTGAAATGCAGCAAAATACATGGTTGGATGTATGGGAACGCCCAAGCTCCAACCATGGAACACCTTGGTAATGAAAGCCGTTACTTTGTATTTACTAAACTACACAAAGTCATGCAAGTGGCTTTGAAAGGCTTAGTAAATACCAATAATGTACCACAAAAGTAATGTACCCCCATACAAAATCTTAGTAAATCTGTTCCCTAGTATATAATTCTGGGCTGGAGCTGACATTTCTGGAGTGAGAGAAAAGTTGAGAGATATGATGGGATTTGCAGTGCTATTATCATCTCATATCTGAAAGCTATTGTGAGATGTAAAGATCCGGCTGATGTATACATATTTGGGACTTGTAGTCATGACCTAGAATAAAGTCCTCTGATTGACCTGCAGTGTCTGACAGATATCTTCAGTTATGCCATGCCTGTTCCTTTAGTGATGGCTGGTTTATTGGCTTCACAGTTCTGGTGATGGACAACTCACATAGCATATATGCCTTGATTGAATGTTAGAGGTTCAAGTTGTTTTTGACTGTTGCTGTTGAGCGCTATGGTATTAGAATTAGTGTGGGCCAGAAATGTTATGTGTGAACTTAACATAACTTTATAATTTCCCGGTGAAGCACAGGTCAGCTCTTCTTATCTTACCTGATAATATCAAAAGTACTTTGGTAGTTCAGTTGCTTCTAATCTGTGGATTGTAAACTAAAGAATGAGGCCGAGGGTGTGACTGTCTTTCTAGGTTCTACTGCCAGGATCTGTGGTGGGAACAATGGGTGGTAGGAACTTAACGAATCCTTACAGATTCCTGAATTTTTCCTCACAGAATTATGAGGAAAATTTGTGATTTAGCTAGAGTGTGATGTATGCAGGGCATTTGGGTAAGAGAAGGTACTCACACAAGTTACACTACCCCAGACTACTCTAGGTAGCTTGTTTTCAGCAATGTCTGTGCCTGGAAGGTTTCCCTTGGCGCTGTCCGAGCCCTGGCCTAAATACCGCAGCTACCCACATAGCTGGAATTAGTTGATTTGCAAAGCTAAATCTCGATCTTTCCTTGCGTCTTAAGGGCCTTAGGGAGCCTTTCCCTTTATAGGCTATAGCTCAGTTACACAAATAGGGCAGTAATACTACCCACAGGGGTGTAGAAATGATGTGGTGTAGGACATTTGTAGATCCATGCAGATTCCATTAGCGTTGTCTGGTTTCACCTTTGTTTTGCTGTGTAATGTCAGGTTGCTCAGTGTGCTGAGCAATACAGCAAAACAAAAAAATCAGACTTGGGACTTATGGGAAGCATTTCCCTCCATGCCAACTTTGATTTTGGAAAACAAAATGTTTCTTATGTTTTTCAGAAAACATTTCCTTTTCCAGTACTGTCAAAGACCTATTGAAGTATACCATGCTTTGAAAGTATTATGATGGATGTCAACGGGTCATCGTCTGCCCAAAAACAGTTATAATACACTTAAACCATGCAGCTGTCATGTTCTATCCAACAGGAAGTGAAAACAAGCTGGAGGGATGTGATTGCCACACTGCACTAATGTCTTTGTTCCATGATCCTTGAGGACTTCTCCAGTTCCAGGAGGCCTTCTGGGACTGGAGAGCATCTAAAATCACAGTGATCAAATAAAGGTGGCAGGCACTGGTAATGGCCATGCACAGTCAAGAGAAAGTTTCAGTTGTGTTACATAGTCTATGGAGAAGAGGTCTAGAGAGATAATAAAATATTGAGAAATACAAAGAAGATAGAAGAGAAGATAGAGAGAAGGGATTCTAGAAAAGGAGAGAGGATTGAGAAAAAAAAGGAGAGCAAATAGAAAAAGACAAATGAGCAGGAGAGCAAGAATGAGATGATCAATACAGCAGCACCAAACTGAAAGGGATAGTTGGAAAAAGGCTGAGAGTGGCAGTGAGGGCAAATATTTGAAGATGATAAAAAATAGAGGAAGTGGGAGTGAGTCTGAAAGAGTAAAATGGGAGATAGTTGCACAGAGAATTGGTGATTGGAAGTTTTTTTAAGTGGAATTTATAGCTTATCATGTTTTTGACAATCACCTGGCTCAATGTGATTTCAAAGGAGATTTAATTTTGCACTTTGTTTTTTTTAAAAAAAGGATCTTAGTGTAAGATCCAAAAATCACCTTGCATAGTGATCTTCAAAATCTAAATAAGGTCTAACCATTGTTATTTGATCCACATTATGTTTTTCAAGTTGCTTAACAATGGTCCACCTTATTGTTACTATATGCTTTTGGTGAGAACTGCTGATGCCTTCTCTTTTAATGCATCTTAGCCATGTCTATGCTGGTATAGCCACTAGAAACTACAACCTGCTTGCTGAGAAATCCACGTTCTATTGAGGGGGTGATTTGTCTTTCTAGTGTATATTTATATATGTCAGTCTCTTAATTGTTTCATACCATGAATGCTGACTTTTATCTGCACCTGTAGTAATGTCAAACAATCCCTCTGCAAGTAAATATTTTTCAGTTCTAGTACCAATTGTAGGCTTCCATGGCTTCTACGTTCACCACTCAGAAAAGTACATGCTACCCAGTATTAGCCAGATAGTGGGTGGCACCTTGAGGGTCCTATGCAAGGACTCTACTGCATGTGAAAGAGCAGAGAATATCCATCATTTTGGAAGTGGAGTACTCCGTACCATCGAAATGGGAGGTAAAATCCAAGCAGCATCAAACAGAGATGTTATCACAATGCTGGATCCTAGATGTAACCAGGAAACCACCACTCAGAGCACTAGAGATAGTGCCGGTGCACATCTATGCATGGGTCCCTCTAACTGGAGATAGAACTAGTGTCCTCAGCCAGGCCACAGGCCTCAAAAAGACCCATCCTAGAGTCACACGATCACCTATACTTTACCATTCCCATCTGCCTTGCTGGTTGATGTCTAGTAAAGGGCTCCTTTTGTACAGCACTTTTTGCACAACTTGCTTGTAACTATAAGGGGCGTATGCCAATGTTGGAGCCTGCAGTTTTGGCTAGTGCTTATGATGAAATTAAGTTGAACTTTCCATCTTTTTTCACAACCTTATACTGAAAGTTATTGTTGGGCCTTCCCAAGTTCCCCCGTAAAATGACCTTAAATGTTTAAAACATACTGTTTGGCAGTAATTTCCCACAATGTTGTTGATGGATTTGCTCCAAGTTCTCTGTAAATTTATTTTAAATTAGTTATGAGCTAAATTAAACCTGCAATTTTGAAGTTGGCTGGAATTAGCAAACTCCATACAAGCAGATGAAGTTTCCTAAATTTACATGAGGAAAGGTTTATCCTTTCTCGCCTTCCAGGTATGATGTTTTCCTAATGCAAAATGCCCCAGGTAGGACATCCTCTAGCAAAAAGATTTTGGGTGCTGAGGCTGGACATCCACCACCTGAGGTAGGAGGTGTGGGAGGGAGGGCTATGAGCTGAGTCCAGCTTATTTTTATAATTTTTTTAATAACTTATTAACCTTTGCATTGCACAAACCTTAAACATTTTTGAAAATACACAAAGTTGAACGTCAGCCTACTGTACAACTTTACATCCTAATTCATAGGATTTAAAGTTCGACTGTGAACATTTGTATGAGTGTGCTTTAATAAGTACCTTATAAAATCCACATATTCCTTCACATAGAATCACATGGTGTGCACCTGAATAGCGACACCAGAATATTGATGACACCGATTATCGAGGTTACAATACTGAATCCAAAATATTGACAGTAAATATAGTTTTTCAGTACCTTTCTCCACACACACACACACACACACATATATATATATGTATATATATATAGGTATATATATATATATGTATATAGATATATACCTACATAATATATATATATATATATATATATATATATATATATATATATATATATATATATATATATATATATAAATATATATATATATATACCTATATATATATATATAAATATATATATATGCACATATATATATATATCTTCATTGTATGTAGATGTGGAGTTAGGAATAGTAAATCTATAGGTCCCTATGTGCACATATCTTTCAATATTCTGGCCTCAGTATCCTTATGTCACAATATTTCCGGGGTTTAGAGCACAGATTTTACATTTGCTTACAGCTGAGGGCCATGCCCCCCTAACAATAAACTCTGGCTGTGGGGGTGGGTGGGGAGATTGAGAGGGAGATAGAGAGAGAGAGACACACACACACATAGGCCTTCTGAGGTGCCTACATGGGCAACGATGGAGAGATTAGTTATTTTTTTTGTAGGACTTATCTCAGTTAAATCGTGTTTTTTTTTTTCTGAAAACCTGCTAAGTTGTGTGATTTATGCATATGGCAGAGTTTCTCCGCTGTTGCTTTTTGGTGCCTTTTTATGTAGAGAGTTGTCTGCTGGCTGTAGGGTTTCTTAAGCAAAGTGATCGAAGTGTTGGGTCTCCTGACCTTTAAAAAATCAGGTGATTTTGATCAGTGGGTCACGTGTTTCAGATACTTAGTACATGGAAGTGTCTCCTTTTCCCAGTGCAAGCACACATATATATATATATATATATACATATATATATATATATATTCACAAGTCCTCAGCCATGCTTTCAAGCACACACAGATAAGACTAGCTAGTGTATCTAATCCCCTGGGAGCACCACACCTGGTTGTTTGGTATGCCATTTGAAGGGCAACTGGATTTATGCAATTCTATGGTTGCATATTTTATGCATAATTAAAAATATGGTTTCCTAGCACTTGCTGCTGAAACGGATCAAACATTAGCAACCAAAAAGTGTAACACATTTGTGAGAAACTAGGGCTGATTGCAGAGGCCCCATAACTTTTTGCCCCATTTTCCACTTTATGCTGGTGTTTTCCTGACTCTGATGGTGCCCTGGGTACTGCTAACCAATCCCAGGGCCTGTGCTCTGTGTAAAATGGATATGCAAATTAGGCTAATTATAATTGGCTAAGTTAACCTACCTATAAGTCCCTAGTATATGGTAGGGCATGTAGGTTTAGGGACCACAGCATAGGTGGTGCACACCTAGGTGCATTGCTGAGGTGCCCAGTGTCATTTTAAAAGCAAGCCTGCCTTGCTGGCTGCTTTTAAATTAAAGTTATATGCAAATTCGACTTTGGAATTAAAGGTACTTCCAAAGTCTTAAACTACCTTATTTTTACATATAAGTCACCCCTAAGGTGTGCCCTATGTGCCCCTAGGGCTGGGTGCCATGTAACTATAAGCAGGGACTTTATAAAAATAGATTTATATATCCCTGGTGAGGTAAAAACAGCCAAATTCGTTTTTCCCTCATTGAAGTAAATGGCCTTCATAGGCTAGAATGGGCAGACTTTATTTTAAATTTTAAAGTCTCCTTAAATGTTACATACCAAGAATTTGGTATCAAATTGATTGTTATAATAAATCCCACAACTTCCAGTTGTTGGATTTAATATAACCAGTTCAGGTAAAAAGTTTAGACTTTACCTAAAAAGTTGCCAATTTCAGCTCTGCATTGTTTTTGCTGCTGTGCTCTGATTGGCCAGCCTGCAGCAGCTTCTGCCAGGCTACTTTAATGAGGTGTGAAGTGGCCTGGCTTCACACAAAGGAATGTGCTTGGGGGAGAGAATCTCCCCTCAGCAGATGGTGAGGCAGGAAGGAGGAGGGCTGCCAAACTGGTCTTCAAAGGCAGAGAAGGACATCTGGAGCACCCAGCAACACCCCCACATCCTGCAAACCCAGACAGCTAGGTGCCCCCTTGATTAGATTAGGAGAGGGCAGGAGAGGGGGGTGTTTATGATTTTTAGCCACACCAGTGGGTGGGCTTAGCCAGATCTCTCCTCCAAAAATCAGATTCATCCATTTTGGATTTTTAGAGACTGTTGCCTTCTGGGATGGATTTTTGCCACACTTCCCAGGAAGTGGTCATCACAGGGGGACGACCCTGTCCCTGATTGGAGAACCAGGGCCCCCCTGCTTTTCACCCAGGAGCAAGGATAAAACTGGCAGACCTGCACCCACGCCTCAGATCCCCTCCAGAATTCAACAAGAAAGGAACTAAAGAAGAAGAAGGACTGCCCTGCTGGACCCCTGGCCTGCACCTGGACCCTGCACTCAGAAGGACTGCACCAGCTGCACACTTGGGCTTCACCACAAGAAGGACTTTGCCTGGCTTCAACTGGTTCAAGGAGGGACTCCCTGTTTGCTACAGGTGAAAAATTGCTAAACCAGAGTCCCCTGCACCAACTCCTGAAGAAAGCGACCAGCTGACCACTGTCCAGTGGCCAAAAAGGAGTTTGCGCCAGGTGCATTCTGGGAGTTGAAGTCCGCACCCCCCAAGGACCATCACAGAACTTCTGGACCCTTGGGGTGAGCTATGGACCCCAAAAGAACCTTAAAAGAACATCTGGGTGAAGCCCCAGAAGTTTGGAAAAGATTTGAGAATTTTTGGAAAAAAGCTCCAGAGAGGGACCGACCCGCCGCGGAAATTCTAGCCGGCTTGCCTCAACCGCGACCCGGCCTGACTTCGTGGTTTGTCCCGGTAAAGAAAAACATCCAAAAAAGAGACTAAGTCCGAGTGTAAAAAGTTGACCGGGACCTCCCAGCCATCGTATCCTAGAAGGGCTCCATGGACGTCGGATCAAGATCCAGGTTTACCCCGGTCGAAGGATTTTCATCTCGAAAAAACGACTAAGTCCGAAGGTAAAAGTCTCCACCGAGGAAACCCACATCGCGTATCCGGACAAGGGCTCCAGGAGGTCGGATTCAACTGGCAGGTTCGTCCCGGTGAAGAAAAACTTCAAAATAAAGACTAAGTCAGAAGGTAACTTTTTAACCGAGGCCTCCCGCGACCTGTAGCCGAGCAGGGCTCCATCGCGGTCGGCCTGAAAGTTTGACTTTGCCCCGGTCGAGGTGCAACCAGATGACCCGATTGGCGCTTTTTGTTTCTAAGCGCTAGAAAAGTAATAATTCTTTAAAAATTCATATCTCCAGTTCCCCTGAACCGATTTTAATCGTTTTTGTGTCATTTTAAAGATAAAAATATAGACTATTTTTATAAATTGGTTTTGGATTTTTAAACTGTTTCCTGTGTTTTATTTAATTACTGTTTTGTGATATTTGAATGCTTTACACTTTGTCTCCTAAGTTAAGCCTTGACGCTCGTTGCCAAGCTACCAAGGGTTGAGCTGGGATTAATTTACTGAGACCTAACTGTACCTACGTGGAGGTTAGTGGCTTGTTGCTAGGTGTAGGTACCTACCTGCCCTTACCAATAACCCATTTTCCAACAACATTGTATTGTACAGTGTCAGACTCTTCGCGAAGGTTAGTCGGTCACCTTTCGGGTTATGAAGGCTGTACGCAGTTGCCACTAATTAGGTGACGCTTTTACGCAGACAATATAAATGTATTAAAATGACAAAACAGAGTAATAATGTTTTCCCAGAACATGTCACATTATGCCACACAATTTTCCGTTTTTGCACACAATGTTGTCAACCTTGCTGCATACTTTGGTGCCAAATAATTCCAGTAACCCCTGCCCCCACCAACCTTTGTGCGTATCGATACCTGACAATCAAATTTAAATGCACTGACCACATGAATTTGCCTAATTAATGGGCTGGGCAAGAAAGCAGTGATAAGACACCTAAAAGCTAGCTGAAAATTGGGTCTGCAGTTGTAAATATATAATGAGTGGGTAAAAGAATTTTAAGGCTAGACTTTAATTCACAGTGTATGCTGTTCACAGCCAAGCCTAGTCTCTGAAACAGTATGAAACCGTGGAGAAGTAAAGGTTTGGAATAGAAGAGAATGTTTCTTTTATTGATGTCTCTGCTTGCATGTCACATTGATTTTCTCAGCAGCAGTGGGTATCTCAACATAAAAGCAACTGTGTCACAGTTCATCTTGTCTTTGCTGCCAACCACAGCAAAGCCAGTTTGGCTCGTATGCCATTTAGGGGAACTGACTGCCCACTGCAGGTGGCTAGTGGGCTGCCTGACCTAGCCACAAAAAAGACACATTTGTTGATCGAGGAAAGGGCCCTGGTAACATATGTCAAGCAGATCTCGCTTCAAAGACTGACTCAGTGCACGCCTAGCACCTTACCTGCTCTACCTGTTGGGAATTTTTAAAGGATATTAGGGCCCGTATTTATACTTTTTTTAGCGCCGCATTTGCGCCGCTTTTTGACGCAAAACGGCGCAAACCTACAAAATACAATGGCATTTTGCAAGTTTGCGCCGTTTTTGCGTCAAAAAACGACGCAAATGCGGTGCAAAAAAAGTATAAATACGGGCCTAGATATTTTAAATTCTATTAATATCACCCGAAGAGAAGAGAAACTGGCATTTTTGGTGGAATAATTGAACTTCTAGCCCAAGTAGCTGTCATCAATAAGTTCCAAACATGGCATTTGTGAATATTGAATTGTTGTTCACTAACTTCTATTTCACCTAGAAAAATGCAGACTAGCAGGCCTTTTTGACATTTCCATCTGTGTGGGTGGTGTGTTATTTTACCACCTCCAACTTCCTTCCAGAGTGCATCCACCAATTGGCTTGTTGCCTTCTGGCGAAGTACATTTGTATTTTTTTCCATAAATAATATTAATTTCAATGCCTATTACGTATTCAGCATAGATTCACAATAAATTATTGTCCGCTCAGCGTTTCAGTGGGTTTAAGTATGGTTCACACCACCTTCATCTGGAGGTATCGTTGAAAACAATTATATAGTCGTCGCTCCTCCCTTTCAGTGTTCCACTTCATACAAAACGGTTCCCTCGAAAGCTATCAGGAGCCACCTACGTCGATTGCTTTATATCGGCAGATAACTCTTGCTCGAATATTCTTTCCTTTTAAATGGAGCAGAGTTCTCCGTCATCGCAGGTGAATGCCTGCATTCTTCGCATGTCATCTTTCGATCTGGCAAACAGCCAGATCAAAAAAACTGTGTTGGAAGAGTGCAGGGATTCACCTCTGCAGATATGAGGAAATGAGAAAATCGACTGTAGGGTGACCTCCCCTAATTTAGCCCTTCCGTCCTTTATTTAGCCTTTCAGTCAAAGAACAAATACAATAGGACAGTTAATTTTTCTCAGCTGGATGGAAAGGCAGAAAGTCTCTTTTGCTCTGATCGTGTGGGAAGGGCAGACAGATAAGTGTGTCTCTTTCCCGAAAGAAATGCAAATGTGCACAACTGGTAAATCTGCAAATGTAAAGGGGTTTGGAAACCTGTATTTCCTTTAATCAAAGGACTCACTTGAAGCTTTCTGATGGCAAAGTATTTTCTTTTAGAGAGGTACTCTAAGGGTGTTCCAAGGTAAGGGAGTGTGTGGTTTTAATAGACAGTTATAAAACATGTTTGCACTAGGTGTTATCTGTATATTATTGGAATGTGTATTTTAGAAGAGCTTTTTTATTTATTTATCCTAAATGTATTTGCCTATTTTGTGCAGCCTATAGTATGCTTTGTGTAATGCATGTTTAAAATAAGGACTTACACATTCACAGTGCTTTTAGGGACCTTAGCACCTCATAGTACTAACAAACACTAGCAAAGACAATAGGTCGCGTCTACGCAAGAGTTACTGGTTTTGCCAATGTGTTTTAGCCATGTTATACACCAGAGTGGCTGCTGTTCAGCATGGCTAAAAGTTAGTGGCATAGAAGAGAGTGGCATGGAGTGTCACAGAGTGGAATGGAGAAGAGTGGCGTAGAGTGTTGGGGAGTGGCAGAGAGTGTTGTGTTTAGGAGTGGCATACTGTGGAGTCGCGTAGAGTGGCATTTAGTGGGGTGGTATGCAGCAGAGTTGACTGGTGTAGAGTGCATTGACATAGAGTGTTTCAGAATATAGTGGTGTAGAATGAAGTGGTATTGAATACAGCGGCACATAATTCAGCACCATACAATGCAGTGTCATAGAATGCAGAGGCATAGATTAGACTGGTGCATAGTAGAGTGCAGTGGTGCAGAGTGGAGTGGTGCAGAGTAGACTGGCATACAGTGTAGTAGAATAGAGTGACATACAATAGAGTGGCAGAGTGTGCTGTAGAGTGGTGTATATTGCAGTGGCATAGAGTGAAGAGTAGACTTGATTGGCATAGAGTGCTGTGGTATAGAGAGGAGCAGAATACAGAAGCGTAGAGTGGTGCAGTGAAGAGTAGAGTATATTGGTGTCAAGTGCAGTGGCATAGAGTGAAGTGTTGCAGAGTAGAGTGTGAGAGTGCTGTGGTGTAGAGTGGCATAGAGAGCAGTGGCATAGAGTACAGAGGTACAAAGTAGAGTGCAGTTGTTTAGAGTGCATTGGCATAGACTGCAGTGGTTTAGAGGGCAGTGGCATAGAGTGGCATGGGGAAGAGTACAGAGGCATAGAGTGCAGTGGAGTAGAGTGGCGTACAACAGAGTGGCAGCAAACAGTAGTGTAGAGTGGTGTATAGTGCAGTGGTGTAGAGTGCAGAGTAGACTTGAGTGGCATAGAGTGCAGTGGTATACAGTGGTGCAGAGTAGAGTAGTCTAGAGTGGTGCAGTGGAGAGCAGAGTATAGTGCTGTAGATTGCAGTGGCATAGAGTGGAGTGATGCAGAGTAGAGTGGCATAGAGTGCAATGGTGTAGAGTGTATTGGCGTAGAATGCAGTAGTACAGAGTAGAGTGGTGTAGAGTACAGTATCAGAGAGTGCTGTGTTGCAGATTGGAGTGTCTGTGCAGTGGTGTAAAGTGGAGCAGAATGGCATAGAGAGCACTGGCATAGAGTAAAGTGGTGCAGGGTAGAGTGCAGTGGCACAGAGCCGCATGAGGCAGAGTAGAGAGGCATAGAGTGCAGTAGAGTAGAGTGGCATACAATAGAGCGGCAGAGAGTAGAGTAGAGTGGTGCATAGTGCAGTGGCGTGAACTTCAGAGTAGGCTCGAGTGGCATACAGTGAAGTGGAGTAGAGTGGTGCAGTGTAGGGTAGTGTAGAGTGGTGCAGTGCAGAGTAATGTATAGTGCTGTAGAGTGCAGTGGTGTACAGTACAGTTTTGCAGAGTAGAGTGGCATAGAGTGTAATGGTGCAGAATGCAGTAGTACCTAGTAGAGTGGTGTAGAGTACAGAGGAGGAGACTGCGGTGTTGCAAAGTAGAGTGCCAGTGCAGTGGTGTAAAGCAGAGTAGAGTGGCATAAAGAGCAGTGGCATAGAATATAGTGGTGAAGAGTAGAGTGCAGTGGCATATAGTGCAGTTGTGTAGAGTGCACTAGCGTAGAGTGCATTGAAGTAGAATGCAGTTGGGCAGAGTGGTGTAGAGTGCAGTGTAGAGGTACAGGGTACAGTGCAGTGGCATAGCGTGTAATGGGATAGAGTAAAGTGATGTAGAGTGCTGTGGCATAGAGTGTAGTGGTGCAGAGTAGATTAGAGTGACATGCAGGGTACTGTTGTAGAGTGAAGGGGCATACAGTTGAAAGTTACATAGTAAAATGCATTAGCATAGAGTGTACATTAGCATAGAGTGTATTGCATAGAGTGCAGTGGTGTACAGTGCAGTGTTGCAGAGTGGCATAGAGTGCAGTTGTGTGGAGTAGATTTGTGAGGCCTAGACTGGAGTGGTGTAGTGTGCAGAAGTGTATAGCGCAATGGTGTAGAGAGGCGTAAAGTGGTACAGAGTGGAGTAGCATAGCATGAAGTGGTACAGAGTGTAGTGGCATAGAGTGAAGTGGTCCGGAGTAGAGTAGAGTGCAGTGTCCTAGAGTGTAGTAGCATTGAGTGGTGTAAAGTGGAGTGGCGCAGAGTAGGGTGCAGTGGTGTGGGATTGTGCAGAGTAGAGTGGAGTGGAGTGTGCATGGTGTGGTAAGACACTGCCATTACAGTGATTGGTGATTGAAATGACCATTACATTTGCACGGGCATACAGTTTTTCTAATAAAACTTTACAGTGCACAGACGATGTGTGGAAATTGTATCACCTAGTGTAATGATTTGTTGTACATTATATGAAGGTATTTGTTTCCAGCCAAATTCATAATTAACAGAAATGTGCTTCATTTGTGTTCCCAATCCTGATATATTCTGAAATCCTTGCACAGTTCATTTAAATGTTGTTGTTTGGTAGAACAAAAAAACTCTTTCCTACCCCAGCGGCCAGCAAGATTGTGACATAAATTTTCACATAAATCCTCTCACTTTGAAGCCAGAGAAAGAAAAGTAAACACCAAACTCCCACCGAAGACAGAGCCTGACATTTACCCTTGTTCTTTGAATGCACAGCAAATGTGATTAGATAAGAACAAGATTTACAGGCCTGTTTACAGAAAGGAGGCACTTGGAAGGATACTGTAAATAAGGTTTGGGCAAGGGAAGGGGCAAACTCAAGCTGTACAGCCTAAACAAATAAAGGCAGCAAATTGAAAGCAACAAAATGTGGGTTACAAACCACAAAGTCAATGGGTGGAATGCATTCTCAGGGGAGCTCTATGAATGTACTTAAAGTGGCAGCCATGGGATACTTTGTGGTGAAATTTCAGTATTTTAGCCCAGTCCATATCCTTCACAGGTTTTGCCACATCAATTTCCCAGGTAGTATGACGAGAAGCCCTGGAGTGGTCTCCATATTGCAGGAAAGGTCTGTACACCCATCTAATTAGTTTGCCACCAGTCCCTGGAGAGCTTCTGTCACACATCATGTAGGGTTAGTGCTTGGTGGCAGACATGAAATAGGGCATTTGAAGATTGCTTAAGGTGTTTGTAAGTAAGGAGTTGACCTGGGTGAAGATGATAGTCTGCCACAAGGGTTTAGAAATCCTGTAGCTCACCATCCAGAAACAAATCCCTCAATTTTAAGACTCCTGCAGCATGCCACTTATGGAGTTGCTCTGAGAGCAGCCATACTTTGCTTGTGGGAAGGTCTACCAAAGGTACTGCAAGAGCACAGGGTTTCTTCATGTCAGTGAGTCTATAGGTTCTAGCAAGGCATGAGAAAGCTGTGCAGGATAACCCCAGATGGTGATCCATAGAATGGTCGTAGGAAACAATGAGCAGTGCAATAAGCCCTCCTTGAAGTCTTTACGGGGAAACTCCATCTCATGCAGAGGGTGGGCAGACAGCCAGTGAGCCACCTGTTGGACCTGTGCAGCTAAGTAATAGCATTTTTAAAGCTGGAAGGCCTAATCCACCCACAGTTAGGGGTAGCTTTAGAATGGAAAGAGCTACCCTATGGAGCCCCAGCAACCAAATCTGATGTGTGGTGGGTCTGAAGAACGAATGAGGGATGATGAAGGGAAGGTTTGCATAATAATACAAAAATTGGGGTAGCACACCATCTTCATTAGTGCTACATGGCCCACTACAGAAAGCAGAAGAGAAGACCAAAAAGTAAACTGGACTCAGAGGGACCGTGTCACTCTGCCGAGATCTCCATCCTGCAAATCAGTGAGGAAATGGTAGATATTAATCCTTATGTATCAAAAGATAACTTGTTCCCAGTTCAATCTGAGGTCAAATTGTATATATAGGGAAAATAGTAATGTATGTTAATAAAATTTTATATCTTTCTCATTTTCATACATTTTGTTTGTGCACTTTATATCCCAAATATTTTGAAGTTTCTATGAGTACTTTGACACTTAGGGATAAGCCAGATCACTGGCGTGGCTTTTGCTCAATTGAAAAATTTAAGGCATGGATAGAATGGGCAATTGCCTTGCACAACTTTGCAAGTGGTCTGGCCACTGCTAACTCTTCAGAATCACAAACAGCGGACCATTGCACCAGAACAGTTTGCCAGGGTGGGTAGGTGCTGCATGTTCAACTACTTGACAGTGCCTCTTCTGTTTCTCCCCTGTGTGCAGAGACAACTCCTCAGGTACGCCATACCTTCTGATACTCTTGGTGGACTCATCTTGTCTGATTTGGGGAATTGTCCCACCTTTTTTTTCTCTTCCTTCTTTATCCAGTTCTTAGCAACAACCGTTTGAATCAGTTGCTGTGGATCTCCCATCAGATCACGATTACATCCTCCTCTTTTATTATCTTTGATTGTTAGTCCGAGCTAGTTTTGAGATAAATGTAGAGTCCCGGACATACACTCTAGTGCTGTGAGACTATAGACAAGCTGTGGGTAACTCACATCCCGACATTAGGTGTGAGACAGTCACCCACACCATCTGCTCTGCCTCATTCATTTTTTTTAGGTTGAAAGTCCTTGGAGGTTGAGGTGAGCGAGATGTTTTTGTTCAACAACTTGTTTAAACTAGCATAAGGTTACTTTTCCTAATGTTTCCCAAATTGTTTGCCATAGGTTTTTAAATGTTTAGAAACATAATAAATATGTTGCTGTAGCTGTCTCTCCAAGAAAGATTGAGTAGATTTGGGTAGGGGTGATGGCCTTGACACAGTGATGAAGGGCATTAATTTACTACTGAACAAGGATGTAATGTGACACCTAAATGTGGCATACCACGAGGCAATCTCAAAAAGACCGCATTGAATAAATAGTGCTATGTAAAAAAAAAGTAAATAAATTCACTGATGAAGTAATAGGGTATGGCCTCTCTTGGATGTGTCTGTAAAACTGACGTTTGTTGTTGAATATTGGTCCTGAATATTGCCCCTTTGTCCTGAATTGTTTACAGTCCTGTCCAAATTTTGCCTCGATGCCAGGTGGTCACCCTATTTAGGTGGCTCCTAATAACTCATGTAGGAACTGTTTTGTACAGTGGCGTAACAAAACTAGAGCCCCCCACCCTACAAAGAACATGGAGGGGCCCCCACCAGGCTCACTCTGGATCTCTTGGGCAAGAGTGTTGGGCTGAGGGGGAGGCCTTGGAGCTCATGGCCCTCCTACGTTACAGGGGCCTTTGTTACGCCACTTGTTTTGTATCAAGTGGACCACTGAATGAACCATACTTGAACTCACCAATTGTTTTGAGAATCTATGTAGATTATGAATATGTAATTGGCATTGATAGGAATATTAGATTTATGTACAAAAAAAGGTGTGGTTGTGAGCTATGTTTTTATAATATGTATTATATGATTGTTTTTAGTATTAATAATAAATAGCATTGTTTTTAACTATAGAGAGACAGAAAGGATTTTGTGTTGGGGTAGGTGGTAGATCTTTACTTAAACAAGGAGCATCATATCCATTAAGGAATGGTTTGATACAAACGTAGCACAAGATGGAAATAATTTTTGTTTTGTTGTATAATAACTCTGTCCCTTTTTGCATGTAAGGGTGACCCTCCTCTTTGTGTTGTGCTAGTGTGAGACAGACGGTATTCTTTCTGGCCTGTAATGCATCTTAGTGTCAATATATCCAATTACTCTCCATTTATGATATGACTAGATTACAGAGAGACTGCATCTTAATGTGCATGTTGTATCACACATCAGTAGTTGTGCTACATCCAAAACATTCTGGATAATGTTTTCTGATTTTTACTTTGAGAGTCACATTTCACTACTCTTCCCATACCTGATTCCTGTTCCAGAATGATCGGGGAGGACAACCTAGAGCAGAATTTTATGAAAGAGAAGGCTGCACCATCCCATGATCACTGAATGGAGAACTAGAGATGAACACCCAGTCACCACATAATGGGACACTTTGGGTCAGATTTATCAGAATTTTATGCAGGGCAATGGAGCAAGACAGCCTGCTGAGCTGCATCAAATGTAGACAGGAGGAACACTCCATATTCCTGTGTTCTCCTTGCACTGCTGCAGTAGTGGCTGACTAGCACTGTTGGAGTGTGTGTTTTTAAAAGAAATATTAACATGAAAAGCTTGCAATATATTGTGTGATGAAGCTGCATAGAAAACGTGTTAACATAGAAAATAATTCACACGTTTGAAATGTGCCCACGGGGAGTGGCTACCAATGTATACGAAGACTAATGAAAAGTTTGTTAATTCTGAATTATTATTCAATACTGTTTTGAATTTGTATTAGCGTATCATAATTAGAGCTATGTGTTAAGAGTTTGCTTATCAAAGGGCCTTAGTTTACCAAGGGTCTGGGCCTAGCTGCCTGGCCTCGTATTAAACTGCATTTTCTAAACGTGTAATGCGCTGTTTTTCTGAAGGACACAAAGCTATACTTTTCCAGAAGTTATGTGTATGTGTAGCCGTAGTAAATTCTTTCTCATGAGAACCGACTTGCTCAAGGCGACGTTCTTGCTGAATACAACAGTGTAATTCATAACAGGTGCAAGGTTAACGGTAGTAGGACAAAACGATGGAGACACTGACTGGAGCGCAAAGTGTAACTTTTCCTACCTGACATTCCAACCGTTGAAGACGTCAATAACATGGAACAATCCGCGACATGAGAACTGTGGTTTGTGGAAAATTCTGGCAAGATGCTTAACAATTATTGGACAGAGATAACGATCCACCAATTATTATCCAATGAGGAGTTATGGGCTAATTAGACAGTTTTGATTTAATGTAGAGACCTAAGAAGAAACGGGGGAAGACTTCACCTTACTCACTCACAGAGACTTTTGCACTTTTCTTGCTTTGTCCTATTACTCTGAACCATCCTCTACCCATTCTTGCCTGATACTTACTTCTCCTCCATATGAGAGAAGGTCCTATTCCTTAGCTATGCTATATCGAGACTTTTCCCCATCCTATCTCTGCTGATGGTGAATCGACTGATGTCCTGAGGACGAAGACTGACGCTGTTTGCTGATCTGTTGGATTGGTAACTATCTGATGCAAAATTGCAATTGTCTGTTTGCCTTTTCTTTCTAGGTACCAACTGCTATTTTGATAGATGCCTTAGTTTAGATGTTTTCCAAATTTGTGTTTTCTAAAATGTTTTGCATGAGGCCCAATATGCTAATGCTAATTTGAGGTTAGTTAAGGTATTCACAAATTATCTTATGCAAACAGACAAATGACTGAGTTCTTGCTTTGTTGAATCATGCATTACTGAGACTTTGCTGAATTGCTTCATATTAATGGCGTGCCGAATACTGAATGAATATCCTCTATGCATTGATTAATTGCATTCTAATTGCAAATTAGGAGAGTTACTAATGAGTTTTATTGCTAATGAGATAAACAGAGATGACATTAGATTGTAATCAATAGGGAAATAAAATATCCTATACTTAACTAAATTGGTGTGGTTATTCATGACTGAAAGGTCATGGTGTGTTCAACTTATTGATTCCTACTAAATGTTATTGGTTAGTTTCTTGATTAGTTATTGTAATTATTGATCGATTTATTGATCTATTGATTTGTGATGCCAAAAAGACATCTGGTACTGGGAAGTCCCCGAACGTGGTCCAAAGGTTCGTCGACCTAAACGTGTCTCCCTGTAAGTTTACTTATCAAGGCTCTGACACGCTAACAACGCAGACATCCTTGCCTCATTGTGCACAGGTGCCTGTGTGGCAGGCAGGATTGTTTTTTGTGCAGGAAGGGACATCTTCCTGCACAAAAGTCCAATTCTTAGATGTGTTTTCCTCTTTCTAATTGTGCTGCAGAATGGCAGAGTGGCCTTGATAAATGTGAATTAAGGATTGTATTGCCCTTGTGACACCCTGTCTGAAGGAAGGCAGCACAACCCTCTGATAAATCTGGGCCTGAATGTGGGCCATGCAGGGTTATGGGCAGTCTGGGCTGTAGCAGAAGCAAGAGGAGGGCTGGCATCAGTAGGAACTTTGCTCTGGAACGTACCAAGGCAGAAGGCACAAAAGAATAATCAGGAATCACTGCTGAACAGTCCGATTCCTCCCACTGCTACAAGCAGCCTCTTTTGTCAGTGGGAAACGTTTATCACTGACACCTACTAATGCGGCCCTTCATTTTTGCACACCTCCTAGAAGCTACCCTTTATGTTTGTCTTCCCATGCTTTAAATAAATATGCATTGTTGATAGTTCGTTAACCCTGAAGAGTTAGCAGATTTGTCTATTTCCTGGTATAATTTAAGCAAGGCAAGTTTAATGGCTATGTAAACATAATGGAAAATAATTATTTCCAGTTTACAAATCTCTTGCTTCAATGGCTTAAGGCAGTAGATGATGATCTAAGCTAACATGTGTCACTTTTGGCCAAAGGTGTAAAATGATTAATTTTAGGGGCGAAATAAATGCATGCTTTATGTCTCTGTCAGTAGGTTTAGTCCAGGCTAAACCTAATTGCCAAAAATAGGAGCCAATGTTTCGAAACGCCAATGATTATAGTGTAGTGTTTGCGTAAAAGGATGTTCAAAAGGCTAATGAAGGGAATCCGAGTTTAAGGGGAAATATCAGGAGCAATGCAAATGCAAGCATATTAGAAGTTGCTACCGTAAGTAGTGATGATTTATGTGATTTTATGAAAGAATGTCGGAACCCTATATGCTGAAAATTTTGATAACAAACAATCATTCACACTTATTGTTAATGCTAACATACTCAGTAGTATTTATTTGAAAACCGTTTAATTACCTACTTTGACAACTATCTACACTTATAAAATACATTGTAATTATTACTATTTATGTGTGTTGTTATAAAAACAAACACAATGTACACGTACACCGACAGAGAACTCCACACAAAAGGATGTATGTTCTAGTTAAATTTACCGCACACATTTTCAACCGCAGTTTGCCTACAAAATTGCATAAGTTAGATACTTTAGGTATCCATTGCCATGTTTCTAATTAAAACACATCGAGTTACTTCTGATTAAATAACATACCCTCCATGCACAGGCTAAGTTCACCCTAGCCATTTCTTTCGCAAAGAAACGTCACCATTAGAAGCAGCAAATGAATGCAGAGGTTCAAAGACTGCAAAGAGCGATCCACTCTTCTTCATCACACTCTTAGTCAAAAAGGAAATAAACTAAACGTGCTTATTGTGTCTCACACTTTAAGACCTCATGTCCGAGCCTCATCAACCATGTGTCCAAAACTGCTGAGGGGATTTGTACTTGCCATTATGTGTGTTTATGGATTGAAGCCAAAAGCAATCCTCTAAAAGCAAAACATTGGCAGAAACATCCAGGTTCCTGCAGAAAATCGTTCCTGCATAAAATTGAAACTGTATCACTGTGCCTTTTCTATGCTCCCATTAAGTAGAAAATCTAACCGGGTCGCTTCTGCATATGCATCAGATAATATTTGGACAATATTCCTATGAGGGGCAAACCTCTGTTCTCCAGCTGGCTTACGTAAAAGTTGTAATTTTAGATGCTGAATTAAAGCCTCAATCTCCCCTTGTTTTAAATCACGTTTGGTGATGTCAGTCTTCCGCTCTTTTATTTCAGCAGGGGAATGATATCACCTGCATTTGACCAATCTGAACCTACCCTTCATTCATCTTCTTTCCACCTTCTGCATTTTCAAGCCCAGCAATTAATTTCTTACATAGATCGATCTGCTAACTTAATTAACAACTGTGTTTCTTACTGATGTTATGGCATCAAACATTTCTATTGGTATATTATTACTTACCTTTCATTTCAACCTGTTCTTCATCTTCGTGTGTCCTTGATTGTCAAATATTGTTATTAGTTCACAGACAATTGCTGCATCATAAGATATATGCTGGAAATTGTTCTTTTTGCAGTCATTCCCACATTTTTGCTTCCCCCCTTCTCTTTTTCTGACACTGTTATTGTTGGTTTCAGGACTCTGGGCACTTTACTGCTGCTAAACAGTGGTAAGTGTGCGTGCACTCTCCTCTAAACATGGTATAATTGGGTTACACCAGTTTGGAATGTTTAATTTACTTGTAAGTCCCTAGTAAAGTGCACTATATATACCCAGGGCCTGTAAATGATATGCTACTAGTGGGCCTGCAGCACTAATTGTACCACCCACTACAGTAGACTTTCAAACATGTCCAAGGCCTGCCATTGCAGAGGCTGTGTGTGCAGATTTAAACTGCCATTTCGACCTAGCAAGTGTCCCAAATTGGCTGGCCCAAACCTTCCTTTTCATTACACGTAAGCCACCCCTAAGGTAGGCCCTAGTTAGCCTGAAGGACAGGGTGCAGTGCATTTAAAAAGTTGGACATGTACTTCTAAGTTTAACATGTCCAGATAGTACAATGCCTATCTCTCCCATAGGATACCTTTGGGATTTCCATAAAAATCTTATAAGAGTATTTTCTAATTGAGAAGAGTTAGATATCTGGAGTTTGGTGTCCCTTAACTCCTAATTTAATATTACAATTTATGGTGAAGTCGGATTTTAAATTTCAAGCCTGAGAATGCCACTTTTCAAAAAGTTGATGTTTTCAGACTTTAACCATTCTGTGCCTCTGCCTTTCTCTGAACACATGTCTGCGGTTGGTTACAGCTGGGCTTTGTGCATTCCCTCTAGACAGCAACACACAAAGTGAGCCTGGTTGTGGCATTTGCATAATGGTGGCCCTTCACCAGGTTGATGGGTCTTCCTGGGCTAGATGGGTGGGAGAAGTGGACACCTTCTCCTGAATAGTGCTGTGCTTCTCCTCACACAAAGGGTGGCATAACCCCCTGTAGAATGTCTAGAGCCAGGGAGGACAGGAAGGGGCCTTGTGGGCTTCAAAGTAAGGCCTGGAAGTTTCTCCCACCTTCTAGAACCATGGTACCAAAATATATGTACTGGACCCCAAACTCCACCAAATCAGATCTCTACTGGAACCAAAAACACTTTGCGAGGAAGGACTGATGTGTAACCAGGGTGGAATGCTACTCTGCAACTTCATTGCTGTGTTGGACTACTACTGCTGCTGTAGGAGGGACAGCCACTTTGCTCCTTGCTTTGATTTGGTTTGTTGGCCTGCTGCCTTCTGCTTCTGTCCTGCAGTGAGAGGGACTGGGCTTGCTCTCTACATCCTAGAATTCAGGATTGTCCTAGGGCTTGTTGGCTTGCTCCTTCTTTTTCTGCAGTCTTAGGGACATCAAAGACTGCTTGCAACTCCCCTGATACAGCACCTGGACTCTGCCATCTGTGAGTCTACCCAGCCAAATAGTGCCACCCAGTTCTGGATTCCTGGAAGTGGGCCTAAAGTGCTCTCCATTCTGCGTTTTTTATCAGAATCGCTATGGAGCAATGCAATGTAACACGAAGCCCTGCAAAGTCTCGCCATGCACCTGCCAGGCCATTGGAACCAATGCACAGCGGCGGTAAGCCCTACAAAGCCTCACCACACAACTCCCTGGGATCAATGCAAATTGATGACAAGCTCCACAAAGTCTCACGTCACAACTACCCGGGATCAATGCAAAGCAACACCAAGACCCCACAAAGCCTAGCCACTCAGCTTTTCAGAACTGATGCCAGATGACGCAAAGCCTTGCAAAGTGCTGCCCTGTAGCCTGCGTGCTAGCATTTAAGATCCAAGTGGGTCCCTGTAACGGGCCCGTACTCCATCGCGGTCGTGAATTTGTGAGTTTGTCCTGGTTCGGCACAACCAGTTACCCACAGTCAGCTATTTGCACTCTTATCCACTATTTTCACCTAAATCTTTAACATTGCATATCTCAGGATCTACTTTCTGGATTTTTGTCGTTTTGATCTTGTTTTATTTATAAAATCATTATTTAAACTGGTATTGAGTCTTTTTGTGGTGTCTATCACTTTGTTACTGTACTCAAGTGCTACACAAATACTTTACACATTGCCTCTTAAGTGAAGCCTTACTGCTCTATGCCAAGCTGCCGGAGGGTGAGCACAGGTTAATTTAGGTTGTGTATCTGACTTACCCTAACTAGGATTGTGGTACCTACTTGGACAGGGTGCATTCCTCTGCCAACTAGAGACCGAATCTCTAACAGTATGGGTATATAGGTTGTTTATTTAAAAATACACCTATTCTTTGCTTAGTGCACATTTTCAATGAGGTTGACACTCATATTCAAGTTCACAATATGGAATTCTTTCCCTTCACAGGCCCAGCTTTTTTGTTAGCAGCATTATTAGATTTTATTAAATTGCACTCCCTAACTAGTGACAACAATGTTATAAGTAATTGAAGCACCACCCCTATAGTTTGTAGTTATTTTAGAATTGCATTTTCTACTGTTACCTGTCTTTATGAAATCTCCTAAACCCCTTGTTTTTATATGAAAGTCTTTGATTTAATGATTATCTGATAACATGGTCACTTGAGGAGAAGGTAAGGTTGGGTTCCTGCTACACATACCTCCTTTCGATCACCATACAGCTTCCTTGCAAATTAAGTTAGAAGGATTGCAATGAACACTCAAAACCTTTTCATATATTTCTAATGCAAAGACCTCTCCTACTTTCTTGTAATTCAAAACAAAGGGAATGCAAAGCCTCCTTTTTGTTGAAACAGAAGACCTGCACATATTTTTTTATGAAGTGCTCATTCAATCTGTTTTAAACCCTGCTATGGGTTAGATACCATTTCAAAACATTAAACAATTAATTTTCTTCAACTTAAGACAGCTCTGCTACTAACCAAACCATATTATGTCATCAGTTGTTGAGTTCTGAGGAAATAGACCCTCTGAAAACCCAGTAGCACCTGAATGCCTGCACCAGCAAGCATATAGATTTGCTGACAGTGTTAGAAATCTGGGATGGGAGAGGGAAAGGGAGAGCAAGAATGATTGGAGCTCATTCACAGATGGATGTATCTCAGTCTAGGGATGGTACAATGGAACGTGATGTTACTCAGATATTTTACACTTTCTGTTGGTTTTGGTAATGGAGGTTGTCATGCTGAGCCTCAGGCCAACTACGAATGCAGCCGTAAGGCCCTGGACACTGCCACATACCCCCCAAGTTAGATAGAAGTATAAGAGGCAAATACACCACCAAAAGATAGTAAGGCAAAAGGAAACCAGGGAACTAGCAATGAGGAGGAACAAGAGAACCAAAAAGTGAAAAGACAAAAAATGTGAGATTGAATAGAAGCACAAACTGGTACATAAATGGAAAGAGCTAACAATACGTCCAGGTGAAGTCTTTGAGTCCTGAATGATCCTAAATATGAGTCAGCCACTGTAGACTTGGAAATTACCTTAACATCAGGAAGTACGTAATTGTTACTAATAGTGTGGTGCAGCCATTTGAAGGTGGATGTACCACTATAAAAACCACAGAAATTATATTGCATGTTTGGTGAGTGTTAGACCTCTCATCGTTAGGGTTGTCTTTCCCAGGACGTTTTGCCTTTTGCCTCTCATTTGTGCTGGTTCCATTTTTTGGCACTGATGACCAGTGCTAAAGGGCATGCACTTCTTCCTTAAACATGATGACATTGGTGTATACCTTTATGGCACATTTGAATTACTAGTAGGTCCATGATAAAGTGGTATACCATATAACCAGAGCCTGTATTTCAAATGCTAATATTGGGCCTGCAGCACTCATTGCACCACCCAAATAACTTGCCTTTCAATTCTGTCTCAGGTATGCCATTGCAGGGCCTTTGTGTGCAGTTCACTGCCATTTCGACTTAGCATTTAAAATTACTTGCCAAGCCTTAAACCCCCCTTTTATTACATATAGGTCACCCTTAAGGTAGGCCCAAAGTAACCATAAGGACAGCAGTAAAAGGTAGCAAACCTTCCTTTATGTTTTACACATCATGGTAGTGACAACAGCCAATATTGTTTTTCACTGCTGTGAGGCATACTCCTCTCATAGTCTAGCATTGGGAATTCCTATTATACTTTTAAGATGTAATTCCTGATCAGAAAAGAGCAGCTTTGTTTCATATCTTTAGAATGATAATGATAAATCCTCTTTACTGGTGAAGTTGGATTTAACTTTACTATTTAAGCAATACCACTTCGAGAAAGCGGGCATTTCTCTGCACTTACTGCTCTGTGTCCCTGAAAGCCTGTCTCCAATACATGTCTGGGCTGGGTGACAGCTACATTAGTGAATTCCCTCTAGCAGCCACAAAACAGGATACTCAACTGCATCTGCATACTGATGGGTCTTCCCGGGAAGGATGGATGGAAGGGGTTCACACTTACACTTCAAATAGTAATATCCCATTCCCACAAAAATGGCAGATTTACCACCCATAGCTAGGCTGGAGGCAAGACTTGGTTGCAAAGGATACTTGTGCACTTCAGAGAGTTCTTTGAAGTCATCCTCTATATCAAAGGCACTTTTAGGTATAAGTACTGGGTCTCAGACCCACCTAAAATCAAACACTTTTGTACCTGTAACCAGACATTGCTGGCTCTACGCCTGCACATTGCCAGAAGGAACTGCTGTGCTGCACAGAGGGACTGCCACTTTGCTAACTGCTTTTCTGTGTTAGCTTGCTGCTTGTTGAGCCACAGGAGGGACTGCCACTTTGCGACCTGCCTTGCCGTGCTAGCCTGCTGCCTTCTACTTTTGTGCTGTGCTGACTCTAAGTGCTCTTCAGGGGCTTGCTGGCTTGCCCCCTGCTTTCAAAATCTCAAATCTATCAAAGTTTTCATCTGTGTAACTCTGCAGTGGAACTCTATCACTCGTTAGTCTGGCCTCTATACTTGTGACAACGGTTAAAGCAGGTTGATGCCTCAACCTGCCTTTGTTACCGAGTGAGCTCCCCACTTTTACCACTGATGCAAAAGTGCAGAGGAACACACTTCCAGCGTGACCCAGAGATTGAGCATTCCACGCTGCTGGAAATATTTTATCTAGTTTTTGCAGCATAAACGAGACTCTATGAAGTAAGGAGAACTGTATACTATCTTAACCCCTTCACTGCCATGCCTTTCCCGCTTAGGGGCCAAGCCTTTTTTTGGCTGAATGGGGAAGTTCACGCTTAGGCCCTCATAACTTTTTGTCCACATAAGCTACCCACACCAAATTTGCATCCTTTTTTCCAACATGCTAGGGATTCTAGAGGTACCCAGACTTTGTGGGTTCCCCTGAAGGAGACCACGAAATTAGCCAAAATACACTGAAGATTTAGTTTTTTTCAAAAAAATGGGAAAAAAGGGCTGCAGAAGAAGGCTTATGTTTTTTCCCTGAAAATGGCATCAACAAAGGGTTTGAGGTGCTAAAATAACCATCTCATCAGCTTTCAGAAACAGGAATACTTGAATCAGAAACCCCATTTTTCAACACAATTTTGGCATTTTATTGGGACAAATCCCATTTTTACTATTTTTTTTAGCTTTTATCCTCCTTCCAGTTAGTGACAGAAATGGGTGTGAAACCGATTCTGGATCCCAGAAAGCTAAACATTTCTAAAAAGTAGACAAAATTCGGAATACAGCAAGGGGTAATTTGTGTAGATCTTACAAGGGTTTCCTACAGAAAATAACAGCTAAAATATAAAAATATTGAAATTGAGTAAAAAAAAACAGCCATTTTTCTCCACGTCTTACTCTGTAACTTTTTCCTGCGATGTCAGATTTTTGAAAGCAATAAAACACTGTGTCTGATGGACTCTTCTGGTTACAGGGATATAAAGGGCTTGTAGGTTCATCAAGAACCCTAGGTACCCAGTGCCAATAAATGAGCGGCACCTTGCAATGGGTTTTCATTCTATACCGGGTATACAGCAATTCATTTGCTGAAATATAAAGAGTGAAAAATAGGTATAAAGAAAACCTTTGTATTTCTAATATGGGCAGAAGATAAGGTGTTGAGAAACAGTGGTTATTTGCACATGTCTGAATTGTGGGGTGCCCATACTAGCATGTAAATTACAAGGCATTTCTCAAATAGACATATTTTTTACACACTGTCTCCCATTTGGAAGGAAGAAATGTGGAGAAAGACAAGGGGCAAAAACATTTGTTTTGCTATTCTGTATTCTCCCAAGTCTCCCGTTAAAAATGGTACCTCACTTGTGTGGGTAGGCCTAACACTTGCTACAGGAAACGCAACATGGACACATCACATTTTTACATTGAAATCTGACGTGTTTTTTGCAAATTCCCTAGCTGTAGCTCAAACAGCACCTAGAGAAACCTGGCAAACCTATGCATTTTTTAAAACTAGACATCTAGGGGAATCCAGGATGGGGTGACATGTGGGGCTCTCACCAGGTTCTGTTACCCAGAAGCCTTTGCAAACCTCAAAATGTGGCCAAAAAAACAACTTTTACCTCACATTTTGGTGAAAGAAAGTTCTGGAATCTGAGAAGAGCCACAAATTTCATTCCACCCAGCATTCCCCCAAGTCTCTCGATAAAAATGGTAACTCACTTGTGTGGGTAGGCCTAGCACCAGCGACAAGAAATACCCCAAAACACAACATGGACACATCACATTTTCCCTAAGAAAACAGAGCTGTTTTTTGGAAAGCGCCTAACTGTGGATTTTGGCCTCTAGCACAGCCGGCACTTAAGGAAACCTACCAAACCTGTGCATTTTGAAAACTAGAAACCTACGGGAATCCAAGTTGGGTGATTTGTTGGGCTCTCACCAGGTTCTGTTACCCACGATCCTTTGCAAACCTCAAAATTTGCGGAAAAAAACACTTTTTCCTCAAATTCTGGTGACAGAAAGTTCTGGACTTTGAAAGGAGCCACACATTTCCATCCACCCAGCATTTCCTAAAGTCTCCCACTAAAAATTGTACCTCACTTGTTTGGGTAGGCCTAGCACCCGCGACAGGAAATGCCCCAAAACACAACGTGAACATATCACATTTTCCCCCAAAAAAACAGAGCTGTTTCTTGCAGAGTGCACCGAGGGGAATTCAGGATGGGGAGACTTGTGGGGCTTTCACCAGGTTCTGTTACCCAGAATCCTTTGCAAACCTCAACATTTGGCAATAAAAAACACTTTTTCCTCACATTTTGGTGACAGAAAGTTCTGGAATCTGAGAGGAGCCACAAATTTCCTTCCACTCAGCGTTACTCCAAGTCTCCGGATAAAAATGGTACCTCACTTGTGTGGGTAGGCCTAGTGCCCGCAAATAGAAATGCCTGAAAACACCATCTGGACACATCAAAATTATCAAATACAAAACTACCTGTTTTTGCGGGGGCATCTGGGTTTTTGGTCTTAGGCTCAGCAGCCATACAGGGAAACCTACCAAACCCAGACATTTCTGATAACTAGACACCCAAGGGAGTCCAGGGAGGTGTGACTTGTGTGGATCTCCCAGTGTTTTCTTACCCAGAATCCTCAGAAAAGCTCAAATTTAGCTAAATAAACCACATTTTTCCCACATTTCTTTGTGGAATCACCACACCGGGACAAAGTTCCTACCACCCAACGTTCCCCTGAGTCTCCCGGTAAAAATGATACCTCACTTGTGTAGGTAGGCCAAGTGCCTGTGGCAGGAAAGAGCCAAAAACATGTTGAAACTGAAGGGGAACCAAAGCAGGTCCAAAAGGGCAGTTGGAAAAAAATAGATTTTTAGGCTGACAAGTGGGGCGGAATTTTGATCATTATAGATGAGACAATGCTGGGTGGTAGGAATTTTGTGGATTCCTGCAGATTCCGGAAGGTTCCATCACAAAACTGGAGGAAAAAAATGTGTGATTTCCAGCAAAGTTGGAGGTTTGCAGGGCATTGTGGGTAAGAAAATGGTGCAGGGTGCATGTGAAACATACCACCCTGGACTCACCCAGATGTTTAGTTTTCAGATGTGTTTAGGTCTTGTGGATTTTTCTACACGCCAGTGTCCAAAAGTCCAAAAAGTGCAGCCTCACCATTCCAAGTGGGATCATGTTGAGAGTTAGCAAAGCTCTCATGGCCTAAATGTACAACCAAAACCCAAAATAATCAAATGTCCTCTTCCTTGCTGTGGGATAAGATGTTTTAGTGTGTGGGGGGGAGAGCTGAAAGACTGTTAGCCCCTTCATTTGGGGTGGGGGCATGAACAGGCCCACACTGGTTTGCATCCACCACCCCACAATTATTTTTTTAATTCCCTGGCATCTAGTAGACTTACTGCCCCTCCCCCCTGGGGTGTGGCTCGGGGGTAATTGCCCTATCTGCCCACTGGTGGGCAAAACAACTATGGCCCATTTATTTGGGGTCGGGGTATAGCCATACCCCCACCCACTTATTTTGGAAAATAAATCTTCCCTGGTCTCTGGTGGGCTTTTTGCCCCCCTTGGGGGCAAATGGTTCTTCCAAAAGTAGGCTGATCTGCACCCAAGGGGGGCACGTATGGCCAACACTAATGTGCCCCTGTGGGGAGCGACCCTTGCCCAAGGGACTGCACCCCCAAACAAAACAAACACACACACACACCAATCCCTGGTGCCTAAGTGGTTTCTACCCATAGGCCGATCTGTCCCCAAGAGGAGCAGAAATGGCCTAAAATAAATTTGCACCCCGAGGGGAGCGACCATTGCCTGAGTGGTGGCTCCCCTTGCTTGAAATTGGGGCAAAAAAATCCCTGGTGCCTAGTGGTTTTTGCCCCCATTGGGGCAGATCGGCCTAATAAAATAGGGCAATCTGCCCCCAAGGGGGGCAGAAAAGGCCTAAAATAAATATATCCCCAGGGGAACAACCCTTGCCTAAGGGGTCACTCCCTTTGTGTGAAATTGATGCAAAACAATAAAAAGCAATGGTGTCTAGTGGTTAAAAATAGGACGATCTGCCCCCAAGGAGCAGAAATGGCCTAAATACAATTTGACCCGCAGGGGAGAGACCCTTGCCTAAGTGGTCACTCCCCTTACATATAAAAAGAAGGTGAACAAAATATATATATATCCCTGATGTCTAGGGGTTTCTGCCCCCCCCTGGGGGAAGATCGGCCTGGTTATAATAGGCCGATCTGCCCCAGGGGGGCAGAAAAGGCCTAAAAATATTTTGCCCCCCCTCGGGAGCGGCCCTTGCCCAAGAGGCCTCTCCCCTCATTCAATAATACATAAAAAAAAGAAATTCCTGGTGTCTAGTGGTTTCTGCCTCCCTTGGGAGTACATTGGCCTAATAAATATAGGCTGATCTGCCCCCACACGGGGCAGGTATGGACAACACTAATGTGCCCCCATGGGGAGCGACCCTTTCCGAAGGGGCTGCCCCCCCAAACAAAACACACACATACACACACACCAATCCCTGGTGCCATCGGCCTCATAAAAATAGGCCGATCTGTCCCCAACGGGAGCAGAAAAGGCCCAAAATAAATTTGCACCCCCAGGGGAGTGACCCTTGCCTGAGTGGTAGCTCCCCTTGCTTGAAATTAGGGCAAAAAAAATCTCCAGTGCCTAGTGGTTTTTGCCCCTTTGTGTGCAGATCGGCCTAATAAAAATAGGCCGATCTGCCCCCAAGGGGGGTAGAAAAGGCCTAAAATAAATTTACCTCCAGGGGAACAACTCTTGCCTAAGGGGTCACTCCCCTTGTGTGAAATTGATGCAAACAAATAAAAATCCCTGGTGTCTAGTGGTTTCTGCCCACCTTGTGGGCAGATTGGCCTTATTAAAATAGGACGATCTGCCACCAAGGAGCAGAAATGGCCTAAATACAATTTGCCCCCCAGGGGAGCAACCCTTGCCTAAGTGGTCACTCCCCATATATAGAAAAATAAGGTAAACAAAAAATATATATATATCCCTGGTGTTTAGGGGTTTCTACCCCCCCGGGGGCAGATCGGCCTCATTATAATAGGCCAATCTGCCCCCAAGAGGGGCAGAAAAGGCCTAAAAATATTTTGCCCCCTTGGGAGCAGCCCTTGCCCAAGGGGCCTCTCCCGTCATTCAATAATATATATAAAAAAAAAAATCCTCATTTCTAGTGGTTTCTGCCTCCCTTGTGGGCACATTGGCCTAATAAAAATAGGCCGGTTTGCCCCCGAGGTTGGCAGAAATGGCCTAAAAGTAATTTCCCCCCATGGAGTGACACTTGCCTCAAGGTTCGCCCCCCACATATAAAAAAATAAATAAATAACAAATAATTATCCTTGGTGTCTAGGGGGTTTCTGCCCTCAGGGGGGCAGAAATGGCCTAAAAATAATTTGGCCCCCTGGGGAGCCGCCCTTGCCCAAGGGGCTGCTCCCCTCATGTCAATAACCTGAACAAAAAAACCTCCCTGGTGTCTAGTGGGCATTTTTGCTGAAATGCTGAGAAAGACATCAAAGGAGAGGAAAAAGCCCTTCCTTTCCTTTGATGTCTTTCTCGGCCCCGCCACGTGATCAGAGGAAAAATGCAAAAGCAGTTCTCCTCCAATTGGCGCTGGAAGCTAAGCTTCCAGCGCGGAGGGGCAGGCCTCTGATGAGTATATAATAGTTGTATCCATTTGATAGAAGTTGGGGGACTACCAAATTTTATCAGTGTTGCAAACATGTGATCCCAGCCTAGGTTGTCAAATGCCTGCTGGAGATCAAGGGATAGACATAAGTTGGCTGTGTATGCTGTCTTGACAAACTTCCTCACCTGCTATAATTGTCTAATGTTTAAAGAGCTGCTACGCCAAGGCACAAACCTGTTCTGATCCGTATGGATTAGGTCAGGCGATAGAGGAAGCGGCCTTTTCGCTAGGATATTGCTCAATATTTTATACTCAGTTGAGTGTAGGGACAATGGCCCTCATTACAACCCTGGCGGTCGGTGTTAAAGCTTCGGTAATACCGCCAACAGGCCGGCAGAAACAAAAATGGAATCACGACCATGGCGGAAACCGCCAACATAGACAGCCACTTTAACACTCCGACCGCCACGGTGGTACAAACAAACAGCGCGGTGGTCACCGCCAACAGACAGGCGGAAGACAAAGTACCGCCCACTCTATCAAAACCTGGCAATTCGCCACCTTTTCCGTGGCGGAACCAACGTGAAAAAAAACACGGCGGAAACAGGACATGGAAGGGAAAACACTCACCTCTCCACACCCCACGAGGAACATGGACGCCATGGAGCCAGAACTCCAGATACTCCCTGCGATGGTATTCCTGCTCCTCTATCAGGAGCACCAAAGACGGCAGCGACGATCACAGTGAGTACTGCACCTACAATACAGGGGAGGGGGGAAGGAAAAGAGAGTAACACACACACACGCAACACCCCCACCCCCACCCTCACCCACAACACCATACTAACAAATACATGCAGCAACATTACATATCACCACCACCCTCCTTCAATAACGCAAGGACAAAAGGAATTGATGTGAACAAATGTAATCAATAAAAATCGGATAGTGAAATTTCAAAATTCTGTAAATACAAATATGTACACCAAGTACACAAGTCCGGATATTACTCAAACATCGTCCATGGATTAGAGTCCCAAAAGGCATGGGCGAGGCCCACACATGACACCAGACTTCAAACGGAGAGAACACTGCAGGGGCATCAGATCGAAATGAAACAGGGGGGCACCTCAGCCTGATGAATGCACGACACCACTGCTCCACGAGGGGGCTTCATGCCCACTGCTGTATCCTGGGGAGTGCAAAGCCACAGTCTCTCAAGTCTCTCCAGTGGGTGGTTTGCCCACTGCTTTATCTTGGGGAGTGCAAAGCCACAGTCTCTCAAGTCTCTCCAGTGGGTGGTTTGCCCACTGCTTTTTCCTGGGGAGTGGAAAGCCACAGTCTCTCAAGTCTCGCCAGTGGGTGGGTTGCCCACTGCTTTATCCTGGGAAGTGCAAAGCCACAGTCTCTCAAGTCTCTCCAGTGGGTGGGTTTCCCACTGCTTTATCCTGGGGAGTGCAAAGCCACAGTCTCTCAAGTGGATAACAGTCTCCACTGGTTCTGGACGGGGCTTTGTGCCCAGAGTGCTTCATCTTGCCAAGGACTCAGGTAGTGGATGTCTTTCTCTGCTGGTTCTGGAGGGGGCTTTGTGCCCAGAGTGCTTCATCCTGCCAAGGACTCAGGTAGTGGATGCCTTTCTCCACTGGTTCTGGAGGGGGTTTTGTGCCTAGAGTGCTTCATCCTGAAAAGGACTCAGGTAGTGGATGCCTTTCTCCACTGAAAGTCGTGCATCATGGAAGCTGGCCAGGCTCCTGGAACTGACCACCAGCCTCGGGCGACTGACCACTGGGGATGGCAGCCATGTCTGCGGTGGTGCCACAAGCTCAGGATGTCGCGGGGCCACTGGCGGTGCTTGCGGTGGGGTCAGTCGTGGCAGTGCTGGCGGCGGCCTCTGTGGCAGCAGTGCTGGTAGTGGGCTCTGTGGCGGCGGTGCTTGCGGCGGCCTCTGTGGCATAGTGGCTGGCGGTGGGCTCTGTGGTGGCGGTACTTGCAGTGGCCTCCGTGGCATCGTGGCTGGCGGTGGGCTCTGTGGCGGCGGTGCTTGCGGCGGCCTCTGTGGTGGCAGTGCTGGTGGCAGGCTCTGTGGCGGTGGTGCTGGTGGCGGGCTCTGTGGAGGCTCTGTGGCGGTAGTGCTGGTGCAGCCTCAGTGGCTGCGGTGCTGGTGGCGGGCTCAGTGACTGCCGTGCTGGTGGCGGGCTCAATGACAGCGGTGCTGGTGACGGGCTCAATGACAGCGGAGCTGGTGGCAGTGCAGGTGGCAGTACAGGTGGCGATGTTGGTGGCGGTCTTCTCCACCGTTCAGGTTGGCATCGACGTGGACTGAAGGTGTGACACTGGTCCAATTGTCAGTGCCACCATGCCCTCTCCTGACCTGTCTTTTATTTTCTGGCCCTTCCCCAACTTGGATGGTGGCGCTGCTGTCTTGCCACCTTCCACTTTCATTTTTCCTGAGCCCTTGGTGGCAGGTGTTTTCGGCTTCTCCCTCCGGGATGTGGGCAACGTCTTAACTTTTTCAGGTGGCGGAATGTCCTTGCCCTCGCTCCATGGCACACTGGCAGCCCTGTTGGTTGGCGCACTCCAATAGCCCGCAGTTGCTGGCACCACTGTGCCTGGTAATCTGGTGGCTGAGGTCCTGGGTTGGGACCTGGATAGCCTTGCCCTAGTGGATGGATGGGGGGGGGTGAGGTGTAGGGAAGAGCTCAATATTAGCCAGGATTTTTTTTTAGACACACTGGGACGGGTAGATGGAGGGGGTTTGGGAGTGGAGAAAGAGGTAGTGGTTGTAGGAGGTGTATGTTTTCTGAATCTGGGTGAAGGTGCATGGGCTGGAGGCTGTTGTGAGGTGGATGGCTGTTGGGTGGGTGTGTGCCTACATTTGTGTACTTTGGGAGGAGGGCTCACTGACACACTGGGAGAGGACACTGGGGATGTGTGAATGGTAGTGGGGATGGCGAGTGCAAGTGAACAGTGTGTGGTGATGGGCGTGCTGGTGATGGAGGTAGTGGCTGAAGATGTAGTGCATGCAGGTGTGAGTGGAGATGAGACAGGGACGGAGGAGGACGACGTGGAGGAGGGGGACACAGTGGAGGCAGTGAATGTTGGCATGTCTGCATGGGTATGATGCTTGGGTGAGTGCCTGTGGGATGTGTGATGCTTCTGTTTGCCTGAGCCACCCTTGTGTGTTGAGGTGTGTGCATGCTGGTCTGATGGTGTGCTTGGGATAGGCTGAGGTACAGGGGATTGGGTCTGGGTGGAGGAGGGTGGAGTGGGGAGGCTGGACACAGGGACAATGGCTGCCATCAGTGCTGAGGCCAGAGCCTGAAATGCTCTCTGTTGGGCTGCCACGCCAGACTGAATGCCCTCCAGGTATGCATTTGTTTGTTGCAAATACCTCTCAACACCCTGGATGGCATTCAGAATGGTTGACTGTTCAACAGTGAGTGATCTCAGGAGGTCAATAGCCTCCTCACTGAGGGCAGCAGGGCTGACTGGGGCAGGTCCTGAGGTGCCTGGGGCGAAGGAGATGCCCACCCTCCTGGGTGAGCGGCCACGGGACACAGAGGGGCCCGCCACTGCAAGGGAGCTCCCATCAGAGGAGGATTCGCTGTCGCTGGTCTCTGCTCCTGTCCGAGCCGTGGAGCTCCCCTCGATCTCCGTCACACTGGTGGCTTCAGACTCTGTTGTCTCGCCATCCAGGGCCAAGTGGGATGCAGCTCCCTCCTGCTCCGGTGCCACTGCTCCTCTGCCTGATAATGCTATTTCACACAAGAACAGGGAGATCACAAAAAGGGGGGGGGGAGATAGAAGAAAGACATGTTCAGTGCATGCAATACCACTGCCGTTGGCGGACACTACAGACACAGCAGCCCTCTGCACTACGCCATGCACTTATAGTTCATAGATTATTCACAGGGCCATGGGGTACAAGGCCTATGCCCAATTGCTGCACACATGGAAGTCACAGGAGCCTGAATAGGTGTAGATGGCTCTTACCACTGGTGGAGTTGGGGTGCCACATAGCATGCCTCACAAAGCGACTTTGCCTACAAAGCTTGCCCTGGCCTAGGGGAACCCACGGCCCACCTCCCCAACCCAGACAACTCGTAATGCGCACAGAGTCAGATGGATGTGATGGTACTCACCCCCTTGTAGTTGCTGTGATGCCCTCAAGCACCCATCCAACTCCGGATACACCACTGCCAGGATCAAGGGGGTCATGGTGCAAAGGGCACCCCTCCCACATTGGGAGGCCATCCCCAGCTGGGCCTCCACTGTCTTCTTGCTCCAGCGGCGAATGTCCTCCCATCTTTTCCGGCAGTGCGTGCTCCATCTGTGGTGGACTCCCAGGGTCCGGTCGTCCTTGGTGAAGGCACGCCAAATATCCTTCTTCTGGTGGGCGCTGACCTAGAGGAATAGTACAGGGGAAAATGAAAATCTTTAACCGTCTGGACCGTCACAGTCAATGGCCCATGTTCCCAACCTTGCCCTGATGCACATACACTCACCGTCGCTCATGCAGGGCTCAGCCCCCTCCTTGTATCTTCCATCCACACCACTCCAAACAGGCATTGCCCATGCAGCATGCTCACAGTGTACTCACCTGTTTGTCTGGAGGACCGTAGAGTAGCGTGTACTGGGGAGGACCCTATCCACGAACTTCTCCAACTCCTCCGAAGTGAAGGCAAGGGCCCTTTCCCCAGACACATGAGCCATCGTCGCTTCCAGACTGAGGTCACAGCAGCACTTGCAGTGTAGGTCCTCTCCTGTCGAAGGTCAGGTATCAAGTGAGTGAACAGACAGAAAATGGCGGTCACGTCCGCGACGGTGTGTACCGTCACTGCCGGCGTACACCCTTATTGGCTCCTCAGACCCATAGGGTCCAATGTTAACGAATGCAGGATTGTGCTGCGGTCTTTGACCGCCTACCGTGTAGAACGCCAGTGCAGTTACATCATCTCCCCTTGTCCCACCTTACAGGTCAGGCAGCAGCCATTTCAGGGGGCCACAAGGAATTAATAATATCTGTGTCACACCTATCTAGGCCTTGCATACACACAGTAACGGGCACATTGCAGATTGACAAATGTGTGCTAAAGACTTTTTTTAATTCCTCAGTGTTGGCTGACTCTCTTCTCGCTGTTCTCGTCCATAGGGCATGTCCGCTGGGGCAGTTGATGAGAACGCGGCATCCTCCGGTGTACAGACCGCTGGTGGACCTGTCGACAATGGAAGAAAGACACGTAATAGTCACCTACAGGCTTGATTGTGCAACAATCCTGGAACTGTGTGCCCAGTTGGAGCCAGACCTGATGTTAGCAATCCGCCATCCCACAGGGATCCCCCCTCTAGTGCAGGTCCTGTCAGTACTCCATTTCCTGGCAAGTGGGTCTTTTCAAACTACAGTGGCCATTGCATCCGGGATGTCCCAGCCTATGTTCTCAAACGTGTTGTCCAGAGTGTTGTCTGCCCTGCTGAAACACATGCGCAGCTACATCGTGTTCCCTTAGGTGGAGGATTTGCCTACAGTGAAAGGTGACTTCTATGCCCTGGAACATATCCCCAACATCATTGGTGCCATTGATGGGACACATGTGGCCTTGGTACCCCCCCCACAGAAGTGAACAGGTGTACAGTAACCGGAAGAGCTACCATTCTATGAAATTGCAGATGGTGTGTTTGGCCGACCAGTACATCTCCCATGTGAATTCCAAGTTTCCTGGATCAGTGCATGACGCTTACATTCTGAGGAATAGCAGCATCCCTTATGTGATGGGGCAACTCCAGAGACACCGTGTGTGGCTAATAGGTGAGGACAAGGAGCCCATACCCTGTGAATAGTTGTCTGGGGTTGCGCCTAAGGGTTTGTGTGTGTCTAACAGTTGTACCTCGACATTTTCAGGTGACTCTGGGTACCCAAACCTGTCACGGCTACTGACCCCAGTGAGAAATCCCAGGACAAGGTCAGAGGAACGCTACAATGAGGCACATGGGTGAACTAGGAGAGTGATTGAAAGGACCTTTAGCCTCCTGAAGGCCAGGTTCTGGTGCCTCCATATGACAGTGGTTCTCTCTACTACTCACCAAAGAAGGTGTGCCAGATCATCGTGGCCTGCTGTATGCTGCACAACCTGGCTTTGCAACAACAGGTGCCTTTTCTGCAGGTGGATGGTCCAGAAGGAGGTCTTGTGGCAGCTTGGAGCCTGTGGACAGTGAAGGAGATGCAGCAGAAAAAGAGGATATCAACAACAGAAACAACGTTATCCAGCAATACTTCCAGTGAGACACAGGTAAGACGATGTCACTGCCTCACACATCTCATACTATTGTTGGATCTAGCATAAGTTTGTCACTTTCACCCACTGTATGGACCCTGATTTGTTACTTTGCCACAGATGTGGGTCCCACTGTGTGACCTCTGCTATATTACCTCATGGACTACAGCTGTGTTACATCGGTATGTTGACAATACAATTGACATTGCTATATTCCATAGTTATTGCAAATACACATTTGTGAAAGCACTGACTGACTCCAGATTGTTTTGTGATTCAAGGGTGTTTATTTCAGTGCTAATTAGTGGAGGGGGTTGTAAAATGGTCAAGGGTGATGGTGGGGGAATGTCCATGGCAGAGTCCAGTCTATTTGTTTCACAGGTGCATTGTCCAAAGGGGCATAGGAAGTGGAGCAATGGCAGTTTAAGGATGGACAGGGTGATAAAGTGGGACAAAAGGATGACATTCAAGGGAGTCTCATTTCCTGGCGGGGATCTTGGCATTGTTCTCTGTCTTTGTCCTGGATCTCAGGGACCAGTTGCGGGGTGGTTCTCCATCTGCAGGGGGTGGGGTGCTGGTGTTGTGTTCCTGTGGCTCCGCCTCCTGTCCACTAGCGCCTGCGGAGGTGGTGGGCTGTTCATCATCCAGGCTAGTGTCAGGGGCCCCTTGTTGTGCCACAGTGTCCCTCCTGGTGTTCACAAGGTCCTTCAGCACCCCTACAATGGTGACCAGGGTGGTGTTGATGGACTTAAGTTCCTCCCTGATCCCCAGGTAGTGTTCCTTCTGCAGCCGCTGGGTCTCCTGAAAGTTGGCCAGTACCGTTGCCATCGTCTCCTGGGAATGATGGTACGCACCCATGATGTTGGAGAGGGCCTTATGGAGAGTGGGTTTCCTGGGCCTGTCCTCCCCCTGTCGCACAGCAGTCCTCCTAGTTCCCCGGTTTTACTGTGCCTCTGTCCCCTGAACCATGTGCCCACTGCCACTGCCCCCAGGTCCCTGATTTTCTTGGGTTGGTGGGTTTGCCTGGGTTCCATGTAGTGGTGGACACACTGCTGCTTGACGTGTCTTGGGGACAGAGGGATGGGCCCGTTGGGTGGGTGCTGTGCTGGTGTTTCCTGAGGGGGAAGGCTCTGTGGTGGCATGTGCCAGTGTCAGGGGAACCGACTGTCCCGAAGTCCCAGATGGTACGGGGTGGTCATCTTGATTCAGTTGGACAGAGCTCCTGTCATCACTGGGGGCATCTTCTGTGGGGGGGAGTTGACATGTCTGGAACCTCCTGTCCGGTGACGTTGGGTAAGGGTCCTGCAGGGGTGTAAAGGCATGATTATTGCATCTGTTTGTGCCATCGTGTGCAATGGGTGGGGGACCCTGTACTCCAGTGCTTGCATTCCTGTCCAGGACCTTGTGTGATAATTGGTTTGGAGTCTGTGTGGGTATTTGTAGTGGACATGCTTTGGTGATGGGCATCCATGCTTTGGTGTTGCATGCAGTGCTTGGTGTTGGGATATGTGGGTTGTGATAGTGGGACATTTGTGAGGTGTTGGAGTGATGGGGGTGAGGGTGAGGGTGGGGTATGTGACAGCATGCAGGTAGGGTGGGGGATGTAATAGTTAAGATTTGACTTACCAGAGTCTATTCCTCCTGCTACTCCTGCGAGGCCCTCAGAATGCAGTATAGTCAAGACTCCTTCCATGTTGTTAGTTGTGGGGGAGGAGGTGGGGTTCCGCCGGCAGTCCTCTGTACTGCAATCTGGTGTCTTGAGACCACGGAACACACCTTCCCCCGTAGGTCGTTCCACCTCTTCCTGATGTCATCCCGTGTTCTTGGATGCTGTCCCACTGCGTTGACCCTGTCTACGATTCTGCGCCATAGCTCTATCTTCCTTGCAATGGAGGTGTGCTGCACCTCTACCCGGACGATTTCCTCCACCATGACCCTGAGCTCCTCCTCAGAGAACCTGGGGTGTTGTTGAGGTGCCAGGATGTGGTGTGGGTAATGTGTGAGGTGGTGTCGGTTTTGATGTGTGAGGGGATGTGTTTGTGTGTGTTGTCCGAGGTGCGTGGATATTGTGTGTGTGATGGTGTTGTGTGCCTGTGGATGCTAGTGTTGATTCTGGTGGTGTCTCTCTCTGGGCTTCTTTCTCAATTTTGGTTGTAAGGGTTTGTGGGTGATGTGGGTGTGTGTTTTATATTGTATTGGGTGTGTGGGAGTGGTGTGTGTATGTGTATCAGGTATGTGTATTTCGAATTGTCCAAAGTAGTTGTGTTTTGTAAGTGTGTGTCTATTTTGAGCGCAGTGGTGTGTATCGCCAATGGAATACCGCGGTTGAAAGACCACTGCATGGATTCGTGGGTCTTGATAGTGTGGGCGTATTCCTGTTGGCGTGGCGGTGGAGGTTTGTTATCGCCAGTTTATCACTTACCTTTGGTGTGGCGGACTTGTGTGGGTGTCTGGATATTGGCGGATTCCGGGCTGTGGGTCATAATAGCTGTAGCGGAATTCCGCCGCCGCAGCGGTGTGTTGGCGGTCTTCTGCATGGCGGTATGCGGCATTTACCACCAATGTTGTAATGAGGGCCAATGTCATTTAAGTCACAGCCAGGTTTAAGTAGGGACATGCCTAGTGCCTGGCAGGTAGTGAGTGAAAGGGATCCGTTCTCAAGGTATGTGCTATACAATTTTTCCAGATATGGTAACAAGTGAGCAGCATAGGTGGCATAGAACTCGACTGGCAACCCGAGCAGTCGAGGTGTCTTGTTATGGCGAAGCTCAGTTATTGCATTGCAGATTTCTTCTTGGGATAGTCGAGCTTGTAACTCTGTAAAAGGGGATGTTGGTACCTGTGGTAGGTGTAGATCATTTAGAAAGGCATCTATATCAGCAGAGAACAGAGGTTGGGGAGGGCCATATAAGCATGCATAGTATTGCCTAAGTGCTGTATTGGTGGATTCCTGAGTACCTACTGTTGTGCCCTCAGGTCTGCATATTGATAGGAAGGGGTTTAAAGACAATTGTGTGCACATCAAGCGGACCAGTAAAGCTCCTGTTTTGTTACCTTCTATGTGTATTTTGTGTGTGTAAGCGTTGTAATCTAACATGTGCAGACATTCTATGAGTTCAGCATGCTGGGTGCGGCATACCTCTAATGTATTGCACTGGCCATAATCATGGGTCACCATGCGTTCTAGTGCTCCCAGCCATTTCTCAACCAGCTTTAAATCACATAGGACAATGTGACATGTCCCACAGGGTGTGGATATAGATGTTCCATGTATTATCACTTTAATAATTCCCACTCAATTAATGTTGATGAAGCCGTACCTGTGCTTTCAGCAAAATAATTAATAATGGAGGTGGCCAGAGTATCTTTAGAGACTATGGGCCTGAATACAACTTTGGAGGAGGTGTTAATCTGTCCCAAAAGGGACAGTAAAGTGACGGATATACCACCAGACGTATTACGAGTCCATTATATCCTATGGAACTCGTAATACGGCTGGTGGTATATCCGTCACATTTGGGACAGATTAACACCTCCTCCAAAGTTGTAATCAGGCCCTATATACTCCATTTGACATTAATGTAATTACTAGGTGGGCTTTGGGGTAGGAATTTGTCCTGATGACACGTTCAGTTTGAATGGGTTATGGCTCAATAAGGTTTTGCCCAAATACGTGGAATGCAAAATGTGCCCATTGAAGTGGGAGGGGCAGAAAATATGGTCTTGGCAGGAGTATAATTTTTGTGGGGTGGAATAGAATGAGTATTCCCTCATTCCCTCAATTTAATTCCTGCCAGGCACCCAACAATGACGATCCTTAGTGTTTTAGCTGGTCTGGCCGAGGGGTTGCAGGGGAGGGGAGGGTGGGATTGGTTACGGTGGGTATCTAGGACTGCATTATAATCTCCCCCAATCAATTAGGATAAATGGGACCAGTCTGCTAGTACAGAGGAGAGCTGCGACAGAAAGAGGTCCTGTACTGTGTTAGGTGTGTATAAGCTTCCCAGTACCAGTTGTCTGCCATCTAGATTCCCTTACATTAACAACTAGCATCAGTATGTATCTATCTTAGAGTCTATTGCCTCAAACAGCATTCCAGCCCATATGCAGATGGCGGCTCCCTATCATAGGCTGAAAGGGTTGTAGCAACCAACTTCCTTCTCCACTTTCAAAGAAGTTTTGATTCCTCAATAGAGGAGAGATGAGTTTCTTGTGGATAAACTATTTGGGCCCTGCAATTACTAAGTTGGTCATGTACTTGCAGTTGTTTGTGTGCCCTGCCCATCCCCCTGACATTCCATGGTGTTATATTATAAGAGGTTCTGGTGGTTGCCATAGATGTAATATATGTGGGCTCTACATTGTGTAACCCACCCTTGTGCACTCAATCCCCTCCAGAACAATGAACACATGCTGTGACAGAAAACCCCGCACATGAGTAAAGCCTAAATACCTGGTTCACCGAGAAACGTTTCTTTCTACCAGGGTAGCAAACTTATCAACACGAAATATAATCTGTAGCAACTGCTATGGGGGTAGACTAGCATGGTCAGAGGCATTGTGAATCTGGCATACATTACAATAAGCATAATAGTGATGTGAAGAGACAGTAGCCACCTAGGGAGCCTCAGGAAATAAAAAGTTGTAAGTGAAAATGCACTAGGACGAAGCACAGCTCTAAATTAAAGGTAATAGATACATTAATAGGCAAACATCTCAATCAGACCAGGATGTCATAGATGTCTATTAAGCATGCAACCAAAACGATACTGGGTCTCTTGAGTATGACTGATGATGATGAGAAATGTATATGACAGTATCTGAAGTTTGAGGAGTCACTGTAAGGAACAGAGGAATACTTGTGTTCAGGTCAGAATCCGTTGGCACATAACTGAATGGAGATTGTAGAGAATGGCGCTGCCTGGAAGAGGAAAGTCTACGGTTGTTCTCCTGCCTATGGTGGAATGGTTGTGGCCATGCATTACCCGGAGGCGTGCTGGGACATTACTGCATAGGTCAAGCCTTGCACGCAGAGTTGTCATTTCACTGCCAAAAATGATGATCTTTTTCATTGGACTGCCAATGTGTAATCCGGGAAAAGAGAGACATTATGTTGGAAAATGGGTTATTGGTAGGGCAGGTAGGTACCTACACCTAGCAACAAGCCACTAACCTCCACATAGGTACAGTTAGGTCTCAGTAAATTAATCCCAGCTCTACCCTTGGTAGCTTGGCATCGAGCGTCAAGGCTTAACTTAGGAGACAAAGGCCCTCATTCTGACCCTGGCGGTTCTCTACCGCCAGGGCCAACGGGGGCGGGAGCACCGCCGACAGGCCGGCGGTGCTCCCTTGGTCATTCTGACCGCGGCGCTTTGGCCGCGGTCAGAACGGGAAAACCGGCGGTCTCCCGCCGGTTTTCCACTGACCTTAGAATCCTCCAAGGCGGCGCAGCTCGCTGCGCCGCCGAGGGGATTCTGACCCCCCCTACCGCCATCCTGTTCATGGAGGGAAAGCCGCCATGAACAGGATGGCGGTAGGGGGGGTCGCGGGGCCCCTGGGGGCCCCTGCCGTGCCCATGCCAAAGGCATGGGCACGGCAGGGGCCCCCGTAAGAGGGCCCCGCAAAGTATTTCAGTGTCTGCCTTGCAGACACTGAAATACGCGACGGGTGCCACTGCACCCGTCGCACCTTCCCACTCCGCCGGCTCGATTACGAGCCGGCATCCTCGTGGGAAGGGAGTTTTTCCCTGGGCTGGCGGGCGGTCTTTTGGAGACCGCCCGCCAGCCCAGGGAAAAACTCATAATACCCTCCGCGGTCTTCAGACTGCGGAGCGGTATAATGGAGGGCGGGATCCTGGCGGGCGGCCTCCGCCGCCCGCCAGGGTCATAATGAGGCCCAAAGTGTAAAGAATTCAAATATCACAAAACAGTAATTAAATAAAACACAGGATACAGTTTAAAAATCCAAAACCAATTTATAAAAATAGCTTATATTTTTATCTTTAAAATGACACAAAAACGATTAAAATCGGTTCAGGGGAACCGGAGATATGAATTTTTAAAGTATTATTATTTTCTAGCGCTTAGAAACAAAAAGCGCCAATCGGGTCATCTGGTTGCACCAGGACCGGGGCAAAGTCAAACTTTCAGGCCGACCGCGATGGAGCCCTGCTCGGCTACAAGTCGCGGGAGGCCTCGTTAAAAAGTTACCTTCTGACTTAGTCTCTTTTTTGATGTTTTTCTTCCCCGGGACGAACCTGCCAGTTGAATCCGACCTCCTGGAGCCCTTGTCCAGATACGCGAAGTCGATTTCCTCGGTGGTGATTTTTACCTTCGGACTTAGTCGTTTTTTCGAGATGAAAATCCTTCGACCGGGGTAAACCTGGATCTTGATCCGACGTCCATGGAGCCCTTCTCGGATACGATGGCTGGGAGGTCCCGGTCAACTTTTTACCTTCGGACTTAGTCTCTTTTTTGGATGTTTTTCTTTACCGGGACGAACCACGAAGTCAGGCCGGATCGCGGTTGAGGCAAGCCGGCTAGAATTTCCGCAGCAGGTCGGTCCCTCTCTGGAGCTTTTTTCCAAAAATTCTCAAATCTTTTCCAAACTTCTGGGGCTTCACCCAGATGTTCTTTTAAGGTTCTTTTGGGGTCCACAGCTCACCCCAAGGGTCCAGAAGTTCTGTGATGGTCCTTGGGAAGTGCTGACTTCAACTCCCAGAATGCACCTGGTGCAAACTCCTTTTTGGCCACTGGACAGTGGTCAGCTGGTCACTTTTTCAGGAGTTGGTGCAGGGGACTCTGGATAGCAATTTTTCACCTGTAGCAAACAGGGAGTCCCTCCTTGAACCAGTTGAAGCCAGGCAAAGTCCTTCTTGTGGTGAAGCCCAAGTGTGCAGCTGGTGCAGTCTTTCTGAGTGCAGGGTCTAGGTGCAGGCCAGGGGTCCAGCAGGGCAGTCCTTCTTCTTCCTTAGTTCCTTTCTTGTTGAATTCTGGAGGGGATCTGATGTGTGGGGGCAGGTCTGCCAGTTTTATTCTTGCTCCTGGGTGAAAAGCAGGGGGGCCCTGGTTCTCCAATCAGGTACAGGGTCGTCCCCCTGTGATGACCACTTCCTGGGAAGTGTGGCAAAAATCCATCCCAAAAGGCAACAGTCTCTAAAAATCCAACATGGCTGAATCTGATTTTTGGAGGTTACATCTGGCTGAGCCCACCCACTGGTGTGGCTAAAAATCATAAACACACCCCTCTCCTGCCCTCTCCTAATCTAATCAAGGGGGCACCTAGCTGTCTGGGGTTGCAGGATGTGGGGGTGTTGCTGGGTGCTCCAGATGTCCTTCTCTGCCTTTGAAGACCAGTTTGGCAGCCCTCCCCCTTCCTGCCTCACCATCTGCTGAGGGGAGATTCTCTCCCCCAAGCACATTCCTTTGTGTGAAGCCAGGCCACTTCACACCTCATCAAAGTAGCCTGGCAGAAGCTGCTGCAGGCTGGCCAATCAGAGCACAGCAGCAAAAACAATGCAGAGCTGAAATTGGCAACTTTTTAGGTAAAGTATAAACTTTTTACCTGAACAAGTTATATTAAATCCCACAACTGGAAGTTGTGGGATTTATTACAACAATTAATTTGATACCAAATTCTTGGTATGTAACATTTAAGGAGACTTTAAAATTTAAAATAAAGTCTGCCCATTCTAGCCTATGAAGGCCATTTACTTCAATGAGGGAAAAACGAATTTGGCTGTTTTTACCTCACCAGGGCTTATAAATCTATTTTTATAAAGTCCCTGCATATAGTTACATGGCACCCAGCCCTAGGGGCACATAGGGCACACCTTAGGGGTGACTTATATGTAAAAATAAGGTAGTTTAAGACTTTGGAAGTACCTTTAATTCCAAAGTCGAATTTGCATATAACTTTAATTTAAAAGCAGCCAGCAAGGCAGGCTTGCTTTTAAAATGACACTGGGCACCTCAGCAGTGCACCTAGGTGTGCACCACCTATGCTGTGGTCCCTAAACCTACATGCCCTACCATATACTAGGGACTTATAGGTAGGTTAACTTAGCCAATTATAATTAGCCTAATTTGCATATCCATTTTACACAGAGCACAGGCCCTGGGACTGGTTAGCAGTACCCAGGGCACCATCAAAGTCAGGAAAACACCAGCAAAAAGAGGGAAATGGGAGCAAAAAGTTATGGGGCCTCTGCAATCAGCCCTGTTTTCTCACACAACCCCCCCCCAGCCCACACGCCCAGGAGACTCAGCCCAACCCTGGGAGAGTCTTCCTGGCTTGTTAGGCGAGGAAGACAGTGAAGAAAACTGGCTGTCCCTTTGCAGGGCCTACTCTGCCTTATATCCTCCTGTCAGGGTCACTCCCTATGGGTAGTGAAGCCATCCCAACAGTAAAAGGACCCAACTCAAACTGAAACTTTCCTCTAGGGGGGTCTTCCTCCTTTCTCTCGGCCAACTTGGGTAGTGAGGTGCCCACCTTCCCTACTCCAAACTTTGCTAGGGCAACACCTAGCTTACCCAAAGAGGTCACCCAACACTTGAGCAACCCCACCATGACCAATAGGGTCAGGGGGCCTACTTTGCTATTGGCTTTGGGGTCTGCCTCCCAGGCCAAGTACAGTGCTGCCAGGAAGGCTAGCACCCAGCAGAGGCTACTGACAGCTGTCAGTACCCAGAACCACACCCTAAGCTCTCCACTGACAGGTGGCTGAGCTGCTTTAGGGGCAACTTTGGGGTCCTGGCACCCCTCTTGCTGTCTAGAGTGGGGGGCTACCACCTCCTGTGGCAGACACCCTCCTTCCACTCTCCCTTCTGTCAGTGCAGGGGCAACACCTTGCATCTGGACAGCTGCCTGACTACTCAGGACTTCCTTGGGGTCAGGTGAGGCCTCACCAGTGCCAACTCTGGGCTCCCCCCTTACTGGGGCAGAGGGCCCTTGGCTCCCTGGAACTCTCTTTAAGAGTGGCCTACCCTTCCTTTTCTTCTTTCCTTTTCTTGGGGACCCCTGTCTCCTAACTGTAGGGACTGACTCCCCAGGACTTTGGGTTGGGGGGGCGCCCTGGGCGACCACCCCATCTGTGACCAGACTCACCTCTGGGAGGTCATTGTCCAGGATACAATCTAGGGGAAGGTCAGCACTGACTACCACCCTAATCCAGTCAAGGATACCCTCCCTCTCTAGGGGCACTATGGCTGCAGGTTTGGATGTGACCTCCCCTGTGGCTATCCTGACTTTCTTTGTCTTTCCTGGGACATACATGTCTGGGGTCACTAACCGGTCACTCACTATAGTGTGACTGGCACAGGTGTCTCTCAGGCCAGTGGTAGGGATCCCATTCACTTGAATGTGGTGGAAGTGCCTACTCCCACCCTCAGGGATCACCAGCTTACCATCTGGTCCTGTCTCCCAGCACAATGCTAGGAGGACTTCATCATCTGAGGAATCCTCCTCTATGGCTACACTGGACAGCCCAGTGCTAACCACCTTCCTTGGACAGGCTGCATCTCCTCTGAAGTGACCTGTCTGCTGACAGTCAAAACAAGCCCTACTGTCCAAGAGTTTTTTTAACCCTGGGTCTCCCTGTCTCTGCTTGTCAGAGTGGGAGTGGGATTTACTCTGCTCCTTCTTAGGGTTCTGGGGTACAGAGGGAGTCTCTGTGGTGGGCTTACCACCTCCCTCCTTAGGTTTTTGGGGACCTGTCCCCCCCTTCTTGGAGTCTCCCCCCTGGGACTTGACAACCACCCTGGTTCTCAACCACTCATCAGCTGCCTCCCCTAGCTCTCTAGGGTTGGTCTGCTTAGAGTCCACTAGATGCTGGCGTAACCTTTCTTGGGTACAATTGGTCAAGATGTGCTCTCTCATGATCAGATTGTATAACCCCTCATAAGTATCTACTTTGTTACCAATAATCCAGCCCTCTAGTGCCTTTAGTGAAATGTCCACAAAGTCAACCCAAGACTGGGTACTGACCTTCTGGGTGTCCCTGAACTTCATTCTATATTGCTCTGGGGTCAGACCAAACTTCTTGGCTAAGCACCTCTTCATACTAGGGTATGAATCTGCCTCCTCCCCCCTTAAGGTCAGAAGCCTATCCCTCCCTGAGTTGGGGACTAACTCCCACAAAAGGGAACCCCAGTATTGAGGCCTAACCCTTCTCATTTGGAGTGCCCTCTCAAAGGCCCCCAGCCACTTATCTATGTCATCCCCCTCTACATAAGCAGGAACTACCCCCTTGGGTAACCTGGGGCAAACTCCCCCACCCATGGACACCTCAGCTTCTTTATCGCTGCTTCCATCTCTTTTCTCTTTGTATGCCCACTTTTTCTTTTCTAGGGCCAGCTTCTCTGCTTCCAAAGCTATGTATGCTAGCTGGGCCTCCAGCTCTCTTTCTCTGATGGATGGGTTCTCTCCCCCTGAAAGGAACCCTTTCCCACCACTAGCTTTGGATCTGCCCCTAGTGACTGTATTTACTGAGGACCGTTCTTCCTCATCCTCACTTAGGCTCAGATGCCTTCCCTCCCCTGAGTGGTTAGAGCTAGCATCCTCCCTTCTTTCTCCCTCCTCTGGAGCTTCTTCTGACTCTACCTCTTGGGCCTCAGCCCATGCTGTCAGGGATGTGATCAGGATTTGCTTCCTGAGATCAGTGGTTGCAGGCAACCCTCTTTCAATACACAACCCCCTAAGCTGGACTACTGTCAGTGTGGGTAGGCTAGCCAGATCAAGCTCCATGGTTCCCTAGTTTTGTGTCAACAAAAACTTTTTGCAAAAATTGGAAACAAGAATTTAGAAAAATTACAAAAATTCAATAATTGAAATTAATCCAAATAAAAACAAAAAAATTTTTTTGCACTAGGACAATTTAAAGGATTTTTAATTTGTTTTACTTAAAACTGTAACGTGATATTGAACACAAGTACAGGATCCCGTCGCTGCTTCCAATTATGTTGGAAAATGGGTTATTGGTAGGGCAGGTAGGTACCTACACCTAGCAACAAGCCACTAACCTCCACATAGGTACAGTTAGGTCTCAGTAAATTAATCCCAGCTCTACCCTTGGTAGCTTGGCATCGAGCGTCAAGGCTTAACTTAGGAGACAAAGTGTAAAGCATTCAAATATCACAAAACAGTAATTAAATAAAACACAGGAAACAGTTTAAAAATCCAAAACCAATTTATAAAAATAGCTTATATTTTTATCTTTAAAATGACACAAAAATGATTAAAATCGGTTCAGGGGAACCGGAGATATGAATTTTTAAAGTATTATTATTTTCTAGCGCTTAGAAACAAAAAGCGCCAATCGGGTCATCTGGTTGCACCAGGACCGGGGCAAAGTCAAACTTTCAGGCCGACCGCGATGGAGCCCTGCTCGGCTACAAGTCGCGGGAGGCCTCGGTTAAAAAGTTACCTTCTGACTTAGTCTCTTTTTTGATGTTTTTCTTCCCCGGGACGAACCTGCCAGTTGGATCCGACCTCCTGGAGCCCTTGTCCGGATACGCGAAGTCGGTTTCCTCTGTGGTGATTTTTACCTTCGGACTTAGTCGTTTTTTCAAGATGAAAATCCTTCGACCGGGGTAAACCTGGATCTTGATCCGACGTCCGTGGAGCCCTTCTCGGATACGATGGCTGGAAGGTCCCGGTCAACTTTTTACGTTCGGACTTAGTCTCTTTTTAGGATGCTTTTCTTTACCGGGACGAACCACGAAGTCAGGCCAGGTCGCGGTTGAGGCAAGCCGGCTAGAATTTCCGCGTCGGGTCGGTCACTTTATGGAGCTTTTTTTCAAAAATTCTCCAATCTTTTCCAAACTTCTGGGGCTTCACCCAGATGTTCTTTCAAGGTTCTTTTGGGGTCCACAGCTCACCCCAAGGGTCCAGAAGTTCTGTGATGGTCCTTGGGAAGTGCGGACTTCAACTCCCAGAATGCACCTGGCGCAAACTCCTTTTTGGCCACTGGACAGTGGTCAGCTGGTCACTTTTTCAGGAGTTGGTGCAGGGGACTCTGGATAGCAATTTTTCACCTGTAGCAAACAGGGAGTCCCTCCTTGAACCAGTTGAAGCCAGGCAAAGTCCTTCTTGTGGTGAAGCCCAAGTGTGCAGCTGGTGCAGTCTTTCTGAGTGCAGGGTCCAGGTGCAGGCCAGGGGTCCAGCAGGGCAGTCCTTCTTCTTCCTTAGTTCCTTTCTTGTTGAATTCTTGAGGGGATCTGAGGTGTGGGGGCAGGTCTGCCAGTTTTATTCTTACTCCTGGGTGAAAAGCAGGGGGGCCCTGGTTCTCCAATCAGGTACAGGGTCGTCCCCCTGTGATGACCACTTCCTGGGAAGTTGTTCCAAAAATCCATCCCAAAAGGCAACAGTCTCTAAAAATCCAACAGGGCTGAATCTGATTTTTGGAGGTTACATCTGGCTGAGCCCACCCACTGGTGTGGCTAAAAATCATAAACACACCCCTCTCCTGCCCTCTCCTAATCTAATCAAGGGGGCACCTAGCTGTCTGGGGTTGCAGGATGTGGGGGTGTTGCTGGGTGCTCCAGATGTCCTTCTCTGCCTTTGAAGACCAGTTTGGCAGCCCTCCCCCTTCCTTCCTCACCATCTGCTGAGGGGAGATTCTCTCCCCCAAGCACATTCCTTTATGTGAAGCCAGGCCACTTCACACCTCATCAAAGTAGCCTGGCAGAAGCTGCTGCAGGCTGGCCAATCAGAGCACAGTGAGGAAATTCGATTTTTAATACGATCGTATCGACCCGCCATTTTGTGGCCCGCCGCCATTTTATGTTGCCTTCACTCAGGCAGCACAGCGAACGAAGTCCATTCTGCCTTTTCTGCTTATTCTGCAACATGGTGTTCAAAACAGCCTTCTGCCTCTATCTTTACAAGGCTGGTATTAAGGTCTGACCGAGTACACTAATCCCTGTCTGGTTTTCTAATCCTTGTTTCAACTATCTGTAGGCTCACACTATTCTCCGCCGATCTTATCTTATCGTCTGGCCTTCGCTGTCCTTTGCTAGTATTCTCTCATTTCACAACTGTCCTCCAAACGCACACAAACTTATCGCACCACATGCAACTTCGTTGTGGATCGGTTAATGAATTAGTTCAAGGGAGGGGTGACAAACACAGCTGGAGGGGAGGCAACCTTAAGTCACTTGATACTTTGTTTTCCAATTCCTTCTATTGGTGCTGTCTTGTTTTCCGACATTTCTATTGGCTCTGTTCTATCTTTACATTATTCTTACTGGCTCCTTTCTATGTGTTCTGGGAGTGTATGTAGTTAATAAATGGTTTTTATACGGTATATAAGATTGTGCGCCACAAAGTAAAGTGGCAGTCTCCTGAGAACATACCTTGTGTACTTCTTGGACAACTGTACTAGCTGCAGCTAATAAAATCTGATCTTTTACGCCTGACAGAGTGTCCCGTGTCTCTGTTAGTTGAGGCAGGTGAATCCAAGGAGATTTCAGGCGTACCCTGCGCCGCCAGGCCCATAAGGTTCTGGTTCTTCAACTGGCGCCCAACGTGGGGCGGCTTCAGCGGTACCGGTTCTGCCTGAAGGTCGTGAGGAACCCCGCAAGAAAATTCTGGAGGAATCGCGAGCCACGTCAAGCGACCCCTGTATGTCGAAGTGGTCCGAAGGTCTTTTTCAGCGCGGTTACTCCTTCCTGACGGCTACTGACGACTGCTGCCCTGACTGCCGCCCTGCCTTGGCCCTTTCTTTGATGATGTATGGTAAAGCGAGACGATAGACGGGCCTCTGTTGGTGTAAGAAGACATCCTTAGTTAAGTATTTGGTGGGTCGCGCCCACAAATTTTGGTCTTTATTTTGTCCTTAGGTCCTTAGATTTGGCCATTGCAGTGGCCAAAGCCGAGGGGTAAGTGCATTTGTGCTGTGTAAACTGAAAGTTTTACCCCCTTGATGTTTGTGAACAGCCAGTAAAAATCGTGAGATGTCTGGTCTGACTAAGTTTGGAAAACTTTGTTGCTTTGGTTGTAATAGGGACTCCCAGCTTGAGGACTCCTGTCCGATTCCTTCGGTTGGAACTCCCACATATGAGCTCTATTCTAAACATGGTGTTGGTCCTATTGCCTTTAATAAGACATGGACCCGATATACAAAGAAAGATGGTGTTTTAAAATGGCCAGAAAATGGTAGTTTCGAAACTGATGTGCTAGATAATTTAGAAGCAACGTTATTTAAAAGAAAAGCCCGGCCGGCAATGTTTGACTCTTTTCGCCTTTGGCGTAAGGAAGCCAAACAGAGAGAAATTAAACAAGCGAAACGAGATAGGAAAACACAGGGAATGACGATTATACAGGCTGCTCAGCAATTCAAAGATGATGAAATAGATAATGCAATGGAAATTTCAGACAGACAGCATCGAATGGCAATAGATAAATGCTATCCGACGTTGCCTATCTCTTCCCTTGATAAGAGAAAAGATTTTGAGGAAGATTCCTTAATGTCCCACTTATTGAAATTGCCTCCGCCCTATGTACAAGGTGCTAATGCACCCCCGATGTTACAGCCTGTTCAGCCGCCAGTTGTGCTTCCGCCTGCTCCAGCTTTTCCACATTTGCCTCCTCAAGTATTGCCTATGCCAGCTTTGCCTTTAACTCCTTTGCCTTCTGCTCCTTTGGCAATTCCTAATGCTCCTTTAGTTAATTCACCTAATACCTTGTCCCCTATCCTTATGTCAAATTCTCCATCTATGCGTAAGCGATTTGCAGATACTGTCTCTGGTCTCTTATCACCTTTCTTTGAAGCTTTAAATGTGTCTCCAGCTTTTTCTCGAAGACAGTCTCGTAGTCAATTCCCAGACTCCGAAGAGCGAGAAAAATTGGACTCACTTGCTTGTAGATGGATCAAGAAGGATCCCCAATATAGTACGTCTGATATTATGTCCACCTTTCTGCAATGGAATGCACCTACGCAGAGATATGTTTTTAAAGTTATGTGCGATACTCTCGCTAAAGAATGGGAGGATATGAATTTGGGTTCGGTCCCACAGGATCTGTTAGATGTTCAGGCTGACTTTGACAAAGGACTTATTGTGGGTCCTAAGGTTGAAAACGCTGTCAGAACACTTATTTCTTTCAGATCCCTATTGTTCTCACAGACTTTTCCTGATTCTGATCCTTCAGTTAGGACAGCACTGAAAAACTATCCCATGAGAGAGGTTTCTCCAATATGGAAGGAAGAAGTTGCAGCAGCAGGTGCTAATCCAGCTATTCCTGCGCATTTTCAGCGCATATGGATACATGTCCCCTGGAAAAGGTCTGAAGTTTTAGCACTTAAACAGTCACTACCAGATCCACGCAAAAATCCTGCTGGTTACTATAAAGAGTTGTCGCAAACAGTTGATGCATGTACTATGAATCTAGCAGATATTGACATGTTGATGGGAAATGTAGTTCCACAGACAATATGGGCTAAAATTCGTAGAGAGGATCACGCTCAAGAATTAGGCGGCGATTGGAACGCTATTATTGCCGCAGATAGAGGTCAAGTAGGTGGTGCAAAGCCCGATGCTTTGATCTCAGAACTCCCTGGTAGGATTATTACATTAATGAAAACAATGATGCCTGCTTTGAGAGTTAATTGGGATAAGCTAGCAGCATGTAAACAAAAGAAAGATGAAAGTGTTTCCGATTTCTTTACCCGATTCGAGGAGACATTCATTGATCACAGTGGTCAAGATATGGCTACAGAAGGGGGACAGCGATTATTTGTGGATAAGTTCGTATATAACTTGCTTCCTGAACTATCACACAAGCTAAAAGACTCCGAGAGTTCATGGGCAGTTTCTTCTTCCGCCCAGATATTGGCTACTGCACAATATTATGAAAATAGAGACAAAGAAGAAAGGGAAAAACAAGAGAAAAAGACGAAAGAATTAAAAACTAAAGTTCTCTTGCAACAGGCTTATCCTCCTCGTTATGTTCAGCCTCAGTTTCAACAGCCTCCGCAGTTTCAGAGGTTGTATCAAAAGCCTGAACCATTCATTCCAAGACCTTTGCTAGGTCCCAATCAATGTGCTTATTGTAGGGAGGAAGGTCATTTTAAGAACAATTGTCCGGCATTGTTGCAGCGTAATGGAGCAACATCTGCTTCACGAGGTCGTGGTGGTCCTCAGTCAGCAAATAGAGGTAGAGGTCGAGGTGTGTTAACCCAAGAGCAGCGTTCTTTTGTTCCTCCAAATTCCGGAAATTACTTTGACCAGCAAAATGTTAGGTCTACACAGTATTACAGTGAGGATCAGTATATTGAAGGAGGGAATGAAAGTCTTCATTTTGAATAGGACAGCCATGGACAAAGTAAGGGGGTTACGTCAATTCCAGTGGATCAGAATGGACCTTATGTTAATGTCACTACAATGGGTGTTTCAGAGCCATTTCTTTTAGATACTGGTGCCATGAGAAGCTCTATCATTCATTCTAAACTCCCTGGCGCACCTTTGTCTGGCTTAACGAATGTATCTGTAGGATTTTCTGGCGCCCCTGTTCGCAATCCAGTTTCTTGCCCTTTGCCTGTTTCAATAGGCCCTTATGATTTAGAAGCTCCGCTTCTTCTGACGAATGGTTGTGGTGAAAATCTGTTGGGTTTAGATCTATTAAAAAGAATGCATGCTACGATATATTGTTCACCTTCTGGTGTATACCTCACTCTAGGACAGAAAATGACTAGTCCAATGTACTTATCAAAAGATCAATTCCCACCTGAATTGCTTTCTCTTCCCGAAACGCTTTGGGCTACGGGTCCGAATGACGTTGGTTGTCTTGAGATCCCACCTTATGTTGTTACTTTTAAGCCCAATGCTGAAATGCCACGTATTCCGCAATACAGAATCTCTACTGAAGGTGAGAAAGCACTTCTGGAAATTGTCCATGATTTGATTCAGAAGGGTGTGGTTGAGGAAACGAGAGGAAATACATGTAACAGTCCTGTTCTTCCGGTTCTTAAACGCACTGATCCTTCTCAGCCTCCTGTTTATCGTTTTGTAATTGATCTTCGGGAGGTAAACAAGATTGTCGTACCGCAGTTTCCTGTAGTCCCAGATATCACTGCTCTGTTGACGATGATACCTTCTACAGCGACTTGGTTTTCAGTTATTGATCTAAAGAATGCTTTCTTTAGTATTCCCATCGCCGAAGAGAGTAGAGATATTTTTGGTTTTTCCCTCGGAGGCCGAAGCTTCCGGTTTAAACGCGCACCTCAAGGTTATGGTGAAAGTCCCTCTATTTACAGTCAAGCTCTAAAATGTCATCTTGATGCCTTTTCCTTACCGTCCGGTGCCGCTCTCATTCAGTACATGGATGACTTATTAGTTGCAGCTGATTCAGAGGAGATTTGCAAAAACGTGACCGTTGCACTGTTGCGTCATTTGTTTGATCTGAATCACAAGGTTTCTCCTTCTAAATTACAATATGTCTGTCGCGAGGTGACTTATTTGGGTCATCTCTTGTCAAAGGAGGGACGACGATTGACCCCCGAACGAATTCAGGCAATTGCACAAATGTCAGTGCCATCCACACAAAGAGAGGTACGTGCCTTTTTGGGCATTACTTCTTATTGTAGACAGTGGATTCCGAGTTTCTCTTTATTGGCTAAACCGCTGTTGGCGCTAACTTTAAAAGATACGCCTCAGCCTCTTCCGTGGACTGACGAGTGTCAGAAGAGTTTTACTGATTTGCGTATTGCTTTGTGTTCTGCTCCTGTATTGGGTACTCCTGATTACAGTAAGCCCTTTACGCTCTATGTCCACGAAAGAGAGGGTTGTGCATTGTCAGTCTTAACGCAGCGTTTTGGAGATCAACAGCGACCATGCGCATATTTCTCAGCTACGTTAGATCCAGTAGCTAAAGCATTGCCTAGTTGTCTTAAGGCAACAGCGGCAGCAGCAATTTCTATTCGACAGTCTGCTGGAGTAGTGCTAGATAATACTCTCATTGTTATGGTGCCACATGCAGTGGATACTTTACTAAATAGGACAAAAACGCAGCATCTTACGAGTGCTCGGTTGTCCGGATATGAGCTGACGCTTTTGGCTAGTCACATACACATCAAACGATGTAATACCCTGAATCCAGCTACTTTGTTGCCTCTTCCAGAAGAGAGAGATGTCTCTGAACAGCATGATTGTTTTCTCCGTACTGAAGAAGAGACTAAGGGTAGAATTGACCTAAAAGACACGCCATTAGTGAATCCAGATGGAACACTATGGGTAGATGGTTCTTGTTTCAAGCTCCCGAATGGAGATACAGTTTCAGCCTACGCTATTACTACTTTGCATACGATTGTGGAGACAGCACGCATTAGACATAATTCAGCTCAGGCAGCTGAATTGATAGCCTTAACTAGAGCGTGTGTGTTATCCAAAGGAAAAAGAGTAAACGTGTACACTGATAGCCAATACGCTTTTGGTGTAGCGTTTAACTTTGGGCGCTTATGGAAGGAAAGAGGATTCTTTACTTCCCATGGTACTAAGATACAACATGGTCAATTAGTGACTGAACTTCTTGAGTCACTTACAATGCCTACTCAGATAGCGATCGTGAAGTGTAGTGCACACAAAAAGATTGTGGACGATGTTGGTCGAGGAAATGCATTTGCAGATGAGGTAGCGAAAAAGACAGCCAGAGACAACACAAGTCGAATGTATGTTGCAAGTCCCGCAAACTGCGTAAGAGAAGAGGGAATGTGTGAAGATACAGTAGAGAGTGTGAAATCAATTCAAGGAGAGGCTACGGAGAATGAGTTGAGAAAGTGGAAGGAAAGTACAGGAATGTTAGATGAGATGGGATGTTGGGTTGAATTATCAGAACATCAACGTTGGCTGTTACCAGATGCTTATGTACTACCTGTAGTTACTATGGCACATGGTCCAGCTCACCTAAGTGCAAAAGGAATATGTAAACTTCTGGCTCCAGTGTGGCAAAATGAGGGGATCCCAAAGTGTGCAAATAATGTAGTAAAACATTGTATTGTTTGCTTGATGTACAATCCGGGAAAGGGAACCCCAACTCCAGCAGGTCATTTTGCTCCTCCAACATATCCATTTGAGGTGTTGCAGATCGATTATATTCACATGGAACGATGCAACAACCTCAAATATGTTCTGGTGGTAGTATGTGCTTTTTCTAGATGGGTAGAAGCCTACCCTCTGAAGGACAATACTGCTTTATCAACTGCCAAAATACTTTTGAAAGAATTCTTCCCTAGGTTTGGTTTGCCGCGCATTGTCTGGAGTGACAATGGGAGCGAATTTGTGGGTCAAGTCATGCAAAAAGTTTGTGCAGTCTTGGCATAAAACAGAAGTTCCACGCGGCGAATCACCCACAGTCGGCTGGTTTAGTAGAATGCTACAATGGAACCTTGAAGCTTAAAATTGCTAAGGTGCAAGCTAGCACAGGACTTAATTGGCCTGATGCTTTACCATTGGCTCTTCTGTCCACCAGAACAGCAGTACACTCTCGTTTGGGGCTTAGCCCTTACGAAGTGATATTTGGTCGCCCAGCTAATGTATGGGGAGTTCCTCGCCCTAAGAAATACTCAGACTTGCCATACCCGATGTTGATTGACTACTTGCATGACCTTACAACTAAATTGCGTGTTCTTCATCAACAGGTTCAGAGTGCTCTACCAGAGGCTTCCACAGACCCAGGTCATTCCATCCGACCAGGTGACTGGGTCTGCACGAAAAATTTCCAACGACAGAGAAATTTGGAGCCCAGATGGAGAGAGCCACGCCTGGTTCTTTTGACCACAAGAACAGCAGTTAAAGTCGAAGGAAAGAAAAACTGGGTGCATGCCGTGCACTGCAAGAAAGTGCCTTTGCCCTTGCCTTTCGATCAGTGGGTCCGTAGAGGCATCAGTGACTCTGAAAGTGAGAAAGTTCCGCAATTTGTACCATTCAGTGATGCGCGTCTAATTGGAACACTTTCTGAGAAAGAGGACGACGACATCCTTCAAGAAGCAATACCATCGCATCGTCGCTTGAACACGACAAATCCAGGAACATTGTTTCAAAACCAGACTGCCTCTGGACAGGAACGCTATAATTTGAGACCAAGACCAAAGAACTTGTAAATTTCTCTCCTATGTAGTACTCTATCCCGGTTGCAGGGTCACGGTAGGAGTCTTAGTTACGACCTGAGTAAGTGGCAATAGGCCTGCAGGACCTCACAGTGTCATAGGACGGTAGATAATCGTGACTACAGTGATTGAGGAAGATTGCCGTGAGCATCCACTTAGAAAGATGGAGGCTACATTAGATAAAAGAGAAAGTAAAAATGTAAAGAATAATTGTAAAGAAATATGTAGTCGTTGTAGTATTGCTCTATGCGTCATTATATTGTCGTGTATTCTTTTGGCATCTGTAAACTGGATCATTATTACTCTGCAGCAAAAAGTTGTCTCTTCTCCTACCTCTACATCTTCTTCTACTATCTCTCCGCACCTATTTCACACTCTTCCCCAGCATGAACTCATCAGAAGAACTGAATACTTTAACAATTCCTTCGTCCAGTTGTTACATCAACATCAGTTAGTGATCAATACAACTGACTGTTGGGTGTGTGGACTCATACCACATACGGTAGAAAAAGGAATGCCATATTTAGTTCTTCCATTCTCCTATGAAGGTTTCGCTTGGGCTTATTTTGTCATTTTCAATAATGCATATCAAAGTAAAATTAAACAACCTGTCAGTTCACATAGTGTTGGTTCAAATTTCAGTCATAGTTTATTGATAAAGGGAATGGTAGCTATGGCTAAAATCATGGAAAAAAGTGAAGCTTCCATAGATGAAAGAAAAGCATATACCAATTGGAACATAACTAATTACATTTCCAGCCTCAATGATAAGGTTAAGCAAGGAAAATCTCCTCCGATACGGGTCATACCCCAACAAGGAAATTTCTGTCTGCAAATAAATGGTAGAACTCCAAACACCGGACAAAGAGAAAGTTTATGTTCCCATACATATGTTTATTCAGCCCTGAATTCACTGCCGTTAGTACCATCTCAAGGTACATACTTCGTTTGCCACGATAGGGCTTATACATGGTTGCCAGCTGATTTCTCTGGTACTTGTTATATAGCCTTTCTTCTTCCCCCTACATACACCTCTCCTGCGCAGATTAACATGAGTTTGTGTATCTTGCCTGAGTTCTGGCAAAAGGAGGGTCTGAGGAAATTAGATTTTTAATACGATCGTATCGACCCGCCATTTTGTGGCCCGCCGCCATTTTATGTTGCCTTCACTCAGGCAGCACAGCGAACGAAGTCCATTCTGCCTTTTCTGCTTATTCTGCAACATGGTGTTCAAAACAGCCTTCTGCCTCTATCTTTACAAGGCTGGTATTAAGGTCTGACCGAGTACACTAATCCCTGTCTGGTTTTCTAATCCTTGTTTCAACTATCTGTAGGCTCACACTATTCTCCGCCGATCTTATCTTATCGTCTGGCCTTCGCTGTCCTTTGCTAGTATTCTCTCATTTCACAACTGTCCTCCAAACGCACACAAACTTATCGCACCACATGCAACTTCGTTGTGGATCGGTTAATGAATTAGTTCAAGGGAGGGGTGACAAACACAGCTGGAGGGGAGGCAACCTTAAGTCACTTGATACTTTGTTTTCCAATTCCTTCTATTGGTGCTGTCTTGTTTTCCGACATTTCTATTGGCTCTGTTCTATCTTTACATTATTCTTACTGGCTCCTTTCTATGTGTTCTGGGAGTGTATGTAGTTAATAAATGGTTTTTATACGGTATATAAGATTGTGCGCCACAAAGTAAAGTGGCAGTCTCCTGAGAACATACCTTGTGTACTTCTTGGACAACTGTACTAGCTGCAGCTAATAAAATCTGATCTTTTACGCCTGACAGAGTGTCCTGTGTCTCTGTTAGTTGAGGCAGGTGAATCCAAGGAGATTTCAGGCGTACCCTGCGCCGCCAGGCCCATAAGGTTCTGGTTCTTCAACAGCAGCAAAAACAATGCAGAGCTGAAATTGGCAACTTTTTAGGTAAAGTATAAACTTTTTACCTGAACAAGTTATATTAAATCCAACAACTGGAAGTTGTGGGATTTATTACAACAATTAATTTGATACCAAATTCTTGGTATGTAACATTTAAGGAGACTTTAAAATTTAAAATAAAGTCTGCCCATTCTAGCCTATGAAGGCCATTTACTTCAATGAGGGAAAAACGAATTTGGCTGTTTGTACCTCACCAGGGCTTATAAATCTATTTTTATAAAGTCCCTGCTTATAGTTACATGGCACGCAGCCCTAGGGGCACATAGGGCACACCTTAGGGGTGACTTATATGTAAAAATAAGGTAGTTTAAGACTTTGGAAGTACCTTTAATTCCAAAGTCGAATTTGCATATAACTTTAATTTAAAAGCAGCCAGCAAGGCAGGCTTGCTTTTAAAATGACACTGGGCACCTCAGCAGTGCACCTAGGTGTGCACCACCTATGCTGTGGTCCCTAAACCTACATGCCCTACCATATACTAGGGACTTATAGGTAGGTTAACTTAGCCAATTATAATTAGCCTAATTTGCATATCCATTTTACACAGAGCACAGGCCCTGGGACTGGTTAGCAGTACCCAGGGCACCATCAAAGTCAGGAAAACACCAGCAAAAAGAGGGAAATGGGGGCAAAAAGTTATGGGGCCTCTGCAATCAGCCCTGTTTTCTCACACATTATTATTATTATCAGCAATAATTGGTGCATCTTCTCTAGCCTTCTGTGGAACAGCGTCCCGGTCTCTGAAATTCAGGATATGTGCTATGCGCCCCCTCCACTGTAGTCAACTCTGAGAGGCCCTGGGGCCCCACCATACTTCTCAGCCAGACTTCGATGAACTTAGTTGGGCCAGATCCTCGGTCATCATGATGAACATGTTGTTTCATCTTGCCCTGCCCTCTGCATCCTAAGCTCTGGCATGCATGACATGATTTTGAGAACATAGGTCTCCTATTTCAGAGGTTTGAATAGCCTGTTGTGGGATCAGGTTCGCAAAGACTGCTTCCATTCTTTTGACTTGTCTGCCAGTTTGCAATGATTGTTACAGAGCAGACCCAGGTCTGATGCCAGAGCACCAAAGCAATATTTTATAGCAGTCCTCGAGTCCCGGATTTCTAGTAGGATAAGGTCCAACTTGTCTAGGCCTTGGTTGAGCTCCATGGGAGAGATAAAGTCTACTCCTGTACGATCTGGCATACCATCGGAGTAGGTGTATCCGGATGAGGAGCTGTTTTGGCTTGGACAGGTGCCTGTTTTGTACCCTTGGTGCGACACATGACAATCTTAATACCAGATGGTCGAACAGTGTGAGAGGAGTCGATAGTGTGTCGAGTCTCACTCCATGAATAGGGCAGTGTAGATCACAGCCTCTATAGGGAACAGCATTCAGGCCTTTCAAAAGCGGTTGGTTCAATATGTGGAAATAGGAGTATTTAGGTCAGTGGTGGACACAGATATCACAATACTAGACGAGGAATCAGACCCCAGTGTTGTAAGAGAACAATATACCTGGTGTGTTGGATCACTTGAGTTTAGCGCTCAAGCAATCCAGCACAGAGTAAACTTTGGGTGCAACATCTACGTTCAACTTATGAGGCAGTTAGTACATTTACAGCAACATTTACAGCAAGGAATAGCATCATCAGCACTATTAGCCAGAGTCTTTCAAACAAGCAAAATGCGCACAGGCAGCACCCCACATTCCTTGGGTCGATATGGTAGAGATGCCCAGGTGTGGGAAAAGGGCTACAGGAATGTGCAAGCACAGTCTGACTCTTCAGAACCGTTTATGTGTCATGAAATGGTAGAAGAGCGAGGGATCAAAGTGGGAGTGGCAGCTGTAGCTTTGAACAGCGAGACCCCAGTTTCAGTTTAAGTGGTTGTGTTCCCCTATGTTGAACGGTAACAGGAGGCAGCACTTATCATCAGCATGTTTCAGGAAGGGCTTTGGATTAACAGTCACTGCCTCCAATGGAATGGCACAGAAAGCAGCAATCTGAATAATATGAGTCACCCAGTCCTTTTTTGCTGTTGTGTGTTGTTTCAAAGAAAGAGAGGGATTTTATTATTTTGTCCCAAGGGCCATAAAGGGGCCACTAAGTCAATAATTTGTTGCTGGCATTCCGAACTGGCCACTTCACCCACCTATGTATGCAGTCGACTTGGGATCCAGTTGGTTACTTTTCAGTGGGCAAGTTACCCAAGCGAAGCCAGCATGCATCCTCCTCCTCAGGTACGCAGAGAGGCCACAGTGAGCTCAGGGTAGTAGTGACACGTTCACCACGACAGGATGTAATGCACCCCATCCCAGATCAGTCTAAAGAACAGACAGTTAAGAGGTCATGGTCCTCAGCCAGGAAGCTGTGCCCTAGAGTTGCAGTTCATCCCATTTGGAGCCACTAGCTCTCATCATATTTGCAGATCTGGGCTCCGGCATGGCAGCACAGGCCGTCAGCCTCAGGGTCCAAAGAACAGCAAGGTCTTACCATGTAGCAAGGTAGGTAAAGGCAATTGGGATAGGGTGCTCGGGCATGGCTGTAGCTCTGGTCTCTTCACTCACTCAGCTGCCAGGCCCACAAAGAGCCCACCATGCCCATTGCCCACGTCTGGATGCTGCTCCAGCAGGCGAGTGTGCAGAAGGATAGTAGTGGTTGCTCGTAGGGGTGCATTGAGTTCAAACAGCACAGGATATTGAAGGATTTATAAGGCCTCAGTGCCCTTTGGGAGCCTCATGAAAGTCTGCCATCTTAGGCAGCAAGCCATGTCCTCCCTCTTTTTGTGGTGTATTCATTGCATTACTCTGTATGTTGCACCCATTTCTGACAGGTGCATAAAGTGTTTGAAACTTTACGGTGTGGGCACTCCACAGATCTTCCAGCATACCTTTAACAAATGCCTTCATGTCAGGACACCAAAAGTTTCTATTAACTTAGTCTTTCATTTTGTGTATTTCTTCATTTTAAAAAATAATTACAGGCAGGAAACACTTTGGCCCTCATTACAGCCCTGGTGGTAAATCTAGCCTACCGCCGTGCTGACGGCCACCAACATACCGTGACCGCAGCGGTAATCCACTATGGGTATTATGACCCACACAGAGAAATCTGCCACTATAAAGACACCCACACAAATCCACCAGACCAAAGGTCAGTGATAAAATGGCAATAGCAAGACCCACACCATTACGCCAACAGGAATACGCCCACAGTATCACGACCTACGAATCACCGCTGCGGTCTTTCAACCGTGGTAAACCATTGGCGGTACACACCGCCACACTCAAAATACATACACACTTACAAAACTGCACCAAATTGGACTATTCAAACTAAACACTCCTGACACACATACACACACCACACCCACACACCCACACACCCACATTTCCCACAACCCTTTCAATGAAAAAAAAATTGTTAAAAGAGAGAGACACAAGCCAGGAGCACCCACTCAATCAGAGGCACAATACATCATCACCCATATACCGTCCACGCACCCAACAACACAACACCCCACACATCACCCCACACATCTTCACACATACCACTCACACCACATCCATGACACCCCAGGTTTTCTGAGGAGGAGCTAAGGGTCATGGTGAGGAAATCATCCGTGTAGAGCCACAGCTAGTCAGATGACAGGTGCAGCAGACGTCCATTGCTAGGAAGATGGAGCTAAGGCAGAGGATCGTGGACAGGGTCAATGCCGTAGGACAGCACCCAAGAACTAGGGATGACATCAGGAAGAGGTGGAATGACCTACGGGGGAAGGTGCGATGCGTGGTTGCAAGACACCAGGTAGTTGTACAGAGTACTGGCGGTTGACCCCCATTTCCTCCCCCACAACTAACAACATGAGGGCCTCACAGGAGTAACAGGAGGACTGGACTCTGGAAAGTCAAATCTTTACTACTATATCCCCCACCATACCTGCATGCCATTCACAAACTCCTACCCCTACCCTCACCCCATCACTCCACCACCTCACACATACCCCACTATCACAACCGACCCATCCCAATACCAAGCCCTGCATGTAACACCAATGCATGGACCCCCATCACAGACCTGCATGGACACCCATCACCACAGCATGCCCAGTAGAGAGACTCATCCAGCCCACAAAATCACCATGAACACAAGGCAAAGCTGACAGGGAAATCACAATCATACAGGGAAACACACCCATGCATAAAATGGCACATGGAGATACACTAACACTGCATTTGCATCCCCAAAGGACCCCTACTCAACGTCACCAGAGAGGAGGTGCCAGCTACATCCAGCCCTCCTCCAGAAGAGGCCCACAGTGATGACAGCAGCTCTGCACGCCTGGATCTGGATGACCAACCTGTCCCATCAGGGACCTCTGGAATGTCGGTTACCCTGCCACAGTCCCAACCCACCACAGAGCCTTCCCCCTCAGGAAACACCACCACAGCACCCACCCAGCTGGCCCTTGCCACTGTCCCCAGGACACGTCAAACAGCAGTGTGTCCACCCCTTCAGGGACCCCAGGCAACCCCACAAACCCAGGACGATCAGAGACCTGGGTCAGTGGCAGTCAGCACGCAGTTCAGGGGACAGAGGCACAGGACAACAGGGAAGCTGGGAGGACTGCTGTGCGACAGTGGGAGGACAGGCCCAAGTAACCACTCTCCAGGAGGCACTCACCAACATCCTGGGAGCAAACCACCATTCCCAGGAGACCATGGGCCAGATACTGGCCAAGTTTCAGGAGACCCAGCAGTTGCAGGAGGGACAGTACCTGGGGATCAGGGAGGACTTCAAACTAATCTACACCATCCTGGTCACCATTGCAGGGGTGCTGGGTGACATGGCCAACACCATGAGGGAGGCAGTGGCACACCAATGGGACCCTGACACTAGCCAAATCGAAGAACCGCCTTCCACCTCCGCCGGCCCTAGTGGACAGGAGGCCCCACCACAAGAACAACAGGCAACCAGCACCCCACCCCCTGCAGAAAGAGAACCACCCCACATATGGTCCCAGCGATCCAGGCAGTAGCCATAGAACATTGCCAAGACCCCCGCCAGGAAATAAGACTCTCCTGATTGTCACCCTTCTGTCCCACTCTGTCACCCTGTCGACCTTGAACTGCCATTGCTCTCCTTCCTATGCCCATTGGACAATGCACCTGTGATACCAAAAGACTGGACTCTACCCTAGATTTTCCTCCACCATCAGCCCAGGCCATTGCACATTCCCCTCTACTTGAGCACGTAGATAAACACCCTTGGAACAAATACAAATCTGGAGTCTGTCAAATGATTAAATATGTATTAGTTCAACATAATCAAAGCATTGCAAGTCAAATGCATAGTCAAATATACTTTGAAATGACCTTTGGTGGGCAGCAGTACACATAACAGGAGCCAGAGTGGGCCACAGAGATCTGAAAATAGAGATACCAAAGGGTACAGTAAGTGGCCATAGACATAGGGAAATCAGGCTGCCATGTACAATGTCCAACAGATAAATGATAAGTTATGTTAAGTTACAGTGACTTACCTGTGTGTCACTGGACGTACTGCTGTGTTATATTGCTTATGTTGTCAACATCTTCTTCCTCTGCCTCCTCTTCCTCACTGTCCACAGGCTCTACCACTGCCACACGCCCATCTCCAGGCTCATCTTTCTGCAGAAAAGGCGCCTGGCGTCTCAAGGCCAGGTTGTGCAACATGCAACATGCAACGATGATCTGGCATACCTTCTTGGGGTGAGTAGTACAGGGATCCCACAGTCAGATGGAGGCACAGGAACCTGGCCTTCAGGAGGCCGAAGGTCCTTTCAATAATCCTCCTTGTACACTCATGTGCCTCATTGTAACGTTCCTCTGCCCTTGTCCTGGCATTCCTCACTGGGGTCAGTAGCCATGAGAGGTTGGGGTAACTAGAATGACCTGCAAATATTGAGCGACAACTGTTAGACACATACTAACCCTTAGGGACAACCCCATACCCAGACACCAACCTATACTATGTGGGGACCTTGGGCTCACCTATTAGCCACACCCGGTGTCTCTGGAGTTGGCCCATCACACATGGGATGCTGCTATTCCTTAAGATAAAGATGTCATGCACAGAGCCAGTGTATTTGGCATTCACATGGGAGTTGTACTGGTCCGCCAAACACACCATCTTCACATTCATAGAGTGATAGCTTTTTCTATTCCTGAACACTTGTTCATTTCTCTGGGGGGGGGACAAATGCCACATGTGTACCATCAATGGCACCAATGATGTTGGGGATATGTCCCAGGGCGTAAAAGTCAGCTTTCACTGTGGCCAAATCCTCCACTTGGGGGAATATGATGTAGCTGCACATGTGTTTCAGCAGGGCAGACAACACTCTGGTCAACCTGTTCGAGAACATTGTCTGAAACATTTCTGATGCTATGGCCACTGTTGTTTGGAAGGAAACACTTGCCAGGAAATGGAGTACTGACAGGACCTGCACTAGAGTTGGGATACCTGTGGGCTGGCGGATAGCTGACATGAGGTCTGGCTCCAATCAAGTCTGTAGGTTATGACAATGTGTCTGTCCTCCATTGTCGCAAGGTCCACCAGGGGTCTGTACACCGGAGGATGCCGCCATCTCATATTCAGCCTCAGCGGTTGAAGCCTATGGAAGAAAACGGTGAGCAGAGGGTCATATTCACACATCTATTGCACTAATGATGAATTTCTTCCTTTACAGAACCAATATGTGAATCCGACAATCAGTTGCAGTGCCAGTGTCTGCTGTGACGCAGTTAGGTGCCATGGCCTGTGTCCCCCTGAAATGGCAACTGCCTGAGTGGGGACGAGGGACAGGTGGAAATCAGGTAATTCCGCTGGTGTAGTGCGCCGTCGCGGTAGGCGGTCGTTTACAGCTGCGCAACTTCGAATTGGTTATCATTGGGCCCTATGGGTTCCAGGATACAATGGTGATGTACGCCGGCAGAGACAGTATGCACTGCTGCGGAAGTCACCCCCATTTTCTATCTATTTACTCACTTGCTACCTGACCTTCAACAGGAGAGGACCTACACTGTAAGTGCTGCTGTGACCTGTGTCTGGAAGCAACAATGGCTCATGTGTCTGGGGAAAGGGCCCCTGCCTTCACTGCAGAGGAGTTGGAGAAACTGTTGGATGGAGTCCTACCCAGTACACGTTACTCTATGGTCCTCCAGACAAACAGGTGAGTACACTGTGAACATGATGCGGGGGCCAGGAATGTATGGAGTGCTGTGTGTGTAAGCCACATGCTGGGGGGGCAGAGGCGTCCTGGCCAGAGTGCTGCATGTAAGGTGGTCAATGTATGTGTGTCAGGGGATGGGAGGGATCTGGTGGGCCATGAGTGGGACGGTCCGGACGGTTGACTAATTCACTTTTCTGCTGTCTTTTCCATGCAGGTCAGGCCCACCAGAAAAAGGGTATTTGGCGTGCCATTGCCAAGGAGGTGCGGACCCTGGGGGTCTTTGACAGGTGGAGCACCCACTGCTGCAAAAGGTGGGAGGACCTGCGCCGCTGGGCAAAGACTCCCGACGAGGAAGGGGTGCCCATCGCACCATGACCCTCCCTGATGTTCTGCATCCTGGTGGTGGCCTATCCGGAGTTGGATGGGCGCTTGAGGGCATCACAGCAGCCACAAGGGGTTGAATACAGATTCTGAATCCAGACTTTGCGTGCTTTAAGAGTTACCTGGGTGGGGGATGTGGGCTATGGGTGCCCCTAGGCCAGGGCGAAGATGGCAGGGTAGGTCCCTTGTTGGGCAGGCTCTGAAGCACTCCTACCCCAATAGTGTTAGTGGACATCTACTACTGGGCAGGGTCCTGTGGCTTTCAGGTGTGCAGGTAATGGGGTTAGGCATTGTACCCCATGGGCTAGTGACTATCTTAGTAACTGGTAGTGCATGACCTAGTGCATAGGGCTGCTCCCTGTGTGTTGTGTACGCCAACGCTGGTGTTGTTGCTGGCATTGACCAAGTATATATCCTCTGTCTCTCCCCCCTTTATGTCTTGTAACCCTGTCCTTGTGTGCATTAGCATCATCTGGCGGAGGGGCAGAGGAACCGGCGATGGAGGGAGCTGCATCCCACATGGGCCTGGAGGCAGAATCCACTGAGGGTGAAGGCACCAGTGGGACGGAGGGCGAGGGGAGCATCACAACGGGGACAGGAGGGAGGACCACAGATAACGACTCATCCTCCGATGGAAGCTCCCTGGCGGTGGCGGACACTTCTGTGCCCACCCCAACAACCACCACCACCCCTACCAGCACCGCCCTCCCAGCAGCCCCTTAGCGTGTTTCCCGTGCCCGCTCACCCAGGAGGGTGGGCATCTCCTTCGCCCCAGGCACCTCAGGCTCTGCCCCAGTCAGCCCTGCTGCCCCCAGTGAGGAGGATCTTGATCTCCTGAGATCCCTCACTGTTGGTCAGTCAACCATACTGAATGCCATCCAGGGTGTCGAGAGGCATTTGAAACAAATGCATACCTGGAGGGCATTCACTCTGGCGTGGCGGCCCAACAGAGAGCATTTCAGGCTCTGGCCTCAACACTGATGGCAGCCCTTGTACCTGTCTCTAGCATCCCCCCCAACTTCCTCTACCCAGACACAATCCCCTCAACCCCAGCCTATCCCAAGCACACCTTCAGATCAGCATTCACCCAAATCAACACTCAGAAGTGGCTCAGGCAAACACAAGCACCACACTTCATCTCACAGGCACTCACACAAGCACCATACCCATGCAGACACACCAACATCTACTGCCTCCATTGTGCCCCCCTCCTCCTCTTCGTCCACCTCCCTCCCAGTAGAGTCTCCATTCACACCTGCATGCACTACATCCTCATCCTCTACCTCCATCACCAGCATGCCCATCACAACACACCCCTCAGGAGCAGTCACCACCCCCACATCCATGCACACGTCCCCTGTGTCCTCACCCAGTGTGTCTGTGACCCCTCCTCCCAAACTACACAAACGCAAGCACCCACACACCAAACAGCCATCCACCTTACAACAGCATCCAGCCCATGCAACTGCAACCAAACTCAGCAGACAGACACCTCCTACACCAACTCCCTCTTCCTCCACTCCCAAACCCTCTTCCTTTTCCCGCCCCAGTGTCTAAGAAGATTTTCCTGGCAAACATTGACCTCTTCTCTACCCCTCCATCCAGTCCTTCCCCTCCAGCCAGGGTGTCCAGAACCCAGGCCAGCACCTCAGCCACCAAGTCGCCATCTGCTGTGTTACCAGCAACTCACAGAGGCTCAAAGGGGGCACCCGTCAGTCCAGCCAGTGTGCCACCAACCCCTGCAAAGGACAAAAGCATTCCATCACCTCCCAAGGTGAAGAGGGGGCCAGCATGCAGAAAGGGAAAGGAGCACAAACCACCCAGCAATGCTTCCTCAAAAACTCCAGCTGTCAGACCCTAGGTCACACCACCATCTGCCAGTGTGAGGAAGGGGCAGAAGACACCAGGCAAGGCACTTCAGCCATCATAGGCCGCAGGTGAAGGCCTGGTGGCTACCAGGACAACCGCCAGCCCTGCCATCTGCACTGCGGCCAGCACTGCCAGCAGCCCCGCCACAAGCACCGCCACCTGCACCGCTGCTAGCACCAGGACTGTCAGCAGCAGCAGCCCCAGTGGGCAGCCATCTGTGGCTGCTGGAGAAGGACTGGAGCCTTCCTCCGCCACTGGCAGCACCTGCACCATGGCCAGCACCACCATATGCACCGCCGCCACCACTGCCGCTGGCCCCGCCGCAAGCACTGCCACCTGCACCGCTGACAGTAGGACCACTACCAGCAGCAGCAGCCCCAATGGGCAGCCATCCGAGGCTGTAGGAGAAGGGCTGGAGCCTCCCACCACCACTGGCAGCACCCCCACCAGCATGGCACTACCACCAGGTTGCAGCCTTAGCTGCAGCAGGATGGAGTCTAGCCCTGCCTCCAAGGACTATCATGCAACCTGTTCCATGCAAATCTCGTGCCTCAGACATCCAGGTGAGGGAATGTGTACTGCCACACCCCAAGTGTTTCTTCACTGGGCACAAGGCCCCCTCCAGGACCAGTGGAGAAAGGCATCCACTCACCCTATTCTTGGCTGGATGAAGCACACTGGGCACAAGGCTCCCTCCAGAACCAGTGGAGAAAGGCATCCACTCAACCTATCCTTGGCAGGATGAAGCACACTGGGCACAAGGCCCCCTCCAGAACAAGTGGAGAAGGCATTCACTAGAGAGACTGTGGCTTTGCACTCCCCAGGACCAAGCAGTGGGCAAACCACCCACTAGATAGACTTCTGAGACTGTGGCTTTGCACTTCCAGGACCAGGCAGTAGGCAAACCACCCACTTGAGAGACTGTGGCTTTGCACTCTGCAGGACCAAGCAGTGGGCAAACCACCCACTAGAGAGACTTGTGAGACTGTGGCTTTGCACTCCCCAGGACCAAGCAGTGGGCAAACCACCCACTTGAGAGACTGTAGCTTTGCACTCCCCAGGACATCGCTGTGGGCATAGAGTCCCCTCCAGGAGCAGTGGCATTATTCCATCTTACGGCTGAGGTACCCCCCCTTTCCCATGAGGTGCCTGTGTGTTTACGACCTGATGTCCCTGCAGTGTTCTCTCCATATTGAGGCATGAGTCAAGTGTGGGCTTGGCTCATGATTTTTGGCCGAGTGGCCCATGGACATTTTGTATGGACAATGTACGGCCTTATGTACATATTTTATATTTGTGTAAATACTGTTTTTCTATTTATTACGTATATCTGCCTATTTCTAATATATCAATGATTTAACTCATTTCCTTTTGTCCTTGCATACTTCCAGGGGCTTATGGGGTGTAAATGTAATGTTGATGCATGTGTTTGTGCGTATGGTGTTGTGGGTGTTGCGTGTGTGTGTCACTCTCTTTTTCCTCCCCCTCTTCCCCTATGTGCTAGGTGTAGCACTCACCGTGGTCGTCACTGCCGCCTTCCGTATTCCTGGTAGATTGGGAGGTAGACCAGCATGGGTAGGACCTGTAGCCTGGGATCCATGGTGTCCTGGTTCTTCGTTGAGTGTGGAGAGGTCAGTGGTTTCCCTTCCAAGTCCTGTTTGATGGCTTTGGTACAGCTCCGGAAAAGCTGGCAGGTAGGTGGGTTGTGATGTGGTGGATGGTACATTGTTTTCCGCCTGGCTGTTGGGGCTGACCGCCACGGTGTTTGTTGCTACTACTGTGGCGGTCGGAGTGTTAAAGTGGCTGTCTGTGTTGGCGCTTTCCGCCGTGGTCCTGAACCCAATTTTTTTTACCACCTGCCTTAACATCGACCGCCAGGGTTGTATGAGGGCCTTTGTTTTCTTTCTGTATATATCTGTGAAAATCAGAAAAAATGGAAAACAGGTAGCCTTAATTATAATTCCATTTCCTCCTGGACACCCTGGCTGTGTTGCACTACAGACGCATCAGCAGTATATTTCTTTTTTTTAATGGTTATTCCATTGCCAATGGATCACCTTGCCATCAAGGGTTTTTAAGGAATATTCCATTTATTTATGCACCTCTCTCTGACTACCACAGGTGTCTCCTTTAAAACAGATGGAGATAAAGCAAAGAGTTATATCTGCATGTTGTGTTGCCTGATTTGAAATGAAATGTTATCATGTGGTGGGGTGGTTTGACTTTACAATGTTTGATTAAATTGGTATTTATTATAGAAGTAACCAGCCCCACCAATATTTAATTTGTGTGCACTATTTCAATCTACAACAATGGCAGGTTTCACTAACTACTTGTTTTTCTTACTTGGTTGCTTTTAGGTACACAAAAGAAGAGATGCCCCATCAACCACAGTACTGCCAAAGAGAAGGCCTGTACAGTGCTTTCAGTCCTCCAATTTCTTCCGCTTGTGCAGCTTAGTGCCTCTGCCAACTGAGAGCTTTAAGATAGCCCTAAAGAAACCTGCTCCCGAGAAAGTGGTCAGCAAAAAGAAGCAGCTTTCTACCAGTGTCCTGCCAGCCTCATCCTTTTTTTGGGAGAATTGTGCCTGCCACACCAGCCCCTAGGGAGGAACCAGGGAGCAGAACTCCTGCATCAACAGCACTAACCTAAGCCCAAGACCATATCTGTCAATGAGGCAGCCATTGCAATCATGGTGACGCTGGCAAGCAGTACAGTTAATTGGATTTGTTCATTTTACAAAGTAGTACCAAATCCTTTCAGGAAACAGAGCAAAGAGGACAGCAGCCGCAGCCAGCAATAGTAGATCTTCCAGAAGTTGGACCTGAACAGGAGTTTTGAGCTTCCTGCTGAGCAAGAACCTTCTCTTTTAGAATCAATGGCTCCCATATCTCCAGCAAGAAGATGAAAGGGTACTACTCCACCATCTTCTCCATGCACCACTTCTGATGATGACGATAGAGACATGGAGAGGACCCCGGCAGAGTCTGCGAGGGGCCAGGAGCAGCAAAGGAAAAGAAGAGTTCCAGAAAGCTTTAGAATCATGGAAGGGGATATTGATAAAGAGGATGGCGAAGACAAGCTTGTCATTGTGGAAAATGCCCTGAAGGATATGTCACCGGCAGCACCGTCAGCTCCAATACTTTTAAGGCCCCAGCTGAGACCTGCCCTAACCCCTACCTCAGAAGAAGTATACACTGCATAGATGCAATCAACACACCCACCTACCTCCAGTTCTTCTTCAAGCATTGGCAGTGGCCCACTGAGAAAGTACTTCTCCCCAGTTTGAGATTGTTTCATGATTAGCAAACAGTAGGAGAACAATGTAATATGTCCAACTCTCATTCTCACTCCAACTCTCACTCTCTCTCTTCCATCCTATAATGGGATGGAAGAGAGAGAGATTATAACTTCAATGATCTCTCCATACAATGTTTCAAAGTGTCAAGTCAGGAAGATGTTTGGTTCAAACATTATAGTTAGGTTTTCCAAAAAAAAGTCACTTCTGCCGTACTGGTAAAGCTATTGGACTGTCTCTCGGTAAGTTGAAGGTTCAAGTCCTAGTATATCATGCGCAGTGTCTGTTTATTTACCAGTGTTTGGAATGTTAAACATGCTGAAGGATGTAACATTTATGTATTTTTCCCCAACAAAATCTTTGGCTTGAATGTCAAAGTTATGTCTGAACACCATGCACTAAGGAGTGAACTATGGACTAGAGGTTAAGGTGTCTGACCCACCCACTGAAAGGTTAAGGGTTGCAGTCTTAGCGTGTCTCTGGTCATTTGCCTAATTTTTTTTTTTTTCATCTTCAAATGTTTAAGGTATACACTGAAAGATGAACTCACACTTTTTACTTGACAATTACATTTTTCTTTTCAATTTGACCTCAAATATATCATTCTAACCACATCATCTATTAAAGTTTAGAAAAACTCTGGGCGGTTATAAGGAGTTGGCCAATCACTGCCTAGCATGGCTGAAGGCAGTGGTCGGCACAGGGTTGGGTGGTTATAGGGACTGGCCACATGTGGCCAAGCAACCCTGCACACAGCCAAATGCCATGCATGGCGCAGGGTTTGGTGGTTTTAAGCGCTGGGCCGAAGGCCCTGTGACCAACCCCCACCGTGCATGGCCGCAAGCTGTGAGCAGTGTGGGGTTTGGTGTTTATAGGGGTTGATGCAGGGCCTGGCCACTTTAAATTAAAACACCATAGAAATTCACTTAAAAAAACAAAGGTTACAGGGACAATATAGTTAGGAAATATAATTTTAAAAAACCTTAGAAATTCACTTAAAAAAACAAGAGTTACAGGGCAGTATAGTTAGGTTCTGAATTTACTCACACAAAACCAGGGAAATTCAGCAGTTATAGTTAGAGTTGTTTCAAGTAACTATAGCTCCTGGCCGCAGGTAACTACAACTCGTGCCCTCACCATGCACAGCTTTTTACCCCCGATATTACAGCACTCATGACAGCTTTTATAACGTCAATGAACATATCAATGAAACATTAGAAGTCAAATTATTGAAGACAAAAACTGTACATGGAGGGGACACAACTTTGTGATTGGTGGCCCAGGGAAGGTACAGTCGCCAGGGCTCTGGAGGGCCTGCACTGATAATTTCCATGCCCCCGGAAACAGACCCACCTGGGTGCCTCATAGAAACAAGTGAAGGAGCCCTGTTGAGACCTCCGCTCTGCACCAGAGCTAAGGGGTCAGGATGTCCCTACCCTAGCCCCTTTTGTTTTTTTTTCATCTTTTTTTCTGGGACTCGGCTGAAGTTGAGTCCCAACATGGCTGCCAACTCTTACTTGTTGAAGTGTTGGCAGCCAGCCAATCAGATCTCAGCACTAGATCAGGAGGGTTTGCAAAGCCTTCACGTCCCTTTATATACAAATTTGGATTTTCTTTAATTTCTCTAAAACTACGGAACAGATTTACACCAAATAACAACAAGCATTGGGTCTCGTGTTTGCTCAGAGTCGAACTATTAGAATTGTAGATTCCTACTGAACTGGACTTTTATTGTCACATAAATTGAAAATGAAAAGTAAAACAGTTGACATAAGCAAGCCAATTCAAAGTGACACAGCTACCATGAGCATGAGCAGGAAGGAAAAAGCAAAAGAAAAAAGAAGTTTGCTCGCAGTCAAACATATGGGCAAAAATGCAATTATCCATGTAACAGGGTCGATGGCCAAGGTGGTAACAAAACTGCCCCGGGGGGACAAATGTAAAGCATTTACCAATGATAACAAAGGATTTTTTAAAGGCAAGCCCATTAACGAGTGATAGTGATGGGCGTGCGGTGGGTGTGGTTAAAAGCCCACAGATAGATTACAACTGTTCAGAGCACTTGCGTCCTTGACCAAAAAAGGAAATTTTCTAAACAAAGAGCTACCTTTCTGCCAAATTTGGTGTAATTCTGTCCAGCGGTTTGCACGCCATCGCTGCTCAAAATCCGTATGGGACTAAAAATGGGAAACACACAATTTTTTAGCACCACCCCCTGTTTTCTCGGCCCCCACTTCACAGATCACTGAGAAGCTTTCCAGAAAGCAGCTGATTTGACTGTTGTATTTTTCTGGAAAAAGTTGTGAAGATTCATCAAGCAGAGCCAAAGATATCGGCAAGTACAAACTGCTTTTTGAATAGAAACTAGGTCCTAACTATAACTACCTATTGGAGACTGCCACTAGGTAATGTATATGTATATATTGATCTATTTCTGCATATATATCTATATCTATACAGGTATATATATCCTCCACTCTTGTGTAACGTATCTCACTCTTAATTCCTGTGATGGTGTGATGGAGAACAGATACGATCGAGCAACCTCTGCATTTCTTAAATGACTTGGGGCATTACTTGTCATTTAGTGGATTGGGGTACTATGTCACCAACATGATGGATATCCGATCCATCATATTGCAATCGCCACAGGGTATAAATCATTTTCAGTACCATGGATGAATTATCCATGACAGCCTTGAGACCTGATGTACTAAGTATTTTAATGGTTGTAAATGCTCCGATTCAGTGTTTGCAACCATTTATATGTGTTTTCTTATTTACCAATCTCAGGCTTTTTCCAGACTCCCAAAATGGCATATCAAATGGATACCAGTTTGGTATCTGGAAGGAGAGTGTTGTAGGAGTCCCTTTCACATACTGAATCAGTAACTAATGTATCAGTGTTCTGTGACTGAAATTCAGTTGGAAAACATGGATTGTTTTTTAAATCATTCATAAAAAGGAATGGGACCCCTTGATGTACCTTTACCTTTGTGAATATAAATATAAAGTTTGTTTTAGAGCAGCTGTTATGACAGGGACAACTGCCTCCTCTTGAAAGATATAAAAAAATGAACCTTTCTTTTTAGCATAGTCCCATTTTCTTCAAGGTAAACATGGCATTTGTTTAAAGAAAATGTTTGCTTGGTTAAAAAGCAATCATAGACATGGGGTCTGCTTACCCTAGCAGGTGGTCAACATCTCTGAGGTGGTCTCCAATCAGAGTGAGTCAGACTTAAGGACCAACCTATTAGGCATGAGCATTATAACATTCTTAGAATTCCTTACTAGTGGCAAAAATACCAGTTGCAAATTGTGAACAGTAGTCAGTATTTTGTAACCAATACATAGTACACATAGCCCTAGGTTTCTTCTCCATTGTCCTAGAGACCAGGCACCTTTAATTCAGAGCAAACATTCAAGTACTGCTGCCTGTACACACCTCTTTGGTAATAAACTGACTTTATATGTGTAAGTGAAAACATTTGCAGCATTGTTTTTCTCACAATAGTCTCTGCTACAATATATTGTTGCATATTTCCAGGATTTCAGTTCCTTGCCAACATGTGTTTCAGAATACTGTTGTTTATTTTTGACTACAGAAGGTATAACCCAGACATGAATTAAATTTATCAGTTTGTCTGAACCTAGTTTCAGCTTCCTACCTGAAGATTGACACTCTTACTTCATGATTTGAGAAAGCAACCGTGTTGTCAAGAAGTCTAGGCAAGATAGAATAGCTGTGAAGATATATACTAGTAACAACAGTAAGTTAAAAGGATTTTGAGAAGTGAATGCCTTTAAGATTTTCATTTTGATTAGGATAGGCACCTTGGGAAGAGACATCTACCCAAAAGAGCATGTGGTGCTGGGTTGCTACATATATATACTTCCCAACCTTTATGATTTCATATGCGTGGCAAATAAGTATGTCCTACATCCTCCCTCATAAGCTTATGAGTTTACTACGTTTATACAGCTTCACATTACTGTTAGACCTGTCTGCCTTGCAGTGTTCTTCCCCAAATCTTTTTGTCTTCCTGCTCCATTTTTGCTGATCTTTTTTTTGCTGGTCCTAGTACTCTTAGGTGCACTTTACCACCCCTACCCAGCGCAAAAGTGCATTTGCCCACTCCTTAAAACATGGTAATATTGACATATCTCAACTTGGCATATTTAATTTACTTATATGTACTTGGTAAAGTGGTACTACAGGCTCACAGATCCTGGAAATTAAATGCTACTAGTGGGCCTGCAGCATTTATTGTGTCACCCACTTAATAGCCTTTTAAACATTTCTCAGGTCTCCCATTGCAGTCTGTGTGCTCAGCTTTAAACTGTGATCATGACCTAGCAAAATAAATCTATTGCCAAGACAAACCTTCCTTTCAAATACATATATGTCACCCCAGGGTAGACCCTTGACAGCCCAGATGGCAGGGTGTAGTGTATTATGAAAAGATAGTGAAGAACTTCTAACTTCTTTTTTAAGTAATGCAAGGGCTACCTTTCCTATAGGATAGCATTGACTTTACCTTATAAACTTCAATAAGCTATAACTTCCAAATGGGTTGAGGTAACTGGTTCATGTTTGGTGTCCTTCGAATTGTAATGAAAAATCCTCTCTTATAGTAAAGTCTGATTTAAAATTACAATTTTGAAAATGAATATTTTAGAAAGTTGGCATTTTCCTGCCTTAACTATTTAGTACCTGTAACCTGTATTTGGTTCACATGACTGGGTGTAGCTGACAGTTGAGCTCTGTGTATTCCTCCTAGACAGCCACACAGAATAGAGAGCCTAGGTGTGCCTGGATGGGCCTTTAATGGCAGGATGGGATGGCTGTGATGGACAAATCCCGGCTTACACTTGAATAGGTCGTGCCTTGCCTCTACTCAAAGGGCTGTATATCCCTGTACTTAGTCTAGAGGAAGGGCAGAGGAGGCATAACACCTGTGATCTTCAAATGAGAACCTCTAAAAGCTTCCCCCACTTCAAAGGAGGCACCTGGTATAAATATTGGACCTCACACACTACCTCTTCAGCACACCTCTGGACCTGTGAAGACTCTGCCAGAAAAAGGACTGATGTGCTGCTGAAATGACTGCCATTTTGCTGGACTGGCCTGCAGCTCTGCTGGACTACTGGCCTGTTGGACTTCTGCCTTGCTGGATTGCTGCCTGCTACCCTGCTGCCATCCTGCCTGAATCAGAGGGATTGGACCTGCACTTGTACTCAGGGCTCCCAGAGTGACTCTAAAGAGTAGTCTAATGGCTTCTTGTTCAGAGCCAGAGGGGAATAAGAGTCTCCCAACCACATGAACCAGTAACCTGAAGCAGCTGGTGTCAACCCCTGACCCCCATGTTGTGCCCTTCAGATCCTGGGCTCTTGGTGTGACCTCAGTGGAACTGAACTGAAGTTTTAGGGCTCTTTGTGACTGCAAATGGGCCTGTTGCCATCAAAACCTTACTGCTCCGACTCCCTGCCATCGTGAAGTTCTGTCAACCTGACTGTTCAGGCTACAGCATTGGTCATTTGCCAGAAGCACCTCAAAGAAGTTACAGTCCAACCATTTGAGATGACAACTGGATCTTCACGCTACAGAAACAACTGTCTGCAATGCCAGGTCTGCTCCATCCATGAAACTTTCCTACTCCTCGTGGCCAGCTCCACCATGAATGTGACTCTTTGCGTTGGACTCAGAATGTAACTTTTAAGCAGGACTAACCTAATCTCTGTATCTGAAACAAGCTCTATAGCGGTCAGCCCGAACTTATAACTTTCTCCCAGTGTCGAACAACCAGATAGCCATGAGTAGCACTTTTGGCTTTTTGGCTCTATTTTCAGTTATATTTTTAATGTTGCATATGCTTGGTTCAGACTTTTGTTATTTTGGTGCCAAATTACTTATTAGATTACGTTCTATATTTTCTAAAATGGTGTGGGGTTTTTCTAGCATTGTATTTGCACTTTACTACTGTTTGAAGTGCTGCAAAAATACTTTACACATTTACTCTAAATGAAGCCAGACTGCTCTGTGCTAATCAACCAGAGGGTTGAGCACAGGTTAATTTGGGGTTTGCTTGCGCCTCACCCCCCTCAACCAGAATACCAATTTCTTACAATTACCTCCTGTTAGAAATGGGGTTTCTGGTCGGCTGGGGTATGGACCTAAGCCACGCAGAACCCAACCACTCTAGTCAGGTCAAGGGAGTTACACATCCGCGATAACCACTGCTCACCCCCTTGGTAGGATGGCATGAGCAGACAGGCCTAACTCGGAGGCAATGTGGAAAGCGTTTGCACAACACACACAGCACAAGTGATGCAATAAATACACCACAAAGGAACACAACACCAAGTTATGTAAAAATAAACTGTATTGCACAAAACATAATTAGACCAAACATAACATGTCAGTAATACCCTGCAACCTTAGCAGTTGTCAGAACATTTTGCAATAGTTACTCTGCAGAAACCAGCAGTAGTCACATACAACACACAGGTTATTTAATATTCTGCAACATAAGCAGTAGTCAGGAATCACGTGAAGAAAGGAATGCACTTGTCATAAGACGATTCTAAATGCCCATTTTGGTAACATCATAAAACATATGGCAAGTCATTAAACACATTTTGGCTTAGAATGCCCATAAAAGGAACATCAGTTTTTATAATTGTAGCACATAATAAAATAAACAGGTTACCATATAGGACAATACTGTCCATACCAGGAACATAAGCAATATGTGTGTCTGCAAGTGTACCCGTTTTTCATGATAAGGAACTTCCAGTGCCACAGAGCTCTAAAAAAGCCCCCCCAGCGCTCCCCTGTGCCAAATGGGGGCCTTGCAATAATTTTGGAGGGGTGGCATGCACCCCCCTGCTTTTGTAACAGGCCCCTGCTGGGTCCTGTGATCTCTGGGGGCCCCCCAGAGAGGGGGGCCAAAGCCAGCAGGACAAATGGGGCCACAGATGGGGGCGGGCCTCACCTGACTCTTGCAGGGGCCTAACCATGAGACCTTGCAGTGCAGGGGCCTCTGGCGAGGCTTCCACCCGCTGCAGTTTCAAGAGATAACTAGGGCCTCCATTGGGGCAGGGGGAGCCTCTGATGAGGCTTCCATACCTCCTTGCCCGTTCACCAAAGAACTAGGGTTTCCGGTGGGGCAGGGAGCCTCCGATGAGGCCTCCTTCCCCGACCGGCATCCCAAAACAGACTGCGGCCTGCCCGGGCCGTAGCAGACTGCAGGCGCCAGAATTGTAGCACATCATAAAATAAACAGGTTACCATACAGGACAATACTGTCCATACCAGGAACATAAGCAATATGTGTGTCTGCAAGTGTACCTGTTTTTCATGATAAGGCACTTTCAGTGCCACAAAGCTCTAAAAAGGGCCCCCCTCAGTGCTCCTCTGCGCCAAATGGGGGCCTTGCGTTGATTGTGGGGAGGTGGCAGGCACCCCCCTGCTTTTGTAACAGGCCCCGGCTGGGTCCTGCGATCCCTGAGGGACCCCAGAGAGGGGTGCCAAAGCCAGCAGGATAAATGGGGCCACAGATGGGGGCGGGCCTCACCTGACTCTCACAGGGGCCTCACCTGGAGGCCTTGCAGTGCGGGGGGCCTCCGGCGAGGCTTCCACTCGCTGCAGTTTCAAGAGATAACTGGGACCTCCATTGGGGCAGGGGAGCCTCTGATGAGGCTTCCATACCTCCCTGCCCGTTCACCAAAGAACTAGGGCTTCTGGTGGGGCAGGGAGCCTCCGATGAGGCGTTCTTCCCTGACCGGCTTCCCTAAACAGGCTGCTGCCCGCCCGGGCCGTAGCAGACTGCAGGCGCCATAATGGGTGCCTGCTTGTGCCCCAGGAGTGCTCCTTGGAGTGTGCTCTGCCCTCGGGGCACAGTAGGAGCTCGCTCGCTCCTTTCTTACTTCCAGTGGTGCCCAGGGGGTCCCAGGGGCAGCGCAACTCCGGCGAGTTGATAAGTCACAGCGGTGAATCCTGGCTGCAGAGAAACTCACTTTCCAAAGTGTTTAGGGCAAATCTTTCAATGAGCTAGGTTGTGCTGGTGATTGTTAGTGGCTGCACAGTTCCCAGAGTGCTCTTAAAGCGTGATAGACAGCACAACAAAGTGCCCTCCAGGTGCTAGTTAAGGAAAGGAAGCACTCCTTGGTTTTAAGCAGTTTCAGGGGTCAGGGTGCCGTGGGGGACAAAGTTCCATGGAGGACAAAGTGGCAGGGCCCAGCAGCAGGCCAGCTCAAGCTGAATGCAGACAAGTGGCAGTTCCTTACAGTGACCAGGCAGGTCACAGTGCAGCACAGCAGCAGTCCACAGCGGTTCCTGGTGAGTACGTCAAGCAGCATTCTGTGTTGAGTTCCAAGGTGTCACCCAAATCTGGGAAAAACACCCCTGTAGTTATACTCAGTTTTACAGTGTGTTAACAAAGAAGGGGGAGGACTTTCCAACCAGTTACAGCTGGTTATGGGAGTGCCCCCTCTCTCCTCCAGCACAGGCTCCAAACATCAGTTGGGGGTAAATAACCCTTTTTTGTGAGGCCAGGGCACAGTCTTTGCAAATACATGTGATCCCTGCCTCTCCCTTCTCTCAGCCCAGGAAGAGTATTCAGTATTCAGATGCACCTCTGTGACACCTCTTCCCTTTCCTTGTGTACAGGCTGCCTGAAAAGTATGCACAAAGCCCAACTGTCACTCTACCCAGACATCGATTGGAGTCAAGCTGCGAAACACTGGAGTCATAAGCACAGAGAAATGCGCACTTTCTAGCAGTGGCGTTTCTGTAATAGTAATAAAACACCAACTTAGTCCAGCACCAGTAAGCAGCATTTCTCACTACAATTACAATCATTCCAAACATGCCTACGCTACCTCTCATAAATCACACAATACCCTCTAGACATGAGGCAGGGCATTTCCAATGCAGTCCTATGAGGAGGCAGCACTCACAGCAGTGAGAAACCAAATAGGCTGTTTGTCACTACCAGGACAGGCCACTCTACTAGGCACATGTCCTGCCTTCTACATACATAGCACCCTGCCCATAGGGCTAGCTAGGGCCTACTTTAGGGGTGACTTACATGTAGTAAACGGGGAGTTCTAGGCATGGCAAATACATTTTGATGTAAGGTCCCTGTGGCAGAAAACTGTGCATGCAGGTCCTGCGCCAGCAGGCCTTAGACGGATTTAAAAGGCTACTTCAGTGGGTGGCACAAGCAGCACTAAAGGCCCACTAGCAGCATTTAATTTACAGGCCGTGGGTATGGAGATAACACTGTACAAGGGACTTACAGGTAAATTAAATATGCCAATTTGGTATAAGCCAATCATGCCAAGTTTACAAGGGAGCTCACATGCACTTTTGTACTAGTTGACAGTGGTAAAGTGCCCAGAGTCATAACGTCAACCAAATAGGGTTAGAAAAATGTGGAGGAGAAGGCAAAAAGTTTGGGGAATGACCCTGTAAAAAGGGCCAGGTCCAACACCTCCTCTGTTTTTTCCTGTGAAAACTAATTCTACTTTAACAGCGCTGTAAAGCAGGGGATCGTGCTGGATCCCACTTCTTGCAGTTATTTTTGTCTGGATTGTGGATCTGGTTGACTAAGGGAGACATGGTGAATTTGTCCTAGTGTTTTTTTGTCACACCATTACACAATTCAGCACCACCCGTTGTTAGTCTGCATTCTGTTTGGAGAAGCAGCATGCAGGCAGCAAAGAGGCTTTCTTATTAACACTGGGCCCCAAGAATTGCCTAGTTTAAATGGCTATGAGCCCTCCTTTTGCTAGATTGTATGACTGGATAGGAGCCATCTAGAGCCTTACATTTAGATGTCAAAGCAATGGAAGAAAACAAAGGAGTACATCATGCTTTTCTCTTCAAAAAAATCTATGATTTGGAAGCAAGTTTTTCAATTTGTTCAATTCTATTAGACCTGGCAGCCTTAGGGTGGTCTTCCCCCAACTTGCCGCCTCCCTCCATTTTTCTGTTCTCATTTTTGCTGGTTTTAGTACTCTGAACCCTTGTGCTCTCTCCCCTAAACATGGTAACATTGGCTCCTACCCAATTGGCATATTTAATTTACCTATAAGTCCTTAGAAAAGTGTACTCTATGTGCCCAGGGCCTGTAAATTAAATGCTACTAGTGGGCCTGCAGAACCATTTGTGCCACCCACATGAATACCCCCTTAACAATGTCTCAGGCCTGCCGTTGCAAGGCCTGTGTGTGCAGTTTCACTGACACTTTAACTTGACATTTAAAACTACTTGCTAAGCCTTAAACATACATATATGTTACCCATAAAGTAGCCAGTACGTAGCCCATAGAGCAGGGGGCTATGCTAAAAGGCATGGCATGTACATGTAAGTTTCACATGTCCAGGTACTGAAAAACTCCCAAAGTCACTTTTCACTATTGTGAAGCCTGCTTCTCTCATATGCCAGTATTTCCTTTATATACTTCTAAGTGGTAGTTTCTGATCTGAAAGGAGTGGCATTGTCATGTTTGGCATGGTTGGAATGGTAGTGAGAAATCATGCTTACTGGTGAAGTTGGATTTAACATTACCATTTTAGAATTGCCCCTTTTTTAATGTAGGCCTTTCTCTGCACTTACTGCTCTCTTTTCCTTACAGACCGTCTCCAATCCACAGCAAGTCTGTGCTGGTTCACGGCTCCCCTTTTGCATTCCACCCAGACAGCCAGAAACACAAGAAAATCAGAAGCATCCGCATTAAACTGCAAACTGATGGGTCTTCCTGGGTAGGAAGGGTGGAGGGGCTCTCATTTACATTTCAAAGGCTAGTGGCCTGATCCCACACAAAGGACTGCTAATCCCTCACAGATCTCTTGGCAAACAGGGCTAGGTTAAAAGGAGAACTGGTGCACTTCAATGCCACTTTTTGAAGTCTCTTTCACTTCAAAGGCACATTTGGGTGCCTCCTCTCAATTCAGATACTCAGACACTTTCGGACCCAGTCAGAAAGACTGCAATGCTGCCCAAAGGACTCAACTGGTCTGCTTTTCTGAATGGATTGCTCTTCTGCTTGTTGCCGTGCTGCCTGTTGCTCACTGACTCTGCTGGAAGGACTTTGCCTTCCCACCACAAGTGATCTCCAAGTGCTTGTCCCCTTGCTTCCTGTTAAGAAGTCCCAGGACCATCAAAGATTTCCCCTGAAAGGGAAAATCCACGCCTCAACGCACTGTGCTGGAAAAATCAACGCAACGCCTGTTTCATGGCTGAAAAAATCAATTGAGTCCTTCTCACTCCAGGCAAGAAGCAGCAGGTAGCAGGCCAGTACAGTAAAGCAAGTAGCAAAGTGCCAGTCCTTCCTACAGCACACAACAATCAGTAGTCCAACACATCAATGCGGTTAACAAAATGGCAGTCCCTGCTGGCAGCACAGCAGTCCTTCCTGGCAAAGTGTCTGTGACCTTGGTTCCAGTAGAATTCTGATTTGGTGGGGTTTGGAGTAATACTTACACCTAAATGTGCCTTTGAAGTGGGGGATACTTCAAAGAGGGCTTTAAAGATCGCAATGTCCCTGCCCTTTCTTGCCTGGCTCCAGACACTCTGCAGGGGGTTAAGCAGCCCTTTGTGTGGGGAGAGGCACAACCCTATTCAGGTGTAAGTGAGGCAGTGCTAAGCTCCTCCCCTCAATCAAACCAGTTATTTGTCCATTAAGGTCAATTGAGTCACACCTAAGCTCCTATTGTGTGGGACTGTCTAGAGGGAATCCACAAAGCCCAGCTGTCACCAACCCCAGACATGTATGCAGAGACAGGCAGAGGCACAGAATGGTTAAAGTAAGAAAATGCCAACTTCCTAAAGGTGGTAGTTACAGACTTACAATTTAAAATCCCCATAAGTTGTGAGTCCAGAGACACCGAACTCCATATTCCTATATTTTCCTAACTGGAAGTTACACTTAAAGGCTGCTTCAAGGTAACCTCAATGTTAACCTAATGCAGATATAGGCCTTGCAGTAGTGAAAAATTAATGTAATAGTTTTTTATTACCAGAACATGTTCAACTTAAAAGTAAATAGATTTACCCTGGCCTTGGGACTAACTAGAGCCTGCCTTAGGGGTAACATATGGAAGAAATGTTTGAAAGGCTGCTGTAGTGGGTGACACAAACAGTGCTGTAGGCCCACTAGCAGCATTTAGTGTACAGGCCTGGGCACATATAATGCATTTTACTAGGGACTTATAAGTAAATTAAATATGCCAGTTGTGGAGAGGGCAATGTTACCATGTTTTAGAGTACAGAGCACCTGCATTTTAGTGGGCAAAGAGTGGCTGTGTGCAGGAGAGAGCTCACTGTCCAGAAATAAGCTACTGTTCATTTGCAAGGTCCATGATGACGTGAAACGATGGGGGGAGTGCTCAAATGGTATGCACCCAGCCACAGAGTGCGTAAACTGTCACCCCTATGACAATTTCCTCCAAATTTATTCCACTATTACCACCAGACAATTCAATTGACGTTTTCCAAAAGCTGGTCACTAAAGAACTTTATCATCTGGAAGACCAGTACACATTGGGACGCAAAATCCTTACACACAACTTGACCCCACTAGAAAACAGGGCCTTACACACCCTGCAACTTAATGAGGACGTAGTATTAAAAGAGGCCGACAAAGGCGGTAATATAGTCATTATGAATCGGTCGGACTACATCAGAGAAATTGACAGACAATTGGAAGACCCACACGCCTATTGTAAATTACAGAAAAACCCCATTTTAATGATTACTAAGGCTATCGAGACAAAGCTCTGTCACTGGAGAGACAGGGGTCTTCTTACGGACCTAGAGTACAAATATCTATACAATCCCACACCTAGTTTTCCATGCATATATACTCTCCCAAAGATACACAAACAGGCTACTTTCCCTCCGGGGAGACCTATTATTTCTGGTATCATTTCCCCCACGGAAAAACTTTCTGAATATATTGACTCCTACCTACAACCCTTCGTGTGTAATTTACCATCACACATCAGGGATACTTCCCATCTCCTCAGCATCATCTCTGACTATGAATGGACAAGTGGCCACATCCTTGCAACATTAGATGTCACCTATCTATACACTTGTATACCCAAAGACAAGGGTATGTTGGCCATCCAATACTTCTTGGACAAGAGAGATGCAAGTTTTTTACAACACTCCTATATGTTAATGGACTTAATCGAGCTTACCATGGACAATAATATCTTCCTACATGAAGGCACCTAGTACAGACAAAAACAGGGTGTAGCCATGGGAGCTAAGTTTTCACCATCTTTTGCAAACCTCTACATGGGCTATTACGAACACCATCATTTATGGAGGAGCGGTCCACCAGAACTTACACAACACATCATCTATTGGGGTCGTTATATTGATGATGTTCTTCTTTTCTGGTCTGGTGACTCTAAAACATTAGACACATTCATACAGTACCTAAACAATAACTGTTATAATATACAGTTCACTAGTCATTCCAGCATTAGCTCTGTGGATTTCCTTGATCTAACCCTGTACATCAAAGATACCTGTATTCTCTCTAAACTATATAGGAAACCAACGGCAACTAACTCGCTTCTTCATGCCAGCAGCTCACATCCACACTCACAAATCAGAGCTATCCCATATGGGGAGGCCACCAGAGTCAGACGGAACTGTCAGGAGGACTAAGAATTTAGGACACAACTAAAAATCTTGGAACACCGCTTTGCCAAACGCGGATACCCCAATAAATTGCTTAGTGACACGCACGATCGAATCATGAAAGTTAACAGAACCACGTTACTTTCTAAAAAACCTAAAAAAAAACACAGACAGGATGGCACTAGGAAGCCACCATCCTTCATAACTACTTATAGTTGTGCAAGTGCCGACATTTTCAAAATCCTAAGAAAACATTGGAAGATCCTTACATCTGATGCAATACTGGAGAAGAATCTCCGGACACAACCTGACATGACCTACTGCAGAGGTCGCACCTTGAGGGACCAACTTTGCCATAGCTTCCTGCCTACTATCACCAAAGGCAATTGGCTTCCCCCACCACCCCTGGGTTTCTACAAATGTGGATACTGTAACATCTGTGAATATGTACAAGACAAAACTAAAAAGTTCATGCATAACACCAATGTTACACACACTATTAAACAGTTCATGAACTGTAACACTAAATACATTGTATATTGTATCATCTGCTCTTGTAAGAAAATATACATTGGAAGCACAATCAGACCATTCAAGGAAAGATTACAGGAGCACATCAGGGCAATCAGAAACAACAACACTGATTACCCTCTTGCAGCTCATTTTAATAAACAACACCCATTACAAGAGAGGCTTAATGTACACACTTTTGGGATTGCCACCCTGGGCGGCTGCCCTAGGGGTGGCAACAAAACTCTTCAGCTAAGGCAATTGGAAAGCAGGTGGATTATAAAATTACGAGCAGTGGAGATAGGCTTAAACTCGGACAAGGACTTACATGTCTTTTTATAGCATTGTTTGGATCTCCAAATTTGCCATCATAATCTGCATTACTTTTCCATGTCCAGTACATTTGATATTCTGAACTATATGTCATGTGCAAAGATATCGGATTTTCTTTTCAATCGCTCATAATTACGTGATTTAATATGCAATGTCTTGTGACAAGGTTTATAAGCTGTATTGGTTGTTGGGGTGTACTACAAACACCTTGTTTTCCTACATTATCTTTATATGTTACATGGTTGCATTTTCAACATTCCATGTTGCTTGTTATTGTCATCATGCACTATTGTGTTCTCTTAACTCACAAATAATTTTACTTATAGATTGTTATAGTGTAACATTCTTGTTTGTTGTTGTCTCTGTATTCTCTCCGAAAATAATTATTAGTTCCCATATGACACTCTAACTCCTACAGTAACTCTCAATATTTCTTTCTCTTTATACAGTGGGTATCACTTTCATTCCCGTCTTCTTTCTTTTCACGTTCTCATTTACTTTTCCAATATGGCGCCCGCCTTCCTTCATAATCCATTACAGCTCTGGTTTGGTAGTCCTTTCTTCATTTTCACTTCCATTTCGGCTTTAAATTAGGGTTTACCTTTGGCGCGCAATTACTATCTGCAGCGCCGTCAACACGACGTAGAGAGATACGCTTCAAGATACTCGAGGTATGGGCACTTATAGGTTGGCAGTGCGGGGGAATATGCCGGCTCCTTGTGGGAGCTCCGCGGCTATTCCACATCGCCGATATCTCGTTTAGCCTTAACTATTAATATACGATGTAGCCTGGCTCTTACTCTTGAGTCTTTTTATTGACTTTACACATTGCCTAAAATTGCCTTTAGCACTCCAGACAGTTTTTATTACATTAGGACGTACTTAAACGGAACGTTCTATATTTATGGGTTTTTACTTACTTATTCTTACCGCATCTCGGCTTTATATCATTAACTACTGTATTAAATATACTTTCCATTTCGGTGATCTGTACTTTAACCCCCCGGGTTATGATCACCACATTAATTGCACTTAGTCGATTGTACCATAATTAAATATACCCCAACCATTCTATGGTTTTATGAATTAACCATAATTAGAGGCTTTACATAGCTGTCATGGACCGCCCTAACCAGCTTTATGCTTTCTTTCTCATTTCCCAGGCTTACCATGGTCCTCAATTCTCTTGCTTCTTTTACCGTTTGTTCAAATCATACAACATTAATTTGTCTTTAGCACATTGGAATATCGAGTCAATATCCTTACTATAGGTATGTCGCTTTATTATTGGATCTGTTAAATCACTATATTTTCGGTTCTCTTCCTTGTCCCTTACACTGAAGCCTTCGATGGTACATGTCTTTCTTTTGGTGGTTCAACACCTGAGTAATATCTCTATTCTTCGGCATCACATTAGCACTGTGGGTGCATGCATTGTTTCCAATTCCCCTTTTGCCCTTTTTTTTAAATTATCTTTCTCTAAAGAACTTTTTATTCCCTGGCTCTGGTTCTCTCCTTTCACTTTCTAGTGGACACATCTACTACAGATCACTTTCTTTGTTTGAACACTCTTTTGATTGATGCATATCACAAACCAATATTGAGAGTTACTACAGCATCTCTATGTTTGGGTCACACATTTCATGACCAATAATCGGGCTTCTCTTTTCTCTTTTCTCATTTCACATATACGTCTCTTCTTTAGTAGCAAACTTCTTTTCTTTTTAAAAATTTTTTTTTCCAATTTTGTGACATTTTATTTCTTTGCGTATATCCACAGCCTTGATAAAGTCTATCCAGACAAAACACGTGTTGGCTGTTGTATATTTCTTGGACTGCTGTCCATTTGAATAAGGATTTCTGTTTCCATCTTCGATTCTGGCTCCAAGATGTCAGCTTAGGCCATAGGCCATTGTTCTCATCCAAAGACAATACGAGGAATAAAACTGGAACATTACAACTTCTTGGGATGTGCCTTGGTTTTTCTTCTATGCATATTACAACTGTAACCCCATAGGGGTGACAGTTTACGCACTCTGTGGCTGGGTGCATACCATTTGAGCACTCCCCCCATCGTTTCACGTCATCATGGACCTTGCAAATGAACAGTAGCTTATTTCTGGACAGTGCGCTCTCTCCTGCACACAGCCACTCTTTGCCCACATGTATTTGTTTACTCTGTGTCTCGGAGCTGCACCCTTGGCTACATATTGAATGTATTTATTCAAATTGTTTGTATCAACCATATTGTATATTGTGCACACATTAATAACACTATTTTGCACTGTCAAATCGCAAAAATGTCAACTTTCAATGACAATAGGGAAGCCTTATTAGAAGAACTTTTCAATGTAAACACGAATATGATCACTCATGATCATAATATGAGCAATACCAAAGAGGGACTCAGGATTACATTTATAAGATTGGAAAGATTAAAAAAGCAGGAGCTTTCAAGATGGTGGGATTTCACCATTCTTGAAAAATACATACAAATCAAACAAATCCCAAGGGGGCTTCGTGTCATCCTTTTCCCTTCCTTTGGGGATCTTAACCCCGTCTTATTACAAGAATGGGAACAACTACTGATCAATTCCTCCCTTGGCATTATGGACATACTGATTAGGGACGCCAAGGATAAAAGAGAACGACTACTAACAGACATAAAAAATGTAGAAAAGGAGATTCAGGACACCAATCTCACAGAGGCCATAGACAAAAATTACAACATTTTAAATAGCGTACTCCAAAAACATCAGGAATACATAAAAGAGAAAAAATTACACAAATTGAGACGAGATGCAAATGACTATGCCAAGGGCAGGGTCTTCACCTATGCCCGTAAATTTGATAACCTCAACAGTGAAAGATCAGACAACAGGACCACCACAGCCTCCTCAGCTGGTTTTTCAAATGTTACCACCAGTGACACTGACCTATCTAGTTGCTCTAGTCTCGCAAGTGAGGATAGCAATAGTGTCCCACCACAACAGGCAACCACTTCCAGCAACAAATCTATTTTTTTGTTGGAAATGGAAAGATTTCGCAAAGGACAAAAACTCAACAAAATGCCTTCAACAACACATACAAGAGAACCAGAAGGGGCCAAAGAAAGAATGCCCGAACCGGCAACCAATACAACCAGGGTCACCACAAGATCGTTAGCCCGCAATCTGTAGACTTAGATATAGACCTGACTCACAATGAAGATCTCTGTGTCATGAATTTGTCTAATACCACACTTGACAGCGATCAATTAAGTGTTCGCAATAAGGGTCTAGGCTTTGTACCCATGTCTTTTCCTGACTTCACACAAATACATATCGATCTTTTTAAATTTGTACGAAAGTGCAAACTCTTGAAATATTTTGACCTTAAGCATACACACATTGGAAGTGACGGGACGAACATCACGCCCTATGATCTGTCCATTGGCAATCTTAAGGACATACAAACTCTTCTCTCCTTAGAGGATGACAGTCACAGTAACACAATACCCACTTGTGAAGATATTTTGATTGATCTAGGCATGACTCACTCAGCAACCTGTGACAGTGGTCTTAGACCTTCCTCCAAATTTATTCCACTATTACCACCAGACAATTCAATTGACGTTTTCCAAAAGCTGGTCACTAAAGAACTTTATCATCTGGAAGACCAGTACACATTGGGACGCAAAATCCTTACACACAACTTGACCCCACTAGAAAACAGGGCCTTACACACCCTGCAACTTAATGAGGACGTAGTATTAAAAGAGGCCGACAAAGGCGGTAATATAGTCATTATGAATCGGTCGGACTACATCAGAGAAATTGACAGACAATTGGAAGACCCACACGCCTATTGTAAATTACAGAAAAACCCCATTTTAATGATTACTAAGGCTATCAAGACAAAGCTCTGTCACTGGAGAGACAGGGGTCTTCTTACGGACCTAGAGTACAAATATCTATACAATCCCACACCTAGTTTTCCATGCATATATACTCTCCCAAAGATACACAAACAGGCTACTTTCCCTCCGGGGAGACCTATTATTTCTGGTATCAATTCCCCCACGGAAAAACTTTCTGAATATATTGACTCCTACCTACAACCCTTCGTGTGTAATTTACCATCACACATCAGGGATACTTCCCATCTCCTCAGCATCATCGCTGACTTTGAATGGACAAGTGGCCACATCCTTGCAACATTAGATGTCACCTCTCTATACACTTGTATACCCAAAGACAAGGGTATGTTGGCCATCCAATACTTCTTGGACAAGAGGGATGCAAGTTTTTTACAACACTCCTATATGTTAATGGACTTAATCGAGCTTACCATGGACAATAATATCTTCCTACATGAAGGCACCTGGTACAGACAAAAACAGGGTGTAGCCATGGGAGCTAAGTTTTCACCATCTTTTGCAAACCTCTACATGGGCTATTACGAACACCATCATTTATGGAGGAGCGGTCCACCAGAACTTACACAACACATCATCTACTGAGGTCGTTATATTGATGATGTTCTTCTTTTCTGGTCTGGTGACTCTAACACATTAGACACATTCATACAGTACCTAAACAATAACTGTTATAATATACAGTTCACTAGTCATTCCAGCATTAGCTCTGTGGATTTCCTTGATCTAACCCTGTACATCAAACCTGTATTCTCTCTAAACTATATAGGAAACCAACTGCAACTAACTCGCTTCTTCATGCCAGCAGCTCACATCCACACTCACAAATCAGAGCTATCCCATATGGGGAGGCCACCAGAGTCAGACGGAACTGTCAGGAGGACGAAGAATTTAGGACACAACTAAAAATCTTGGAACACCGCTTTGCCAAACGCGGATACCCCAATAAATTGCTTAGTGACACGCACGATCGAATCATTAAAGTTAACAGAACCACGTTACTTTCTAAAAAACCTAAAAAAAAACACAGACAGGATGGCACTAGGAAGCCACCATCCTTCATAACTACTTATAGTTGTGCAAGTGCCGACATTTTCAAAATCCTAAGAAAACATTGGAAGATCCTTACATCTGATGCAATACTGGAGAAGAATATCCGGACACAACCTGACATGACCTACCGCAGAGGTCGCACCTTGAGGGACCAACTTTGCCATAGCTTCCTGCCTACTATCACCAAAGGCAATTGGCTTCCCCCACCACCCCTGGGTTTCTACAAAAGTGGACACTGTAACATCTGTGAATATGTACAAGACAAAACTAAAAAGTTCATGCATAACACCAATGTTACACACACTATTAAACAGTTCATGAACTGTAACACTAAATACATTGTATATTGTATCATCTGCACTGGTAAGAAAATATACATTGGAAGCACAATCAGACCATTCAAGGAAAGATTACAGGAGCACATCAGGGCAATCAGAAACAACAACACTGATTACCCTCTTGCAGCTCATTTTAATAAACAACACCCATTACAAGAGAGGCTTAATGTACACACTTTTGGGATTGCCACCCTGGGCGGCTGCCCTAGGGGTGGCAACAAAACTCTTCAGCTAAGGCAATTGGAAAGCAGGTGGATTATAAAATTACGAGCAGTGGAGATGGGCTTAAACTCGGACAAGGACTTACATGTCTTTTTATAGCATTGTTTGGATCTCCAAATTTGCCATCATAATCTGCATTACTTTTCCATGTCCAGTACATTTGATATTCTGAACTATATGTCATGTGCAAAGATATCGGATTTTCTTTTCAATCGCTCATAATTACGTGATTTAATATGCAATGTCTTGTGACAAGGTTTATAAGCTGTATTGGTTGTTGGGGTGTACTACAAACACCTTGTTTTCCTACATTATCTTTATATGTTACATGGTTGCATTTTCAACATTCCATGTTGCTTGTTATTGTCATCATGCACTATTGTGTTCTCTTAACTCACAAATAATTTTACTTATAGATTGTTATAGTGTAACATTCTTGTTTGTTGTTGTCTCTGTATTCTCTCCGAAAATAATTATTAGTCCCCATATGACACTCTAACTCCTACAGTAACTCTCAATATTTCTTTCTCTTTATACAGTGGGTATCACTTTCATTCCCGTCTTCTTTCTTTTCACGTTCTCATTTACTTTTCCAATATGGCGCCCGCCTTCCTTCATAATCCATTACAGCTCTGGTTTGGTAGTCCTTTCTTCATTTTCACTTCCATTTCGGCTTTAAATTAGGGTTTACCTTCGGCGCGCAATTACTATCTGCAGCCCCGTCAACACGACGTAGAGAGATACGCTTGAAGATACTCGAGGTATGGGCACTTATAGGTTGGCAGTGCGGGGGAATATGCCGGCTCCTTGTGGGAGCTCCGCGGCTATTCCACATCGCCGATATCTCGTTTAGCCTTAACTATTAATATACGATGTAGCCTGGCTCTTACTCTTGAGTCTTTTTATTGACTTTACACATTGCCTAAAATTGCCTTTGGCACTCCATACAGTTTTTATTACATTAGGACGTAATTAAACGGAACGTTCTATATTTATGGGTTTTTACTTACTTATTCTTACCGCATCTCGGCTTTATATCATTAACTACTGTATTAAATATACTTTCCATTTCGGTGATCTGTACTTTAACCCCCCGGGTTATGATCACCACATTAATTGCACTTAGTCGATTGTACCATAATTAAATATACCCCAACCATTCTATGGTTTTATGAATTAACCATAATTAGAGGCTTTACATAGCTGTCACGGACCGCCCTAACCAGCTTTATGCTTTCTTTCTCATTTCCCAGGCTTACCATGGTCCTCAATTCTCTTGCTTCTTTTACCGTTTGTTCAAATCATACGACATTAATTTGTCTTTAGCACATTGGAATATCGAGTCAATATCCTTACTATAGGTATGTCGCTTTATTATTGGATCTGTTAAATCACTATACTTTTGGTTCTCTTCCTTGTCCCTTACACTGAAGCCTTCAATGGTACATGTCTTTCTTTTGGTGGTTCAACACCTGAGTAATATCTCTATTCTTCGGCATCACATTAGCACTGTGGGTGCATGCATTGTTTCCAATTCCCCTTTTGCCCTTTTTTTTTAATTATCTTTCTCTAAAGAACTTTTTATTCCCTGGCTCTGGTTCTCTCCTTTCACTTTCTGGTGGACACATCTACTACAGATCACTTTCTTTGTTTGAAACCTCTTTTGATTGATGCATATCACAAACCAATATTGAGAGTTACTACAGCATCTCTATGTTTGGGTCACACATTTCATGACCAATAATCGGGCTTCTCTTTTCTCTTTTCTCATTTCACATATACGTCTCTTCTTTAGTAGCAAACTTCTTTTCTTTTAAAAAAAAATTATTTTCCAATTTTGTGACATTTTATTTCTTTGCGTATATCCACAGCCTTGATAAAGTCTATCCAGACGAAACACGTGTCGGCTGTTGTATATTTCTTGGACTGCTGTCCATTTGAATAAGGATTTCTGTTTCCATCTTCGATTCTGGCTCCAAGATGTCAGCTTAGGCCATAGGCCATTGTTCTCATCCAAAGACAATACGAGGAATAAAACTGGAACATTACAACTTCTTGGGATGTGCCTTGGTTTTTCACCTGCATTTTAGCACTGGTCAGCAATTGTTATATGCCTAGAAAACAAAGCGAAGGAAGGGATGACCATGCAAAAATGGCCATTTCCAACAGTATAGGAATGACATATCGACCATATTTGTAGACATTATGGGCCTTGGTCATACCGCCAACAGGCTGGCTGAGAAGCCCATGGTGGTATTCCCAACAGAATACAACCAAAGTACTGCCGGCACAGCTACTGCGGTCAGACTGCAATGGACAATGAAAGGCACCCACAGGTCAGCAGAGACCATGTTTCCACTGGACAGATTAAGAGGAAGTACAAGGTTTCTGTCGTGGTCGCACCACCTCAGAACCACTGCCCAAACAATACAGGTAGCACAAGCACCACACACATAAAAACTGACACACAACCAATGTCAGCCAAGAACAACTCTACACTAGGAAAAGAAATGCATGACAAAGATGTAACATCAAAACCAACAACAGGTTGGTTATAATATATTCATTAATGAATAATGTAAAACTCAAAAAACATAGGCCAGTCCATAGACAAAAGTCCTGGTGCACACAATGCATATGGGTGCCATGAACTTGACTCCAGCCTGCCATGTAACCTCCACAGGTAGGAGCATTAAGGGGGCAGACAGGCAACTCAGGGGTTGTCTGGGGTGTGGCAGCGGGAGAGGTTTGGGCTTAGGCTTCGGAGGGGGGCCTTTGGGATTTGGCTGGGGGGGGTTGGTTTAGGCTTAGGGGAGGGTTGGGTTTTCTTGTGAGGGGTAGACTTATTGGCAGGAGAAGAGCATGGGTACTTGCAGGGGTTAGGGGAGGTAATGGAGGTGGAAGGGATGGACTCGGAGAGGGAAATAGAATGTTTAGGGGTTTCACAGGGAGGAGAGGTGTAGGGAAAAGGGCAAACTCTGGAAAGAAAGCTTTTTTAGACACATTGGGACTGTAATAGCAAAAGGGTTTGGGTGTAGAGGGGAAGGGAGTGGTTGTCTGTGGTGTTGATGTGGATGTCATGTTTGCATGTTTGTGGGGTGTATGCTTCTGGGTGGTGGGTGTCTGCTGGGTGAGTGAGTGAGGGTGTTTATGTGTGTCGGGATGAGGGGGATGGAAGTGCTGGGGGATGCCATGGTGGGTGACTATCTGTTGGGGTAGTGACTGCAGGTATGGTGGATGTGCTGCATGTAGGAGTTTCGGTGGTTGTGGTATCTGCAAGTGTGGTGACTGGGGGATGTCTGAGAGTTTTCTGTGGTGCTGTCTGTGGGTAGGATAGGTGTAGTGGCTTGATCTGTGAATGTTGATGTGGTATCTGCAGGTATGTCAGGTTTGCTCTCTGTGATGCTGGGGGTGGTAGGAGTGTCAGGGCAAGTTGCGACTGTTGCTGTGTGTGCATCTGAATGTTGCTTGTGTGCATGCCAGTGGTGTGTCTTGTGGTGCTTATGTTTGTATGAGCTACCCTTGGATGTTGGGGTGGATGCATGGGAAGAGGAAGGTGGAGGGGGTATAGTAGACAAAGGGTGACTGGCTGCCATCAGTGTGGAGGCCAGAGGCTGAGCGGATCTCTGTTGGCCAGCCTGTGCACCGTGAATGCCCTTCAGGAATACATTACTCTGTTGGATTAGAGTTGTCAAGCCCTGGGGGGCATTCACAATGTTCAATAAACCCACAGAGATTGACCTCAGGAGGTCAATAGTCTCCTCACTGAGAGCAGCGGGCTAACAGGGGATGGGGCAGAGGGGCCTATGGAAAAGTGATACCCATCCTCTTGGGGGAGTGGGCATGGCCAACTGGGTAGGGAGCTACAGGGAGGGTGGTGGTAGAAAGGGGGGTAACAGATAAAGATGGTGCTGGGGTTGTCTCAGAAGGGTCTGCCACCCCCAGGGCTGTGTCCACTGGAGGAGGATTCTGGAAATGATGACATGGATCCTGTCTCCCCCGTGGCACTCCCCTCGCTCTCCTGGCCACTGGGTCCCTTGGTGTCGGAGGTATCATGACTTGAGGTCTAGTGGCCAGCAGCTTCCCCACTTGTCTGTGCCCCGGCTCCTTCGCCTGCTAATGCTGATGCTGGAAAACAGAAAGAAAGGTAGAGTAATCATATTCTTTTCAAACATTGACATCACACTGTACACATCAATAACATTACAACCACTTGCACTACATCCCCAGGTAGCACCAGGTTAGTGCCAACATCATGTCACAACTAGATGTCATCCACAGCATTACAACAATGTCACAAACCAGCTAAGCCACCTATCATACCATCATATCAGTAGCGCTATCACAATAACCAGTCCCTATCCAGAGCAACACAGTGAACCAAAAACTGAGCACTGAGAAATAGTGGTACCATCCATTTCAACATATTACACACATAAAATCCACACATACATACAAACATTATCAGCTAATGTCATGTACCAGGAAAGGAACCTTTGCATATGCCAAACACAAGACACCATGTTTCATACAAGCGAAAAACATTTCGGTCACAGGTTCTAAAACCTTCACAATTGACATTTGCAAACATGCAACACTATATTTGCCTTTTCCTACATTGGAGTAATAGAGTCTTAACACATTTCACCAACACCCATCCCAATAGTCATGTAGGAAAGGATGATACATACTTTGTTGAGCTACTCATCTTAGTCATTCTCCACCTGTAAACAAAGTAATGTACACTTATAGAGGCCTACTTAGCCCACAGGAGTTACCCACAGACAACCCCAGATACCATACCAGCACCTTAATTACAATGGGCACCTGTCATTGGCATGAGAGCCACATAAAGTACAACTAATCATGATGAGTGGCAACATCAATAGCCCATTTTTCAAGTAACATCACTATCCACAATTCAGAAATGAGCAATCATAGATTTGTATATGAATATTACAATGCATAACACACTTCTGAGCTTACCAAGATAGAGACATATACCTTGAGGCAAGCCAAATGACTGATTACACATACCATTCCACTGATTACACATACCATTCCACGAATATGTGAAGGTGAACTACCCCACCTGCAACACAATCAGGTCAGTAAAAACAATTTGATTCCATACAAAAATACTTCAAAATATATCCACAATAGCAAATATAAGTATGTTTAAGTTCATTACAATGTTGATATATGGCGTTGTCAGTTAACGGATCCCCATCTGAAATTAGGTCAGGCCTAGCATCTGTGACTTTAAATAAACAGTGGGAGCTGGGTAAGAGAATAGACAGGTTAAAAGAGCTTGGTGCAACAGCTCAGTTAAAACTCCCTGCTTCCTTCAGGGTCATGGTGTATAACAAAATGTGTAATTTTACGGACTGGAAGGAGGTGGACGAGTTGATCAGGACAACTGAGAAAGGGAGCTGGAATGAGAAAGATCTGGCCAAAGCTTCCATTGTTTTCCCCGGTAAGGAGGTTTTGTTAATAGGGGTGATGCCCCAATTTAGGAACAGTGACCCTCCTCTGACGTTGGTCCGGTTAAAGATTGGGTAGGTTCCCTGGGGAGGAGGGGGGATGGGTGAGGTGAAGGTCGATGGTGGGGGGAGCACTGGGTGGGGAGCATTATAGGGAAAAAAAAGATCCTCATTGTTGTAGGTAGACCTAGGGGGTGGGGGGCAAAGGGTGGTGGGGTGGGAGAAGGCAGGCGGTTTTTATTTTGGAAAATGGCAGTAAAGAATTTGAGACTCCTGCCCTGGAATGTAAATGGTCTTAGGGTAAAGAGTAGGCAGAAAAGGTTGGTGCAATATTTGAAAGATGCCCTGTTTGATGTTTTGATTTAATAAAGACACCCATCTTTCTAGGGAGGAATGTTTTGAAGTTTTTAAGTCATGCGGGTGGGTTCAGCAGATAACTAGCTCAAATTGTCTGAGTTGTAGTAAAGGGATGGCTGTTCTAATCAAGTATCATGCCAATATTACTTTTTTGGAAGGTCCTATAGATAACTCAGGGAGGTGGGTGTATGGGAAGCTGTCTGCTTTTGAATATGTCTTTACATTGGTAGGATATTATGGTCCTAATAGGGATGATGTAGGTCCCTTAAGTGAACTTTCAGATCTTTTCCTGCAATATTTAGATCCAATAATATGGGCAGGATACTTTAATGTCGTATTGAATTACGAATTAGATAGATCATCGGGTAGTAGGTCCAAAATAAATGAGAAAATGCATGGTCAGATTCGGGTAATGATGTCCTAATGGGGGTTATATGATGTCTGGAGGGATAAGAGGGGGTTGGTGAGAGTTTATCCTTATAATAACAAGAAATCTCGGCATCTGTCCAGAATCAATTAATTTCTTTTGGACACTGTTTTGAGGGACTTTGTTGAGTCAGTAGTACATATTGGGGCCCATTTATCAGATCATTTGGCGGTCAGTTTAGATCTTAGGTTGCCAACGAAAAGGAGGGAAAAAAGGTGGACCTTGGACATAACTCTGCTTTTGGAAGATGAGGTGGTTACGGAATTGCGGGCGGATTCAGAGGAAGTTTTTAGGATAAATTTGGGTTTAGCTCCCTTAGTGATAGCTTGGGCTACATTTAAGGCTTTTTTGAGGCAACATATGATTAGGATAGCTGCACACAGGAGGAAATTATATAATGAAGAAATAAGTAGGTTGGAGAGTCAAATGCGAAAATTCGAGCAGGGAATGTTAAGTAAGGAGCAGGGTGAAGAATTTGACGAGTTATATAAGAAACGTCAGACAGCTAGTTTGGAGTTGGCAGCTCTTTTGGACCACAGGATTAGATTGAGATGTGAAGCTGATAGGGTGGTACATTTTGATTATTGTGAGAACAGCAGTAAATTGTTGACTTGGAAGTTAAAATCAGATAGGGTTAGAAATCAGGTGACAGAAGTTTGAGATGAAGACTCGGCTGAGATTAGGAAAGGTGGCGAGCAGGTGGAAGAAGGCTCTTTTAATGTTTTTAAGGACATATATACAGAAGATTTGAAGCCGCCTTTGAAGGTATTGAAGGGGTGGCTTGGGGAATTAGGTTTACCTACTCTGAATGAAGAGGACAGAAGGGCGGTTAATGACCCGTTTCAGCAGAGTGAGGTAGAACGGGTCATTTTAGCTGGCAAATTGGGGAAGGCATCAGGGCCCGATGGGTTACCCATGGAGGTTTATCGAGTTCTGGGTAGTAGTATTTCTGAAATCCTTATGCAATTATGTGATAGTATTATGGGAGGGGATGAGAATCCTCCTCCTTCTTGGAAAGAGGCAATTATTACGTTAATCTTAAAACCCGGTAAATACCCCAGGAAGTGTGATTCATACCGCCCAATATCACTGTTAATTTGTGATTATAAAATCTTTGCTAAACTCCTGGCTGATACATTAGGGATTATCATGGGGAAACTCATACACACAGACCAGAAAGGGTTTTGAAGGGTAGGTATATGGATGAATTAACACAGGGATTGGTAGGCTCGATCGATCTAGCCACTTCTATGCATATGCCTTTGGCTGTGGTAATGGTGGACACAACAAAAGCATTCAATAGGGTTAATTGGAGTTATTTGATTATGGTGTGTGAATTTTATAAAATTGGAGGCCAATTTATTAGAACATTACAAAAAAATCTATCATTACCCAACCCAAGTGCAAGAACTTTGGTTAATGGTATGCTCACCCCTCCGGTAAGAATAGAAAGAGGGACGAAACAGGGGTGCTCACTATCCCCATTATTATTCGACCCCTATATCGAACCATTAGCTAGTAGAATTAGGAGAGATAAGAGAATACTTCCTTTCCGGTGTGGAGACCTGGTCAGGAAGGTTTCTTTATATGCGGATGATTTAATGATTTATACAGCGGACTTCAGTCAGGCCAAACCAGTTCTACAAGAGTTAATGAAGGATTTTTGGGGAATTTCTGGTTATGCTGTTAATAATCAAAAGACCAAAATTATGGCATGGAATATGGAACTAAATGATTCAGTGAATGTAAAAAAAGAAGTTCAATATTTGGGGATCACTGTAACACATGAAATATGTAAAATGGTGGAAACAAATCTTGCTCGGGTCATGAGGGAGGTGGGCTTTTTAATGAGAAAATGGCTTAATCTTCCACTAACTATAATAGGTCGGATTAATGTTGTAAAAATGGTGATTGTTCCCAAACTAACTTTTATTTTCAATGCTTGGCCATCAATGTTTAACAAGGCTGCTTTAAAGAAATTGCAGGGGAAAATTAGCAATTTTATTTGGACATATAAAGGTGATCGCATATAATGGAAAAAGCTCAGGAGGAAGAAAGAAAAAGGTGGTCTGGCAGCTCCTGATATACAGTACTACGCATGGGCTTATCTGTTAAAACATGTAAGACAGAGTTTTAATGTACTAGATCATTCAGAGCTGGGGCAGGTGTTAATTGCTATGATGGAATGTCAGGAGGTCCAGAGAAGTTTTTTGTATAAGTTTGGGGATCCTAAGGAGCATATTTATACTCTGTTTGCGCCGGAATTGCATCGTTTTTTTTTACGCAACTCTGACGCAAAACTAACTCCATATTTATACTTTGGCGTTAGACGCGTCTAGCGCCAAAGTCCATGGAGTTTGCGTCATTTTTTAGCGTGGACACCTACTTTGCGTTAATGATATGCAAGGTAGGCGTTCCCGTCTAAAAAATTGACTCCGAGGCATGTGCGCCGTATTTACACTCCCGGGCAAAATTCATGCCCGGGAGTGGGCAGGTCAAAAAAAATGACGTACGGCTGCTTTTGCGCCATTTTTTAGTGCCTGGACAAGGCAGGCGTTAAGGGACCTGTGGGCTCGGAAGGAGCCCAGAGGTGCCCTCCCATGCCCCCAGGGACACCCCCTGTCACCCTTGCCCACCCCAGGAGGACACCCAAGGCTGGAGGGACCCATCCCAGGGACATTAAGGTAAGTTCCAGTAAGTATTTATTTTTATTTTTATTGTGGCATAGGGGGGCCTGATTTGTGCCCCCCTACATGCCAATATGCCCAATGACCATGCCCAGGGGACAGAAGTCCCCTGGGCATGGCCATTGGGCAAGGGGGCATGACTCCTGTCTTTGCTAAGACAGGAGTCATTTCTATGGGGGTTGGGAGTCGAAACAAATGGCGCAAATCGGGTTGAGGCGAAAAATATGCCTCAGCCTGACTTGCCCCATTTTTTGGCGCCCAAGCTCCATATCCCCCTACGCCGGCGCTGCCTGGTGTACGTCGTTTTCTTCCACGCACACCAGGCAGCGCCGGCGGCTAACGCCGGCTAACGTCATTGATTAAATACGGCGCCTGCATGGCGCTTCAGAATGGCGTTAGCCGGCGCTATTTTTTTTGACGCAAAACTGCATTAGCGCAGTTTTGCATCAAAAAGTATAAATATGGCCCTAAGTTCTTTAAAAAAAAACAGATTTAAGGTATTATATGATTGGGCAGTGTTGTGGCATGAGGTGAGGAAGATCACAAGGCTGCCATATTGTAGTGAGTATGCGCTGATCTGGGATTCTCCTGGCTCCCCGGAGTGGACTAAAGGCGCCCTGGCCATTCCTCTGAAAGAGGCTGGATTAGTGCAATGGAGACATCTGTGTTATAATGGTGAATTTAGGGAGTTTGACAACCTTAACATGGAGGTTGGAGGAAGGCTGTCTAAGTTTAAATACCTTCAGATGAAGACTTGGGTAAGGAATGTGACAGAGGAACTGGGAAGTACTCCCGGACGGGAAACATCCTGAACAACTAGGTCTAAACCACTACTTGCTTGAACCACTACTGCTAAACAACTAAAAAGTCTCTACAACTAAGTACTGAACAACTACTGTCTAAACAACAATTGTGCCTGAATAACAATAGCCTGAACAACTAATTTTAAGGTAAGGTTTTCTTTTTGTTTTTTTATGGTTTATTAGTTGTTTAGAATATATATATATATATATATATATATATATATATATATATATACATGTTGTTCAGGCAATTGTTATTCAGGCGCAATTGTTCTTTAGACAGTAGTTGTTCAGTACTTAGTTGAAGAGACTTTTTAGTTGTTTAGCAATAGTGGTTTAGGCTATAGTTGTTTAGGACCTAGTTGTTCTGTCACATATTCCTAACGGCCTTGAGGACCAAATGCAGCTGCATATTCTGTTGAAGAAAATCGGCTAGATGGTATTGGCTGATGATGGGCATAGTGGATGGTGAATTTAACCTCCCGGAAGAAATCTGGAGGGAGTGCTTGCTGGAGCCGCGGCTTAAAGACCTTTGGCAAGTATCCACAACACTTCTTTTTAATACTGTTAAACCTGTTGCATTAAGAAGAAATCATTTATTTTCTATTCACAGAGCCTTTTGGTCTCCCAAAAAATTGTCTTGATTGAGACAGGATAACGTGGTGAGATGTAAGAAGTGTGGTTCTGCATCAGCTGACGATCTACATATGTTTGTTGATTGCCCTCTATTCCGTAGGTTTTGGCAAGAGGTGGGTGATGCAATTAAGGAGATTCTTCCCACAAGCCTGAAGGTAAGACCTTTGATAGTAATGTTTGGCTGTTCATATGAGGCGCAGAAGTTGGGTAGAGATGGAGCTAAACTGTTGTTTTTTATGATGCTTGTGGCAAGAAGGGAGATCTGTAGGAAATGGATCAGCCATGTTCCCCCTACTTTTGTTGAATGGAACAACTCTTTCATTTATCATCTAAAGTTAGACTGTCATAAAGCTCGTAAGAGGATCAGATTTTGGAATCCGCTGAAGCAACGGTTGGGAAGTGGTGAGGTATGAACAGGTAGGATGTGATCCTATGATTATACTCTCTCCTTTGCTTTCCACACTGGATCGTGGGTGGAAGGTTTTTCCCAGACAGGGGCAATGAAGTCGGAGATGGGTAGTGAGCAGTTGTGTGAGAACTTTGGCTGCTCTCCCCTACCCCCCCCCCCCATTGGCATGTGAGGGAAATTTGAAATGTAAATGAGAATCAAAAAAAAAATTGATATATGGCAGAACCTAAAAATGTACACATGATGTTGGCAAAACCCAGTGTAGATTGTACCTAGTAATAAGATGTCATGGCCTTTCAGCATGCCCACAACACATTAGAATAGGAAATTGCTGTGTAGCCACGTACCAGCCAAAGAACACGTACACAGTACAAATATTCTGAGCTCTCATTTCAATGATATGGGTTGCACAAGGAGTCTAGTTATACCACCATGATTTCCAACATGAAACATTACAGGTGCCAATGTATAGTCCTCACTTACCAATGGGGACATCTCCTAACAGGTCTGAGTATGTGTATCAAGTGTGGCATGTGAAATGTCAGATTGAGCTCACAGACCCACATCAAGTTTACACTCATTTGAAACCTCAGGAAGAGTAGGATTCAAGTAAGTTCAACTTGCCAGACTTGATGTTGCACATAGAGGTGGATCAAGAGGCATTGGAATGGACAGAGGGCAAGGACCAGGACAACTTACGATCAGGATATTGTGAGTATGGATCTGTAGGTGGCAAGGATCAACCAGCACGGTATAAAGAGCAATATAGTGATACACATATGACACAGTCACATGTGTCATATGTCACATATGTCACATATGCTACTGTACAGAAGGGATTATATAGTTGAGTGATATGTCCCTATACACAATACTATGTGCACACCTATGTACCAATGTTGACAACTGTACATCTAGTTGTTTTCTATTAGACATTTTACCTTTTGCACTTACCACATTGTCACAGCTTAGAGTCTTTCACATCATACACTGACCTGGTAGAGGTATGTAAATTAGTGTAGTGAGTACTTACCCCCTTGTGGCTGCTGTGCGGCCCTAAAATGCCCAACCATTTCAGGGTAGGCCACCGCCAATATGTGGGCCATTAGGAGCATCAAGGTCCGACGAGCACCCCTTTCTTCTTGGGAGAACATCCCCAGCTAGGCATCAGCGGTTTGCTTGGCCTAGCGTCTCAGGTCCTCCCACCGCTTCCTACAGTGGGTGCTTCGTGGGCTGTGGATCCCCAGGGTATGCACTTTCTTGCCAATGGCACACCAGATCCCCTTTATCTGATGGGCATTGACCTGCACGTATGACACAGACAAGAGGAGAAAGTCATGTCAACATGCCCCATCCCAAAACAAGTAGGCCAAAAAATCAAGTTAGTGCAAGTAGCTAAACATACCATTCCTCACACTTCAAACGATTTTCCAAGTCACCATCTGCAGTCAGGCCATGTGTGAGGTGGAGTCAGGCATCCAACATGCACAACGAGTTACAGTTTTTGGGTAGAAACATATGACCAGACCACAAGAATGTCCTTAAAATGGTATATCTCAACAACTATTTGTCACACCAACATTGTTGTTAATGCTGTAATGAATATTTGTGGATCAGGGTACATACATCACATACTATCTACTATGTATCAGGGGTAACAGTCTAACTATACACATGTGCACATGTCCATCTACCCACATATGATAGCTCAATCCTTCATTCCTGCACATTTCATCTACATCACCATACACTATACCTTTCACCCATTGGTATTGCACTGGACTCACCTGCTCCTCTGGTGCACCATTTAGCTGTTCATACAGGGGTAGGAGCTCCTACACAAGCTTGTCCAGCTCTTCCAGAGAGAAAGCAGGGGCCCTATTACCTGCATGACTTGGCATGATTGCTCCCAGAGGCTGTAAACAGCAGCTCAGGTCATGGAGGTCTTGCTGTCGACATTGTCAGTAGTCAAGTGAGGGATTGTGCAGAAGATGGCGGTCAATTCCGCCACATACTGGACCATCACCGCCAGAAGATGTCACCATTGGCCCAAGTCTGCCAAAGGCAGGAATGTGTTCAAATGGCAATGTCCACAGCTGTTTTGACCACCTAGCGCCATAACGACATCCACTGGTGGAGTCAGGTCAGTTCATGATGTCCTGTACAGTAGATCAGGCACCTGCCATTTTAGGGCTCATATATGTACAATGAAGTAATGAAAGGTGCAGCATTTACTGAAAACTCAAAGCTGTGATAATGTGTTAGTTGCTGATTTTCTGTTTACAAGTATCAACGCGTATGTCATTAGTGGAGGAAGTGAAATTAGGTATTTTGGGTGAGGTACACGAAACAGTGTTGTCACCATACTAATGACAATCTGAAGATAGTATAGGTGCATCACATATGTGTTACTTGTCAAGTAGGTTGTTGTAACTTTTACTCAGTGACATGTATCACCATTTACGGAACATGCAAGGGTTTAGGGGATTTGAATACAGTACACTTTCATATTTTGCCTTGCTGTGTGCTGAATAGCACATATTCAATATTCAATGTGACATGATTTAGATATATGTGTGACATTAGTGTGAGCATACTTATTATGTATAGATTCAGACATTCACATACATTCTGGTGTTGTCCCACAGTTACCCTGGCCTGAGGAGAGCAAGACAATCTCCAGTGCACTGTCTACTAGCAGACCTGCACACCATGGAGGAACAGCAGGTAACCCAAATATATCACCTGGATAGGCCTACAATTATGGATCTATGTTGTCAGTTGGTGCCAGATCTGATTCGCAAACCCAATTGCATAGCTCCCATCATTCAAGTCATGGCAGTGCTGCACTTCCAGTCCACTGGGTCCTTTCAGAATACAATGGCCCTAACGGCATGGATGTCTCAGCCCATGTTCAGTCTGGTTTTCAAGGCTGTACTATCTGCATTGTTAAAACACCTGGAGACCCACATCAGATTTCCCCAGTGTGAGGATTTGGTCCATGTGAAGGCAGATTTCTATGCTTTGAGACACATTCCACATGTGGTTGGGGCCATAAATGTCACTGATGTAGCCTTGGTTCCCCTAAGTGCTAATTAGCAGGCATATAGGAACAGGAAAAACTTCCATTCCATAAACGTACAAGTGGTCTGTTTAGCTGAGCTATACATTTCACAAGTTTTTGCAAGATATCCAGGATCAGTCCATGATTCCTTCATCATGCGGAACAGCAAGATCCCACTGCTGATGACACGACTGTACACAGAGAGGGCCTGGCTGGTTGGTAAATCATGTGTGCCTGTGCTTTTTTCCCTGCTACCATATATGTGGATGTCCAAGATTAAAGTTTGGATTGGTGTCACTATACCTTACCTGGGATTCTGGCTACCCAAACTGTCCTCAGTTATTGACACCAGTGAGGTACCCAACCATGCCAGGAAAAGTCTGCTTCAGTGAGGCCCACGGAAGGACAAGGCATGTCATGGAGCAGAATTTTGGGCTCCTGATGGCAAGATTTCGCAGCATAGACAAGGAGAAGCCCTCCTCTACTCACCCCATAAGGTATATCAAAAAATTGTTGTCTGCTGCATGCTCCACAACCTTGCCCTGAAACATCACATCATTTTCATACCAGACGAAGGGGAGCCAGCAGATACTGTGGGTGGAATTGCAGATTTGCCAAGTCAGGATGAGCATGATGTGGATGTAGCTGGAGACATCAGGGCAGATTTAATCAATCAGTACTTTAACTGACTCAAAGTATGTGATGTTACAATAGTGATTCCATGGGGTGTTGTTTATGTTATGCATGCCATATAATGTTCTGTTTACCGACATCAATGAGGTCTGAAGGGGCCCCAAAGCCTATCAGTCAGATATCCATGCAGATTGTTACTTGATGTTGTGTACAGAACTGTTATGTATGATTATATTGTTTTGGAAATGGACAATCAAAGTCACATTTGTAGTCATGCATTAACAGTGTGATGTATGTGTTCCACTCTGGCCTCTACCTAATTTTGTCAATCACAGATTTACAGATTGGCTGTTTGGCTCATGCTCATTTGGCAATCTCAGGCAGTATCACAGGCAGACTGACATGTGAAGCGGACATAGGTTAAAGCAGGTACTGTTCAACATAAGATTTTTGGTGTGTGTGTGTGTTCTATGCCCAGACTGACAGATCAGTGGAATGTAAGTGTCCTTTTCCACAAAATAGACCAGTTTGATATGGGAGGTGGCTCATGTGTGTGTCCATTTGCTTCTAACAGATGTCATAATGTGGTATCCAGACCCTCAAACATCATTATGGTTTTTGTTGTAGGTGTACTAACTTGTGCATAGCTGTCAGTGTGTTTCCTCATTGCAGACCAATGTGCATGTGTCTGAAGACTGATATAGGTGAGTGGCAAGCCTACAGATACCTGACCATGGTAATTGGAAGTTTCTATGACTGAGGAGATTAGTACTGACCTCTGTCTAATTCATGAGGTATAGTCATTTGGAAGATAAGGTATGGGTATGGGATAAGGCTTTAGCTGATGAAAATTGGAACCAATCTGTATGCCTTCTGGGATGGTGAAAGACTGACATGTCCATAACCTGTGTATTATGTGGGTTGGTAGTGAATGACACCTAAGCTGAAACACTGAAGTCCACATCAGTACTTCTCTATGTGCTGATTGCCATACTCCAAATAAAAATGTGGAGATGTACAATACAGGTGATTTGTGTCATGTCTATGTTTCAGTCCCAACACAATATGTATTAGGACATGTGGGATGACCATGACAACGGTGACATTAGGAGACTCAGGTACCCATATTGGGGGGCACAAGATGGAAGAGACTGTCCTTGGGATACAGGTTTGGGGGAGAATAGTTGCCTGTGATGTAGTTACAACAGGGCTGGGAGTAGTCGTTGTGGGCAGGGTGAGGCTGACATTTGTTGACTGACCAGATTTTCCTAAAGGGCCAGCTTTGTCCTCGGTGTCCAAACATTCAGGGGCATTTTCCCCACTGGGATCTTCATCCAGAGGGGTAGGGTCAGTCTCTGGTGTTCTGTCCGTGTTGGGGATGGCAAGGGTACCTGCACGAGAAGTGGAACACACAGTTGCTGTAAGTGATGCAACAAGTTATATATACATTAGACAAATGAACATGGTATGCGAGATGCACTGCCTTTTAATCATCCCCTGAAATGACAATTACAGCTTCGACTAAATCTGGGTTAGTGCAATGTGCGACACAGAATTTGCAATTGCATGCAGCATGCTCCAAGCTCTTGGAGTATGTTGATGTTTAGATGGCTGCTGATACCCTCATGTCTTGTCTGAGTAAAGACTTGACAATGTACATTTCTCTCGTAGTAAGGTTTATTTCATCATTGAGTCAAATGAAAGCTGAACAATGCACTTTGATGTCAGAGCTGGCACACAAAATAGGAGTTACACTTTGACCTGGGCCTCTGTCTGGATGTACTGCAAATACATCCTGTTTGCCATTTATTTGTCCTCCCAGGTGAGTGTATGACATTATTAGAAAGCTCTTATCAGAGGCCAGTTTGATATAGGACACAACTGTAGCTGTGATTTGCTTGTAACGGTACTGGTAGAGGACCATTGCATAGCTGTCATTGCCATAAACTGTTACTTTGATTGTTAGTTTTACATGCAAGACATTTCAATTTTGTGTGTTTGTGTTAACGGTGGAACAGTCCCTTCTGGGAGTGCTGTCAGTTCCCAGTACTTCACATGCCCTTCCCAAACACTGTGGCCCAAGGTAAGTTTAATTGGCATGTGGCATGGCAGAGAGGGATATTTGGAGATTTGGACAGAGGGGTGGTGAGTGGTTCGATCACTGGGTTGGGGAAAGGTGATCAGTGAGCATGCAAGACAAAAGCGTTTGGTAACATGGATGTTATTACTACTTACCTGACTCCACTCCCCTAGGCATTCCTGTCAGGCCTTCAGGATGCAAGGTTCCCAAAACTTTCTCCTTCCATGATGTGAACTGTAGGGGAGGAGTGGGGGCCCACCACCAGTCTTGAGGACCACCAGCTGGGGTTTGGATGCCATGGAACCTACCTTCCAACTGAGGTCATTCCAGCTCTTCCTGATGTCCTCCTTTGTGCATGGGTAACAGCCTACAGCATTCACCTGTCGACTATCCTTTGCCATAACTTTATTTTACTGGCTATTGATGTTTGCTGGACCTGTGATCTGAATAGGTATGGCTTTACTCTGAAAATTTCGTCCACCATGACCCTCAATTCCTCATCAGTGAAACGTGGTTGTTTTTGTGGGGACATTGTAGTAGGGGTAAAGACAGTGAGATAGTGTAAAAGGATTAAAAAAATGAGTGATGAGGTGTCGGTGCTGTGATGTGAGTGGGTGACGGTTGTTGTGTATTGTGTGTGTTGAAAAATTGTGTGTTCTGTATGTTGTGCAAGTGTGGGATAAGTGCTGAGTGAAATGTGTAGGGGTGCCTATTGTTTGTTTAGCTAGTTCTTTTTATTTTTGCTAGTCTCTGGCTCTGAGTGGCATTCTGGTTGCAAAGGATTGTGGGTTGTGTAGAGGTGTGTTTTATAGTGCAGTGTGTAGGTGTGTCAGGTGTGGGGTATTCAAACTATCCAATGTGGTGTAGTGTTTTGACTGATGTTAGTTCAATGCCGTGGTTTGTACCGCCAATGGCTTTCCACCAGGGAAGAGCCGCTCTCGTGATTTGTGGATCGTAATTTGATCTGATGATTTTTGTCTGGCTGGTGATGCTGGTGATCAAACTGCCTTTTTTTCCTGTGCCAGTGTCCTGGAGGTTTTGGGAAATTGGCTGTCTTTTGGTGGTACCTCTCAATACGGTGGTCGGATGACCGCCAACATGGCACTCTTTTGGCGGCCATCATCGCAGCTGTCTTACCATCAGACTGCCAAATGAGGCCGTCTATGTTAGGACTGAATGGATGTGAGAAGCACAAAGCAGTGCTTGTGGTTCTCTCTACTAATAAGGCTTCATTAATTCCTAAAGGAACCTTTCTTTGCAATCTTGGAATGCCAACAAATTGAGAAAAAAACAATAAGGATCTAAACCCATAACTTACAGTTTGCATGCAGCTCCTTGATGCTGGTACATAGAGCCCTGTGAATGCATGGAGCCTATGATTTGGAAGTAAAAAAATAAAACTCAGTGTCAAATCAGTAGCCCACTTAAAAATCCAAATAAAAATATTTGTGATTTGCATTTTACACAATGTGATTAGTAGCAGGCACATTATCCCTTTATGATACTTTAAGATTCAAATCTATGACAGTCAAAACTCAGACCTCTCTCTGAACTATGTGAACCACTAAAGTTACCATACTGCCAATATAATCCCCTCAAAACTGCTGACCACATAATAATCTCTGCAGCAGGCACCATTACTGTGCAAAATATTTTAAAATGCAACCTCTTTTTGACCATTCAAGCAATCTATGATAGTTTTACTTTCATGTATACCCTTGTTGCCAATTTCTTTGGAGCAGATTTAAAAAATAAATTTATAAGTTGACTGTCAGACTCTGCTTTCTAAGCTTTGCCTCGCCGGTCTCCACCCCCTTTCCTGTGACTCCCCTTACACTCAATTTATGGTTTCTGGGAGGGCATTGTTTTTAATCCCACTTGCCATCACACGATCTTGGCAGACCCGCAGACCCCTCCTATCCCCTTCCTTAGCAAAAGTTGCTGTTTTAACAAGTCCATGATGATTTCTTGAGCAATGTGGAATTAAAAAATGCAACAAAATGCTTTTCTCATTTTTTGCATTTGTGAAAAAATACAATATTGCGCAATTCATGGTGATTCATGATATTTTTCTGTGGTTCTTTCATTTGTGTGGGACAAAAAATCCAGTGAAAACTATAAAATAACAACATTTGTAAAATTACAACTAGCTAACCAAATATGTGAAAACATTGCAAATGTGTTTCACAAGCAGAATTTCTCATCACTGGTATTTCCGGTATTTTGTATTTCAGTGGAATGCCTCATTAACTGCTGGAGTTAACTACAATTGCTAGCCTACACTCTCATGTTAGGACAATGTCAGTAATGCACATATTCAATTGATCATTAAGGCTCTTGATGTAGTGAAATATTTAGGCCCATATTTATACTTTTTTAGCGCCTTATTTGTGCTGCTTTTTGACACAAGAGCGGCGCAAACGTACAAAATACAATTGTATCTTGTAAGTTTGCGACGATTTTTCATCAAAAAATTATGCAAATTTGACACTAAAAAAGTATAAATCTGGGCCTTATTGCTCTCCCTCATGTCAAAGAAGTCATCTATAAATAAAAATATATGCATTACGTTACCCAAAGTTCTAATAGATTGACTGTAGAAGATGCACTGAGAAGCCACATTAAATGTTTATTCGCTTAGACTAATGGCAGAAACTCTGGTGGTAATGATAATAAATTAACCATTTGAAAGATGTAATTGATATTATGCTATAAATTAGACCTTAGACTAACAGGATGTATTGAAACAACAGTGCATTTCTAATGATTAATGATTTAAATACATGTGCAAAAATAGAGAAAAACAGTTCTGTGTTGAAATATGTTATCAATGTTCTTCTGTTTGAAGTGACTGCAACATAAATATTAATGAAGCATTATTGAAGTTGAGTTATACATTTGCATATAAAAATGTGGTTCTTAAAATGCATTAATTAAATGTATTCTTTTAACTCACTTGCATTAGCTTATGTGAGGCCTCCTAGTCCTGTATTTTGTTATTGTGCAGGAAATCTTGATTCATTTTCATAATGTGAACTTTCTTTCAGAGTTTGTTCCCATGAGAAGACTAGTTTTGGTAATAGACCCCTACTGTTTTAGACATAGTGAGAAGTGAAACAGTGTCCTTTAATGTATGTAGAACATCCTGAACCAAGGATTAGTATTATATGCAATTGTTTCAATCCTCTGTGGAACTAAATGAACGGATTAGATTCCTTTGACATGCCTCAGAAGAAGTGCCGATGTTGCAACATGGAGGTTTATGATCAATTGCTATTGGATGATGCCCCTTCAACGTAATGTGGACTGTCTCTCAGAGCGAACTACATTGCCGTATGAACATTAAAATATCTTTTACCACTCGGACTTTGGTCAGATTCCCACTCCAAAATCAAACAGCTGCCTTGCTGCTGAAGAACCCTGAATGCTGAGCTCCTTGGAGAGATATCTTCCTCTCTGTATTGCCCCTTTGAAATGCCTATCTGAGACTTAGATATTTTCCACCTAACCCCTGCAAAAGACTCTCAATCAAGTTCTGACATGGTGAGGCTTTCCCTTTTACCTATCTGTTGCCCACCTTAGTTAGTACTCTGTTGCCCAAGATTACCTTTTTCCAAATTCTTTTACCCCTTTTTGTCCTTTTTGTCTTCTGTCCGCATGTGTTCTGCCCAGCACAAGTTTTCCTTAATCTAGCTATTAGCAGCATTTTCCCTGTGCTCAGTTAAAGTATAACTGTGCTCAATTGAGATTCACTGATGCTTGTCAAACCTGAACAGCATTTGATTGCTGTATCTCAAATAATGATATTAATGTTCTGTACTCTTCTTATTGAATTACTTAATTATATTAAAGTTTGTTCGCCTGAACTTATTTTGTCGCCTTGGGCAACCCCTGGTGATCCTGCATCTTTATGATTTATCTACATGAGAGTTGTCTACATGTCTTTGATTTCGAGTTTGTTATAAATCCTTACCATTATGCCTGACTGGAGCTTTCCTTGCATTGCCAAATTGAATATATTGTTTAACTTAATTGGTTTGTATTGAAATTGAGTTGCACTGTTCTACCACATCCTGTTGCAGAGTCCAAAGATCTTTCAACCTGAAGTTGAGCATTGATTCCTGCACAGGATGAAAATGCTCTAGCAGATCTAGTAGCAGAGGAAAGGTTAGTCCCACAAGGAGGTAGAACCTTTCAAGTATAGTGTTAGGGGGATAGGATTGGCCACATACGATTGCCCAGTTAAACAATTGCTCACCCCGAATTCTGTTCCGTTGTCCATCTTGAAGACTGATGAGGTTCCAAAGTCATGTCTACAAAAGACAGATGTGTGAGTATTAATAGGTTTTCAGTTGCATTGCTTTTGGCCTGAAGATTGGGGTCAAGCATGATGCTGTGAAGTGTTTCGTAGACTCTTCATACTCATTTGTTTGTGGCGCTTGTTGCTAAAAATGTCTGCAGTTGTTGTTGTTGGCGGGTCCATCATGACCTAAGATCCCGAGATAATGCACAAGGGTAGAAGACACTTGGGCCCATAATTATACTTTTTTAGCACTGCATTTGCACCACTTTATGACACAAAAATGGCACAAACTTACAAAATACTATTGTATTTTGTAAGTTTGCACCACGCTTGCGTAAAAAAATTACGCAAATGCGGCACTAAAAAGTATAAATATGGGCCTTCGTTAATTTATTGTCTGCAGTGAGGTACTTGTCGTGAGACCTCGTTGACAGTGCCAATAGTTTTCCTTGAGTGAGTGCGAGTTGTGGTCGGTTTTAAGTGAATCCTGAGTGCACGTGGAGGATCTGCATCAACTGGGTGAGAATTGCTGCTCAAGTTTCACTCATTGTGTAATTGTCCTTCCTACAGCTGGAAAGTGTATCTCTGTGCAGCTTTGAAGTTTTTAGTTCCTACCCTGTAGTGGGCAGAGAGGTTGTTAGGTTGTTCACACTATTTTGCATTAGAGGTGTGTGTGAGCGATTGTGTGAGAGACAATTGCGAAGTGACTGCAGCTGCTGAAAGAAAGAAGTGATTGTGACATCATTTTGTGCCGCACTGGTATAGGTTGTTAAGTGTAGAGCTGTGCTGGTACTGGTGGACAGTGATGTGTTGCTATTGGTTGGGGGCATCGTTAAAAAATTAATGTCTGTGGCTTGAACAGTGAGGCTAAATTGAGGGAATGGAAGATGCTTTAGCATTTCTCCGTTATGGAACTCCAAGACACGCATAGTTCGAAGCCCTTGGCATTTTGGAAAGAATAACATGAGAGAAAATGACAAATAAATACAAGAAAAGTATGCAGAAAGCAATTAAGACACTTATAGAGGCTAGGTAGAATGCATAGCAGAAAATGTGGAGTTAAGATATATTTGAGGGAGTCAGAGTGTATCCAGCTATTTCAAATGAAGAAGGTGAAACCATTTAACGTAAGACTAGGAAACAACAGGAATGGCAAAACAGACAACTGAAGCTAACAATAAAATTACAGTGACATACATGAGGGATTTAGATAATTAATTCATACATCAGATCCTGATGAATCATCCGCCTCCATATCACTCAGTTTAGACAGCAACAACAAGTTTGCCCATGTGCTTTCCCACTTATCTACAGCTCCCTATTTCTGAATGCATGTAATCAATTCTCTAATGTGCGTTTCATTCCAGGAAATCTTATGGTAACTATATCCTTCATGCTAAACTCCAATTTGTAACTTCTCTTTAGGGGTTTTGATTTCTCTAAATCCACATCAGACTTCTCTGCTACTTCAGCTAATCTCTCATAAATCTGTCCTGCATGTTGATTAACATATTTGCACATAAAACACAGTGTGTCTTCTGTGTAAGCTTCCAATTGAGCTGTGTCTAACATTCTGAAAAATCATTAAATTCAATTCTCATTTCAATCTGAACCCATTTGCTTATCTGTCTCTCTCTGGTGGCTCTTCTGTTCCTGCAATGAAATTTGTTACACCTGTCGCACCTTTAGGACTCAAATTATTTAACCAATCAATCAGTCGTTGTGTAGTGAAACCTCCAAATTGATGTCATTATTCTGTGGTATTTCTGCTCTTAACATTCCTACATTCTGCTGCCTCAGGACATTCAAGTGTGATATGTTCTCTGATGTGTTATAGGGTACTCTTCCTTGTGGAGTGCTGCAATGTACATTTGGAATCTGATCAGGTCTGGGCATAAAATAAGGTGGGGTTCCCAAGGAAACTAGCACCAGTAGTAAATTCTGTCTGACTTGTCATCAGATTTGGATCTGCAATTCGTGTAGGGGTTAACAGTCTGTCAAGAGAAGCTATCCTCTTTATCTCTGAATTGTTAGAATATACTGATCTCTGCATACCAATTGGGAATATCCCAGAGGATGTAACTGATGTATCTGGGACTGTCGGAATATTTATTGAGTGGGCATTGCTTCCAGACATACCTGAAGCATACGAAGGGAGAACAGGACTATAGACACTTGAATCTTAATGCATCTTGACCCATATGATTTTTCTGATTCTGAGGAATTGTCATTCCTACAATCTGTCCAGTTAGGACAGTACTGAATCTTTGTCCTGTTTGACTCGGAGTAACATTTGTCATTGACTGAACTGGACTAAACATTGGCACAGGCTGATTCAGGATACAATTTTGAACAGGCGGATTCACATAAGGTGACTGCACTGTTTGGTTCACAGTACACAATTAATGGATTATCCTCCCTAATTAACTGTCTAATTGAACAAGGTATTTTGAAAGAGATTTCAGAAAGTCTATGTAACTCTCCGACTCTAGTACTGCGGAAGCCCAGTGGAAAGTACTGCATAGTTCAGAACCTGAGAAAAGTGAACAAGTTTGACGTTCCATGTTGTCCCATGGTACTGAATCCTGCAGTGATTTTACTCAAATTCCCAGTGAAGCTGAATGGTTTACTGAAATTAATTTATGTCAGGTGCTTTTTTCTATACCCCTGTGTTAGAAATGGGGTCTTTGGTTGGCAGTCAGGTTACCCCGTGCTCAAGCAAGGACCCTCACTCTAGTCAGGGTAAGAAGAATCACACTCAAATAACACCCGCTCACCCCGTTGGTAGCTTGGCATGAGCAGGCAAGCTTAACTTCAGGAGCAAAGTGTAAAATATTTGTACCAACACACACAGTAACTTAGTGAAAACACTATAAAATGACACCATAGAGGTTTAGAAAAATAGGTAATATTTATCTAAACAAAACAAGTCCAAAACAACAAAAATACAAAATACAAAAATCAAGTTATGAATTTAAAAAGCAAAAAGAGTCTTAAATCTTTTGGAAAACAGTGAGAACTTTGCTAGCGTTCAAAAGGACCTGGATTACGTCAAAATCACACTGCACAAGAGAGTGTGCATCGGAAAAGGCCAGCGACGTGACATTTTCTCACTCACAAGCAAGACCGTGCGTCATTCCTCCTCCGGTCGGGTAGGCATGCATCATTTTTCTTCTCCACAAGAGAGGGATGTGTCGATCGAGACAGGCACCTCAGGTCCGGGCAGGCTTTGCCCCCCCAGCGATGTTGCGTCGAAATCTGGTCACATTATGTCAATACACCACGCTCCGTGTTGCACGTCATTTCCCCAGCCATGTTGTGTCGATCTCCCAGCTGCAATGCAGGTGGAGCGTCAATTTTAGCTCGCTAGGCCAGCGGTGCATTGTTTTTCAGCCGGAAAGTGGGCGGTGCGTCGAATGTTTCGCCACCCGGCGATCTTTGTGTGGATTTCTGTGCTTTTCCACCAGCTGCACCTTTCAAGGGCCCACAAACAGGTTAGAGCACCACTTGGCAGACATGACTCTCATCAGAAAGCCCAAGTGCTGGCAGAGAGAAGTCTTTGCTGTCCCTGAGACTTCAGCAACAGGAGGCAAGCTCAATTTCAAGCCCTTGGAGATTCTTCACCAGTGGGAAGTCACACAAAGTCATTCTTTGGCTTCTCTCAGGAAGAAGCAGCTAATGCAGGCCAACCCAGCAAAGCACAGTCACAGGCAAAGGGACAGTATTCCTCCTCCATCTTCTCCAGCTCTTCTCCTTGGCAGAGGTTCCTCTTGGTTTCAGAAGCAATCTGGTTTTCAGGGGTTTTGGGTGCTCTTCTTATACCCCTTTCTGCCTTTGAAGTAGTCCTACTTCAAATAAAAGTCTCTGTTGTTTTCAAAATCCTGCCTTGCCCAGTCCAGGCTCCAGACACACACCCGGGGGTTGGAGACTGCATTGTGTGAGGGCAGGCATAGCCCTTTCAGGTGTAAGTAACTACTCCTCCCCTCCCCTCGGCCCAGATGGTCCATCAGGATATGCAGGCTATACCCCAGCTCCCTTTGTGTCACTGTCTAGGGGAGAGGTGCAAACAGCCCAACTGTCAAACTGACCCAGACATGGAATCCACAAACAAGCAGAGTCACAGAATGGTTTAAGCAAGAAAATGCCTACTTTCTAAAAGTAGCATTTTCAAACACACAATCTAAAACTCTACTTCACTAAAAGATGTATTTTTAAATTGTGAGTTCAGAGACCCCAAACTCCACTTGTCTATCAGCTCCAAAGGGAATCTGTGTTTGAAGAATATTTAAAGGCAGCCCCTGTGTTAACCTATGAGAAAGATATGCCTTGCAACAGTGAAAACTGAATTTGGCAGTATTTCACTGTCAGGACACATCAAACACATTAGTGTATGGCCTATGGCCTACCTTAAATATACACTGCACCCTGCCCATGGGGCTACCCAGGGCCTACCTTAGAGGTGTCTTACATGTAAGAAAAGGGAAGGTTTATGCCTGGCAAGTGGGTACACTTGCCAAGTCGAATTGCCAGTTTAAAACTGCACTCACAGACACTGCAGTGGCAGGTCTGAGCCATGTGTACAGGGCTACTAAGATGGGTGGCACAACCAGTGCTACAGGCCCACAAGTAGCATTTGATTTACAGGCCCTGGGCACTTCTAATGCAATTTTCTAGGGACTTACTAGTAAATCAAATATGACAATCATGGATAAGCCAATTTACACATATAGGTCCATATTTATACTCCCTTTGTGCCGGATTACCGTAATTTTTTGTATGCTAATCCGGCATGAAAAATTTCTGAGTTTGCGTCATTTTCTGGATGAATGAAACTGCCTTGCATCAATGAGTTGCAAGGTAGGCGTTCCCATCCAAAAAATGACTCAAACACCCGTGCGCCATATTTATCTAATCGGGCAAAAATGACGCACGGCTGGGAAGAGGACCTGAAAAATTACACAAAGCACGATTTGGGTAAAATTGTAATGCCTGGGTCAGGGCAGGAGTTAAAATGGGGCAAACACACCACCACTTAAGGAAAACTCACACAAGTAACATCATTGCTCAAGAAGGACGACATGGAGGTGCTACTCATGCAGCATGCCAGACGACACAGAGCACAGGACCAACAGCAGCAGCTACCACCACACCAACGTGGACCCCAAAGGCAACACAGAAGACAGGAGAGGCTATTCAGGACCAGTAACAGTCTCCTGGGCCTCAGGGAACAGGATATTATCCAGAGGTACAGACTCATACAGCAGCTGCTGCGCCAAATTGAGCCACAGTTAACAGCCAGCCTGCAGACACCCCACATTATTCCACCAGAGACCAAGCTGCCAGCTGTCCTGCACATGATGGCTAGTGGCTCATTTCAAACTACGGGTGCCCTGGTTGCTGAGGTCTCACAGCCCTCATTCTCCACCTTCCTTCCCAAGGTTCTTGATGCCATCATCTCCCTCACACCCTGCCACCTCAGCTTCCCTAACACACAGCAGAAGAGCAGGAGACCAAACAGGGGTTTTACCAAATAAATAGCTTCCCGCATGTGCTTGGTGCCATTGACTGCACACATGCCAAGATTTTACTACCTGCTGCAACTGAGCACCTATACCGCAACAGAAAGCACACCCACTCCATCAATGTGCAGGCCATTGTTGATCACCAGGGATTGTTCACCAACATCATGGCAAAGTATCCTGGGAGTGTACATGATACCTTCATCTTCCGCCACAGCACCATCAATCAGCACTTCCAGGATGGATGATATGGCAATGGCGTTCTTGTCGGTAAGTCCAGAAACCTAGTAATATACACATAGCACAGCAACCCTGTAGGACACACATGACACACACCACTACATTGACACATGGTCAGGAAGAAACTGATGTGTGACACTGGTAGTTATGTTTGATATCCTGACCCAATGGGATTCACACCTATGGACAAATGACAGCTGCCAATAACAATAGATGCCACTCTAGAGCAACAAGGGACCAATTTAAAACCACACAGTGACAATGACATGGCCTGCACTGGCAGTACAACTTGGAAGATTAACCATTCAATATCACACAAGGCCACATAGTCAATCCCACACCCTTCCAAGCAACATATACTGTGGAAGGGGTATGCAATGTGTGTTGCTGCAGGTCAAACACCATGAGACACATAGCATGATGACGCTGACTCAAATGAAGGTGACATGGAATTACTGAGGCAGTACCAACATTTCACATCACTCCTGGGGTGACATTGCCAGCTAGCAGTAAGGAAGTGGACTGTGCTATGAAAACATGTTGATGTGACACGAATGCAAAGTGCACACTGATGCACATACTGAAAGAGACATTGCCCCATCTACATAACAGATGTACAGGGAGATGGACCTTCCTACAATAAAACCTTCACCCCCACAACCAAGTTAGCCAGCTCACCTGGAGCAAGTTCAGTAGTGTAGGTGCACGGTTGCACATGAGCCAACTGGGTAAGGGAACAAAAACAGGTTTGCATAGAACTAGTCACACATGGGATAATTGTGCATTGCCAATACTGAACACTTCAGTGCTGCAAACTTATGTAGATGTGTTGTGCATTGTCACTAGGCAAATCAAAGGGCCTCATTGTTGCATTTCACCTGCAAATACATATGTCTAATTGGATGAGATGTCCAGGCCATGTAGTGCAACCATGTTACGACCACAGTGGAATTTATTGTGTGTGTGGAAGTATCATGTCACCTCCAGTGAATGCACATGGACACATCTTTCTCACTACATAACGCACGGGAGATACACACTGAACTGCAAGTTTAAATATATATATCAGAGATATCAGGTCAATTAGCCAAACACAAGTTTTTCAAGTCTAACAACCCAATGAAGAAAGAACCTCACAGAAGCCCAGGATCCCACACAATACAACAAACACACATGAGTCACAGACAACACAAGATAAAAACTGCCATGCAAAATGACATTCCTGGTGCAAGCAACAACAAAATACTTACCCCTATTTTCTCTTTCAGCTGATCAGGGTTAAGGGATCCAGCCATGGATCATGACCCCATTTGCCAACCCAAGCACAGCAGCAGAGCGCACCTATTATGAGGCACATCGGAGGACACGCACCATAGTTGAATGGACCTTTGGCATCCTGAAGTCCAGATTCAGGTGCCTGGACATCACTGAACCTCCTATATTCCCCAGAAATGGTTTGCAAGATAATTTTGACCTGTGCCATCTTGCACAACATTTGTGTTAGGAGGAACATCCCCCTATATGAACCTGAACAAGAACTTCCTGAAGAGGAGGAGGAGGTGGATGCTGTCCAGGAAAATGAGGGGGAAGATCCTAACACAGCTGCAGGAATGTGTCGCAGACAACAGATAGTACAAAACATTTTTCAACAATAGTCACTATCAACACTTTGTTACAATATGGAATTAAACACCTCACTTTATCACTCAGTCATTCTCTGGGTAATTATTTATGAATCACATGTTCTCTAGGAATCAAAGTATTACCTCAAGGAGCATTTCAGAAAGAAAAATGTTACTCCTTCTGATGCCACATCACAGTTGATGGGTATGAATGTACAGCAAACATCACACACGGTTTGTATAAAAAACATCTTGTCTATTTCACATTTGAGGGGCACATTCATAGGACCACAGCTATAAAAGACATCTATGTTGCCAATATGGTCTATTGCAGCATATTACACCCAACAATGACATCATCAATCAGAAGGTAAATAAGCACATCATACATGAGGCAGTGGATGTGAAATATCATTGGTAACTGGAATGTATGACCAGACCCTTGACATCAGTAAGTGTGACATCAGCTATCTCTGCAAGGAGCATGTGTGACAAGAAGTGCATCAATCCTGAAAATGGATCGCACGAGTGTCCCAGGTATGACAAACAATGCTCACAAGGCATGCCCTGCGCAGTCCATCCCAGGTAATAAGTCCTGCCACAGGCATGTTTTAAGTCTCTGCCCTCCCTTCTCTAGGGGGCACTGTAAATGGACTCTCTGTACCCTGGGAATCACCATCTACACTCACCAAGACTCTCATTCTGACTCCAGTGTGCTTCCCTTTTCAGTATGGCATGCCATAGTTCAGCTACATCAGCCTGCATGGACTTCAGGTCCCATAATACACTGCCTGGTAGTCAGTAAGACATGTAATCTTCTGTCCATTGCTTTCCATGGGAAAAGTCCATTTGGACCCTTGTACTGCATTCTCACCCATACAACTTGTGAGAGGCTGAAGCTGCACACACCTGTGAGGGAGCTTGGGTGACAAGTGGTGCATCAGTACTGAAAATAGATAGAACAAGGGTCCCAGGTATGACAAGCAATGTTCACAAGACATGCCCTGCGCAGTCCATCCCAGGTAATAAGTCCTGCCACAGGCATGTTTTAAGTCTCTGCCCTCCTTTCTCTAGGGGGCGCTGTGAATGGACCCCCTGTACCCTGGGAATCATCATCTACACTCACCCAGACTCCCATTCTGACTCCAATGAGCTTCTCTTTTCAATATGGCATGCCATAGTTCAACTACATCAGCCTGCATGACTTCTGGTCCCATAATGCACTGCCTGGTAGTCGGTAAGAGCTGTAACCTTCTGTCCATTGCTTCCCATGGGAAAAGTCCGGTTGGCCCCTTATACTGGATTCTCTCCTCCAGGACTTGTGAAAATACTGAAGCTGCACACACCTGTGAGCTCTCTCATGCAGCCCAGCCATTTGACCCTGCCCTGGCCTTGCTGCTGCCTGGAACTGCTTAGAAGCTGACATTCCCTGAAGCTCCCTGTTGTGTATTGGAGTACAATTCATTTGTGTACCAGAGCCATTGTTGGATTGTGTTACAGTGCTGAGTACCCCTGAAACTGCTTTTTGTTTCCACAGTGTTGTCCCTGCTTGTTCCAGTCAGACTCTGCTCCCTGTTTTTCTGGGTTGTACATGTTTGTTCCTGGCAGAGCCTGCTTCCTGTTAGCCAGACTAGTTCCAGTCTTAGCGTCAACCAGAGCCATTCCCGGTGCCTATATTTGCCTCATAGTTGGTTTCCATGTCCTCCGTTTCCTCTTGGGGTATTGTGTCTGGTAAGTCTACGATCAGTCCTCAACTGTATAGAATAGAATTTTTTTTTAAATATTTTGTATTGGCACATGTTTTCCAGGGGGTGAACCCAGTCCCCATCCTTTGTCTGGTTTTGCATGTATTGATTAGTGCTAAACAGTGACAGTGTTCTATGGCTGTATTCCTGGATTTGGTACTATGCCTCCAGCCCAACAAACAAGGGCTGCTAATGTGTATGTAAGGACAATACATGTTTGTGCCCTGATGGTCCAGACACAGAATCACTTCTGCCGCCAACTTTCGATGGGGCTTGCGTGGTGACTAGCTGCAAGATTAATCTGCACAGAGGCACTGATGTTCTCTGTTGCTGTGGAAAGTTCAGAGCCCTAAACTGTGTGCAAATGTAGTGATGAAACCTGCATGTTTGTCTGTTACTGATCCATAACATATTTGTCCACAACAAGGTTGCTCTGTCGTCACTCTTCTGTATTTTCTGCTGTACTGTAGCTGCCCTATCCCCTTGTATGCCTTTAGCTGATCTTTGGCTTTAGTTCAAATCTGCTTTGAAAGATACTCTGTTAACTCAAGGGTTGGCTCCACAGACTCCTGACTAGACCTGCACGTAACCATTACACCATGGAGGTAAATACTGACACAAGGTACACATGGCCACACACCTGAACTGGACACTTTTGTGCAATGAACCTCTGAAAATATGTGAACAAAAGCAGCCTGGGCTGCTGGTCCACCACAGCCACAGGAAGAACATAGGTCATTTACATGAGTCAAACTGTGGTGTACATAACAATGTTATGATTGGATTTCAGGCTCTGTGTTGCAAACACTGTGCCTACCAAACATGTTCAAATTCCTGACTCATGGGTAGTATACACACAGGTGACCATGAAGTGGTAGCCAACAATTCATGACATGTGAGGGGTAACATATCAGACATAGCCCTCACAGCCATCCTCGATCTATCCTGTGTATTGTTTGTCGTGGGAAATGTATTGTCCCCAAAGTCAAGGAACTACACACTGCAATAGAGTCAACACATATTACAAACACATCTCCTGACTGTTGTACCTCATTGATTGGCATCTGATGGTGATACCCATTTGTCACACACATTCATACATGAACATTACACCAAATGTATTGCATGCCGTTCCAAAAGAAGCACACAAAGTTTTAACAGTCAATTCACACACAACACACATCGGCCATGATTCATATTTTTATAGCGTAGCCTTGCTGTCCTCTATTGACGCAACACCTGTGCAAACTTAAAATTTCCATTTTTTTTTCCAAAGTTTGCGCTGCTGTTGTGTCAGTTAAGAAAGCTAATCCTGCACAATGATATGAGTAATGTGGGCCGCAGTAGCATGGTCTACCACATGTGGCCAAACACTAGAACACACACTGCAGGTCATACCATCCAATCTTTGTCTAGTTATAGGTTGCATGCATGTTAAAATATGAGAAATGATGCAAACGCAGTTTGAATCAAAAATATTGACACAAACATGTCAAAAAATGACACATACGCTCAAATTACATCAATGGGTCCATAGTGTTAATTCCACCAGCACACCCCAGGCATGCGGATATCCATTGAAAATGTATTGATCCATGAATGCGTGGATTTTTGATGCACATGCATCAAATAAATTGATGCAAACTACGTAAGCGTGAAAAAATACACGCAAAACAAAAAATGGGCTGCATATGAGACAGGAAGTGATGTAATGGGATATCCTGTTTACAGAAATGGTACAGTGCATGTAGTTTTACTTTCACATTGCAGTATGTGATTTTTTAAGACTGTTTGGCTTTGTGTCGGTTTGTTTCTCTGTGGATTTTTTAATTTTGATTCCTGTGTGATATATATATTGCCTTTTGGTGTTTAGTAACTGTATTTTGTATCATGTGTAAGTGGTTTTGTGTCTTTTATTGTTTGTTATTAGATTTGTATTTGTACTGTTGGGGGTCTCTTTGTAGGTAGAATTAGTTGGGGTAGTTTGGGGCTTTAATTGGGTTCTATAGGTTTCCTTTGTCTACCTCTTTTCCCTGTTTTTTTCCCTATTTACTTTAAGAAATTGTGTTTCGTATTATGTCAGAAAGGGCACGGTTGGGGCACATGGGTGAGGTGGTGTGCCACTTCCTCCCCATGATGTTGGAGGCTGGGGGCCATGTGATACAGTGGTATCACTGGGAAACAAGACGGATCCGGTGGGCAAAGGTGCTGTTCCACCTGAGGAGGAGGTTTAACACCGCAAGCAATGGGCACCAGCTGAAGCATTGCTGGGCTGACCTGGTGGCCTGAGAGCAGGACCTGCTGGACCACTTGGGTGTGGTGTTTGGAAGCCCCTTTGGTGAGTACCAAATTGACAAATGTATACAGTTCAATGCTCTGGAGTGACAGTATCAGATGTCCTGACATGCTGCATGCTATGTTTGTGGGCATGTGGAATGCAAGTTGAACAAACTGTAAGTGTACCAGGAATGTGATGTATTACACATGGTAATACTTGGTAACAATACAGTCCACAGTTTTGTTGAGCCATGTCCGAACAGTATTTAGGGCCATATGTACCAAGCTCTTGATAACCTTCACTATTATCTTAGGCCCATATTTTACTTTTTTAGTGCCGCATTCGCAGCACAAACTTTCAACATACAAATATATTTTGCACATTTGTGCCGCTTTTGCATCAAAAAATGATGCAAATGCGGCTCTAAAAAAATTATACATCTGAGCTTAAGTTAACTGTATTTGTGTGTTTACTTCAGGACAAATAATCATTCACATGGACAAACCCAAATGGCCCATTATGCTACCAGATTGCACAATCACAAAACAGGGTCTTCTAGTGGCATTTAGGATTAGGCGTTGAAATCCTATCATTGAGTCGCAGGCCCCTATGAAATATTTTTCTGGGGCACAATTGTCAGGACTGAGCTATTGCCGTTACCATCTGTGTGACATTGGTACCAACCCATTTTCAAAAGGGAAAGGGTCAGCATGGGATCCCTCCTCTTTGTGAATGCATGGCCACAAACTGTTTCTGAGCATGAAGTTGTGCAAGGGACCACTGACTGCTTCCATAATTCTATTTTACTGATGAAATAGGTTGTTAAATTACTTTGTGTACACCCCTGCTGAAATATTGCTGCATTTCAACAAATGTCAACATCTCAATCTGAAGGCAGTCACAGACATGGTGGTCTGCTGAGCTCAGCAGGCCAGCATTCCTGTGAATGCCGCCATTCCCCAGGGGTTTTCAAATAGAGACTAACCTCATCATGATTGAAGAGGTAGGTCATTTGCTACCCCATTTTTCATTTGCAAACTGTGTTTTTTTCTCAGGTGTTCTACCTCTGATCATCAGACTAGCTAATTGCTAGTTGCTGAATCTTGCAATGTGTCATTCACAATAACTGATATAGGCACACATGGCCCTGAGTGACACATTTCAGATGCACTGAATACACCTGTGCCCATGCATTCTGTCAATGATGATCAACTAAGACACTGTCAGCATACATTATTTTGCAGTTTTGAACAGCAAAGTGGCCAATCCATGTTTAGCACTACATTGTCATCATTAAACACACAGGATCCTTGCCATCATGTTGTCATAGGGGCATATACGGCTGAGGGGACACTGTCAATGGTGCATATGTAACCTACATAGAACACTGGCACACCTATTATGGACCACTGAAAGCACAATAATTCCTGAAAGCAAATCAACCCACATGTTCATCACACAGTTACTCATTGTCCCTTGATGCACACGCCACAATACCTGAGTCACTGGTATTGCAGTGCACCAGGAACGTGGCATTGCATTTGTCACATAAAAACAAATTATGAAATGGAGCACCATCTGGAATGGATTAGCCACAAAAGTGTGTAGTCATGTTTGGCACCACATGATTGTTAGGGCCAGTGCATGTGTGCAAATGTGTGTCTATCACTCACTGGAGTGACAGTGTCAATGCAAGTTTGCAGTGGAATGTCTGCTGGAGTGTCTACATGCCTGATGTACAGCTCTATCATATAAAATGTCACACACTGTGATTTGTTGTTCCTACATTTGTAGAGTGATCAGACATTGATCATATATCTCCCTTCCATGTTTTACAGGTGGACCAGCCCACTACACCATTGAAGTGGCTCGATTCGAGGACCCAGATGTATCCAGTAAGTGTGAAAATGTTTGTCCTGTGTTGTGATTGCAGCTGTTGTGTGATTGACTCTTGTGTGTTGGACTCATTGCAAGATATGATGACCTGGCACGTGATCTGATATGTGACTTGACTCGAGGTTGACATAGTGTTCCATGGAAGAGTTCGACATTCACTGGCAGAAAGTCATATATTGGGAGTCTAGTGCTGCTCAATAGACATGGGCAAGTGAACAAGGTGATTTGTAGCCACATGTATGCCCACAAAGGATTTGGAGGTGGCCAGTGTCATAATTTAGTCAGCAAGTCATACCCTAATTCACACAAACTAGTGATGCATCAGTTTTACACACAAACGTATGCATCCCTGTAATGTAAGGAACATGTAGGACTGTATGGGTAACTGTCCCAAGCATCTAGCCCCACATGTTGTACTCCATTTACTTGGCACTTAAGTGGTATGTTATAGGCATCCATGCAGGTCAAGGCCAGATGTGTGCTTACATCAATGTGGGTGATATGGGAAATGTGTCAGTGAGATCTGATGTTGATGGCTATCAACAAATGGAAAATGAATGTAGATGTGATTAACCAATGGTTGACTCACTCCTAGTTGGCAGGCCTCCTTACCTGTGTTCCACTGACTAACTCCATGTACAGCTGAACAAAGCTTTGTGGCTGTCCTTGACAATAGACAAAATGTATTGCATGCCCACCCCCCTGAAGCACAGGGTTAGGGGGAGAAAATATATGTAGCTAGGTGTGATGGTCACAGTGTAGATGACAGACATGTAATTCAAGCATGCATGTGTGCCAAACTGCACTGACCCCTTATGATTAGCAACTGCATACCACCCTGCTAGTTCCATGTACAAATCACAGGTCTTGTGTGCCTTGAAGTTGATACAGATGATAGGGATTAGTTGGCCTGGCACATGTTGAGTACTTGCTGCATTTGCATTGTGACACATTGCACTACAGAAATGCACAGAGCAGTTAATTTGGTACATACCTTGTTGTGCATTGCTGTGCTCTGAGATAGTTGATGGGCAGGCTGCGTTGGCAGGTCATTCCTCAGGGACATTCTATCATCTGTACTGTGATTTGGACTGCATGTGCTATTTGTGAGGAAGTGTTAGATTATCATCTGTACATGCATCACACAATGATGACCCTAATGTTTGCCTGTCTCTTTTTTACAGCTACCCACATGAATGCCCAAGAAATTTGTGAGTTTCAGAGGTGGGCAGTGCAGTACAGGCACATCCTCGATGTGGAGGCTGTGTATCGCATGGTAGCTAGACGCTATCGTCGAGAAAGAGCCACAGGAGCATGGAGGGCTTTTAGCCAACAGGTGCCGCCACAACCCCGACAGCAGGCATAGTGGACACTGGTATCTCTGCCACACCAGCTGCACCCTCAACCTCTGCAGCACAAGGCACAACTGCTGCACCATCTATGCCACCACCCCCAACCACAGCATCAGCACCTGCAACATCCACTACGACACAAACCACCTTAGCAGGTGGTATGGACATGGCTGCATTGTGCCAGGTACAACAGGACATGCGAAGGGTCATTAGACGCATGGACAGTCTCCAGCAAGAGGTGGCCTGCAACAGCTGAAGACTGAAGTCTATAAAAATAACACTGAGGAGGGCAAACCTCTGAGTCAAGTTTTGCCTCACCCCTAATTCCGTCCCCTCCCTCCTCTTTCCTTATACTGTTTTTTAGTGGGTTTAGGGGGTTTAGTGATAGGTTAGAGTAGGCTATTAGTTTAGATAGGATAATTGGGTTGGAGGGTGGGGGAGTTATATTATTACATGTTAATTTGTGGGTGGGTGGGGGTTGATTTTGGGGTTTATGTGTATTCCAGAAAAAAAATAACAAAAACATATATATTTGTTTAGTACTAGTTAGCATGTGTTTAGATTAGTATATGTTGTCCAACATGTGTCCTGTCATATAAGGGGGTAGGGAGTTGATGTTTAGAGTGTTTAGTTACATGTGGTAATTAAGTTTAGAATAGGGTTGTTAGGGCCAGTTGTGGGTAATGTATAGTTAGGATGGGTTAGGTTATTATCGGTGTTTGACATAGTTTAAGTTTTCTTCATACATATGTAATAAAGTTTTAGGTACTCCTTTACGGTATGTGTCATATGCTTGGGGATCTGGGCCTTTGCATGAATGTACAGTGGCAAATTTGTGTGTGCCTGTATGTTCCATCCTGCATCCACATCCCATTCTTGACATGTTTATTCCCACTTCCAACTGAGCTGTCACATTGACAGCTACAACAATGCTACATGTCTATGCATCTGCCATCCATTGAACCCACCACTCAAGGTGACTATGGTTCCCATGTATTGGAGAGGTAGGTGTGATTTTAAAGCTGTCGTATGGGTCCTGTGCTAGAATCTTGGGCACTATGGGATGTCTACCTGCAGCCTGATGTTCATGTGAACCCTGATAAACTGAGTGGTGTCATAATCTTATGAAGTTCAGTATACATAAATCACATCTATGTGTTTTCTCATTGTACTCCAGGTGATGTTATTGTTCAAACACTCTTACACATCCATTCCTGCGATATGGTGTGGTTGTGAGATTTAAGTTTAGAGTCATCTGTCACATACACAATAATTGTCTTGTAGGGGGTGTGGGAAGCTTTGAGCTTCATCTTGTAGATACCTTGGGCCTGTCATATTCAATTTTTACACAGCATTATACTGTTTGTTATGCTTTAACTTCAGAATTGAGCTACAATCAGCACAGATGATTGTAAAATCCAGACCCTTGTGCATAGTTATCAGCCCACATTCTTTCTACACTATTGTATTGACATTCTGTGGCCATTGAAATGTTACATGCATCACAAAACTCCTGCATAGTAGATGTGTCACATTACACAGAGACAAAGTGGTTGTGTAGGTGCTGATTATTTGAAAGTGCTGTAGTGCAATATTTACATAGTCCAGGTTTGTAAGTCCATTGACTGCATTCTATTGTGACGCAACACAAGTGCAATGTAGAGGGACATGTCATTGGATATGCTGCAATGGAGTGTCATTCAGTGCAGAGGAACATGAATTGCCAATTAGGTAGTGAGAGACAATTGCAGTCCATTGGGTAAGGTAAACAGTGTGTTGGAGACAGTACATGTTACCAACAGTAGCAAAACTGGCATGTTGTCAAGCACAGGACATAGGAAAATCACTGCACATGTGGCATGGGCTGGTGCCACCGGGTACTCTTACGGGTGAAGGTGATCTGTTCCACGTCTTCATCTTCTGATGTGTGTGTCGTCTCCTCTGCCCTTGGTGAAGGTGGGTTTGAGGGGGCAACACACACTTCAGTGTTTGGAGAAGTGGACTCTGAATTCCCGGTAGCTTCCAACTGTGGAACTATTAAGGGCATAACTGCAGCAAGGAGGAGCTGCTGGTTATTGAGTATAGCAGCAACATCCATTGGGTAGGCATCCAGGTCGGCCTTGAGGGGATCATGATTTTAGTCATGCATGCAGTGAAAAGTTTGGGAGGCCAGGTGTTGTGGCAGCTCCCTCACTGCAGTGGTGAAATCCATCACACACTGTTGTAGTCCTTGCAGTAGTGATTGTTGGACGTGCATGGCTGTTGACTGCTCTGCGGATGTCATCATGCACATGCGCATCCCTCAAGGCTGGCTGCCATATTTTGCATCCCCACCCACACCTCCTTGGCCAGCTCCCGCTGTACTCCTACAACTGTCCTCTCAAAGGTGGTCCCAGTGTCATCAGAGTCCTCAGCTGTGTTTGAGCTGGCAGGTCGTACTATTGGGGTGGTGGGTGGTTCCTCAGGGATGGCTGCTACATCTGTGCTCCTCCTTGTGACTGAAGGTGGGGTCTGGAGGGTTTGGAGGACATCTTGGAGGGTTTCCTGGCTAATGGTTGTCAGATCGTCATCCATGTCATCAGGGTAGTCCAGGACAGGCATATCCCCAGGAGAGCCATCGTCCTCTGCAATGAGATATTGTACAATTAGTGTGTCTGTGTTGTGGCAGTTGTAATGTGACGTCACTGACTTCTTATTAGTGGAACATTGTAATCTGGGTTCCTGTTCATTGTTCCTGTCATTAATATTAGCATTCTCACATGCTTGTGCCCCACCTGCATGTCACATGTAGTGTGGGCAGTTTAGGGAATTGTCTCTGTCACATCCTCAAGGTATAGGTTGTATCCAAATTGTGGCTTGCCACTTTCTTATCCTAATCAACCCCCCTTCTGCTACCATTATCATGGTGAGGCCTTACAATGCCTGGTGGTGTTCTGGTGCCACTTGCACCACACATAACAATATGGGCCTGATCCAGTCTATGATATTTCACACACACCTATACGTTGCTGAAATCTAGCACATACCATGTATTACATTGGCATGACACTATACAGGTGTCAGCATTGGTAGTATGTCATGTTGATGTTTGCAAATGTGTGCTACATTGCATTGCACTGATGGGCCTGGCAGAGTTCCATTTCTTCTTATGACAGTGCGGGTGTGTTTCACTAGCTACACACATATGTCCTCCCCATCAATGCTGTTGCCTTAGCAGTATGACAGTTGCGATGTTGCAAGGTGGCATTGCAGCTATTGTAACAGAGGCATGGGGTAGGCCCTGGAATGGGCAGCATGGGTATGACATTACTGCTGTGTGCTTCATAATGTAAGTGACAATACCTGATGTTTATTGCGCCTACAGACAAGAGCATTTGACAGGAGTTAAACTTGGTTAGGAATTGAAGGGGATTGATCATGTAGTCATCCTGTACACTCATTTTGAGTGTGTTTGTTCCATGGGCACCTAACTGCCATTTCCTAATTGACCAGCACACACAGCACAGGTAGTAGTGGCAAATGTTGTCAATGGTAAATGCCTCTTGAGGCAATGGCCTGAGACTGGGCATTGTCACCTAGTTCACATTCTGACAATACCAGCTATCCTGTGACAGCAGCACAGTTTTGCATTCTAGACTACCCTCCTGGACTTGCTTTGTCTGTCCAGCAGCCTTGGCATGGCGGTGTACCCCCATGCAAACGTTGTTGGTGTTGTGTTGTGCTGTGCTCCTGGATGCCCCTGCACAGCCTATGCACCCGTGGCGTGCCCCTTTCCCCTTTCCACTGCCTGATTTTCATGGCTGACATGCATTGTGTAGTAGGTATGTACCTCCCCCTGCTTGCAATTGACATTTAGGCACTTTTGTCCCCATTCAACTTACCCTGCATATGTGTTGCTTCCTGGTAGTCTGCGCTGTCCTGTCCTGTGATTCCTGTGATGATCTCCTCCGGGATGACAGCAGCAACCATCTCCTCCATCTTGTGTTGTGCCTCTTGCGGTACTGGACTCCCACCTCCTGTCTGCAGTGCTGCCTTCCTGTTCTGTGCCATTTTCTCCTTTATGCTGCACTTGCGGTCATGCCAGCTTTTCTTGCACTCAGTGACAGTTCTCCTGACCTCTGCCACACTGTGGGGGTCATTCTGACGACCGCCAGGGTCGATGACTACGGAAGCACCGCCAACAGGCTGGCGGTGCTTCCTTTTGTATTCACAGCCGCGGTCACCCAGCCGGGTCCGGCGGTTTCCCGCCGGATTACTCCCAGCTGGGAGAATCCTCCATGGCGGCGCTGCTTGCAGGGCCGCCATGGGGATTCCGACCCCCTTCCCGCCAGCCTGTTTCTGGCGGTTTTCACCGCCAGAACCAGGATGGCGGGAACGGGTGTCGTGGGGCCCCTGAGGGCCCCTGCACTGCCCATGCCACTGGCATGGGCAGTGCAGGGGCCCCTAACAGGGCCCCAGAAAGATTTTCACTGTCTGCATTGCAGACAGTGAAAATCGCGACGGGTGCAACTGCACCCGTCGCACCCCTGCAACTCCGTCGGCTCCATTCGGAGCCGGCTTCATTATTGCAGGGCCTTTCCCGCTGGGCCGGCGGGCGCTCCTTTGGCGGTCGCCCGCCGGCCCAGCGGGAAAGCCAGAATGGCCTCCGCGGTCTTTTGACAGCGGAGCGGCCAAGTGGCGGTTCCTGTTTGGCTGGCGGCTACCGCCGCCAGCCAAACTCGGAATGAGGGCCTGTTTTTCTTGTCAACAATTTGTTGCCAAATTGCCTCTCTCCTCCCAATTGGCAATTTAGAAGCAATGAAAAGTTGATGCTGGTGCTCCGTCACCTCTCTGACCAGTATTTCATGCTCCTCTGCACTGAAACAACACTTTCTTTTCTTCTTGTCTTTCCCCTGGGTCTTGTCTGTGTCCTCCTGGCTGATTCCTGGTAGATTAGGGTCTCCCTGGGGTCTCTCCTGGCTTCTGGGATCCATTTTGGGGCTCCTTAGTATTGTTTGCTGCGTTCGCGCCACTTTTTGACAATATTGCGGTGGAAAATGGCGCATATCCGGTTTGCAACATTTTCCGCGTCGACAACCATATTAGAGTCATTTTCCCTGGGTTAACATCATTTTACTTTATGATGCGGTGCAATGGTTAGCGTAAAAAAAAAGACTCTAACCCTTGCTTAGCGCCACGGTGCGTCAAAGTATAAATTTGACACACGGGTGACGCTAAGAAATGGCATTAGCCCGCGTTAAATTTGTTTGACGCAAAACTGCATTAGCGCAGTTTTGCGTCAAAAAGTATAAATATGGCCCATCATTTCAACAGGGACCACTTACACTTTAGCACTGGTCAGCAGTGGTAAAGTGTTCAGGGCAAACAAAACAGCTAAAACAGAGCCCAGCACACTGCAACAACCTGGGAAGTAGATGCAAAAAGTTAGGGGAGACCATGCCAATGATGCCATGTCTAACACGTGTTCCCCCAAGCTTAAAGTGGGGAGCAACTACCCAACGTCATGGGAGTTCTCATCGCTGAGGCGGAAGAATCTCAACAGAGCATCAGCACTGGCGTGGTCGGTGCCAGAGCAGTGTTCCACCACAAAATCCATTCCCTGTAGGGAAATGGACCACCTCAACAATTTGGGATTCTCACCCCTTATCTGCATTAACCATCTGAGGGGCCTGTGGTCTGTCTGAAACCGGAAGTGAGTCCCAAACAAGTAGGGTCTTAGTTTCTTCAGTGTCCAGACCACAGAAAAAGCTTTACGCTCAATTGCACCCCACCTACGTTCCCTGGGAAGCAACCTCCTGCTAATGAAGGCTACCGGTTGATCTAGGCCCTCTTCATTAGGCTGGGAGAGTATTGCTCCAATACCATGCTCTCAGGCGTCTGTTTGCACAACTGTTGGACTTTTTTCCTTATGCAGGGTCCTCCCCAATCTTTTTGAATCTTGCCTCCTATTTCTTCTGACCTGTTTTTGTTGGCATTAGACCTCTGAGCACTTTACCACTGCTAATCAGTGCTAAAGTGCATATGCTCTCTGTGCAAATTGTATTATTGATTGGATTTCCATGATTGGCGTATTTGATTTACTGGTAAGTCCCTACTACAGTGCCTAGAGGTACCCAGGACCTGTAAATCAAATGCTACTAGTGGGCCTGCAGCACTGGTTGTGCCACCCACATTAGTAGCTCTGTAAACATGGCTCAGACCTGCCACTGCAGTGTTTGTGTGTGTAGATTTACACTGCCAATTCGACTTGGTAAATGTACCCACTTGCCAGGCCTAAACCTTCCCTTTTCTTACATGTAAGACAACCCTAAGGTAGGCCCTAGGTAGCCCCATCGGCAGGGTGCAGTGTATGTTTAAGGTAGGACATATACTAATGTGTTTTATATGTCCTAACAGTGAAATACTGCCAAATTCGATTTTCACTGTTGCAAGCCCTATCCCTCTCATAGGTTAACACAGGGGCTGCCTTTAAATATGATTAAAGCATAGATTCCTTTTGGGAGCAGATAGACATGTGGAGCTTGGGGTCTGTAAACTCACAATCTGAAAATACATCTTTTAGTAAAGCTGTTTTTTAGATTATGTGTTTGAAAATGCCACTTTTAGAAAGTGGGCATTTTCTTGCTGCAACCACTCTGTGACTCTGTCTGTTTGTGGATTCCCTGTCTGGGTCAGTTTGATAGTTGCGCTGTTTGCACCTCTCTCTAGACAGTGACACAAAGGGAGCTGGGGTGCAGCCTGCATATCGTGGTGAGCCATCTGTGCTAGGAGGGAGGGGAAGGGTGGTCACTCACACCTGAAAGGGCTGTGCCTGCCTCACACAATGCAGTCTCCAACCTCCTGGTGTGTGTCTGGGGCCTGGCCTGGGCAAGGCAGGATTTCACAAGCAAGAGAGACTTTCCTTTGAAGTAAGCCTACTTCAAAGGCCAAAATGGGTATAAGAAGGGCACCCAAAACCACAGACTTTCGATCACTTCTGGAAATCAAGGGGAACCTCTGCCTGGAGAAGAGCTGAAGAGCTGAGGAGAAGTGCTGCCCTGCCTGTGACTGTGCTTTGTGGAGCTATCCTGCAGTTGCTGCTTCTGCCTGGTGAAAATGGACAAAGACTGGACTTTGTTGTGCATTCCTGCTTGTGAAGAAATCTCCAAGGGCTTGTCCTGAGCTTGTCTCCTGTCGTTGAAGTCTCAGGGCCTTCAAAGGCTTCCCTGTCAACACCTGGACTCTCTGCTGAGACTCCTGCTCTGTCAAGTGGTGTCCTATCCAGTTCCTGGGGCCTTGACAGGTTAAGCTGGTAGACCAAGATTGAAAATCCACTCACAGACCGCCATGTGGGCAAATTTCCGACGCAACCTCTGAGATGTGGCTGAAAAAACAACGCAAGGATGACTTCATGGCTGAAATCACCACTCTGCCTACAGCGCGGCTGGAAGATCGATGAACACGGCTGGAGAAACGACGTGCAAAACCACTAACGGAAGCTGGTAACAACGCAACCCACACACCGTGCTTTTGTTAATACTGTGCGGCAGGATTTTTGACACAAACCTTGCTGGGCGCATAAAAATGACACAACGCCTGCCCGACTCTAGACCTTGCCCGGATCGATGCATCGCTCTCCTGCGGAGAGGAAAAATGATGCACGCTGACCCAACCAGGGGAGGAGAATTGACGCAAGGTCTGAAATCAACGCATCGCTAGCCTTTTCCGTCGCACACTCGACCATGTGTGTTATTTTGACGCTACCCAGGTACTTTTCAACGATAACAGTGTTTTTACTGTTTACAAAAGGATTTATGCTTTTAAAATTAATAATTTGACTTGTGTATGTTGGATTCTTGTTGTTTTGGTCTTGTTTTGTTTAGATAAATATTTCCCATTTTTCTAAACCTGTGTTGTGTCATTTTGCAGTGTTTTCACTAAGTTACTGTGTGTGTTTGGTACAGATATTTTACACCTAGACTCTGAAGTTAAGCCTGCATGCTCGTGCCAAGCTACCAGGGGGGTGAGCGGGGGATAGCTGAGGGTGATTCTCCTTTACTCTGACTAGAGTGAGGGTCCTTGGTTGGCCAGAGGGTAACCTGACTGCCAACCAAAGACCCCATTTCTAACAACAACAAATTCCTTGGAATAGAAAGGTGCCTTCATCACAGATGCTGTGCACATGGCAGCCCTCAGGGCATCAAATCTGTCTGGCAAGACTCAGTCCAGATCACATTTCTAGGCTGCTTTTTGGAGGTTAACTCTGTCAAGGGAGCAACAATTGTGCCATACCCCTTGACAAACGTCCTATAGTATCCTGTGAGAACTAAGAAGGCTCTCACCTCAGTCTGGGTCTTGGGGGGCTCCCAAGCCAGAATGGTTTCAATCCTTGGCTGAAGGGGTGCCAACTGGACACTCCCCACTTGGTGCCTCAAGTACACCACAGAAACCTGCCCTATGTGGCAGTTGCTTGCCTTAATAGGGAGGCCTGCCTTCTGCAGGGCCTCCAACACTTTACAGAGGTGTTGCAAGTGTTCTTTCCATGTGGAACTAAAGACAGCAATGTCACCCAGGTAGGCAGCACTGAAATCATACAGTCAAAACCTGGTTGACCATCCTCTGAAATGTGGCAGGGGCATTCTTCATTCCAAAGGGCATCACCCTAATTTGGTAGTGCCCATCTGATGTGGAGAATTCAGACCTCTCCTTAGCTCCCTTAGTCAGGGCAATCTGCCAGTACCCAGAGGTAAGATCAAACCTACTTAGGTACTTGGAAACTTCCAGCAGGTCAATGAGCTCATCAGCTCGGGGGATTGGGTGTGCGTCAGTCTTAGTGACTGCATTGAGTCCCCGGTAATCCACACAGAACCTGAATTTTGGAGTGGCACCTGGAGCAACAGCCTTTGGGACCAAAACCATGGGACTGGCCCAAGGGCTGCTGGAAAACTCAATTACTCCCAACACTTCAATTTTAGAGACTCCCTCTTTATTGTTAACCCTTACCCTGTCAGTCATTCTGTAAACTGTGTTTAACAGGGGGACTGTCCCCAGTATCCACATCATGTGTACACAGTTGTGTGACCCCTGGGATCAGGGAGAACAGTGAGGCAAACAGACCTAACACCTGGCGATAGTCCCTCTGCTGCTCTGGGGTCAGGGAGGGGGAGAGGATCAGTCCCTCCACAGACCAATCTTTTTTCTCCAGCAGACAGGAGGTCAGGAAGAGGTTCACTCTCTTCCTCCACCCCATCATCTGTTGCTAGGAGCATGGACAATTCAGTCCGCTCAAAGTGTGGCTTGAGCCAGTTAACATGCAGGACCCTTAAAGGGTTCCTGGGAGTCCGCAAGTCCACCAGGTAGGTGACTTCACTCTTGCGCTCCACCACCTCAAATGGCCCAGTCCACTTGTCCTGCAGCACCGTAGGCTCCACTTGCCCCATCACCCACACTTTCTGAACCGGTTGAAACTCAAACAGAGTGGAATTCTGGTCTTACCAGCGTTTCATGTTTTCCTGGCTTGTTTCCAGGTTCTCCTGAGCGAGACTCCTGAAGCGGGCAGTCTGGTTTCTCAGAGACAGCATGTAACTGAATACATCTGGTGGGGATTTGCTAGGGGCTTTCTCCAAAGCCTCCTTGACTAGACTCAAAGGTCCCCTCAGAGGGTGGCCATATTACAGCTAAAAAAGGACTAAAGCCAAGCAGATTTTGAGGCACCTTCCTGTAAGTGCACAGAAGGCATGGCAAGAGGATGTCCCACTTCCTCCTCAAGAGCTCTGACAGACCTATTACCATGCCCTTCAAGGTGCGGTTGAATCTCTCAACCAGACCATTGCTTTGGTGGTGATAGGGTGTGGTGAACTTGTACGTTATCCCACACACCTTCCACAGAGACTTCATATATGTTGATATGAAGTTGGTATCCCTATCGGACACCACCTCCTTGGGGAACCCCATGTGGGTAAAAACCCTCATCAATGCACAGCCCACCACAGGGGCAGTGATCGATCTCAGAGGAATGGCTTTGAGGTACCAGATGGCATGGTCCACCAAGTCCCAGATAAACCTGTTGCCCATGGCTGTCTTGGGATCCAGAGGCCCCACAATGTCAATACCAACCCTCTCAAAGGGGGTACTAACTACAGGGAAATTTGGAGGAGAGCTTTACATTTCCCCCCACTCTTGCCACTTGACTGACAAGTTGGGCAAGACCTACAATGAACAACAGAGTGCCTGAGCAGTTGGGGCCAATAGAAGTGAGTGACAAGCCGCTCAAAGGTCTTGTCTTGCCCCAAATGACCATCTAAATGCAAGTCATGAGCCACACCCTGTAGGAAGGCTCTGAAGCACTGGGGTACCTCCAATACACGGGCTGACCCAGGCTCAGGAACCTTAGGCTCACTATATAGGAGGCCATCCTCCCAGTAAATCAAATGTGATCCAGGCTCCTTGCCAGACGCCTGGTCTGCAGCCTGCTGCCACAATCCCTCCAGAGTAGGGCATGACTTCTGTGCGTCACAGAATGCTTCCCTGGTGGCCACCCCTTCCGGCTGCCACTTTGACAACTCAGGGACCTCACCCACTTCAGCCACCTGTTCCCCTGTAGTCTCCAGGGCCTCCCTCTCAGGTTCAGACTCCTCCCGGACGTGGAAACTTCTGGGGCTGGTTTCCTGCTCCCCTTACCCTTCCTCCTTGTGGCAGACACCTGGGCCACTCCTTCAGGCTCCAGGGTCTCCTGATCATCCTGATGGGCTGCCATAGACTGGGTAGACACCCAGGACCACCCAGGCAGACCCAACATTTCCAACTGTGACTGGCGTTTCACCTCCTGCCAAGGAAAATCCTCCCCGTCATTTCCAAGCAAACAATCTACAGGCATGGTTGGACTCATAGCTCCCTTCAAGGAACCTGAGACCCAACCCCATTGAAATAGAATCTGTGCCACTCTGCTCAGGCACTCTGAGTTGTCCACTGCAACTACTTAGTGAAGTACACGGGGATCTATCTGCTCTTCAGACACCAGGTGACTCCTCACTATAGTCACACTGGCTCCTGTGTCTCTCAGAGCCTCCACCCTCTGTCCATTGATGGTCACCCACTGCCTGTACTTCTTAGTGTTATCAGGCACGAGGGTCCTCCGGACCATCTCAATGTCCCCTAGTGAGACAAGGGTCATCTCAGCTGGCTCCCACCCACCTGGAACCAACTCCTCCCCAAGTGCAACACTGGCCAAACCCTGTGACTAAGCACCAGTTGGTGTCAGTGTCCACTTGGGACATTTGGGGCCCCTCCTAATGTGACCCTCCTGATCACATGCAAAGCACTTGTGGGGCCCCTTCTCTGCAGGTTTCCCTGTAGAGACCCATGGTTTCTTTTCTACTGGGGGCTGGGATTCTTTACCCTAGGAACTAGGTTGGGGCCCTTTTTAGAACTCCCTCTGTTTACCCTTACCCCCACTTCTTCTGATGGGGACCCTGTCCACCCTTGCCATGGTCTCCCCCATACCTTTTTTGGAACCTGGCGCTCTCCCAACGGTCTGCTTCCTGCACAAGCTTCCTGGGGATAGTCAGCCTGCTGTCAATTAGGTGCTGACGCAGCTCTGGAAAACAAAAGTGCTCCCAAGCAATCAAATTGTAAAGCCCCTCATACGTTGTTACCTTACTGCCCTTCACCCAACCATCCAGTGACCTGCAAAAAGAATCAACACATTCCAACCATGTTTGGGATTCCTTCTTCTTATAGGACCTAAAACTTGTCCTTATACTGATCAGGGATGAGATTATACCTAGTGATCAGGGCGTCATTCATGATAGGGTAAGTGAACCCCAGGGGATCCCCTAAGGATGTGCTTTCACAGACCCGCCCCCCCCCCCCATGAGCTTCAGTGACCAGATTCATATTGAGAGCAGACTCGTACCCCTTAAACCACAAGAGTATGTCATCCTCCCGCTTGTAATCCTTCACAAGGTCCTTAGGAATGGTCACCCTCCTCTCAGGCTGCACTGTGTTATTGCTGCCACCATCCCTACTAGACAGGCTCCTCTGAACCAGCTCCCTCAAGATGAGCTCATGAGCCAACAATAACCTTTTCTCTTCTATGGCCATCCTCATTTTCTCCAACTCCAACTAGTGAGCCCTCTCTGCCTGCCTGTCCTGCAACTCTTCAGGAGCCAGACCTGTAGATGACACTCTGCTACCTGCCCTGGAGACCCTCTCCCTGGACATGACAGGCCCACCCACTACACCATTGTGGATGGATTGCTCTTCCTCCTCCTCATCCTCCTCCTCCTCTGTGTGCCTCTCAGCCTCCTTGGCTGTTACCCAGGCCCTCGGTGCCTTTTGCAGCTCCTCCTTCCTGGTAGAGACCTTAATGGGACAAGCAAGGTTTTTGCAGAACTGCCTCAACTAGGCAACAGTATAGCTCTCCAGTTTCCCTAAATCAAAGGCAGCTCCAGCTGATGCATCTCCAGACTGAGACATGATGAAGAGTTAAAAGTGCAAAGTTCCAAAGGCAGAAAAACAAGTTCCCAAATGGAGTTCAAAATGTAACCAAGTATTACCACAAAATGGAAGTAGGGAAACAATCCAAAAAAGAGAAAAAAACAAAAATCACAAAGACAAGTAGTATGTGGTCACGTAATGGTCTGCACTGAAAACAGTAGTGTACACTTAGACACCAGGGTCATTACAACCCTGGTGGTCGGTGTTAAAGCAGCGGTAATACCGCCAACAGGCCGGCGGAAAAAAAAATGGAATCATGACCAATGGCGGAAACCGCCAACATAGACAGCCACTTTAACAATCCGACCGCCATGGCGGTAGAAACAAACACCGCGGTGGTAACGGCCAACAGACAGGTAGAACACAAGGTTCACCCACTGTATTACAACACGCCTATCTGCCACCTTTTCCGGGGCTGTACCAATGGCATCAAAAGCACAGCGGAAACCACTCACCTTTCAAAACATTACGTACAACCAGGACGCCATGGAGCCAGTGTTACAGGTCCTGCCCATGCTGGTCTACCTCCTCTTGTATCAGGAGCAGCAAATACGCTGGTGACGACCATGGTGAGTACTGCACCTAGCACACAGGGGAGGGGGGAGGAAAAAGAGAGTGACACATACACAACACTCAACACCCCGACCTCCACCCTCACCCACAACAACATACACACAAATACATTGAGCAACATTACATATACACCCTGTCACCCCATGGAAGAACACAAGGACAAAAGGAAATTATTGTAATGTGTGTAATCATTGAAATATCAGATAGGCCAAATTCAAATATCAGGATATACAAATATGTACACTAACTACACAAGTCCGGATATGAATGAAATCATTGTCCGTGGATCAGTGTCCCAAAATGCATGGGCAAAGCCCACACAAGATACCTGACTCAAATCAGTGCAGGAGCATCAGATGCAAAATAAACAGGCACCTCAGGGGGAGTGGCAGAGGCAGCACTTCAGGCGGATGAACGTACGACACCACTGCTCCACGAGGGGGGTCCATGCCCACTGCTTTATCCTGGGGAGTGCAAAGCTACAGTCTCACAAGTCTCCCCAGTGGGTGGTTTGCCCACTGCATTATCCTGGGGAGTGCATAGCCACAGTCTCACAAGTCTCTCCAATGGGTGTTTTGCCCACTGCATTATCCTGGGGAGTGCAAAGCTACAGTCTCACAATTCTCTCCAGTGGGTTGTTTGCCCACTGCATTATCCTGGGGAGTGCAAAGCCACAGTCTCTCAAGTGGATAACAGTGTCCACTGGTTCTGGAGGGGGGCATTGTGCCCAGAGTGCTTTATCCTGCCAAGGACTGAGGTAGTGGATGTGTATCTCCACTGGTTATGGAGGGGGCATTGTGCCCAGAGTGCTTCATCCTGCCAAGGACTGAGGTAGTGGAAGTGAATCTCCACTGGTTCTAGAGGGGACATTGTGCCCAGAGTGCTTCATTCTGCCAAGGACTGAGGTAGAGGATGTCTATCTCCACTGGTTCTGGAGGGGGCATTGTGCCTAGAGTGCTTCATCCTGCCAAGGACTGAGGTAGAGGATGCGTATCTCCACTGGTTCTGGAGGGAGCATTGTGCCCAGAGTGCTTCATCCTGTCAAGAACTGAGGTAGTGGATGTGTATTTCCACTGGTTCTGGAGGGGGTATTGTGCCCGGAGTGCTTCACATGCAGTGTGGCAGGTCCCATTCCATCACCTGGGTGTGTGTGCCACGAGATTACCTGAGAACAGGTAGCATGATACTTCATGGAGTCAGAGACACACTCCACCCTATTGCGACTTCGCCTGCCACCTACAGGTAGAAACAGTGCTGAGAGTCATGCCTCATATACGCTGGGCAGGGTCCAGGACGTCTCCTGTGGCCTCGGACAGCTGGCCACTGGGGATGATTGCCATGTCAGCTGTGGTGGCACTGTCTGAGCATGTCGCGGGGCTGATGGCGGTGGTTGCGGCGGTGTCTGTGGCAGAGGTGCTCGCGGTGGTACATGTGTCTGCACCTGTTGAGGGACACAGCAGGTCCTCTCCTGCAGCCTTGAACGGTTGCCCACTGGGGATGATGCTGGAGACTGCAGGTGGCAGTGCAGGTGAAGGTGCAGGTGGCAGAGTCCACCGCCGTACAGGTTGATGTTCTGGTTGACAGAAGGGGTGACTCTGGTCCCTCAGCCGGAGCCACCGTGCCCTGTCCTGACCTGCACTTCAGCTTGTGTCCCTTCCACACCTTTGATGTCGCTGCTAGTGCCTTGTCACTGTCCCCACTGGTAGGTGCGGCTTCTCCCTCTGGCATGTGGGGACCTTCTTCACCTTGGCAGGTGGAGGAATGGCCTGCTCCTTGGCCTCGCTAGGTGGCACACTGGCAGCCAGAATTGGCACCTCAGGCCCTGCCCCAGTCAGCCCTGCTGCCCTCAGTGAGGAGACTATTGACCTCCTGAGATCCCTCACTGTTGGGCAATCAACCATTCTGAATGATATCCAGGGTGTTGAGAGGCATTTGCAGCAAACAAATGCATACCTGGAGGGCATTAATTCTGGCGTGGCAGCCCAACAGAGAGCATTTCAGGCTCTGGCATCATCATTGATGGCAGCCATTGTCCCTGTGTCCAGCCTCCCCCCTCCAACTTCCATTACCCAGACCCCATCCCCTACCTCAGCCTATCCCAAGCACATCCTCAGCCACTACCTCCATGACCAGCACGCCCATCACCACACACCGCTCACGTGCAGTCAGCACCCCCACTACCATTCACACATCCCCTGTGTCCCCTCCCAGTGTATCTGTGAGCCCTCCTCCCAAAGTACACAAAAGCAGGCACACACCCACTCAACAGCCATCCACCTCACAACAGCCTCCAGCCCATGCACCCTCACCCAAACTCAGCAGACGTACACCACCTACAACCACTACCTCTCCCTCCACTCCCAAACCCCCTTCATCTTCCTGTCCCACTGTATCTAAAAAACTTTTCCTAGCTAACATTGACCTCTTCCCTACACCTCTCCCCGTCCTTCCCCTAGGGCCAGGATGTCCAGATCCCAACCCAGCACCTCAGCCACGAAATCCTCGAGCACTGTGGTCCCTGCAAGTCCAGTAACATCGCAGGCGGCACCCATCTGGGCTGCCAGAGTGCAATCTAGTGAGGTCAAGGATCACCCAATTCCACTCCCTGCCATGGTGAAGAAGGGGCTCACATGCCGTAGGGAAACCACCCAGCAAGCCCTCCTAAAAGACAAAAGAGGACAGTGCCAAGGTCCCAGCAGTAACTTCCAAGGTGGGGAAGGGACACAAGGCTAAAGGGAAGTTAGCTCAGGGCACGGAGTGTCTGGGTGAGGGACTGGTGTCACCCCTTCTGCAAGACAGAACAGAAACCTGTACGGCGGTGGCCACCGCCACCTGCACTGCCACCTGCACGGCCCCCTGCACGTCTGCTGCCTCTGCTACAGTCCCCAGCATAATCCTGGGTGGGCAGCCGTCCGAGGCTGCAGGAAACGCCCTGCCGTCTCCCTCCACAGGTGCTGACACATGCACCACCAGCAGCAACTCCGCCGCAGACACTGCCGCAACCACCACCACCTGCCCACGACGTGCTCAGACAGTGCCACCACAGCTGACATGAACATCATCCCCAGTGGGTAGTCATCCGAGGCTGCAGGAGACGTCCCGGATGCTGCACACACTACATGAGGCACCACAACCAGCAGTGGCAGTATCAGAAGTTGGAAGGCAAAGTCGCTGCAGGGTGGAGTGTGTCTCTGCCTCCATGGAGTATCATGCTACCTATTCCCAGAAAATCTCATGGCTCTGACACCCGGTGAGGGAATGGGAACTGCCACACACCATGTGCAGCATTCTGGGCATCAAACCCCCTCCAAAACCAGTGGAGAAAAGCATCCACTACCCCAGTCCTTGGCAGGATGAAGCTCTCTGTGCACCAAGCCCACCCACCAGAACCAGTGGAGAAGAGCATCCACTACCCCAGTCCTTGGCAGGATGAAACACTCTGGGCATAAAGCCCCCTCCAGAACCAGTGGAGAAGAGCATCCACTACCCCAGTCCTTGGCAGGATGAAACACTCTGGGCACCAAGCCCCCTCCAGAACCAGTGGAGAAAAGCATCCACTAGCCCAGTCCTTGGCAGGAAGAAGCACTCTGGGCACCAAGCCCCCTCCAGAACCAGTGGAGAAAAGCATCCACTACCCCAATCCTTGTCAGGATGAAACACTCTGGGCACAAAGCCCACGCCAGAACCAGTGGAGAAGAGCATCCACTACCCCAGTCCTTGGCAGGAAGAAGCACTCTGGGCACCAAGCCCCCTCCAGAACCAGTGGGGAAGACCATCCACTACCCCAGTCCTTGGCAGGATGAAACACTCTGGGCACCAAGCCCCCTCCAGAACCAGTGGAGAAAAGCACCCACTACCCCAATCCTTGTCAGGATGAAGCACTCTGGGCACCAATCCCCTCCAGAACCAGTGGAGAAAAGCATCCACTAGAGAGACTGTGGCCTTGCACTCCCCAGGACCAAGCAATGGGCAAACCACCCACTTGAGAGACTTGGGAGACTGTGGCATTGCACTCCCCAGGAGCAATCAGTGGGAAAACCACCCACTTGAGAGACTTGAGAGACTGTGGCTATGCACTCCCCAGGACCAATCAGTGGGCAAACCAACCACTTGAGAGACTTTGTGAGACTGTGGCTTTGCACTACCTAGGACCAATCAGTGGGCAAACCACCCACTTGAGAGACTTGTGAGACTGTGGCAGTGCACTCCCCAGGAGCAATCAGTGGGCAAACCACCCACTTGAGAGACTTGAGAGACTGTGGCATTGCACTCCCCAGGAGCAAGCAGTGGGCAGGCAGCCCCCTCGTAGTGCAGTGGCGACGTCCCATCATCCGGTTGAGGTGCCCCTCCTCCCCTTCCACCTGAGGTGCCTGTCTTTTTTTACCTGATGCCCCAGCAGTGTTCTCTCTGTTTTGAGGCAGGTATCATGTGTGGGCTTCGCCCATGCATTTTGGGACCACTGGTCCACGGACAATGAATGGAACACTATCCGGACTTGTGTAGTTGCTGTACATATTTGTATATATTGATCTTTTACAGACCTGTTGCTCTATCTGGATTTTCGATGATTGCACTCATTACAATCATTTCATTTGGTCCTTGCGTTCTTCCAGAGGGTTATGGGGTGTATCTGTAATGTTGAAGCATGTATTTGTGTGTATAGTGTTAGGGGTGAGGGTGGGGGTGGGGGTGTTGCGTGTTGCGTGTATGTGTCACTCTCTTTTTTCTCCACCCTGTGTGCTAGGTGCAGTACTCACCGTGGTCGTCACCGCCATCTTTGATGTTCCTGGTAGAAGAGGAGGTAAACCAACATTGGTAACACCTGTAGTTCAGGCTTCATGGCGTCCTGGTTCCTCTTTGGATGTCAAGAGGTGAGTGGTTTCCGTTCCAAGTACTGTTTCCGCCATGCTTTTGTTGGAGTTGGTACCGCCCCGAAAAAGCTGACAGATTGGTGCCTTGTAATACAGTGGGCAGTACATTGTCTTCCGCCTGTCTGTTGGTGGTTACCGCTGCGGTGTTTGTTTCTACTGCCGTGGCGGTCAGTGTGTTAAAGTGGCTGTCTGTGCTGGGGGTTTCCGCCATGGTCATGATTAAATTTTTTTCCGCCGGCCTGTTGGCGGTATTACCGCCGCTTTAACACCTACCGCCAGGGTTGTAAGGAGGGCCACAGTGTGCTCTAACTGGCTAAACAGCCCAAGTGGTTTATAAAACAAACCCACTCAACAAACTCAGAGATCCTTCGATTATGTTACCTCTACACCATTAATGTCTTGTTCCCATCGTTTTCGGAACTACTTTCACCTAGTTAAAAGCGCGGCGTTTTAAAGAGCGCGCTAATATACTCTACGTCTGTGCGTCTAGTTAACGATGTATTCAGGTATTTCAAGAATGTTTACACTCTACCTTCATCTGTTTCACCTGATTTAAATGTCCGCTCAGAAAACGAGGCAGGCAAAAGCAATCGCTCCACCTTCAACAAACTTTAGTCTGTGCTGTTTTGACTCGTCTCCATAACAATCACTTAAAATGCACAACAATCATAGAAAGGATCCAAACAGGAATTGACAACTTCGGAACCTTTATATCAAGTTGCATCATCTTATTGCCTCATTTTAATATTTATCCACTAATGGATTTCTCACCATTAAGGAAATGCTCTCATCTCCAAATCAAAAATTAATATCATCATTAACCTATTTACATCAACAAACTCCCTGAGCAAGTCTGGATGTAGCATAAGTTCTATTATCCAGTTTTTTAATTTCTCTGTCTCATTCCATGTTAATACCCAACTTCCTAACCCATTATATTGGTAAACTCAAGTTACTCTCAATCAACCATTGACCAAACCAGCTGTCTGCCTAGATATTTCTTCCTATTCATTAAGTCCCTCATTGACCGAGTCCAAAAGATGAATCCATTTACATTCTCTCAAATTCAAGACGTTTGTCAGATTTCCCCCTTGTTGGTTATGAATGATTTTTTCAATCACCAACCACCTTAAGGAGTCCACTGGATGGTTCAATGCAGTAAAATGATCCACCAAAGGTGCACTTTGTATTTTACATCTAATACGACTACAGTGCTGCAGAATCCGTACCTTAACTTTTTGTTTTGTCTGTCCAACATAAATCAAATCACATGGACATTTGATGACATAAATTACATTTGCACTATAGCAATTTGTATGTTCCTTTAAAGTTACAGCTACATTTTTATACTGAAAGGTTTTTATTTACAAACATTGTAAACAAGCTTTACATGCTCCACATTTGAAAAGACCCACAATTTTCGGTAAACTTAACATTGATAACAGTGATGGTTTATTGGGTTCCGCTAGCATAGAGCTCACCACCCAATCTTTTATGTTCTTACCCCTCTTAAATGCATGAATAGGGGGAACGTATATATTTCAAGATCATCTGAAATCATATTCCAATATTGTTTGATCACTTTTCTTATTTCCATAATTCTAGTACAGTACATTGTAAGTCAGATCAGTCTGTTATTGCCAATATCTGTCTGTACTCTAGGTTCCAGGAGGTTCTCCCAATGGCAGAACCAAGCTCTTTTTCGCACCTTTCTTACTATACTTTTTGGATATCCCCATATTATTAACTCATTCACCAAGTCTTCAGATTCTGTGAAATAATTTTGTTTATGTGAACAGTTCCTCCGAAGATGAAGGAACTGTCCATAGGGTAAATTTTTCCTCAGATTACGAGGATGATGGCTGGAATGTTGTAACAATGAATTTTTCTCACTCTCCTTCCTATATAGAGTAGTATATAGGTGATATTCATGCACTCTAATGCTTAGATCCAAAAAATTAATCTCAGAAGGACTATGTTGAATGGTAAATTGAATATCCTCCTATCTACCATTTAACCATTTATAAAATTCCAACAACTTACTCTGTGAACCTGTCCAAATCATAAATACATCATCAATATAACATTTCCACAAAGATATATGGGCAAAATATGGTAATGTTTTGTCAAAGATATACTGTTGTTCAAAAATATCCCTATACTAAATTGCTACACCCGGTGCAAAGGTAGCCCCCAAAACAACTCCTTTCGTTTGAATATAAAAGTTACCCTGAAAGTAAAAAAAGCTTTTTGTCATTACTATTTCTAACAGATCAACTATAAAACCTGTAGGTACTTGCATGGTTTGTATTCTCCTATCAAGTGCTTGTCTAATCACTTTTAAAGCCTGTCCTTGAGGGATATTCGTATATAGTTAGACAATGTCCAAAGTTACCAGAATTTGATTCTCACAATAAAAATTCAGATTGTCAATCAATTTAATGGCCTCCATTGTGCCCCTTATATAGGCTTATGTCACTGGCACCAGAGGTTTCAGAAAAAAATCCACATGTTTACAAACTGGTTCCAAGATCGAGCCACACCCTGATATAATCGGGTGGCCTGGAGGTTTTAAAGGATCTTTAGGTATTTTGGGAAGTGCATAGATTGTAGGAATCCGAGGATTCTTCCTATTAAAAAAATTGTATTCAAGATCTGTCTAAAAACCCATCACTAAACCCTCACTAGTCACTTCTTTAATCAGATCAACCAAATAATTTGTGGGATTTCGATCAAGTTTCATATAACTTCCAAACTCTGCCAGTTGCATGAGTATCTCATTCTTACAGTCCTTTGTATTTTGTACTTCTATACCACCACCCTTATCCTCCATTTTAATTACTATATCCTTATTAGATCTTAGTGTACATAGGGCATCCTTTTCTGCTTTTGTGATATTATATTTCATATACCTCCCATTAGAAATCAAATTAACTATATCTCCCATGACCAACTGTTCAAAGGCCAAATTCTTATGCGACATTGCATGGGCCAGAGGTGTAAAAATGGAAGGTGTTCTCAGACCAGTCACAGAATAAAAAGGATGGGACATAGTTTTGTTAAAATAGTATTTCAATCTGACCTTCAGAAAAAATTGATGTAATTCAATTTTCAGATTAAAGGAGTTTTGTAAATTCATGGGTACAAAGGATAAACCTTTCAATAGTACTTGTTCCTCAGAAGGTGATAATTGATAAATTGATAAATTGACCACCGGATTTGGTGCATTCACCACCTGTAATACTGTCTCTGTGTTTGTATTTCCCTGTGTTCTTCCTGCTGGAAGCACACCTGTCTCCTGCCTCTGTAGCGTCCCCTGTTCCAACCCCGTTCTCTGGGAAAGCCCCTGTTCCATGGTCGCCCTCCACCTCTGGGGTGGGTCCATTGTATGGGACCTAAAAAAGGCCCAGAAGTTAAATCTAGCTGATGAGACTCCTGATCACGGAGGTTGTACTTGTACTTGGTTGCTCATTATCACTTTCTCCTCCACTAATGCCTGAGGATTCTGAGAAGGTTGTTGTAGGAGGCTGGCCTGGTTTGTAGTGGGTACCAAGGGATACTTACACTCTGCACCAGGTCCAGTTATCCCTTATTAGTGTAGAAGAGGTGTTCTAGCAGCTTAGGCTGATAGAAAAGGTAGCTTAGCAGAGCAGCTTAGGCTGAAATAGGAGACATGCAAAGCTCCTACTATACCACTGGTGTCATATGCACAATATCATAAGAAAACACAATACACAGATATACTAAAAATAAAGGTACTTTATTTTTATGATAATATGCCAAAAGTAACTCAGTGAGTACCCTCAGTATGAGGATAGCAAATATACACAAGATATATGTACACAATACCAAAAATATGCAGTAATAGCAAAAGGAAGTAATGCAAGCAATGTACAGTCACAATAGATTGCAATGAGAGCACATAGATATAGGGGCAACACAAACCATATACTCCAAAAGTGGAATGCGAACCACGAATGGACCCCAAACCTATGTGAGCTTGTAAAGGGTCGCTGGGACTGTAAGAAAACAGTGAGGGTTAGAAAAATAGCCCAACCCAAGACCCTGAAAAGTAGGTGTAAAGTTCACCTATATTCCCCAGAGAGCACAGAAGTCGTGATATGGGAATTCTGCAAGGAAGACCAACACCAGCAATGCAACAAAGGTGGATTTCCAGATGGGAGTACCTGTGGAGCAAGGTGACCAAGTCCAAGAGTCGCGACAAAGTCGAGATTGGGCTGATGCCCAGGAAATGCCAGCTGAAGATGCAAAGAAGCTGCCACTGGATGGTAGAAGCTGTGGATTCTGCAAGAACGAAGAGGACTAGGAATGTCCCCTTTGGAGGATGGATGTCCCATGTCGTGAAGAAGCTTGCAGAGGTGTTCCCATGCAGAAAGACCGCAAACAAGCTTTGCTAGCTGCAAGGGTCGCGGTTAGGGTTTTTGGATGCTGCTGTGGCCCAGGAGGGACCAGGATGTCGCCAATTGCGTGAGGAGACAGAGGGGACGCCCAGCAAGATAGGGAGCCCTCACAGAAGCAGGCAGCACCCGCAGAAGTGCCAGAACAGGCACTATGAAGAAAAGTGAACCGGAGCTCACCCGAAGTCACAAAAGAAGATCCCACGACGCCGGAGGACAACTCAGGAGGTTGTGCACTGCAGGTTAAAGTGTCGGGGACCCAGGCTTGGCTGTGCACAAAGGAAATCCTGGAAGAGTGCACAGGAGCCGGAGCAGTTGCAAATCACGTGGTACCCAGCAATGCAGTCTAGCGTGTGGAGGCAAGGACTTACCTCCACCAAACTTGGACTGAAGAGTCACTGGACTGGGGGAGTCACTTGGACAGAGTTGATGAGTTCCAGGGACCACTCTCGTCATGCAGAGAGGGGACCCAGAGGACCGGTGATGCAGTCTTTTGTTGCCTGCGGTTGCAGAGGGAAGATTCCGTCGACCCACAGGAGATTTCTTCGGAGCTTCTAGTGCAGAGAGGAGGCAGACTACCCCCACAGTATGCACCTCCAGGAAAACTGTTGAGAAGGCGGCAGGATCAGCGATACAAGGTTGCAGTAGTCGTCTTTGCTACTTTGTTGCGGTTTTGCAGGCGTCCTGAGCAGTCAGCGGTCGATTCCTTGGCAGAAGGTGAAGAGAGAGATGCAGAGGAACTCTGATGAGCTCTTGCATTCGTTATCTAAAGAATTCCCCAAAGCAGAGACCCTAAATAGCCAGAAAAGGAGGTTTGGCTACCTAGGAAGGAGGATAGGCTAGCAACACAGGTAAGAGCCTATCAGAAGGGGTCTCTGACGTCACCTGCTGGCACTGGCCACTCAGAGCAGTCCAGTGTGCCAGCAGCACCTCTGTTTCCAAGATGGCAGAGGTCTGGAGCACACTGGAGGAGCTCTGGGCACCTCCCCTGGGAGGTGCAGGTCAGGGGAGTGGTCACTCCCCTTTCCTTTGTCCAGTTTCGCGCCAGAGCAGGGCTGGGGGAATCCCTGAACCGGTGCAGACTGGCTCATGCAGAGATGGGCACCATCTGTGCCCATCAAAGCATTTCCAGAGGCTGGGGGAGGCTACTCGGCCCCCCAGCCCTGACACCTTTTTCCAAAGGGAGAGGGTGTAACACCCTCTCTCTGAGGAAGTCCTTTGTTATGCCTTCCTGGGCCAGGCCTGGCTGGACCCCAGGAGGGCAGAAACCTGTCTGAGGGGTTGGCAGCAGCAGCAGCTGCAGTGAAGCCCCGGGAAAGGTAGTTTGGCAGTATCCGGGTCTGTGCTAGAGACTCGGTGGATCATGGAATTGTCTCCCCAATGCCAGAATGGCATTGGGTGACAATTCCATGATCTTAGACATGTCACATGGCCATGTTCGGAGTTACCATTGTGACGCTGTACATAGGTAGTGACCTATGTACAGTGCACGCGTGTAATGGTGTCCCCGCACTCACAAATTCCGGGGAATTTGCCCTGAACGATGTGGGGGCACCTTGGCTAGTGCCAGGGTGCCCACACACTAAGGGCCTCATTCTGAGGCTGGCGGGCGGCGGTAGCCGCCCGCCTGGCGGGAACCGCCAAATGGCCGCTCCGCAGTCGAAAGACCGCGGAGGCCATTCTGGTCTTCCCGCTGGGCTGGCGGGCGACCGCCAGAAGGCCGCCCGCCAGCCCAGCGGGAAACCCCTTCCCACAAGGAAGCCGGCTCCGAATGGAGCCGGCGGAGTGGAAAGGTGCGACGGGTGCAGTTGCACCCGTCGCGAATTTCAGTGTCTGCACAGCAGACACTGAAATTCTTTGTGGGGCCCCCAGGGGCCCCACGACACCCCATACCGCCATCCTCGCCCGCCAGGAACAGGATGGCGGTATGGGGTGTCGGAAGCCATGGAGGATTCTGTCGGGCAGCGGAAAACCGGGGGGAGACCGCCGGTTTTCCTCTTCTGACTGCGGCCAAACCGCCGCGGTCAGAATGCCCTGCGGGGCACCGCCAGCCTGTTGGCGGTGCTCCCGCCGACCCCAGCCCCGGCGGTCCTTGACCGCCGGGGTCGGAATGACCCCCTAAGTAACTTAGCACCCAACCTTTACCAGGTAAAGGTTAGACATATAGGTGACTTATAAGTTACTTAAGTGCAGTGGTAAATGGCTGTGAAATAACGTGGACGTTATTTCACTCAGGCTGCAGTGGCAGGCCTGTGTAAGAATTGTCAGAGCTCCCTATGGGTGGCAAAATAAATGCTGCAGCCCATAGGGATCTCCTGGAACCCCAATACCCTGGGTACCTCAGTACCATATACTGGGGAATTATAAGGGTGTTCCAGTATTCCAATGTGAATTGGTGAAATTGGTCACTAGCCTGTTAGTGACAATTTGGAAAGCAAAGAGAGAGCACAACCACTGAGGTTCTGGTTAGCAGAGCCTCAGTGAGACAGTTAGTCATCACACAGGGAACACATAAAGGGCACACTTATGAGCACTGGGGCCCTGGCTGGCAGGGTCCCAGTGACACATACAACTAAAACAACATATATACAGTGAAATATGGGGGGGACACGCCAGGCAAGATGGTACTTTCCTACAGTTGTATACCGCCTAAATCCACCCTTCCCTCTTGTGGAGTATCTACCTCTTGAGTCTTGTTTGTAATATTCCTCCTGCAAATATGGATAGATCATGTTCTTATCATAAAAACTGATATCTCTAGCCAATTTATCCAGTTTATAAGTTTGAGTATTAATTTCAAAATCCTTCATCATCCTATCCAGACGATCCAATGCCTCTTTTGCATTCACCGAAGCCTTATTATCTGAAATCTCCTTTCTCAGGTCAGTTATCTCCTTCATCAGTTTTTGTACCTCTTCTAATGTTGTCTCCACTCCTAGTACCATCCAGTGGCAGGAGAGGTTATTGGCTACAAAACTAAAACTCTCTTTAAATTTTGGATTGTCCACAAAAATTGCAGGTTCATTCCTAACTTGTAATCCTTATGGAATGGTATTAGATTGCAAATGTTTAGTTAATGAATGTTCATGTAAACGGGTTCGTACCAATTTCTTTTCAAGTCTCTCTAATTTATGAATCCTTTCTCTCAATGAGAAATCAATAGTTGATGGAACATTGCCTAGAAATTCTACACCCGTTTGGCCCAGAATCAGCCTGTTAATATAGTCCTCACCATATGATAATGTTTCTTTTTCAAAAGCCATCATAACAAAATTATTGTAAGATATTAACAATTCATAAATATCAGACTAACCCTTCGCAGATCTGCATCTGCTCTGAGAATTTAGTACAAACCACATAGGGTAACCCAAATAACCCCGGGGGCTGGGTAGAAACTTTGTTACAAAGACTGCAATGCCCCCATAAGAGACCACATTAATAACAAACACAATTCTCCACAATAACAAACAGAATGGGTATATATTCAATTAAAGAGGTTTTTTTATTATAATATATACAAAGAATAAAATCCAGTCTTTGTAAGAAAGACATATCAAAGGAAATCCCTATCTCAACACCCTAAAGTAGAATGACAGAAAAAAGTGCAAAGATCAAGTGCTCATGATCAGAAAAGGAAACAAGAGATAATAAATCTCATAACCATCTAATATACCCCCCCTTTCTGCTCTTGGGCCAATTCAAAAGCTCCTCCACAGGTCTTCTTCAGGACTACCCGATAGGGCCCCTAAAATGATTCTAATCGAATCAATCAATCTAAGTTTCTCACTATCCCATTCTGTTACAAACCTTCACCATATATACTTACCCATTATTCCAAATTGAATTGTATCATCATAATTTTCTCCAAAAATCTTTTCAAATTGAAACCAATCTATAAATCCAATCAAAAATCAACTCAATTAGTCACTTCAGCAAATCCTTACCAAAACGTAATCTATAACAATATTTCCCTCACGTTCTTATTATGCACTTATAAGCATACCTTTTCACTCGTTGCAAATTAATTCCAAAAGATACATCTCATGTATTACTCCTTCAATAGTCGTTTTCTCCTTCAAAAAAACATAATACACTAAATCATACTTATCCCCACATAAATTCATTTCCTCACTTATGAGTTTCTAAGGACCAAATCCCCATTTGGATTCGCTATTCCTTCATGTGATCTTGAATAATATCAAGATTAGAAAGCTGTCAACAATTGGAGATAAGCTATCTACACACACTGCAGATGCCATATTATTAATGGATACGGAAATTATTGCTTTGAGGTCAATGATTGTGCAGAATTGCCTAGCATTAGACATAGTCCTCGCAAAAGAGGGCAGAGTTTTAAAATGTTACATGTGCAACAATGTTGCTCTTGCCTACCCAAAAATGGTAAATAGATAAGAAAATATATTGTAAACATGACTGAAATGAAATAGGACCTGAAAGAGTTCAACACAACAGATGCATGGGAAGCAATAGGTAGTGTTTCTTCAGCTGCTGGAAGGTGGTTTGAAAGCCTAGGGAGAGGAATTGTGGAAACCATCTTGAGGCCCCTGTGGATGATGGCTTTGTGTGCCCTAGTTGCATTTGGTCTTTACAAATTGATCAAGAAGCTGAAAGAGAAGATACCAAAAAACAGACAGAGAAAGAAGATGATTTAAATGAAGACTAAGAGAAGTATATGCGATAATAACCTTAAGCGGTTAGAGAACTACAGAAGACCTTACCTGAATAACCTCTGAAATTTTGAGCCGTCTCATTAAAATGAGAGTTTGAGTATTTTGTGATGACTTGATTCGCCATCAGAGGGTGGACTGATACAGTTGTAAATTTAGTGCTGTCTATCATGTCGCAGAAGTCATTTATATGTGACAATAAATGTGTTATGTAAACCAAATTACTAATAGTTTTACTGTAGAAAAATGCACTGAGAAGCCATTTTAAATGTGAATTTATTTAGACTAATGTTAGAAACCCTGGTGGTATTGATGATAAACTAAGGGCCTTATTTATACTTTTTGGTGCAAAACTGCACTGAGGCAGTTTTGCCCCAAAAAGTTTTGCACCGGCTTGCACCATTTTTTAGCACCAGCTGGGCACCATATTTATGGAATGGTGCAAGCCGGTGCAAAGGGTAGGTTAGCTGAAAAACAAAATGACGTTAGGCAGTTTTGAGTCAAAATAAATGATTCTGACCAGATTAGCATCATTTTTTGATGCTAAGAGGCATATTTATACTCCGTTTGCACTGAATTAGCGTCATTTTTTTAAAACTCTAATTCAGTGCAAAACTAACTCCATATTTATACTTTGGTGCTAGACCCGTCTAGCACCAAATTTATGGAGTTAAAGTCATTTTTGGGAAGTGGAAACCTACCTTGCCTTAATGAGATGCAAGGTAGGCGTTCCCGTGCAAAAAAATGACTCTATGGCCTTAACACCATATATATACTCCCATGCAAAAATGGTGCAAGGTAGGGAGGAGCGGTCAAAAAATGGGGCAAAGCTTGCTTTGCCCCATTTTTTAAGACCTGGGTCAGGGCAGGCGTTAGGGGACCTGTGGCCCTATTTCCATGGTGGAACACCATGGAATAAGCCCAGAGGTGCCCTCCCTAGGCCCTAGGGGCACCCCCACCCACACTAGAGGGACTGCGAGGATGGGGGACCCCATCCCAGGTAAGTACAGGTAAGTGCATTTTATTTTTGAAAGTGCCATAGGGGGCCCTGAAATGGGCCCCCATACATGGCACAGGGTGCAATGGCCATGCCCAGGGGACCCCTGTCCTCTGTGCTGGCCACTGGGGTGGTGGGCATGACTCCTGCCTTTTCTAAGGCAGGAGTCATGTGGCATGGTAGGTTTAGCACCATAAAATGACGCTAATCTGGTTAGAGTCATTTTTTTTTACTCTAACCTGCCTAAAGCCATTTTTTGGTGCTAAACCCTCTTCTTCTATACTGACAGCCCCACCCAACTAAAGTCATTTTTTAAAACTCTAGCCTACCCTTTGCACCGGCTTGCACCATTCCATAAATATGGTGCCCGGCTGGTGCACAGAAATGGTGCAAGCCGGTGCTAAACTTTTTGGTGCAAAACTGAGTTAGTGCAGTTTTGCAGCAAAAAGTATAAATAAGGGCCAATATTTTGTACGTTTGCGCCACTTTTGTGTCATAAAATGACGTTAATGCGGTGCAAAAAAAGTTTAAATCAGGGCCTTGGTGCTAGATGGGTCTAGCACCAAAGTATAAATATGGAGTTAGTTTTGCACCGAATTAGAGTAAAAAAAAATGACACTAATTCGGTGCAAACAGAGTATAAATATGCCGCACAGTATAAATATGCCCCTAAAATAGCATTAAGGCCATAGAGTCATTTTGTGCACGGGAACGCCTACCTTGCATCTCATTAAGGCAAAGTAGGTCTCCACTTTCAAAAAATGACTTTAACTCCATAAATTTGGTGCTAGAGGGGTCTAGCACCAAAGTATAAATATGGAGTTAGTTTTGCACCGAATTAGAGTTAAAAAAAATGACACTAATTCGGTGCAAACAGAGTATAAATATGCCCCTCAATGTTTCAAAGATTAAATTAATATTATGTTATGAATTAGACCTTAGACTAACAGGATGTACTTAAATGATATTGAATTTCTAATAATAAATGACTTAAATACATATGCAAGGGTGTGGTCATGCCAGCATCCAAAATGGCTGTGTGGCGGTGAAGCTCCGGCCTCTAAATTCCCAAACATCCTGAAACCAAGGTCAAACGCGATCCTGCTATAGTCATCGAAGCTGCCTGGGCACCCATTGCACAGCAAGCTGCCCAGACAGCCCAAGGCTGATGACGAAGAAGCACCGGGGGCATGAGATCCATGCCAGTGGTGATTAGGTCTGCCCATGCCTCGGGGGCCCATCGGTGATAAGGTCCACAAGTGGGCTCAAGGATCGGATACAGGTGGTGTGTCTGCGCTCCCTCTGGTCCCCACTCTGCTACTACTGATACACCAGGTCAGATGCTGAGGAACTGCTGATCCGGTGCAGAGGCCAGCACTGCTGTGGCTACTCCATGGAGCCCGCCTGGGGCTGCCAAGGGCCACTCTGGACCATAACACCTGCCTAGTGTTGGAACGGATCTACTGCAGGACACGCCAAAGGTCTCGCTATCGTCTGAGAGTTTATGCCCTTAACCATCACCTTCCTTTGAAGAACACAGCAAGCTATGTTAGTTTTACCCGGTGGGGCCGATCTCCTCCCATTGAGGCCTTGGAGCCACTGCCCATATCCCCCTGGGGCTCAGACTGAGGAGCACTACAGTCGGCTCCCAGTGAGTGCTTGCACATTGCTTTACTTACTCTCCTCTGACCTCTGGAACACATTCATGTCACCCCCAAGGACAAACCCTCACGGTGCTTTACACCTATTGCTCCCTTAATAACTGAACACAGCCTTATATCTCTGAATCGTGCATGCCCCAGGAAGGGAACTGATCACCTCCTCTACCTTGCTGGACCACTGTACAAATCTATAGGCACCATTCTTGCTTTAGCACAGTTTTATACTGCCTACCAGCAGCACAAAATGAGCCAAACTGACCGTAAACAAAATAAACTCCTGTTCGAATGCCCGAGGACCCCGTCTAAACCACTGAAATGACTGATGCCCAACGGACCCTGAATAACAATCCTTAACTGCAGCCCTTGCATTTGCTCTGGCTTTCACGCTATGGTTGCATGCTTTGACATCATTACAGTTAGACTGGACGCAATGGGAGAGCAGTTGGACAGACATCAGACTTGCTAGGACAGTGCTGAAGGGCATCTTTCCACACTAGAAGATGGCGCAATCAAGATGGCAAAACTAATAGAAAAAACTGGAATTACTCATCAAAAGAATTGCCACAAAAAATTAGGACTTGGAAGATCACACTGCAAAAATCTGCATATAGATGGCACTGCAGGATCTATGGCAACCAGAAGGATGGACCAATTCATGGAGCATCTCCTGATGGAGCTATTTGGCTGTGAATTCTTTATCACGAACAGTGCAGAACTTTTCCCACCAGACTGATTGCCTAGTTGTTGTTGCTCCAGGACCTGCCAGTCAGAGGGGACGGAACTTGCATCTCTGAGCTGTGACTTTTATGCCTGGGTAAAAGTCTTGTTTGCTTTTGATTTCTACGTTCTTGTACTCTACTCCTTTTTTCTCACCCTTTCAGACTGGGGACCAGATGCCATTTGCTTTGCTCACCCCCATGGTGAACACTGTGTTCATTACTACTTAGTTTTGCTGGGTGTTATAAAGTTGGGGGTTTTCTTGATTAATGGTAATTCACTGAGCTTTCCTGGCGTGGGTGGTGGGAGGAGGGTAGGATGTTAATTCTCTTACATTTATGGATATTTCCCTAAATAGTTGAAATGGACTACCACATTGGCAGTCAAATGTCTCCTATTACACTCTGGGACCCATGGCCATGACACATAATACTAATGACCCAAGGGTCAAGATCCTATTCATGACATGGAACATGAAGGGCATCAACCATCCCGTAAGGGGAAACAGATATTGCAATACCTTAACCAACATGTCAGACAAATAGCCCTTTAACAAGAGACCCATCTTGCCTCCAATGCGACTCACACATTTGCATCCTCTTGGGGCCCACATAGATACTTTTCTGCATACAGCACAGTTTTGTGGGGTCTGCATACTAGTACACCGCTCAATTCCCTTTGCCCCCAGGGTCAATTACACAGACAGAAATGAGAGGTACATAGTGGTCATGGGCCTCCTGGTGGGTCACAGCATCCTGTTACTATATGTATATGCCCTGAATGTAAACACACCAGAATTCTTTCAGGTAACCCAACTGGTGGTGGAGAGAGCTGGCTCTGGACATGTTATTTTGGGTGGTGACCTCAATGTCTACCTCAACTCCCTAATATATTCCACATCAGCTACACCCTATGGCAAGCCACACTTGCTCCATATCCTTCAAGACATCTTCACCAATTATTCTCTTTGAGATGCATGGTGCTAGCTTCATGAAACAGATTTCAGTCACGCATTCTAGTCAGCACTGCATAATTCCTGGTCTCGCCTAGACTACTTTCTATTATCACTGTCCCCTGGGTAAGCGATATAGCCTTGCATCTGTGCACCCTATCCAACCATGCCCCGATCTGGGCCGTACTACTGAGTATTCTATTTGGGGGAGGCATTGAGCGTGGTTGGCACTCAACCCCCCAATTCTCTCCATGACTACATTTTTTGTGAGGAATTGCGTACGTCAATAGTTGTTTATTTGAGCTGAATTCAGGATCGGTAAAAACACAGGCCACCCTCTGGGAAGCTTTTAAGGCCTAAATCAGCGGTATACGCATATCTAAATACGGTGGCATCCTTGCACCATCTGAAAACATGGGAGGAGGCGTCCATGTGGGACATCGATGTGCCGTACCTTCCTAATAGACGAATTCCGTGAACTAGCGGTCCAAGAAGTAAGGCATATGGGTAAATATGCTAGAGACAGGAAATACAGAGAGGGTGAACAAATGGGCCGTATGCTGTCACAACTACTCCGACCACACAGAGGCAGTGACTATATCCCTGAGCTATTGCTTGGGGATGGGGCCAGGATTATCCATAACAATGCTGCACTTCTGGAGCTCATAAAATATTACACCAAACTATACACCTACCATCAATTTCTCAGTGAACCAATAACTATAGAGGAGGCAATCACTGCAATTGAATCCCCTGATGGATCCAAAGCCCTTGTACTGGACGGCCTCACTGCTTTTTTCTACAAAATATACAAACAGTTCCTTTACCCCATCTACTGGCCATGTACACCGAATTACACAAACTTGGGACCCTGCCTCCCACCCTCCAATAGGCCGTAATGACACTCATCAACAATCTTGGCAAAAGCCCACTCCTCTGCCAATCCTACAGGTCAATCTCACTGTTAATTTTTTACAATCAAACTTTAGCCAAAATAGTTGTTTCTAGACTCTCCTATCTGCTTGAGATCTTTACTTTACAATCTGGGTTTGTGTCACACCTTTCACTTGTCTAAATCTATGTATTTTACTTTCGTTCCTGAAGAGTTTCCCCTGAAGTCCCAGTGAAGGTGGTGCTTCGGGATGAGGAGAAGGCCTTTGATTTCCTTAATAGGTCTTTTCTGCTAGCTACACTCCAGAAGTTGGGGCTCCCCCAGGGATTCACCTCCCTAAAAATGCGCTTTATTCACAGCCACCAGCTCGAATTCGGGCCAACAGCTCACTCACTGCCCTGTTTACAGTGACCAGGGGGACAATGCAGGGATGCCTTCTATCCCTGATACTATTTATTATGGCTATGGACCCACTGGTCTGACATTTACAAGAAAAACACCTCCATCGAGGTGCCCAGCTTACTACAGGCACTCTACTTCTCCTTAATATGCAGATGACATCCTGATGTTCATAGGACAACCCACAGGCAATCTTGATCCCATTGTCCAGGAGATCTTGAGATTCGGCTGCCACTCCGGCCTTCAAATAAACTGAGACACGTCACATCTGTTCCTGGTAACAGAGACCCCGGTGACATGTGAATACTCCTTAAAATGATTCAATGACACAGTCAAATACTTGGGCATTCACTTACACTGTGATAAAGACCAGGTCATCCGCCTGAACTACAGACGGGCAATCAACTGACTTACAATGCAGAACGAGGGCTGGATCTGACTGCCATTTTCCATAGCTGGATGGATAGCCATAATTAAAATAGTGATACTCCTGCGTTTCCTACACTTGTTCCTCAACATCGTAATTCCTATAACCAACGCTTTCTTCACCACACTTCAGAGTCTGCTCATCAAACTGGTATGGGAGGGCCATAGACACGCATGGGCTGGGATGCCTCAGGGCTTCCTTACGAACAGGGTGACTTCAGGGTACCACATCTCAGACTATATCACCTAGTCGCGTAATGTCAATATGCACACCTTTGGTATCACATGGATGCATGTCTCCCATATGATAAACCAGAGCAGGATCAGGCAGGGGGAGTCCTGCTACACTCCCTTCTGTGGAGTGCTCTTGGACGCCACTAGCCATCCAGACTCTCTCCACGACGTGTGGGGCTGGCAGAAGTTACTCAAACTCCTTGGGGGGACCCAGCTATACTCCCCATCACTACCACTTGCAGACAACTAATGGCTACCACCTACTTGCAAAGTTCTTGTCAAAAACACTCTGAGAAGCATACACTACACACTTTCAGGGATCTTTTCCCTGATGGACAAGTTATCACTCACTCCAGTGATGTGCACTTTACCTCTGCAATCCCACTGGATCACTTTGTAATGCTGAACACTTACAGCACATTGTGCATACAGATCCCCTTTTATTCAGTTGCCCCGGAGGAGTTTGCCCTACTTACTACGTTGATCAACGATTCAGATAGCCAGCATCCTGTTTTCAAACTCGATCACACATGCCTTAGGCTCCTACATAGCAGGAATGGCCACATCCGGAGCTTCTGGGAGACCAGATATAACAGCCCCTAACGGACAAAAGCTGGATCTACTGCTGCCAACAAACCAAATTAGGCTCCCCTAACCACAAGCATAAATTGATTCATTTTAAATATCTCAGATGTAAAGACACCACCCTCAGTTCTCTGGATAAACTTGACCCCTCCCCCCAGATCCTCTGCATGCCGGAAGTGTTGCCTTGACAATGCTGACTTTGCCCACCTCACATGGACATGTGCTGTTGTTGGGGGATTCTGGGTGGACATTTTTGTTCATCTTTCTTTCATGGTGGGGCTTCCTCTACCCCCACCCCTTCTCCCTGCTCGGCTATGCATGTGATATCCTCAGAGGAGTTCATAGATTCACTGCACTAGTACTGCTTTTTTCAAAGCGTACAATCACTCTACACTGGGGGAGGAGATGCAGCCCAACAGTAGCTGTATGGCTTAAGAGCCTCTTTTTTTGCAACAACACTAGCGAGATTTACTCCTCACTTCTGCCTCCCACATCACACTCTAAGAACATCTGGCAACCTCTTTGCACTTACTTACAACGGCAAGAACAACCTAAATCTAACTGGGTAGATACTTAATGTGCATGCCCTAGAATTGCAACCCACACATGATCAGCCTCACCCCTTGATACATTATATATTACTGAAAGGGTTCATATACACTTTCCATGATTTCATGCTGTCCCTCTGTATGGCTTTGGATAGTTGTGCTGGACATGCCTTCCTCTATGCAATTATGATGTCATTGTGTGTTTTAGCCCTCGTATTGAAGAGGTACGACCACTGCGATCATTAAGGCCCCTTGTTTAAGTGGGCTGATGTTACATTCCTTCCTCCTGTCCCCCTATTTTATTTTTCTTCTCCTCTCTTGTTTTGTTGTACTGTTCTATTGCAAAAATGATAAAGGTTTAAAAAAAAATATATGTGTGTAAAAATAGAGGAATGCAGTTCTGCCTTAAACTGATTGAAATATATTAAAAGGGTTCTTTATTTGAAGTGACTGTAACATGAATATTAATGAAGCATTATTGAAGTCTAATTTCTAAGTTTGCAAAATAAAGTGTGTTTATTAGAACGTATTAATTAAATGTATTATTTTAACTCATTTGCATTGGCTTGTGTGAGGGTTCCCAGGCCTGTATTTTGTGATTGCGCAAAAAAAAAAAGTAATAACGTGACTTTCTTTCAGACTTTGTTCCCATGAGAAGACTGGCTTTGGCAATAGACCCCTATTGTTTTAGATATAGAGAGAAGTGAAACAGTGTCCTTGAATGTGGACCATCCTGAACTGTGCACTAGAATTACATACAATTGTTTTAATCCTATGTGGAGCTTCATGGGGTGGATGAGATTCCATGACAGACCTGGTGTAGGAAAGTACCATCTTGCCTGGCATGTTACCCCCATATTTCACTGTATATATGTTGTTTTAGTTGTATGTGTCACTGGGACCCTGCCAGCCAGGGCCCCAGTGCTCATAAGTGTACCCTGTATGTGTTCCCTGTGTGATGACTAACTGTCTCACTGAGGCTCTGCTAACCAGAACCTCAGTCGTTATGCTCTCTCTTTGCTTTCCAAATTGTCACTAACAGGCTAGTGACCAATTTCACCAATTCACATTGGCATACTGGAACACCCTTATAACTCCCTAGTATATGGTACTGTGGTACCCAGGGTATTGGTGTTCCAGGAGATCCCTATGGGCTGCAGCATTTCTTTTGCCACCCATAGGGAGCTCTGACAATTCTTACACAGGCCTGCCACTGCAGACTGAGTGAAATAACGTCCATGTTATTTCACAGCCATTTACCACTGCACTTAAGTAACTTATAAGTCACCTATATGTCTAACCTATACCTGGTAAAGGTTGGGTGCTAAGTTACTTAGTGTGTGGGCACCCTGGCACTAGCCAGGGTGCCCCCACATTGTTCAGGGCAAATTCCCCAGACTTTGTGAGTGCGGGGACACCATTACACGCGTGCACTGTACATAGGTCACTACCTATGTATAGCATCACAATGGTAACTCCGAACATGGCCATGTAACATGTCTAAGATCATGGAATTGTCACCCCAATGCCATTCTGGCATTGGGGAGACAATTCCATGATCCCCGAGTCTCTAGCACAGACCCGGGTACTGACAAACTACCTTTCCCGGGGTTCCACTGCAGCTGCTGCTGCTGCCAACCCCTCAGACAGGTTTCTGCCCTCCTGGGGTCCAATAAGGCTTGGCCCAGGAAGGCAGAACAAAGAACATCCTCAGAGAGAGGGTGTTAAACCCTCTGCCTTTGGAAAAAGGTGTCAGGGCTGGGGAGGAGTAGCCTCCCCCAGCCTCTGGAAATGCTTTGATGGGCACATATGGTGCCCATCTCTGCATAAGCCAGTCTACACCGGTTCAGGGATCCCCCAGCCCTGCTCTGGCGCGAAACTGGACAAAGGAAAGGGGAGTGACCACTCCCCTGACCTGCACCTACCAGGGGAGGTGCCCAGAGCTCCTCCAGTGTGCTCCAGACCTCTGCCATCTTGGAAACAGAGGTACTGCTGGCACACTGGACTGCTCTGAGTGGCCAGTGCCAGCAGGTGACATCAGAGACTCCTCCTGATAGGCTCTTACCTGTGTTGCTAGCCTATCCTCCTTCCTAAGTAGCCAAACCTCCTTTTCTGGCTATTTAGGGTCTCTGCTTTGAGGAATTCTTCAGATAACGAATGCAAGAGCTCATCCGAGTTCCTCTGCATCTCTCTCTTCACCTTCTGCCAAGGAATCGACCGCTGACTGCTCAGGACGCCTGCAAAACTGCAACAAAGTAGCAAAGACGACTACTGCAACCTTGTATCGCTGATCCTGACGCCTTCTCGACTGTTTTCCTGGTGGTGCATGCTGTGGGGGTAGTCTGGCTCCTCTCTGCACTAGAAGCTCCGAAGAAATCTCCTGTGGGTCGATGGAATCTTCCCCCTGCAACAGCAGGCAACAAAAAACTGCATCACCGGTCCTCTGGGTCCCCTCTCAGCACAACGAGCGTGGTCCCTGGAACTCAGCAACTCTGTCCAAGTGACTCCCACAGTTCAGTGACTCTTCAGTCCAAGTTTGGTGGAGGTAAGTCCTTGCCTCCCCACGCTAGACTGCATTGCTGGGTACTGCGTGATTTGCAGATTCTCCAGCTCCTGTGCACTCTTCTAGGAGTTCCTTTGTGCAGAGCCAAGCCTGGGTCCCTGGCACTCTAACCTGCAGTGCACAACCTTCTGAGTTGTCCTCCGGCGTCGTGGGATCTTCTTTTGTGACTTCGGGTGAGCTCCAGTTCACTCCTCTTTGTTGTGCCTGTCCGGCACTTCTGCGGGTGCTGCCTGCTTCTGTGAGGGCTCCTTGTCTTGCTGGGTGCCCCCTCTGTCTCCTCACGCAATTGGTGACATCCTGGTCCCTCCTGGGCCACAGCAGCTTCCAAAAACCCTAACCGCGACCCTTGCAGCTAGCAAGGCTTGTTTGCAGTTTTATTGCGTGAGAATACCTCTGCAAGCTTCTTCACGACGTGGGACATCCATCCTCCAAAGGGGAAGTTCCTAGTCCTCTTCGTTCTTGCAGAATCCACAGCTTCTACCATCCGGTGGCAGCTTCTTTGCACCCTCAGCTGGTATTTCCTGGGCATCTGCCCAATCTCGACTTTGTCGCGACTCTTGGACTTGGTCCCCTTGTTCCACAGTTACTCTCGTCCACAAATCCACCTTTGTTGCATTGCTGGTGTTGGTATTCCTTGCAGAATTCCCCTATCACGACTTCTGTGCTCTCTTCGGAACCTAGGTGCACTTTACACCTACTTTTCAGGGTCTTGGGGTGGGCTATTTTTCTAACCCTCACTGTTTTCTTACAGTCACAGCGACCCTTTACAAGCTCACTTAGGTTTGGGGTCCATTCGTGGTTCACTTTCCACTTCTAGAGTATATGGTTTGCGTTGCCCCTGTACCTATGTGCTCCTATTGCAATCTACTGTAACTTTGCATTGCTTGCATTACTTCCTTTTGCTATTACTGCATATTTTTGGTATTATGTACATATATCTTGTGTATATTTGCTATCCTCACACTGAGGGTACTCACTGAGTTACTTTTGGCATATTGTCATAAAAATAAAGTACCTTTATTTTTAGTATATCTGTGTATTGTGTTTTCTTATGATATTGTGCATATGACACCAGTGGTATAGTAGGAGCTTTGCATGTCTCCTAGTTCAGCCTAAGCTGCTCTCCATAGCTACCTTCTATCAGCCTAAGCTGCTAGAAACACCTCTTCTACACTGATAAGGGATAACTGGACGGGGTACAGAGTTTAAGTACCCCTTGGCACCCACTACAAGCCAGGCCAGCCTCCTACACCTGAGAAGATGTGCCGATGTTGCAACCTGGAGTCTTGTGATTGATTGCTATTGGATAATTCCCCTTCAATGTAATGTGGACTGTCAGTCAGGGTGAATCAGATTGCCGTATGAATTTAATATGTCTTTGACCAGCTGGACTTTGGTCAGATTCCCACTCCCAATCCAAATGCCCTGCTGATGAAGAACCCTGAATGTTGTGCCCATTGGAGAGGTAGCTTCCCCTTTGCTTTACCCTTTTGAAATGCCTTTCTGAGACTTAGGGATTTTCCACCTAACCCCTGCGGAAGTCTCTTGATTGAGCTTCTAACATGGTGACGCTTTCCCTTTTTTACCTATCTGTTGCCCAGCTTAGTTAGTATCCTGTTACCCAAAATTACCTTTTCACAACTTTTTTCTGCCTTTATGTCCTTTTTGTCTTTTGCCCTCATGTGATCCACCCCACACGTTATTCCTTTATCTGGCCAATAGTAGGTTTTTCCCTGTGCTCAGATAAAATATAACTCTACTGATCTGAAATTGTCAATGCTTGTCAAACCTCGAGCAGCACTTGATTTCTGTATCTCAGATAACCCTAATAATGTTCTGTACTCTTCTTATTCAATGCTTAGTTCTATTATTGTTTGTTCAATTGAACTTATTTTGCCATGTTGGGCAACCCTTAGTGCTCCTGTATCTTTGTAATTTTATCTTGAGAGTTGTCTACATGACTTTGAGCTTACGTTTGTAATAAACCCCAGCCTTTATTCCGCCCTAATTGGTTTGCATTGAAATTGAGTTGATTTGTTCCACCAAATCCTGTCACAGGGGCTGAAGATCCTTCGACTTGAAGCTGAGCATTGATTCCTGCGAAGGATGAAAATGGCCTAGCACTCTCAATGTTTTTCATTTTTTTGCTTTCATTTTTCCTCCTTTCTTTTGTAATAATTATCACTACTTATTTTGTGTTCCTTGAATAAAAAATCTTGCAGCTGGCAATTCTTCACATTTACTTAAATTTATGCTAGGAAGTTGGGTTGTTTTGTGCTGCATTGAGTATCCATATACACAAAAGCAATTTTTGTGCAACATATTGTGATGCTTAATGAATAGCTATTGACTTTCAAACTTAAAATATCGAATCACCGTGAACATTGCCGGATCAAGAGTCCTCAATGACGGTGGAATTACCTCAAAAAGCTGAGTGTGGAGGCATTAAGTTAATCAGATAGCTAACCATAAATTCAGCCAATGCCTTATTGAATACCGACCAGGTATAAACGTTAGATTTTTAGTTAAATCATCTTTTGGTCTGATTGGCAAACAAACAGTTCTAGATCGAATAGAAAAAAGCATCAATGGCAAATGAGTTAATATCATTTCCACGTTGCACCAATCAAAAGTAGGAGGCGGGTCTGAACTTCTCCGTGGGGGATACAATATAAGAATTATACATTACTGCAGAACCATAGGTGATAGATGGACACGCATTGCAGTTAGAAATTACCGTTCTTTGTTCACTGTGTACAGAGTGCTGGTTTCACTAAATGAAGGTACTCGTAAGTATGACACCAACAGCAGGCGAGCCTTCTATGTTCAGTACATCTCTATCTCTGTCATACTTTTTCAGTTATCTTCAGAGAAACACTGTCAGCATCAGAACACTGCCTCAACATCCAACCATTCATCAGAGGGCAGGAAAGCATTTTCAAACACACACACACGCATGCACACTCACAAAACATAAAAAGCACATTTTGATACAACACATTTCTGTTCACTCAGAGGCAACAACGCACCAAGCACTCAACATGCATTCTGCACTTGCCACAAAACTACTTATTGGACTTCACGTAACACACATAAAGACTCAACTTCGATACTATACATTACTTTCAACCATTCACTTCCATACAAAAATGTTTTACTACCATTGTCACATTAACTCCTGGTCCTGTCCTACAAATGCCAACGACACAAGGACTGCTACACTTGCTGGAACTAACAAAGCCAGTTGTACTGCCCCTTTCTCTTCCACCAACCATCCACACTCTTAGCTGCAGCCATTACTTGCACAGAAACCATTTCTCACACTTGAACCATAATGACATAAGTGAAAAATCAACCTCTATGCCTCACAGGCAACACGTATAGCACATACAATATACCCCATTTTCAAGAAATGTCTTGGATATACTTCCCATGCTAGCAGTTCACATACACACCTATTAGCTTTGTACTACATATCAGTTATCTTTTCCGTCACAATTTTAAATCTGTTGTATATAATAGCAAAGTGTAAAAATGTTACAGTGAAGTTTTACAACTGAATTTATTTAGAGATAATTCAAAATAAAAATCAAAGATCCAGAATTGCAATAAATTAATCATCTAGCAAACATTCTTTTTTCTCACGGACTCCCTCATATGTGAACACATGTTTTACTTAGGTATTTATTGCAATAATAGAAGACTCTGTAGTTGTACCTACAGCCTATTAGACAAAATTGATTTATTATTTATCAATATGTTATTAATGGTAAATGTGTTGCAAACTTTTCTCTTGTCAAATCTCAGTTTTAGCTGGGTAGGTCAATAATTTTCCAGCCTTCTTACAGGCTAACCATATGTACCAATTTCCTTAGCTGTAGGTGAAATTGGATCATAATGTCAAATAAATGCTCTCATCCACCTATTCCATACAATCAGGGGTGTCTGTAACCACTTACTATATAAACATTATGAAAACAGTAGCAAGTCAAATTAGAAAAATGACCTCAGCTGCTTTATCACTGAAATCATGCCGCATGGTATTTATCTTAAACAATTCTTAAAATAATTCACCAGGGATACGTTTCTGATCTAGCCAGGGTTGAGTTTTTTTTTCCAATTGTTAGCTATTCTTCGGTGTGGAAAACAATGAAATGACTACATCTTGACCCTATGGCCATTCCACTTGAGATGCCCCCTACTATCATGGAAAGCACGTCCTTCTTTTAAGCGAATGATAGAGAACTTTTCCTCAAGTCTGGAGCCAAGACTATGACTATATCTCCTTTGTTGGACCCATAGATATCTCGAAAGACGAGGTGAAGGCACGTAGTATTTAATAGTATGTTTTGAGTGTCTTATGGATGACAGGAAGCTCATCACATTACACTTGAGAAAAGTAAGTGTTGGGTAAGATACGATATGACTCCGAATAACACTTGCTTCATTGTGCTTGGACTGACCTGCAATACACCAGCAGTATTGGAGACGTTAAAAACGGCACTGCTTAATTCCGATCTTTGTCGACATATACAAAGTTAGGGGCATATTTATACTCCGTTTGCGCCGATTGTGCGTAAAAATTTTTGATGCACAATCAGCGCAAACGTTGCCCCGTATTTAAACTTTGACGCCCAAGCCCATTTTCTGGATGCTGCAACCCGCCCTGCGTTAATGATATGCAGGGTAGACGTTCCCATCCAAAAAATGACTTAAATGGCCGTGCGTCGTATTTATGCTTTCGGGCAAAAATGCCGCACGGCCGCGAGGCGGAGCGAGAAAATGACACACAGCCCGATTTGCGTCAAAATTTAACGCCTGGGTGAGGGCAGGTGTTAAAATGGGGCAAACACACCTGTATTTAATCAGAACAAACAGCAGAGCAGCAGAGCAGCAAAAGGGAGACATGGAGGTGATTCTTATCCAGGTGCACGCAGGCGCAGAGCCCAGCAGCAACAACAGCAGCTACAACAACACCAGCAGGGACCCCAAAGGCAGCGCAGAAGGCAAGAGAAGATATTCCGCCCAAGAACCACCCTTCAGGGCCTCAGGGAACACGACATCATACAGCGGTACCGGTTGAACTGGCAGGCCATACAGCAGCTGCTGAGAAACATTGAACAGAAGTTGGCCCCCACTTTGGTGACACCCCACACCATACCAACAGAAACAAAGCTGCTTGCCGTTCTTCACATGCTGGCAAGTGGCTCTTTTCAAACAACTGGTGCCCTGGTTGGCGGAATATCACAACCATCATTCTCTGCATTTCTTCCCAAAGTACTGGATGCCATCATTCGCCTGACACCCGCCACATCTGCTTCCCTAACACACTGCAGAAGCAGCAGGAAACTAAACAGGGGTTCTACGCAATCAGTGGCTTCCCACACATCCTTGGTGCAATCGACTGCACACATGTACGCCTTGTGCCACCTGCTGCAACTGAGCACCTCTACCGCAACAGGAAGCACTCACATTCAATCAACGTGCAGGCCACTGTCGATCACCAAGGAATGTTCACCAACATCGTGGCTAAATATCCTGGGAGTGTCCATGACTCATTCATCTTCCTTCACTGCACCATCAACCAACACTTCCAGGATGGACGGTATGGCAATGGACTACTTGTTGGTAAAACCTACTAATATACACACTGCACAGCAACCCTCTAGGACACACAACACATACACCACAACAGCAACATCTAGACAGGAACACACTGAGGTCCTGACATCACTAGCCATGTTTCTTAAGTCACCATTGAACCTGTCACACATCGGAATTTTCTGTACAGCCTAATGTGAAGACATTAATGAGTGTGGTAGCCAAAATGTCACCTTGCAAATTGTAAGTGTCCCAATGACCTTTACAATAATACACTGCCTAAGTCTAAAGGTATGGGATGTCAAGGTTACTTTCATATGAACGTGCTAACAACACTTATAAATGAAACTCTACATTGAACTATCTACTCACCCCAAGTGAAGACACAAGGACACCTGTATCACAAGTCACAATGCTAGGGAGGGCACACTGCACTGAAAATCCCAAAACATACTGATGACAAACTGTTAGCAGACAAACACTTGCTCAGCCAAGGAAACAACACAATGCAGATGGTATAGCCTACAAGTATAGGATGTCACATTAGTACACTAAATAGTCACAGACAACACAAGACAAATACTGCCATTGAAGGTCTTTTCAATAGTGCAAGCTACATCAACATGATCCCATTCTTTTTCTCTTTCAGCAGATCAGGGGTATGGGATCCAGCCATGGATAATGACACCATTTGGCAACCCGAGTACTGCTGCAGAGCGGGCATACAACGACGCCCAAAGGAGGACATGCAGCATTGTCGAGCGGACCTTCTGCATCCTCAAGTCTAGGTTCCGCTCCATCAACATCACTGGTGGTAGCCTACTATATTCCCCCGGGATGGTCTGTAGGATCATCCTCACGTGTGCAATATTTCACAACATTTGTGTCAAAAGGAACATTCCCCTCCTCGAACCAGACCCATACATGCCTGAAGACGAGGAAGAGGAGGATGCTGGCCTGCAACAGGAGGGGGAACAACCAAACACGGCTGCTGGAGTGCATAGGCGCCAACACATTGTGAACAATTTCTTTCTTTTTTTATAATTATCACGATCAACACTTAATGAACTATTGTAAATAAACACTGATAACAAACACCACATCATGGTCTGGCTATTAATTTCTGTACACCTTTAGCTCTAAATATCAGAAGAAGAATGTCGTCTCATGGAGCATTAATGATATAACAATCAGGACACAGGAAAATACACTACAAATGTAATGCCTATCATACAACGGTCACATACACACACAATGTAAATGACTGACATCCTGTACAGTTCACCTTTGAAGGTCAATAGCTGAGGACCACACCTATTACACACATACATGTAGGAAACATGGTTCATCGCAGCAGATGGCACACAACTAAAACACCATCACTCAACTAGGGGAAAACAGGCCTCATACATCAGGCAGTTCACATGCTTTTGCTTCAGGAACAGGATTGTATTACCAGACTCTTGGCAGCAGTAATTCCAACTACTTACAATCTTTGCAATGACTATCTGTCACTAGAGTTACACATAAGCAGAACATACACAGCACAAGTGCCACACATATGACAAGCATCCAGCACATCACATCCCATCTACATGTCAGCCCTTTTCTAAAAACCTTACACACCCATGTGGCTGGTCACTCTCCCACCTGTCTGAAGAGGTCCCTGGAATGCTGATATGTGTACCCTGAGATTCCCTCATCTACATACACACACTCACAAGAGTCAACCAGTGTGCCACACCCTTTCCTATGCCTACCATTGTCATAGTACCATCTCACTGCATGGAACTCAGCTCATAAAATACACTGGCTTGGAGTTCTTAAGGCCTGGTATCACCTGTAGATTGATTCTCGTGTGAAAGGTACTGTAGGCCATTTTAAAGCAAATCTCATCCGACAGGACTAGTGAGACACTGATGGAGGCCACACCAGTGATCCTCTCCATGCTCACCACCCAAATTTACATGCCCTGTCCCTGCTGATGCCTCCTACAGCATAGATGTAGACATTTGGGCAATTACACCATTAAGCATTGCTACTAATGTTGCCGTGTAACACTTTATCAGGGTTCATGTGTCACCTTCAAGACAACACAGGACATACACAGTGTGACATGTCAGCTGTCTACTCCTCCCTCTGACCAGTCCTAGTCAGACCACTGATCATGTAATTTGTGAAAGAGCTGGCTCCTGATTGACCCAGCATCCTGTCAGCCTGACTGGCACCTGTCTGTGGGTCACCCTAAAGATACCCGGTGTCCACATATGGACCACACTTGCTGTCCAAAACCTCTCGTACCTCAGAGGCTAATTTGTCATTTGCCTCATCAATTTATACTCAAATACATTGTATTGCATCATCTGACTGTTATTTGTTTCATATTTGTGACAGTGCCCTTGAATAGCTAAATCATGGCCCTTCCGTTGTCTGGGCCTCATTAATGCCTAAACTACAACGTGTGACAGTGTACCTGGCCCATAGCGTTTGATGGTGTACGTGGCCTCCAGCAGAACCAGCAACCTCAGATAATGTCCATGAAAAATCAACACATATGAGGACCCTGACAGTTCACACGCTGAGTAACATTGTTCAAATAATAGAGATGAGTCGTGTGTGCTGAATACCAGCCATTTACTTCTGCACAGAGGCTATGATGTTTCCTGATGCATTTCCATCCACAGAGGCCAACTTGAGTACAAATGTTGCAATGACACATGCCGGATCCAGACACCTGAGACATTCTCTCACTCAGCACACCACGGTTGCCCAGTTGAAAGTCTCATTACACGTCTTCAGTGACAGGGTGGGACCATCCACGTGTAGGTTACCATGTCCTCAATGACTTTTGTCACATTTAGCTACAAACGATACTCATTAGATACACGATTAGCTGCCAATAACTCATGATGAGACGTGGACGTTACAGTGACAACATACACCTTAACAGTTGATACTGGATCAACATTGGACCACACACATGTACATGTACCATCCAATCAACAAAATGGTTGCAAGCAGCCTATCACAGTAGTGTCCCAGTTGTAACCTAGCAGGAAGAATGAAATATGCCACTAAACCAGGTAATGCATAAAGGGCCACATACATCAAGAACCTAGTTGCTAACATGACATAAGGAACGTTGAGATTTTGCTATTAAATCAATGCTAAATGGTAGGTCAGAATTCTCCAAAGAATCAATAGGGCAAACGTCAAATGGGCAAATGGGATTACAGATTAGCAAACAGAGAATCATACTCAATTTGCTTCCATGGGCCTGCTGCCAATGGTTTAGCATTACTGAATTTGGCAAAACCTTGGATAAAGTTGCAAGTCAGGAACATGGTGCTGGGGGCCTAAGTCCCCCTCTGCTGCACCCCAAATATACATTTCTTATGCACATGTGAAGCACACACATGCATAAGGCACATGTGTGCCCTACATGTCAATAGTGAAACACATTTTAGCTACATTAACTCGTAATTAGGACATGGTTACCCCCAAAAAAGGTTTAGGCGACAATTGCATTACCTAATTGGCCTTTATGCAAATCGGAATAGCTTGATACATGTGCTCACAATTTTACTAACGAATACATTCTGGTATCTCTTTCATATTTTGAAATTTGCAATCAGCAATTACCTACATATGTGCACAATTATGAGTAATATCCATTCTGCACTATCATTACTATTGAACTGTGAATACCTTCTATACATCCTATAAGGGACATTTGCTATAGATAACCCCGAAGTTTATCACTTAGCACCGTTTGGTCATGCAAAATTCCATTTCTCATTTGGACAAATGAAATACATATTTGTCATAATGCGTCATATTTTCACGCATACTGCTTGTGCGTCATAATTTTTGACGCACAGAAGTGCAAATAATGCAGAGCCAAAAATATTTTTCTTAAATAGATATCATAATTGGCTGCGGCTTAATTTTCACCTCTAGAACTGTAAAAAATGCCGTAAACAAATATTAATTCCCAATTATGAAAAATATTTTGACTCTGCATTATCTGCACTCCTGTGCGTCAAAAAATATGACGCACAATCTGTATGCGTGAAAATATGACGCATAATGGGAAAAAACAGCGGCCATGTTACGCAGGATGTGATGTAATTGGATATCCTGTTTGCAGATTCTGTACAGTGGGTGTACTTTCACTTTCACTTTTGCAGTCTCTGATTAGTCTAGACTGTGTGGCTGTGTGCAAAGTGTTGTCCTGTGTATTAGTGCTTTTGTGTCCAGAGTGCCATCTTACTTGTTGTTTTGTCATCAATATATTGTTGTAGAATACTGTCTGAGTTGTATAAATTTGTCCAGTCCAGTGTTGTATTTATTGTCTGTGGGAGTCTGTTGTGGGTACTGTGATATAGGGGATAGTTGGGCTCTTCTATTTGTTAAGTTTTCTTTGTATTTCCTCACTCTAACTTTCCCCATTTCCCCCTTTTCTTTTTTTCTACTACTTTTTCCCCTTTTTCAGTGCTTAAATGTCTGGTAGGCCACGGCTTTCCAGGATGGGTGAGGAGGAATTGGGGGGGTTTATATGGCTTGTTTGCCATTTCCTCCCACTTATGCTGGAGGCTGGGGGTAGGGTGATACAGGGGTATCAAACGGAGGCCCGAAAAGTCAGGTGGGGGAAGGTGCGCCATCACTTGGTGCGTCTGTATGGGAGCCAACGGAATGACCATCAATTGAAGCACCGCTGGGCTGACCTGATCTCCAGGGAGCAAGATCTGCTGGACCACCTGGGAATCAGGATTGGTGGCCATGTTGGTGAGTACAGATCATGTAAATGTGCACAATTTAAAGCTGTGTAGTGACATGTGATGATTGGTACCCAATCTGCCAGATAAGTAGCTGACTGTGTGTAATGCTACGGAAACATACAGGGTAATTGATGCACTATGTGAAGGATGACAAATGCTAGCAGTCAGGCAGCTCATGTTTTCCCCACATACAGGTTGCTTGTAGCAGAATGTAATGTAGTGCCGCCTTTGTGTCAGACAAGCGACACATTAATGAGGCAATCAGGACTCTACAGGTCACAATAGCCAGTGAAGTATGGATGTAGTAACATCATACCTACATATGTTGACGCTATAGCTAGACTGACATTTGAAACCCTACATGATGAAAATGAGTGCTGCCTTCACGTCAATTGAAGTTAGCAATGTGGGCCACACATATGTCACATGTGTGTCTGGTTAGTGTGTAGGGAAAGTGTTCACGGAAGTGCCATGCCTGTTCGTGATAAATGTGCTCCTTCACATTTTATTGATACATGCCAGATCTGAACATGAACCATAATTGTAAAGGACTCGGGTGCCCTCAGCTAACATTTTAGACAGGTATTTATTGTCACTTGTGCCAAATCTGAAGAGTGATGGCAGTCCAAAGGTATGGACTAGGGTACAAACATCTATGTTTGGTGCCAATCACCATTATTTGGACACATCAATTTATGAAACTGTAACAACATGAGGTATTGCCAAAGTACCTGGCCCTCTGTACCATGTACCTAACTGTCACAAATGTGTCATGACCACATAGGCTGTTTGACAGGTCATGCAGTCCTCAAGTAACCAGCTTTTGGATGTCTCTCCTGGATGCACATGATGAGATGAATACACACCTATATTGTTGCTGCACACTAATGGAGGTGCATGTTTGCACCACATGACAGTCCGGGCCACTGCATGTGTGTAGAAGTGTGTGTAACTGTAGCAGGAGACCCATCCTATGTAAATGTTGCACAGGAATTATTCCATGCAGTATGAGCATGTGTGAAAGTGTTTCATTACTCATGTCAGATTATCACATTGTGTTTGTATTTGAAATTGTTTGTCAGTGCACGGATTCTGAGCATATTCTTCCTTCCATGCTTTACAGGTGGACCTGTACCGTACACAGTGGGAGAGGTGGCTCGTTCTGAGGACCCCGACACCTACAGTGAGTGTTGACATGTGTGGTATGTTTTGTGTTTGCTGGTGATGTGTGATCGACTACTGTGTGTTGAATAGATTGCAAGGTTTGATGCGCTGCCCAATCATTAGCCTTGTTCCATTAGTGGGATTTCAGTTACCACTTCATTTTGACTTGACCTATGCTTATCCATTTGTCTGATCTTGGGTCTGTAGGCCATTCCTGTAGGGTCTGCTATGGGAAATGGGGTGAGTCATGTGGAATACACTAGTTACTTTAAGAGTTGCACTGGGACTCGTCTCGGACTGAGTCTGCATGTCAGACTGACATTCTCCCAGATAGCTTCTGCAAATGGCTTGTCTGAAATCTGCTGCTTCCCTATCAACCGATGTACTGAGTACACTGTAGGTTGGATCTTCCGGGAGCATGTACTTCCACAAGTTGTACTACAAGTGTGTGGGACTAGAGTGCAACGGCCTAGGTGTGCATGCTATTCATGATCAGGGGTGTTCTTGCTCCTCTGTGTCTGTTGAAAAATATGCCTCACTGGAAGTATGTGATGTTGGCCTAGGTCAGTACATTTTGACATGTGTGGACCTTCGATAGGACAAGGTTTAGCTGACTCCAATTTGTTGATAGCCCTTCACTGGTGGTGTGTGTGTGGAGGCAAAAACATGTTGAGCTTTCTATACACTCCTGGGTGTGCATCTATTTTGGGATTGTTTTTTGTTCTTCCCACCCCCCCCCTCAAAGACAGGCATGGGTTTGTGAATAGGGTACCTAGGACTGAAGCAACCAGTATGTTACACATACTTGTGATTATATGAAATATGGTTTAGAACCTAGTGTACACACTCAGTTATGGCACATGAGTTCTATACTAGCAAATCCCATTACAAATTGCAGACCTTGAAGTTTGTGATTGTTATCACATACACTGACATATGTAGTCCAGGCAATAGGCGGAGGAGGTGCAGCAGGATTGTTAGCTGCAACTGTAAGTACTTTGATGACAAGTTATTGGCAGTTGTTACCCATCATGTAGATTAATGTATATGCTATGTGTGAGATGATCTTTGTATGCAGGCTTCCCATGTACTTCCTCTGAGACTTTCAATGATCTGTATGGTGATATGAGCTGTTACAAGTACAGTAAATGTATTGTCAGATTGACCACTTGTGCTATTCCACACAATGCAGTTCCTATGGTAAATAGTTGCCCTTTGTCTTCACAGCTGCAAACATGAGTGCCGCACAGAGGCATGAATTTGAGAGGCGGGCCATGAGGTACTGATACATCCTGCAGGTGCAGTCGGGGTTCCGACGGATGGCCCGTAAATACCAGTTGGATTGGGCCTCCGGAGCATGGTGGGCTTCACCACAGGGTGGCCCAACGTTGCCCACTACAGCCACCATCACCACAACCACCGGTTCTCCCCAAGTGGCCCCAGCCTCAGCGGGGACAGTTGTCCCTGCCTCTGCAGCACAACCAGGACGCAGCAGTATGACTGCTGCAGGACAGTCCAGTGGGCTAGGCTCAACACCCACACAGAGCACCTCTGCCGGGACCCAAACAGCAGCAGCACCTCCAATCGACCCTGCGGCATTCCAGGCTTTGGAACGCAAAATGGACAAATTTATGAGGAAGGTGGACAAGCTTGGCCAGGATGTGGCCTACATCAAGAAGCAGGTCAGGTCTATCAGGTGGACCCTCCGGAGGACCAACCTCTAGGACTGATATGTTCAATGTACATAATTCCCTCCCCTCCCTCCTCTTTCCTTGTTATCATGATTAGTGGGCTTGGGGGATTACTGTTAGGTTAGTATAGGTTGTTAGCTTAGTTAGTGTTAAGGAGGAGGGTGGGGGGTCCTGATTCTTTCTACTTTTCATTATTAAGTGTGTGGGTGGGGGTCAATGTTGGGATTCCTGTGTGTTTAAAAAAGAAAGAAAAAAAAAGAAAAAGAAAAAATATATGATTGTTTAAGATAGTATAGTATGTGTGTAGGTTAGTATGTGTTGTCCTGCATGTGCCCTGTCTCATAATGGTGGGTGGGGGCTGATGTTCAGATCGATTCATTATATGTGTAGAGTAAGTTTAGCTTAGGTTAGTTAGGGACAGTTGTGGGTAATGCGTAGTCAGGTTAGATTAGTGTATGTATGACTTTTCCCTAAGTTGCCTCTGGTGTGATTAGTTATGAATAAATATATAGATAACCCTTTGCATTATGTGTTAACTGCTACTTGATCATGGCCTTGCCATCAGTGTAGATGATTGTTGTTCTATGACATATGTGTCCTATGCTACAAACCAAAACAAACTGAGGTGTAAAATGGCAGCTACCCCTGTGCTACCTTAGTAAGTATCTACCATTTGTTAGAACCACCAATCGGAGTTGACATGGATCACAAAGGATTTGGGTCGATGAATATGTTTTCTACGTCACAAAGTGTGCTTCCAGACTTGGTATTGTGGGGAAATTTTTAGGTCAGACTGCAGTGTGATGTTCAGGGACATCTTTGAAGATGAGGTCTTGTTAACACTCTTGTCTTCTTGTCTTCATAACTGACATTGATCATTTGTGCTAAAATTCAGCATGATTACCTATTTGCATGTTTACTCAGAAAGGTTGATTTATGCTGTGTTTTGTAGTGTTTGCTTAGATTAGACTGCATAATTCAATGTGTTAGTATTGCTTGGTGACAACAGTTATCAGCCACTATTAGTTGACTTTGATTTCTCTTGATGAAGCATTATTCTGTATAACACAGCATGATTGTGTGTGGTTTCTCCCTTCATCAGTTATTCTCCTCAGGATGGGCAGGCTATGATGCAATCGTGGCCACTGCACAGATGTTGAGTTGTCTACTGCACAGTTGATGTGTCAAATAACACAGAGACATATTAGGTGTGCAAGTGCTATTTATTGATAGGTGCTGTAGTGTAAAATGTCCATTGTCCATGTTTGCTGAGTCCGTTCTGGTGCATTCTTACATGGTGATCCTACAGAAGGGGCGTGGATGATGCTCCTGACATGCTGGGGTGATGTCACAGACAGTGAAGAGGGACAGGATTTGGCAAATAGTAGGAGAGAGACATTCACTGGCAATGGTGACAAGTCATACAGTGGTTAGCAGAACAGTCATTGAGTGTAGTTGTAGTGAGGTTGGCATTTGACAAAACGTAGGACCTTGGTCAAAGTAGGCCATGGTGCAGGGACTAGTGCTCTGTTCCATGTCTTCTTCTTCTGATGTGTGTGTTGCCTGGTTTGTCCTTGTTGTTGTTGGTTGTGAAGGGGCAACACACACCTCAGTGTTAGAAGACGTGGAGTCAGACATCCCGGGGGCTGCTCCCTGTGAAGTTCTTAAGGGCAGTACTGCTGCAAGGAGGGCCTGCTGGTTTTTGAGAATAGCAGCCACATCACGATGGTAGGCAGCCAGGTCGGCCCTGAGGGGTTCAATGTTGCATTCGTGCACACGTTGACTGGATTGCAGTTGTAGGTGTTGTGTCAACTGGATGACAGCTGTGCTGATTTCCTTCTGTGTTTTAGCAAGTTCCTGCAAGAGAGATGTTAGGGCTTGCATTGCAGCTGCCTGATCTGCAAATGACGTCATGCACGAACGCACCCCCTCAAGGCTGGCTGCCATGTTTTGCATCCCCACCCGCACCTCCTTGGCCAGCTCCCGCTGTACACCAACTACAGTTCTTTCAAAGCTGGTGCCAGTGTCGTCAGAGTCCTCAGCTGTCTAGGAGCTGGCAGGTCTTACAATTGGGGTGGTGGGTGGGTCTTCTGTGATGGCTGCTTGTTCTCTGCTCCTCCTTGTGACTGAAGGTGGGGTCTGGAGGGTTTCAAGGACCTTTTGGATGGTCTCCTGGGAAATGTTTATGGGCTCGTCATCCATGTCATCAGGGAAATCAGGGACAGGCATATCGGCAGGAGATCCATGTTCCTCTGCAATGAAACAGGGTACAATTAGTGTGTCTGTGTTGTGACAATTTTGCCGTAACATGCAAGCCTTTTGCTGAGTTTACTTTGTGCTCTGGTTTTTTTTTCGGGCCACTGCATGTGTGTAGAAGTGTGTGTAACTGTAGCAGGAGACCCATCCTATGTAAATGTTGCACAGGAATTATTCCATGCAGTATGAGCATGTGTGAAAGTGTTTCATTACTCATGTCAGATTATCACATTGTGTTTGTATTTGAAATTGTTTGTCAGTGCACGGATTCTGAGCATATTCTTCCTTCCATGCTTTACAGGTGGACCTGTACCGTACACAGTGGGAGAGGTGGCTCGTTCTGAGGACCCCGACACCTACAGTGAGTGTTGACATGTGTGGTATGTTTTGTGTTTGCTGGTGATGTGTGATCGACTACTGTGTGTTGAACAGATTGCAAGGTTTGATGCGCTGCCCAATCATTAGCCTTGTTCCATTAGTGGGATTTCAGTTACCACTTCATTTTGACTTGACCTATGCTTATCCATTTGTCTGATCTTGGGTCTGTAGGCCATTCCTGTAGGGTCCGCTATGGGAAATGGGGTGAGTCATGTGGAATACACTAGTTACTTTAAGAGTTGCACTGGGACTCGTCTCGGACTGAGTCTGCATGTCAGACTGACATTCTCCCAGATAGCTTCTGCAAATGGCTTGTCTGAAATCTGCTGCTTCCCTATCAACCGATGTACTGAGTACACTGTAGGTTGGATCTTCCGGGAGCATGTACTTCCACAAGTTGTACTACAAGTGTGTGGGACTAGAGTGCAACGGCCTAGGTGTGCATGCTATTCATGATCAGGGGTGTTCTTGCTCCTCTGTGTCTGTTGAAAAATATGCCTCACTGGAAGTATGTGATGTTGGCCTAGGTCAGTACATTTTGACATGTGTGGACCTTCGATAGGACAAGGTTTAGCTGACTCCAATTTGTTGATAGCCCTTCACTGGTGGTGTGTGTGTGGAGGCAAAAACATGTTGAGCTTTCTATACACTCCTGGGTGTGCATCTATTTTGGGATTGTTTTTTGTTCTTCCCACCCCCCCCCTCAAAGACAGGCATGGGTTTGTGAATAGGGTACCTAGGACTGAAGCAACCAGTATGTTACACATACTTGTGATTATATGAAATATGGTTTAGAACCTAGTGTACACACTCAGTTATGGCACATGAGTTCTATACTAGCAAATCCCATTACAAATTGCAGACCTTGAAGTTTGTGATTGTTATCACATACACTGACATATGTAGTCCAGGCAATAGGCGGAGGAGGTGCAGCAGGATTGTTAGCTGCAACTGTAAGTACTTTGATGACAAGTTATTGGCAGTTGTTACCCATCATGTAGATTAATGTATATGCTATGTGTGAGATGATCTTTGTATGCAGGCTTCCCATGTACTTCCTCTGAGACTTTCAATGATCTGTATGGTGATATGAGCTGTTACAAGTACAGTAAATGTATTGTCAGATTGACCACTTGTGCTATTCCACACAATGCAGTTCCTATGGTAAATAGTTGCCCTTTGTCTTCACAGCTGCAAACATGAGTGCCGCACAGAGGCATGAATTTGAGAGGCGGGCCATGAGGTACTGATACATCCTGCAGGTGCAGTCGGGGTTCCGACGGATGGCCCGTAAATACCAGTTGGATTGGGCCTCCGGAGCATGGTGGGCTTCACCACAGGGTGGCCCAACGTTGCCCACTACAGCCACCATCACCACAACCACCGGTTCTCCCCAAGTGGCCCCAGCCTCAGCGGGGACAGTTGTCCCTGCCTCTGCAGCACAACCAGGACGCAGCAGTATGACTGCTGCAGGACAGTCCAGTGGGCTAGGCTCAACACCCACACAGAGCACCTCTGCCGGGACCCAAACAGCAGCAGCACCTCCAATCGACCCTGCGGCATTCCAGGCTTTGGAACGCAAAATGGACAAATTTATGAGGAAGGTGGACAAGCTTAGCCAGGATGTGGCCTACATCAAGAAGCGGGTCAGGTCTATCAGGTGGACCCTCCGGAGGACCAACCTCTAGGACTGATATGTTCAATGTACATAATTCCCTCCCCTCCCTCCTCTTTCCTTGTTATCATGATTAGTGGGCTTGGGGGATTACTGTTAGGTTAGTATAGGTTGTTAGCTTAGTTAGTGTTAAGGAGGAGGGTGGGGGGTCCTGATTCTTTCTACTTTTCATTATTAAGTGTGTGGGTGGGGGTCAATGTTGGGATTCCTGTGTGTTTAAAAAAGAAAGAAAAAAAAAGAAAAAGAAAAAATATATGATTGTTTAAGATAGTATAGTATGTGTGTAGGTTAGTATGTGTTGTCCTGCATGTGCCCTGTCTCATAATGGTGGGTGGGGGCTGATGTTCAGATCGATTCATTATATGTGTAGAGTAAGTTTAGCTTAGGTTAGTTAGGGACAGTTGTGGGTAATGCGTAGTCAGGTTAGATTAGTGTATGTATGACTTTTCCCTAAGTTGCCTCTGGTGTGATTAGTTATGAATAAATATATAGATAACCCTTTGCATTATGTGTTAACTGCTACTTGATCATGGCCTTGCCATCAGTGTAGATGATTGTTGTTCTATGACATATGTGTCCTATGCTACAAACCAAAACAAACTGAGGTGTAAAATGGCAGCTACCCCTGTGCTACCTTAGTAAGTATCCACCATTTGTTAGAACCACCAATCGGAGTTGACATGGATCACAAAGGATTTGGGTCGATGAATATGTTTTCTACGTCACAAAGTGTGCTTCCAGACTTGGTATTGTGGGGAAATTTTTAGGTCAGACTGCAGTGTGATGTTCAGGGACATCTTTGAAGATGAGGTCTTGTTAACACTCTTGTCTTCTTGTCTTCATAACTGACATTGATCATTTGTGCTAAAATTCAGCATGATTACCTATTTGCATGTTTACTCAGAAAGGTTGATTTATGCTGTGTTTTGTAGTGTTTGCTTAGATTAGACTGCATAATTCAATGTGTTAGTATTGCTTGGTGACAACAGTTATCAGCCACTATTAGTTGACTTTGATTTCTCTTGATGAAGCATTATTCTGTATAACACAGCATGATTGTGTGTGGTTTCTCCCTTCATCAGTTATTCTCCTCAGGATGGGCAGGCTATGATGCAATCGTGGCCACTGCACAGATGTTGAGTTGTCTACTGCACAGTTGATGTGTCAAATAACACAGAGACATATTAGGTGTGCAAGTGCTATTTATTGATAGGTGCTGTAGTGTAAAATGTCCATTGTCCATGTTTGCTGAGTCCGTTCTGGTGCATTCTTACATGGTGATCCTACAGAAGGGGCGTGGATGATGCTCCTGACATGCTGGGGTGATGTCACAGACAGTGAAGAGGGACAGGATTTGGCAAATAGTAGGAGAGAGACATTCACTGGCAATGGTGACAAGTCATACAGTGGTTAGCAGAACAGTCATTGAGTGTAGTTGTAGTGAGGTTGGCATTTGACAAAACGTAGGACCTTGGTCAAAGTAGGCCATGGTGCAGGGACTAGTGCTCTGTTCCATGTCTTCTTCTTCTGATGTGTGTGTTGCCTGGTTTGTCCTTGTTGTTGTTGGTTGTGAAGGGGCAACACACACCTCAGTGTTAGAAGACGTGGAGTCAGACATCCCGGGGGCTGCTCCCTGTGAAGTTCTTAAGGGCAGTACTGCTGCAAGGAGGGCCTGCTGGTTTTTGAGAATAGCAGCCACATCACGATGGTAGGCAGCCAGGTCGGCCCTGAGGGGTTCAATGTTGCATTCGTGCACACGTTGACTGGATTGCAGTTGTAGGTGTTGTGTCAACTGGATGACAGCTGTGCTGATTTCCTTCTGTGTTTTAGCAAGTTCCTGCAAGAGAGATGTTAGGGCTTGCATTGCAGCTGCCTGATCTGCAAATGACGTCATGCACGAACGCACCCCCTCAAGGCTGGCTGCCATGTTTTGCATCCCCACCCGCACCTCCTTGGCCAGCTCCCGCTGTACACCAACTACAGTTCTTTCAAAGCTGGTGCCAGTGTCGTCAGAGTCCTCAGCTGTCTAGGAGCTGGCAGGTCTTACAATTGGGGTGGTGGGTGGGTCTTCTGTGATGGCTGCTTGTTCTCTGCTCCTCCTTGTGACTGAAGGTGGGGTCTGGAGGGTTTCAAGGACCTTTTGGATGGTCTCCTGGGAAATGTTTATGGGCTCGTCATCCATGTCATCAGGGAAATCAGGGACAGGCATATCGGCAGGAGATCCATGTTCCTCTGCAATGAAACAGGGTACAATTAGTGTGTCTGTGTTGTGACAATTTTGCCGTAACATGCAAGCCTTTTGCTGAGTTTACTTTGTGCTCTGGTTTGGTATTGGTATCTGCTGTCCTTCATATGAGCATTGTTATAGGCCTATGGCCCACCTGTGTGTCACATGTATGATATATAGTTATCAGACTTGTCTGCCTAATCGCCTCTAGGTGTTGCTTTGTACCAATTAGGGAATTGCCATCTTTTTGTCCTACTCGTCCCTCCGTGTATATCTATTCTTATGGAGAGACATTTTGTTGCGTGGGCTCTCATTATCCTAAATGAGACTACTGGATTTCTAGGCAGCAGGATCGATAACGGTGTGGGGGCCTGAGTCTGACCCACTTGTAAAGAACTCTGTCACCCTAAATCTTTTTTATGGCTCTGGCTAACTAGCAGTGCCTCATGTCTCCCACGGGGAATAAATGATTAGGCAGCCGAGCGCATGACATTTTTGGAACTTCTCAGGGAAGTGGTGGTCACTCAGATCCAAACCAACTCTCTCATTTCCAGTATGATCTCATATACAAATGACAAAGACTGTATGAGTTTTATATGATGATTTCATTAAACAACTGTATTTTAGATAATAAGGCGTGAGCCGCAATAACCAGAACAATACAACATAGTAGAATTGAAATAGTCACCAGGAGAGTAAAACTTAAGAACAAAGCTATCATAGTGCCTAACAGTTTCTACTCTCTCTCTGCTTGTTCTATTTAGAGCACAGCATGTTCAGCTTCTAACTTGCCTTTCCAAATCACTGGGGAGACATCAGCCCTCATACCTGAGCAAAGGCCTGTGATCTGGTTCAGCATCTGCAACAAGGCAGGCAGCGTCTAGTTGTGGTTCTCTGTTCGGAAACTCCCTCTTGTGTGTATTGGGACAAGGAAGTGATTTTATAACTAACATGTCATCGTGATCACAAAATGTCCCTACGCAGGAATGCGACATCTAAACTCCTACCACGTCTATCGGCAATGTACCAGACTGTATCCTTGACTGAAGCACAGAGTGAATATGTTATGGAGAACTCCAGTGCTGAAGTAGGCAAAACAGTGTGAAATGAATACAAAACAAGACCGTAGAACTGGCTATTTGAAAAATAACAGTACGATGCCTAATAAAAAGCCTTTAGTGCAAAGTGCACAGAGGCTCTAAGCTGTCAGCAAATGAATAAAATACATTCAGGGCAAAGTGCACAAAGGCCTAAAGCCTGAAGCTAATGCGCAAAGGATACGTAAAACTTACCACACTACACTTTCACTGGCTGTGGGTGTTGTGATTGCCCTGGCAGCACACTTGCCTCTCAGGACCTGCCCCAAAATCTTCTTATTCACATTGACCTAAATGTAATTGTTATGTGACATATCCTATGCATGGCAATGTTAGGATGTGATATGGATTTAAACATTGTTGATGTTTCCAGCTGATGTTGGGTAATGTGTGTTTAATTGGGTTGCCCTGTTTATCGTATCAATGTCCTATTTGGTTCTCAGACTGTGCAGGTGAGTTTCAGTGACCAGTTGCATGTGTCCCCTCCTCAATGTTGTTGTCTGAGCAGTATGACATTAGTGATGTTGCCTTGTTAGCCAGGCACGTGAGGGACCCTGACGTATGCAGCATGTGTGTGTCCTTAGTGCTGTGTGGCTCCTATTGCTGTTTACTTTGGCTGATGTATGTGTCAACTATGGGCATTGGCATTTGAGTGTACTGGTGCCTTTGTCTTATTTCTAGAAATAGTTGCAGAAGTCATCCTCACCCCCTAATTTAGGTAGGTATGTTCCATGGGAAGGTTCCTGCCATTTGCTACTATAGCTGCACAGAGATCAGAGGTGTTAGTGTCAACTGTTGTTGCAGTTACATTGAAGTTGTTGTTTTGGCTACTGGATTACTGATAGGGACCTAGTTGATGTAGGATACATTTTGACTGTCGAGTGCCTGGATGTAAGTTTGACGTAGTGGCCTTCCCACCTGTCGCTGCTTTCCCTTAGCTCCATTGTTGTCATGACAGGATGGCCCCATGGGACTGGTGTTGGTGCTGTGTTTTGTCGTGCCCCAGCTTCTGTCTGTGCTGGGCATGCCCCCCTGCCGTGCCCCTTTACCCATGCCACTTCATATATATGCTGACTTACATGCATTGTGTAGTTGGTATTCCCCACCCCGGTTGCAGTTATCATTATTGCATTATAATTCCCCATGTGACTTACCCTGCATGTGCGTTGTGTCCTGGTAGTCTGCGCTGTCCTGTCCTTGAATCCCTGTGACGATCTCCTCAGGGATGACCGCTGCGACCATCTCCTCCATGTGGTCCAGGACCTCCTGTTGTGCTGGACTCCCCCCTCCAGTCTGCAGTGCTGCCTTCCTGTTCCTGGCCATTTATTCCTTTGTCCTACGTTTGCAGTCATGCCAGCGTTTCTTACACTCGATGACTGTTCTGCGTTCTTCAGCCACACTGTTGATCTTGTCCACAATTTGATGCCATATGGCCTCTCTCCTGCTGATTGGCAACTTAGAGGTGATGAACAGTTGGTGCTGGTGTTCCGTCACCTCTTTAACCAGGATTTCCTGCTCCTCTGCACTGAAGCGACACTTTCTTTTTTTTCTAAAAATGTCCTGGTTCCTGTATGGATTATCCTAGCTGGTTCCTGGTCTGCTGTCATCTTCCTGGGGTATGTTGGGGCATCTGAGATCCATTTTGGCTCTCCTCTGCTGAAAGGGCAGTGTTCGTGGGTGAATATGACGCTATTGCGTCAAAATTTACGGCGCTTTCCGGGTTGCGCTGTCGTAAATCGACCCACAGTCATTTGCGTCGCGTTAACGTTGGTTTCCTTTACGACTTGATGCCGCTGTGTGCGTCACAAAATAATGACTCCCACCTGTTGGTTGCGCCGCTGTGCGTCAAAGTATAAATTTGACGCCCGCACGGCTCATCGAAATGGCATTAGCCGGCGGTAATTTTTTTGACACAAAACTGCGACGGCGCAGCTTTGCGTCAAAAAGTATAAATATGGCCCTAAAACTCTCAAATTTGAACAAAAGAGCATGAAAACGCATGTGAATACTAGGGCATGAAATTCAGGCCTAGCGTCGTTATTCCAAGGGAACCATTCACTCAATACACGCAGTTCGAAGACAACCTATTGTAGCATACATTAAGGGGGTGATTCCAAGCTTGGCGGGCGGCGGGAGCCGCCAGAAGACCGTACCGCGGTCAAAAGACCGCAGCGGTCATTCTGGGTTTCCCACTGGGCTGGCGGGCGACCGCCAAAAGGCCGCCCGCCAGCCCAGCGGGAAACACCCTTCCACGAGGAAGCCGGCTCCAAATGGAGCCGGCGGAGTGGAAGGGGTGCGACGGGTGCAGTAACACCCGTCGCGAATTTCAGTGTCTGCTAAGCAGACACTGAAATTCTAAGTGGGGCCCTCTTACGGGGGCCCCTGCAGTGCCCATGCCATTGGCATGGGCACTGCAGGGGCCCCCAGGGGCCCCACGACACCCGTTCCCGCCAGCCTGGTTCTGGCGGTCAAAACCGCCAGAACCAGGCTGGCGGGAAGGGGGTCAGAATCCCCATGGCGGCGCTGCCTGCAGCGCCGCCATGGAGGATTCTGCAGCCCAGGGGAAAACCGGCGGGAAACCGCCGGTTTCCCTTTTCTGACCGCGGCGTCAGAATGGGCCTGGATGCACCGCCAGCCTGTTGGCGGTGCATCCGCGGTCCCCTACCCTGGCGGTCTCGGACCGCCAGGGTAGGAATGACCCCCTAAGTCCCAAGACGCAAGTAAACTTTTTTTAAATAAAAAGGGCAGTACATAATTCCCCCAATTTCGATTGGTGCTTTTCAGTGGGATAAAATAAATTTGGCAAAATGAATATATTAAAATTCACTGTTATAAGTGCATAGAGTAATTGAAAGCATACAATTACCAGACATGGCTCAGTTTAAAATAGTTTAGAATCGATTAGTTCATGGAAATGAGCACTCCAATGGCGAAATTACCCAGTGATTAAGACCGATCAATTGGTCCTGTGACAGTCTTTAGTGACTCATTGAGGAAGGATTTCATGTTTATAGACTCAAAGTTTTGTTTGCAAGCTGCTTTACTTTGCACGCACCCTTTAAACAACAACTTTTTACAAAAAAGTGTATATTTTCAAAGTCATAGCTCATAGAATTCCTCTTTTTTAGAAGATATGCTCCTTAAAGCACAATTCATGAACATTGTTGGCTTATGTTTGAAACCCTAATGTCTCAAAAGACAGTCATTTTGTTTTAACACTAAAGCAGACCTTGGATCAACTGAGTGTCACCATATTGTTGTAGTTGTTTTGACAAAGTAATTTAAAAAGAAACAGCAGCAAACCTCAATGTAAAATGATTAAATATTTTGTACTCATGGCGCAAAAAAATTGTAGATGTGAAAAAAATCACTCTTCAAGAGTTGTTAGACCTGTCAGCTCTTGGCGTGGTTTACCTGTACTTTTTAGGGTCGAGCCTGCGTCGCATGCGCTTGCGAATGCGTATCGCTAGTGAGACGCTTTAGGTATTAGAAAAGGGCTCGGAGCCAGGGTCCACGTCAAATCAGTGTCTTTCATTGGCAAGTTGGCTTGCCTGTTAGAATCCGCTTGCTTTGATTAGTGGAAGGCACGCATACGTCATGCCTTTTCGGGTGGATAGCCCTCCTCGAGCGCAGTGACCAAGTACAGAAAACATGCGAGGCTCGCTGTTTCCCATCAGGTTTGTGGACTACTTTTTCTCTATTTTCGCAGCGCGATCTCGCTGGGCAGAAGTCGAGAGCTTTGCATATTATCGACCTTGTTACACAGTTAATTGCACTTTTGCCAGTTACGTTCATAATTGCAGATAGGTATTATTACGAGTAAACTGTAGCAGCGCAATCGCGCTGTTTTTTTCTTTTAACGCAAGAAAAATCCGGTTGGGAGTTTACAACTGGGAATAGCTGTAACTCCGACAAATGCGAGACCATAGTACATTGCATATGCTTGTTACTTCTGAGGTCCTGTTTTTGCACTCTGTGCTGTAATCAATTTTTGTTGCTTTTAATACTCTGGGCACTTTACCACTTCTAACCAGTGTGAAAGTGCAAATACTCTGTCTAAAAAATATTGGTAACTGGTTTACCACGAATGGCACATTTATTTACTGGTAAGTCCCTAGTAAAGTGCACTATGGGTGCCCAGGGTTAATAAATCAAATGCTACAAATGGGCCTGCAGCACTGATTGTGCCACCCACATGAGTAGCCCTGTACACATGCATCAGGCCTGCCACTGCAGTGTATGTGTGTGCAGTTTTGCACTGCCAATTTGACCTAGAAAGTGTACCCACTTTAGCAATACAAAAGGATGATGGACGGAGTGCTTAATCTTTTTTTTTAAAAACACCCCCAGTCACAGATCTGGACTTAATCCGTCATTCTTTTCCTCACCATGCCACCCCAGTTTGGACCCAGCCATATGCAAATTAGTCTTGACCCTCTTCCCCATGGGAGCAGACCAGCCCAAATTGCCAGTCCAGTTCCTCCCTGGACCAGAAACTAGCTTCCTGAGTCGAGTTTCAGATTATCAAACTTCATCAGCCAGGCTAGCTTGAATCTGTGGCACAGTGAGCATGGGACCTACGCCTGGGCATACCCTTCCCACTAAGGGCAACTTTAGAAGCACAAAAGAATGATGGACAGAGTGCTGAAACTTTTCAAACACTCACTCCCAGCCACAGATCTGGGTTTCATCCATTGTTCTTTTGCTCAACATACCACCCCAGTTTGGACCCAGCCATATGCAAATCAGTCTTGACTCTTGTTACAAATGGGGACTCTGGTTAGAAGTTAGTTTGCACTCTGTCCAAACAGGGACCCTCACTCTAGTCAGGGTAAGAGAGATACTAACTTGGATAACCCCTGCTCACCCCGCTGGTAACTTGGCATGAGCAGTCAGGCTTTTCTCAAAGGCAATGTGTAAAGTATTTATTCAAACACACACAGTTTACAGTGAAAGCACTACAATACGGACACCACACAAGCAGGCAGAGTCACAGAATGGTTTAAGCAAAGAAATGCCCACTTTTTCTGTGACCCAGCCATATACAAATCAGTCTTGACCCTGTTCCCCATGGGAACAGTCTGGCCAGAGCTGCCAGGCCAGGTCATCCCTGGACAGGAAACAATCATCCTGGGGCTAGTTTCAGGGTACCACCATTCATCAGCCAGGCTAGCTTGAATCCAGAGACACAGCAAGCAAAGGACCTACGTCTCTGCATACCCAAACGCACAAGGCAACATCACAAAACAAAATAAAATGATGGACGGAGTGTTAACACTCACCCCGCAGTCACAGATCTGGGTTTAATCCATCATTAATATGGCTGGATCTAAACTGGAGTGGCATGTTGAGCAAAAGAATAATGGATTAAACCTGTATCTGTAACTGGGGGACAGTGACACAAAGGGAGTTGAGGTGTGTCATGCATATCCTAATGAGCCTTCCTGAGCCAGAGTGGGAGGGAGGAGCTGATACCTGCACTTGAAAGGGTTGTGCCTGCCCTCACATAATACAGTCTCCAACCCCCTAGTGTGTGTTTGGGGCAGGGCAAGGAAGAGGCAGGTTCTTTTGCACTACAAAGACTTCCCTTTGAAGTTTGCCTGCTTCAAAGGCAGAAATTAGTATAAGTAGTGGACCCAAAACCCCAGACTTTCAGATTACTCTGGATCAGGAGGAACCTCTGCCAAGGAGAAGAACGTAATGCATGAGGAGGACAGCCACTCTGCCTGTTGCTTTGCTGTGCTGGCCTGCTGCTGCTGCTTCTGGCTGAAGAGGGAAAGGACTGGACTTTCCTTTCTAAATACCTGCTTGTGAAGTTTCTCCAAGGGCTTGGACTGAGCTTGTGCCCTGTTCTGAAGTCTCAGGGACATCAAAGACTTCATCTACTAGTGTCCGGGCTCTTCTGCTGAGTCTCCCACATTGCTAAGTGTGCCAAATACAGTCCCTAGGCCTTAGAAGTGGAAACTGATAACCTGCAAGAGGAAATCCATGCACTGCTGTGTGCGCATCAGAAGAATTGATGCAGCTCCTGTCCCACGGCTGAAGATTCAACGCAGTGCCTGCCTCGCAGCTGGAGAATCAAATCAGTGCTTATTCTCAATGCGGCCCCTTTGCACAGAACGTCAGAATTTTCCACAAATCGATCCTGGACATCACAATCTTCCACATCACCGCACAGACCCAAGGCTGCTTGTCTGTAAATCAATGCATTCCTTCTCTCTGAGGAAGGAATTGAGGCAACGCTTGCCGGCAGGGAAAGAATTGATGCATGGCCTCACTTGCGAGTAAGGAATCGATGCATCGCTTGTTTTTCGTATGCACGCTTGTCCATGCTGCTTTATTTTTTACGCTTACCAGGTAAGATTAATATCTATTGATTAAGACTCTTTTTACTTTTGAAATACATATCTTTGTTTGTGTATATTGGATTTTTGTTGTTTTTGTCTTGTTTGATTTAGTGTGGTGTGGAGTCCTTTTCTGATATTCTTTTTACTGTGTTGCTGTGTGGGTTTGTACAAATAGTTTACACATTGCCTCTGAGATAAGCCTGACTGCTTGTACCAAGCTACCAAGGGGGTAAGTAGGGGTTATCTAATCTGTATATCTCCCTTAACCTTACTAGAGTGAGGGTCCCTACTTGGACAGGGTGTAGACTCACTACCTACTAGAGACCCCATTTCTAACAAGGGTGTAGTAAAGATTGTTCAGTAACATTGCACCTGCTGACATTAAAATGTGTAGGAAATGTTATTGTGTTGAAAGCATGCACAATAGTGACTGATGTTTCATTGAATTTAGGAGGATAGTTTGACTGTGACAGCTCAGTAATTCATGTTTCACGCTGTGTTACATGCAATGAATAATAATAATTCCCTGCAGACATTGCCTCTCTTGTTTCACTAGAAGGGAAACTACGCTCACCAATGTTTCAAGGTTCACATACAAGAACCTCATAATTCATGGCCACAAAAGTAGCAGATTTGCTTTCTGTGCTAGTCACAAAAACTAGTAACCACAAACTTCAGTTCAATCACTTTGTCATACGACTAAATCCTGCTACTAAAAAGTAGGAGAGGAATATTCCTGTATATAAGCCAGAAGTATTAGGAAATGTCAAAACATAGTCTTCCCCCGTTAGTCCAAAATCCCATTGAAATTGCCAATTGAATGTCTGCTTTAATTTGAATTCATGGTTTTAAAATTTAGTTTTGCTTCAGTCAAATCCATGTCCAGAGTCTCAACTTGAATATTGTCTTTACTATCCTCTATTCTTAGGAGGTCCATAGGATTTGCAAGGCATTTTGAAGGGCAGAATCTTCCCAGTCTTCCGAAAAACTCTCCATTTGAGAAGCAGTTTCTCTCCAGTAGTAGTTCTCTGGTTTTCAGAAGTCCTAATTCTGTCCTCCACTTTTCTACCCCCTTTCATGGGCAGGCAGACTTGTCCTTTTTAAAATCCTTGGGATGAATGAGCACCCTTATGCGGATCAGGTCTCCTATGCACACAATCATGTGAAAAGTGAGAGCAACACTCCTCAGAGGTTTGAAACCCTTCGGAGGCTCTAATAACTTTTCTATTTCTCAAATTATTACCCATTTACTACCCTTCTCAATGATAATATTGATTATTTTCTGGTGGCACTTCCCCACATTTTGGAACTTCAGCCTTGGGCTTTATCAATAGAATGTGTTACTTTTCTTTTGCATTACGTATGTTTCCTTATTTAGGATGTATTTGAGCTTTTTGTTGCCTTCTTCCCAGAGTCTCACTAATCATCAAAACATAAACTTCGGAAATGTTTATCTTGTGGAATAGTTGCTTACTTCTGATGTATGGCTTTAACAACCACATAACTGCCTCATGACTCTTTCTGTTACCAAGAAGAATTGCAGCAGCAATCTCAATATTGGAAAACAGTTTAATGTCAAAATCTTCTACAGATGGGGGTTGATACTGTTCTTGGATTTGTTTAAGACCTTCAGGCAGTATGATGAAATAGCATACACAGTTGTATAGAAGGTTACAAATATACTTCTGGGTGACTGACATTGTTGAGTATTTGGTCAGTATCAGCAGTATTCCTTTAGGAAGGAACATAAATATGTTCCTATTGTTTTACCCGGTGTGTGGAATGAATGTACACAGGCTCAATATGTTTGTTGCAGTCTGCGAAAATCAAATACTGGAATCACTGTATCTTTGTGAAAATATTTTTTTTATCAAGCAAAGATGACATGGCTACATTCTTCCTTTAATACAAATCTTTCCTCTTCTTCTTCCCTTCTAGGACTCCTGTTTGCCCTCACTCTCAACGAAAAGGAGACAGCAGGTAAGTGCCTTTAGTGTTTCACTTTTAACACCCAGTTGGTGCGGTTAGTATTATTGTGTTTACATATATCATCTATCTTGAAGGTGAAAATTAATGGTGATTATGTGAATATGGCAGGGAAAGAAAAAAAATACACCCACTACGTGGATATCATTAAAAAAACATCATGTGGAGGTGCAAGTCCCTTTTATAGACCACAGTCTTCTCAAGTATCATTAGCCAGTCAAAAGAAAAGAACAATGAAAAAATATGGAAAAAAGTAAAGGTCTGCTTTTTATTGTGTCGGTATTCCAACCTACACTATTCCCTTCACTGAAGACTCTGCGAGCGTGTGTGCCAGTAGTAGGCTCCTCTCCAGCGCTTTGTCGTACAGTCTCCTCGACTTTGATGGGCTCCCTATGCAGCGTACTTCCCAGGTTCCCACTCCACTCCAGCAGCATTTCTCTGACATTATTCTTTGTAATTGATGAGAGATGTGTGCTCATGTTCCCCTTCTGGGTTTCTTCTTTCTGGTTCTTGAGCCCTGCATCTCACCTCTCCTACTTGCGGATGCTAACTGAGGCTTGTGTCTCATCTGAACTTCCTTCCTGTATTTGTTAAAAATGCCTGATCCTGTGATATAAGAAGGGTGCATTCTCTATAATTTTCGGATCCGGGGAAGAGATCCAGGGCCAGATGTAGCAAAGGTTTTGAATGTCGCAAACAGCAAATTTAGCTGTTTGCGACGTGCAAAACCCACATCGCGATGCCCAATTCCCTGGTTACCGACTCCCAAAACGGGGCTGCGAGTCGCAAATAGGAAGGGGTGTTCCCCTTCCTATTTGCGAGGTAGAGCGCAATACTGCATTGCTTTGTGACCGCAAATGCGGTCGCAAAGCAATCGCAGTTACCACCAGTGTCACACCGGTGGTAACCCATTCGCAAAAGGGAAGGGGTCTCAATGGGACCCCTTCTCCCTTTGTGAATGGCCTGAAAAACATTTTTTCAGAGCAGGCAGTGGTCATATGGACCACTGCCTGCTCTGAAAAAAGGAAACTGAAACATTTCATTTTTTCATTTTGTAATGCACCTCGTTTTCCTTTAAGAGGACCCCTTCTCCATTTGTGAACGGCATGAAAAACATTTTTTCAAAGCAGGCAGTGGTCCTATGCACCACTGCCTGCTCTGAAAAAATGAAACTGAAACATTTAATTTTTTCATTTTGTAATGCACCTCGTTTTCCTTTAAGGAAAACGGGCTGCATTACAAAAAAAACCTGCTTTATTTAAAAGCAGTCACAGACATGGTGGTCTGCTGTCTCCAGCAGGCCACCATCCCTGTGAGTGCTGCGAGTCGCAAGGGGGTCACAAATTGCAACTCACCTCATCAATATTAATGAGGTGGGCCTTTGCGACCCACTTGTGAGTCGCAAATTATGTCAGGGACACCATCCTGCATCCTGAATTGCGACTCGCAAATTGCAAATCGCTCTGACTCGCAATTTGTGAGTCACAATTCAGGACATACCTACATCTGGCCCCAAGTAACTCCTCATCCCCCTTGTTGTGACACATCCCCAACCCAGGATATTTCCCAAATGGGGAAAAGGTGAAATCGTGACAAGAAGTCTGAATTGGCGTGGTCCTTCCCTTTTTTATGTTGAACTTCAAATTGTAAGGGCTAAGGAGAGGAACCACTGAAGAACTCTTGGATTATTCCCTTTATTTTGGCTTAACAAAGTCAAGGGAGCATGGTCTGTAGACAGGATAAATGATTTGCCCTCAAGATAATATTTTAGCTTCTCCACTGACCATTTAATAGCTAGACATTCTTTCTCTATTTTCTGGCATTCTATTTCTCTGGGGAACAGCTTTCTACAGATAAAGAGAATTCCCTAAGACATACTTCAGGTAATTCACTTTGTGGAAACACTCTTTGGATTTGTTTTGTGTGTATATGTAAATTGGCCCTCAACAGTTCCCTTAAAACATTGGCTATATGATTTAGATGTTCTTTCTCAATGGGACTAAAGTTAACAATATCATATAAATAAGATGAAGGATAATCTTGATGATATTTTAATACCCTATTCGTAAGGCGTTGAAAGTTGGGAGCACCTCTATGAAGTCCAAAGGGAAGTACTGTAAATTGGAATACCCCAAAAGGAGTGGAAAAGGCTGTTTTATCTCAGTCTTCTAATTTTAATGCAACTTGCCAATAACCTTTAGTGAGATATATGGTAGCTATATATTGTAGAGATATATGGCAGTTATGTATTTGGCCTCTCATAATTTCTCATTTAGTTCATTGATTCTAGGAGGAAGGTATGCCTTGAATTTAGATATGCTATTAATGGTTCAGAAATCTATGCAAAAACATATTCTTTTATCAGGTTTGGGTGCAAGAACTATAGGGGAGGACCAGTTACATTGAGATAGTTTGATGACTCCGATCAGTAGCATTTGTTCTATTTCGGCATGGATAATCGGTCACCTAGTGGCTGGAATTCTATAGGGCTTTTGTTTTATTACTTTTTCCTGCTTGGTAGGGATACTATGTACAGTTAGTTGGTTGGTTAGGTAGTTTGCCCTAGCAGGTCTGAGCAAACATCAGAAAAGGGTTGTAGGACCATTTTCTATTATTCTCTTTGTTCATTGGAGAGGGTCTCATTCACAGATAATTGTTCTTTAGTGGTATGTGGGACATTCTCAAGATTTGTGGTATATACTGTTTTGGATGGGGCCTAGCCATTTTTTGAGAAGATTGATATGAATACTTTTTCTTTTATGTGGACTCATTTTTAATTTGTAAGTAACCTTTCCTATTCTTTTGAGTATCTTAAAGGGACCCTCCCATTCTGATTTCATTTCACGTCCCAATGTAGGTAGTAACACCAGTACTCAATCACCTGCCTGATATATTCTCTATTTCTTTCCCTTTGTTTCTGCCTCTTTTGACTTTTTCTAAATTCTTATGGTCTAACTTCCATAATTTCCCCATACCGGTCTCTAATTGTTGGGTATAATCTAACAGGTTTCCTGCTTTTGGTCCGTATCTTTCTCCCATGTCTTCTGGGTTATTTCTAAAAGAGTTCAAGGTTTTCGTCCATACACCAAGTCAAAAGGGGAACACCCTCAACTATTTTGTACTTGGCTCCTTACAACAAGTAAGGCTAAATGAAGCATTTGATCCCCGTTCTTCTCTTACTTGCACAACATCTTTTTCAATATGGGTTTAGGAGAACCATTTTGTCGCTCCAATAATCCATCCGTTTAAGGATGGTATACTTATGTTTTAATTTGCTAGATGCTAAACTTTTTACAGACTTGGGACATTCATTTTGAGACAAAAGGAGGGCAGTGGTCAGTGAACATTTCTTTTGGGAATGCTCCTCAGGAAAACACTTCACTAGATGTTGTGCAATGGTTTTAGCATCTGGACTACATAAGGAAAATATCTTGCGATGCCGTGTGACATAATTAACCAATACAAGAACGTATGGATGACCTTTGGATAATTTGGAAAGGGGCTGAGTAAGGTCCATATCATTTGTTTTGAATGGAGTACATAAGATTGACAATGGTTGTAGTGGAATCTTGGGTGGATGATAAAGATCCTTCTACTGACAAATTTCACATTCTTGGCAATATTTCTTTATTTGAGCAAAAATACCCGACCAACAGAAATTACAAAGAATTTCTTGGGTTGTTTTCTGTGCTCCTGATGTCCTGCCAATAAGTGGGTATGGGCATAAAAAATGATTTGATCCTAGAATTCTTTGGGAATTAGTAATTGAGGTGGTTCTGATGATTCCTCTAAGTGATATAAAAGCCCATTTCTAATCTGAAAATGGAGATACAGGTCAGTCTGAATCTGTTTGGCCTTCTCCCAAATGGGTTGGAAAAGACTATCATTCATCTGTGTTACTCGAAAGGTATGGTCTATCACCCAGGGTTCTGGAATCAGTAATGCATCTTGAGGAGATAGAGGTTGTTCTTCTATTTTACATATTGTCTCCTTTTTGGCTCAATATTGTTTCTCTAAATACATTTAAGATCTGAGGGTTATCAGTCCTCAATAAAGCCACTTCCGGCAGACTGTGAAGGACTCCTATCTCTACCTCCAGATATGCCATTGTGGTGACAATAAGACGGGCTACTGGATAGGTCATAACATCCCCATGTACACATCTAATATTGACAAATTTGTTTGAGATTATCTGGAAAGTGAATATTAGGTTATCATGCACTACAGATTGTTTACACCTTGAATCCAATAGGACAGAAATCCATTTCTGATTGATCTGGAGACTCATTTCTTGAGTGAAATGAATAGAATTTGGTGCGTAGTTTTTTCCATTGGTTTTTCGGTGCTTTTATTATTCTTTCAAAAACTGGCTTTATGGCCCCATTCCCAACACTCAAAACATTGTGGACTTAAAGTTGGTTGATTTTCGGGCTTGGATTGTGGGGTTCATTTTGTTCCACTCATGGTTTTGAAGGATCTCTTTTCGCAATGATACGTTCCTTGCTTTATTGCGGCTTTTGATCCCTTCTCAATCTCCATGGAGTGAAAAAGAGGTTGCGCACTAAAGAAATTGGTGGCCATTTCAACAGCTTGATCGATAGTGAGTCCAGGATGTTGGCATAACCACTTTTGGGTAGGGGTAGGTAATGCCTCTATGAAATGCTCTAAACAGATTTTGTCATAATGTCCTCCTTACTATATCCCTGAGGCCTTAACCATTTTTGAGTTGTTGATTTTAACTACAAACAGAAATTCTTTGGGGTATCTCCAGATTTTTGCTCTCTCTTATCAAAATCTTAATCTATAGGGATCTTGGTCCAATCCTACTCTGTCCAAAATTATCTTTTGATTTCCTCATATGTAGATTGTCCCTCAGGGTTGGCTGTTTGGTAGGCAGCCCGAGCCTCACCAGTCCATAAAGGAGCTAAATAAAATGGGCAGCTTTCCAAAGGCCATGAACTAGACCTAGCAGTCCATTCAAAATTCACTAAACATGAATCCAAATCCTCACCTGGTTGTAGTTTTTGTAGCATCACCATAGGGCCCAAAGTAGCAGTACCTCTTTGGGTATCTAATCTGGTGGTCACTTGTAATTTGTTCTTGGACTAATTTAGGAAGGTGGTTGGTTTGCGTCCATAGAGCATCCTAGTGTAGTTCTCAGTCAGCTTTAACTGACAACATTTGGTGATCCATAGCCCATTCTAATTTGTACTGTCCTTTTACCAAATGTTGAAGTGGGGCATCCATTTTGTATCGAAGGCTATTATGCCCATATTATCCGCCATGTGTCTCAGTCCAGGAATATTAAATACTGAAATTGCTGCTTCTTTGTGAAAACATTTCATTTATAACATGAAGATGACATCATTACATTCTTCCTTTAACACAAATCTTTCTTCTTCTTTCCTTCTAGGTCTTCTAGGGCTCCCTCCTGTATGCCAGGACCCTCAATAAAAAGAGACGTCAGGCAAGTGACTGTTTTGCTTCACTTTTAACACCTCGTTGGTGAGATTGGTATTATCATATTTACATATGTCACCAATCTTGAAGGTGAAATTAATGGTGATTATGGGAATATGGCAGAAAAAGAAAAAAATACAATGATTAAGTGGATGTCATTCAAATGACACTGAGTGGAGGTGCAAGTTGTTTTTATAGACCTCAGGCTTCTCGGGCACGATTAATCATTCAAAATAAAAGAACAATAAAAAAGTATTGAAAAAAGTCAAGGTCTGCTTTTTTATTATAGCAATATTTCATCCTACACTATTCCCTTCACTCTTAAAGGAATACTTATACTCTGTTTGTGCTGAATTTGCATCATTTTTGTTTTATCCAAATGCGGCGCAAACTTAACTCCATATTTATATTTTGATGCTAAACATGTCTAATGTCAAAATAATAGAGTCTGCACCATTTTTTGGATGTGTGAACTTACCTTGCATCAATGAGATGCAAGGTAGGTGTTCTCATCCAAACAATGGTGCTATCCCTAAAGCCCCGTATTTATCCCCCATGCTAAAATGACTCATGGGGGGGGAGAAGGAGCTAAATAATGATGCAAAGCTTGCTTTGCACCATTATTTAATGCCTGGGTCAGACCAGGCGTTAGAGGACCTGTGGACCCATTTCCATGGCTAAATTCCATGGAATGGGCCCACAGGTGCCCACCCCAAGCCCCAGGAACACCCACACCAGAGGGACACCGGAGGATGGAGGACCCCAAGTTGGGTAAGTATTTTTTTATTTTATTTTTTTGCCATTCGGGCCCTAACTTGCAGCCCCCTGCATGGTACAGGGTGCAATGGCCATGGCCAGGGGACACTTTTCCCCTGTGCTGGCCATTGGGGTTGTGGGCATGACGCCTGTCTTTTCATGTTTTTGGTGGTTGTGCACCAGGAAATGGAGCTTGTCTTGTTAGAGGCACTTTTTTGCCTCTAACCAGGCTAGGGTCATTTTTTGAAGCACAACCGCCTCCTTCCCTCCCGCCACTCCCGCCCGGCTAGCATCTTTTTTGAAGACACTAGCCCAAGTTTAGTGCTGGCTTGCACCATTCTTTTAATATGGCACCCGGCTGGCACTGTGGAATGGTGCAAGCTGGCGCTATACTTTTTGCCACAAAGCTGCATTTGGGCAGTTTTGCAGCAAAAAGTATAAATCTGGCCCTTTGTTTGCAGACTTTGGTATTCTTCTCCCTTCTCTCTCCTTCCTCCCCGATTCAAAATCACACCTGTGGAAGATTTGCTCCGCCAGAAGTGTGGGGGGACTGAAGACTGCTGCTGTGTGTGCTGTGTCTCTGTCTGCTTCCCAGTTGTATCCTCTCTTTCGCTTTGTCACACGGTCTGCTCAACTCAGTTGGACCCCTCGGTAGGCAGCATACTTCCTGGGTTCTTGCTCTACTCCAGCAGTATTCCTCTGACATTTTCATTTGAAATTGACAAGAGATGCGCACTGGCCTTCTCCTTCCAGGTTTTTTCTTTCTCTTTCTTGGACCCCACCTCTTACATCTCCTACTCACGCATGCTGAGGCTAGTGTCTCATCCAAACTTGCCTGACTTCCTGTATTTATTCTACATGCCCGATCCTGAAATATAAGAAAGGTGCATGGGAAGAGATCAAGTAACTCCTCATCCCCCTTATTGTGACACAGATATGTTTTTTAGCTCTCCAAAAGGGAATCACATTCCATTTGGTCAGACATTGCCCCATTATGATACTGATAGTATGTGAAGTAATGAATTAATGACAGATGTTCAATCATCAGTGGGTGCATGTGCTGTTTCTATCACCTCAGTACCTTGCTGTTGTAGTTTATATTGTCTAAGCAGCATGCAAGTCCAGATCACTTCTCTCAACATTTATCTCATATCAGCCTTCTGTTGGTCCTTAGCTTTGTGTGGTGTCATGTCTATCCTTGCAACAGTTAGTGTCAGAAACCACAGTCTGCATTGCAAGTGGATGTTTATCATAGAACAAATTAATGTTATCAGTGAATGTTAATGATAATCAAATGTATCAGTATGAAAACATTTGATAATGAGCCCTACCACATTTGCAGCCTTTATAACAATCCAAGTGAAAACCTTCTCAATCCTGTAGAACGGGCCTGCTCCCAAAACGAGTTGAGTTTTATGACCCAGTACACAAATCACTCTGTTTTAAATATATAGTAAGAGCAAGCAAGGCAAATGTTCTCAGGAATTTATACTTCATCAGCCGTTTTGTACATAGACTTAAGTATTGATACTCACAATCAAGGTATTTGACTCTATTAAGTATTCAATAATCCTCATGAAGGATAAATGGGTGCTTTTGAATTACTGAAGTGGAGTTCCCAAACACCTTCAGATTTTTCTTAGCTATTTAGCATGCAATTCAAAGTTTGATTCGAATGCTTGATCCTGGCACTTGAGGACTTTGGGCTAATTGCTTGATATTGGGCACCATGTTGTGGGAACACCAAATGTTGGATACCTGGGAAGATAACGTTAGGAGAAAAAATGTGTGGCAATTGCAAATACACAGACAAGCTGTTACACTTCACTGAAATGAGCAGGTAAACTTACATTGTCGGTCAGGCGTACTGAAATTATGTTAAGTGATCCATTCACTTAATAAATTGGAATGTAAAGACATGGATTATGTTAATATGCATTAGGCCCATATGATTGCAACACCTTCAAATAGTCTGCACGTTTGTTAGACACATAAACGTGGAAAGCCCAACTGTAAATTATTTGCACTGTCAACCTTACGCATATGTACCAATTTCAGCTGTGAATACCGGATTTGTCTGCCAGAAAAGGCTTGTCAATTATCTATGTCCAGGTGATTTTCCCTGAAGTTAACTCACAAATATTTTAAAGGCTTTCGAGAGAAATTCTGTAAACTCACAAAGATTAATGGGCCAGTGTCTGATTTCAAACCCCACCATGGACCTGTGAGGAAAAGTAGGCAATTACATGGCAGTGTAGCTATTAACTTTAATGTTAATGTTTTTGGGTAGGCACTCATTATTTTAATGAGACTACTGGATTTTGAGCAGCAAGATTGTCCACGATGTGGGGGACTGAGTCTGACCCACAGTGGATGAAACTTGCCACTCCAAATCCGGGCTTTGCTCCGGCTAACTAGCAGTGCCTCATCTCTCCCGAATGGTAGAGATGATTGGGCAGCCGAGCGCATGACATTTCTGTACTTCTCAGGGAAGTCGTGGTCACTCAGGTCACAACCGGTTCTCTCATACACAGTACAGTCTTATATATAAATGACAATAAAGGCAGTGTAAATTTTAAAGATTGGTTTACTAAAATGACTGCATTTTGGATAGCAAAGTATGAGCTGCAATAACCAGAACTACACAACACAGTAATATTAAAATATTAATGATGAGAGTGAAGCACAAGAATAAGGCTATCATAGTGCCGGTAGATTATTTTTCTCTCTAAGTTATATTTCGAGCACAGCATGTTAAGCTCTAGGCCTGCCTTTCAGGTTCCCCCGGGAGGACATGAACCCTCATACCTGAAGAAAGGCCTGTAATCTGCATCAGCATCTGCAACGGGGCATTCAGCATACAGTTGTGGTTCCCTGGCTGGAATCTCCCTCTTGATGTGTACTAGGACTATAAAGTGTTTTTAGAACTAACACGCAGATGTTCTAAGAAAATGTCCCTACGTAAGGATGTGTATTTTCTACTAATGCTGGAGACTAAACTTCTACCACGTTTACCGGCAATGTACAAGACTGTGGCCTTGACTGAAGCACAGAGCGATCAAGAATGCATTATTTGAGAACACAGTACTGAACTAAGCTAAACAGTGTGATAGAAGAAATTAAAACAAGACCATAAAAACTAGTTATTGTAAAATAACAGTGCGAAGCTGAATAAAATATATCTAGGGCAAATTGCACAGCGGCCTCGTATGTTAAACTAACGTGCATGGAGCTATACTTAAAATGGCTACACAACACCCTCCCCTTGTCGGTAGAAAGTGGTTCAAGCCAAAGCTAAAATGCCCTAACCTAAAATATATTTAAAACCCTACTCAATTTTGACAAGTTAAGAGTCCACAAAAGCATATGTCTTGACAATTTATAAGTGAGCATGCAGCTTAGTGCTGAATTAAAAAAAAAAAAAGTCAATTTAAAGCTATTCCAAACTAAGCACTAGTTATGGAACGTAGGAGATCATCAACTTCGGCAGATGACGAAACCGGTAAATCCATGCCAAAAACGACTGAGGAGCAGGTGTGTTCCATAGCCCCAGTATCAACCAAGGTGGCATCCCGTGCAGTGCCCATTAACGAGTCGATATTAACTTCCTCCAGGAAGGGTAGCTCGTAATCAGCTTCTCTCAGCAAAAGCAGCCATAGTGCGCATGTCTGGTAATGAACCCTCAACGAGAACATCAACAGATCAGCATCAATCACTGAGGGGCATTGCTGTGAATGACAAACTTCGAGTGCATGTTCAAAGGAGCACCAACGGCACCGAAACACGGGCTGCACACAATCCAAAACCAGTCTGAATGACAGAGACCAGTCACGCCCAAAATGTTCCAGGAGTGTTGCTCCAAGCTGCTGCATCATGCGTTCACAACACAGCTGCGCTTATGGGAGCGCCTTCATTTGTCCTTGTTGCGGCGGGACAGCCATTGCGGAAAAACAACAGCAACAGCAAAATGCCGGCTAACAAAGCCAAAGTTATTGGAAATCCCCCAAAAATGCTTCAGAAAATTGAGTGAATAGCCGAAGGTATCAAACCGAATGTAGAGGAAAAGGTGTGAACAAAACCAATACCAACAGCTTTGAAAAAATGTGCTAATCCAGCCGTGCTTGACGCATTAAATATACGTCCCACGAGTTCACCAAAGTGTCTAGGAAAATTCGTATTTAACAGGGACTGTATTTCTGCCAACGACCTTGCCACTTGAAGTGCGTAGGTCTCGCCTACAGATGTAAGGGACACATGCTTCTGAAACAATAAAGCCTTGAGTCTACTCAACTTGTCAAAATTCACCTTGGAAGTAGCAATATGAGGCCAGATATCAGCTACCTCCCTTAATTTAGTGGGGGGAAACAATACGTTCCCGCAGCATGTAACAACCTTAGAGACCGAAACAACATACATTATGCCGGCCCGCATGCCACAACAGTCTTCGCTGTTGAGAAGGACGTAGCTGCTGTTTGAAAGCACCTGGAACGTGCATTTAATCAAGGGGACTGGAACTCCCTTCAGATAGCAAGCTAAGTTTGCAACCAAGGCATTGCACGCCCCATGCAGGGACAGCTGCTTACAAATCATCGAATGGCTGACTGAAGTCTCGCATTGACTACCGCTAAGAAAGACCTCTTTCATGCCATTGAGGCATTTGTACGAGAAGGGAAGCTCCCACACCTCATGGATGTAACTATCTCCCAACTTTTCATATCTGCCTACCGGAACGTGTTTCAAACAAGAAGGGAATTGTAATGTCGAAATAGGCAGATTAATAACCCTATGTGTTAACCACTCTGCTGAGGGAATCTCGGCCACAGTAAAAGGCAGTCTTTCTATCTTCTCAGTGTTAAGCATGACATAAGTCGCTTCTTTCTTAGCCATTAGTTGTTGTCGCCGTGTCTAATTAAAGGAAAAAATGATTTCCCTGGCACTGATGTGCTGCCACGGAACGCTACCCACCTTCAATGTCTGAAGTGTCCAACCCAACTGCATAATGGACCTGGTCTGACTCTGTCCATGATATAAAGAAGACATATCAGATCATATAACATCTATAGCAGAAGAAACAATGTTGGTAATTGTATATTATCCTGGTCTATTTGCCTTAACCGGGCTGCAGCCTCTTGTTGGGAAAGTTTCCATATTTCATTGTATACTTCATACAAGAAACACTTTCTATGTGGTATCTTGGGGCCTGACAAGAAATCTTGTAAGTCAGTGTTGTTAGACAAGAGATTGAGGTGCGTTTTAACAGCATCAAGTGAGGACGATTTTAGCCACTGTTGGCACACTTTTCCTACACTATATGTTGTAATTATGTCAGCATGTTCTGGTGATATTTAGCGAGGGTCTGGCCTACTCGTCCAGAAACCCCCCGAGGAGGTGATAAAACGCTAATGACACCCATTGGTATCTATGGGCCACAATAACCACCCGCCTGGACGTGTCAGTGAAGCATTAAACGTACCATTCTGGACCCACTCATTGAGCTCAACTTTAGTTGCATTTGTGTATTTTTGCCAGGGGCAGGTATACTGGGCATATTTAATTGTCTGATTGTTTCTAAGCCTAAACAACTTGTTTGTTGTCCTGTTTCATTCAAAAAGATAATTTGAACAGGGATGAGACATGCTCTAAACAATGTTTCTGTACCCTTGGTTTGCCATTTTTTTGCTCCCCAAACACTTTTCAAATCAATATCTTTGGACCAAAATTCATAACCTTCTATTGATAACCAGGAAACAAAGGATTCCGAATATATAAATTTCGTGTTGGTCAATAACATATGTATATCCTTAGTAGGAGTTACTTTAAAATAATATGACTCAGCTTTTTTTTGACGATGCCCAGACAAATACGCAAACTTTTCAGTGTATGTTTTTGAACTCCCTTGCGATGGAGTTGGACAATGTTACCATTGTGTATAATTAAATATCGTTTTTGGTCTACTCGCTCTATGTATGAAGTGGTGCCCATAATAATTATAGCAAAACATATCACCATAATTGTCTTTAAATTGGTAAACATCTTCGTTTCATAGACAGTATAATATTGCAATTCTGTCATCATAGAATCAACTGTTTTCGCATCCCAATCATCTGACACAATGCCTGGTATGACTATATCATTCATAGATAATTTTAACACATACGGCTTTTGGATAATTTCAGTGGGACCATATATATCAAACATTACTTTGTCCCACACAATCCCATCAGGAATTGGCACTGCAGAAATGTTGACAAAAGACAAGTCTCTTCGAATCTTATGTGATGCAAAATGTGGTTTTAAAACCTCCTCCACCTGTTCAACCGCTGATCTCTCGGGAAGAAAATGACCATGTATCAGCAAGAAAAAGGTAATAACAAAACCAATCCAAAGCAGTAACGCTAGGACAGTCAAAGAAAGCCATACATAGTTCCATTGAAAAACTAAATATGTGTCTTTAAGCCAATATATTAGCTTACGTGCACCTGACAGGTCAGCTGTAGAAGAGGCAAACGAGTCTGATAGACCATCGTTGAAGTCGGCAAAGTGACCAGAGGCAGTTCGTGCAAATGGCGTAGCCGTGGTCAATGGTGGAGTTGGTGTTTCTTGGGGTGGTACACTGTAGACAGCACCATCCGTCTGGCTAGTAGTCGTGGTGACTTGATCAAATGTTTCTAAATTGCTTGTTGTTAGTTAAACTAATGCAAGATCATCATCATCCACCCTCCCCAAGCTCGGAGATGTATCAGCGTTGGTATAAACAACTTGTAGCGGAACTTCTTCTCCAGTAGTGAGAGGGATTCAGGAACTACTGAATGTTCCTCTTGGTCAGCTGTGCAGAATCGGCCACATGTTGTAGTTTGAGATAGTCAATTGAAACAAAACGATTTTCTTTGGCACCTGGCAATGGTGGTAGAATACCAGTTCTGGTACTGTGTATCCCCAGTACAGGGACTGGTGCCCAATAAGAAGGGCCAAATTATTTTTTCACTGCGACCTTTTCACATACAAGATCCCCAATCCTGGGAATTCAGCCGGTAGATGTTACAGGCACATCCTTAATTCCTGTTGAGGCAGCACTTTTAGAAGAGTTATCTTCACGGAACTGCTGTAATTCCTGTAAAACAGTGACACAATCATTTATGTCAAAAAGTGTTTCTGCTGCCTCCACGCCAGGACCATCAAGATCCAGATCAAACATTTGTGTTCCGAACAGGCACTCATATGAAGTACGACCCCCCAGGGACCTTCTAGGCAGGTTATTTAGTGCTCTCTGAACTTCATGCAGGTGTGATAGCCAACCACGTCCCATACCTAAGACTCTGGCTGATAAGGATTGCTTTAAATCGCAGTTTAATTGCTCCACTACACTATTTCCCTCGGGATGAAATGGAGACGAGTACTGCAGTTGAACCCCCAATGAAGCCAAGGTGTCCCTGAATGCCCTTGAGACAAAAGCAGGGCCCTGGTCCGAATGGAAGGCCACAAGTGCACATGTACCGATAAAGACTAGCAAATCTTTAATAAGAGTCCGAGCGTCAGCCGATCGTTGTGGCCACACCCACACAAATCTGGAGCATGAATCAACAGCGACTAATATGTATTTGTATGCACTATCAGGTGTTAATGGACCGCAATGGTCCAAGTAAACACATTGTAATGGTCTATTGGAAATTAAAATTAAGAGGGGTGTCTGCGGCGGGCGCTTGGCCGTGGAAACTTTAATTTATTGACAGATGTCACAGCAAAGGACATACTGCTTAGTCTCTTTATAGAAACCGGGCCACCAATAACGGGCCTGTAAGAGTGAAATTGTAGCCACCGTACCAGCATGTGCAGATGCCACCCCCTCATGCGCTGCTTTAATCAATTGTGATCTTACATCTTTAATGGGGATGTCGCGTTCGCCTGGAATTTTAACTTCAGCATTCAGCATACCTCCCATCAAGTATTGATATTTATTAGGAAATCCTTTCGGATAAGGCGTACCATCAACCCTAGCTTTTATGGCAGCCATAATGTCTGTGTCTGGTTTGGTACTCAAACGAGTCACTGTAGCTACAGTGGCAACTGCCACTGCTGACTTTGCGGCTTCATCAGCCAATGTATTTCCAGCAACGTGTATTCCAACGCGTTGGTGTCCAAGTGTATGCAAAACATGGACCATTGGTAGCTTCTCTTTCAGGTCTGCTACCTTCCCCCACAGGAGTCTGTGTTTTATGGTGTTGCCTTACGAATCTTGGAACCCATTCAAACGCCAGTAATACAGATATTCATTAAAGGACTGGACGCAGTAATATGAATCACAAACAATCAGTGTGAACTGTGCCGGATCCGTATGTTCTAGTGCCATCAGCAGAGCTTTTAGCTCAGCCAATTGTGCTGTACAATCCTTAAGGTCTGTGTATAGGTATGTTGGGGACAGAATTTCTTCCCCTCCTCATAGCCGCTTACAACTGTGCAAGCAGCAGAGTAATGATGTTTAGTTCCAATCGCTGTTTGCGCAGAGCCATCGGTGTACATGACTCTATGGTATTGATCAATAGGCAAGTAATTCACTGGAAATGGATATTCTACTTCATATTGTGGGAATTCTTGAGTTTGTAATTTTGGATCGAAAATGTAGTCTACATCTATGGCTGTTAGAGACGTAGCCCATTGTATCCAAAGTGGATGAAGTGCTTTTGCGCTCGGAACGCTAGCTTTTGTAACAGCCTCTTAGGCTGGAATTGGAGAAACAACAATGATACGTTTTCCTTGGGCAAGAGGTCTTTCTTTAATAACAGCCATCTGTACAGCAGTTAGAATTTTCTCCGTGGGTGCAAAGCGTTGTTCAGCAGCTGAATACAAATGTGATTTGTATGCTATCAGGACCGTCTCACCTTCATTAAATGTCACATAGGTGAAACCGATGGCCCCAGCTATCACCCTAATGACCAAATGTGTTTTGTTGTCCCTTTTGTGTAAATTTTTGCTGCTAGCATGTCTGCCTGCAAATCTTGAAGGGTGCATGTATGTTCAACTGTCTACTATTTGCTTGAAAAATTGGGACAAATTAAGTCATATAAAGGTTTTATGTGTGTTGCATAATCAGGAATGGATGTTCTGCCAAAATGTAGAAAACCCAACAACGTTTGAAGTTTTTTAATTGTATTTGGTGGTTGTATTTGAGCAAATTTTTCTAAAAATTGTGGCGCTAGTGTCAGAGACACCAGATCCTCGGGGACTTACACACGAGAACTGAATTGCGCGTCTTGCTGATTCGAATGCCACCATGAAACTGCCAAAAAATGGTAGCGCACAATGAATATCAAGGGTTAAATCACGAGAAACGAATCGCGTGTCTTGCCGATTCGAATGCCACCATGAAACTGCCAAGAAATGGTAGCGCACAATGAATATAAATGGTTAAATCACGAGAAACGAATCACACGTCTTGCCGATTCGAATGCCACCATGAAACTGCCAAGAAATGGTAGCGCACAATGAATATCAAGGGTTAAATCACGAGAAACGAATTGCGCGTCTTGCCGATTCGAATGCCACCATGAAACTGCCAAGAAATGGTAGCGCACAATGAATATCAAGGGTTAAATCATGAGAAACGAATTGCGCGTCTTGCTGATTCGAATGTTAACATGTAAATGCCAGAAGAACCCAGAGCACATTCACACACACAAGGTATAATCTCTCAATATGAAAATTAGGCCCAAGAACTCAGATGTGTTCGAAAACGGGATCGGGGCACAGCCCGACCTCCGTCTTACCGCCCTGATCAAGGATCACCAATGTAAATGAAGGGCAGAGGCTTGGAAGATCAAAGTAGGCCACCGGAACAGGAGCTCAAGAAGTTGCTGCTGCTCTGAACCGGGACCTCTGAATAGTGAGCACGTGGAGCTGGGCTGGCTCCCTTTTATAGGGTCTTAGCCCAGCCCACCAACCACACCCAGGCATGCTGCAGGCAAAGCTTCTAGAAGGCCCTGGAAAGGGACCACACCCTGACACAGTCTGAAAGCCTGCAACAGTACATTACATGTGAACAGTATTTATATGCATGCTGAACATAAGTCTTCAAGATTAAACTCTGCAATGCAAAAGGTTAAACAACATCATATCAGCACAATGCATACATTATGTTAGCTTGAAATTGTTAGGTTTTTGCATTCTAGTCGCCCGTAGAGCACGCACTGCCCTGATGTTGACAGTACTCCCCTCTCCCAGATGCGCTCTAGGGCATGGTTTGTCTGGATTGAGACGATGAAAACGCCTCACGAGTACTGGAGCATGGATATCAGATGTGGAAACCCATGAGTTACTTTCAGGGCCATAACCTTTCCATGAGATTAAGTACCATAGGTTACGCCCTCTCAGTTTATAATCCAACACTTTTTTGACTTTGTATTCTCCTTCCCCCTGTACTAGAACTGGAGCCGGATGAGGGCGGACCTTCTGGACTGCCTTTTTCAAGAGGGAAGTGTGGAACACTGGATTAATCCGTAATGATCTTGGCAATTGCAGTTTAAAGGTCACAGGATTGATTTGCTGAAGGACAGTGTAAGGACCTATGAATTTGGGGTTGAACATGTGCTTCTTCTTGAAGTCTATATGTTTTGTGGAAAGCCACACTTTATCACCTGGTTGATACTGCGCTCCCTCACAATGTTTTGTGTCATAATGCTTTTTGTATTTTTGTTTGGCCTTTTCTAAATGCTGTTAAATCAATTTCTGGGTTTGATGCAAATGTTGGATGGTTTCTGTCACAGCTTTAGTAAGAAAACTTTCTTGAGGGATTGTGATGGGCAAAATGTCAGGATGATAGCCAAACAAGCCAAAAAAAGGTGTAATGCCAGTAGAAGTGTGGAATGAGTTATTGTAGGCTAACTCAGCTAACCAGAGCATTGATGTCCAAGAATGAAGTGCTTTTTCAGCATAAGCACGTAGGTATTGCTTCAAGGTCTGATTTAGTCTCTCCGTTTGACCATCTATTTGAGGATGGTGGCTAGTAGATAGTGTAGATGTCACTTGGAGTGTTTTACACCATGTCTTCCAGAAATTGGAGGCAAATTGCGACCCCCGATCGGAGAGGATAATTTTCGGCAGTTCATGATAACAAACCACTCTATTCAGTAAAATGGTTGCCAGTTCACTGGAGGTGGGCAATTTCTTACAGGCAATGAAATGTCCATATTTCGTGAGACTATCTACTACCACCAGAATTACTGAATGTTGTTGAACCACTGGTAGACCGGTAATAAAGTCTAAAGAAATGTGCTTCCAAGGACGACTTGGAGTTGGGAGTGGATGCAACAAACCTTCCGGTTTTGAATGACTTGTTTTAGTGCAAGCACAGACTTCGCAGTTGTTTACCATCACTTTTACATCTTTTGTTAGGGTTGTCCACCAAAAATAGCGTTGGATTAATTCAAGAGTTTTAGGAGTACCTGGATGACCTGTCGTAGGTATAACATGCAACCAATGAAACACTATCTTGCGAAGTTTGGTAGTGGGCACGAACAAACGAGCGTCATGAAAAGGTAATCCTTGCTTGATTGACATTTTGGGATCTGCTTGGGCCCATGTCTGCCATTTTTCAACAGTGAAAGAATTGCAGAAGTCTTCAAAGAAATCTTCAGGTTTTGTGATACATAGGACTTTGTCTGGAGCAATGATAGCTCTGGAGCTTTAAACTGCAGGCAACGTGGTAGACTCTTGGCGGGACAATGCGTCAGCTTTGCAATTGTCTTTAACAGGCCAGAAGGTTACCACAAAATCAAATTCGGCAAAAAAGAGCATCCAGCGTAATTGCCGAGGAGTCAGAGGTCTGGCGGAACTCATGAACTGAAGATTGCAATGATCAGTATATACTGTGACAAATGATGTCTCCATTCTTTAAAGGCATCACAAATCGCCAGAAGCTCTTTTTCAGCAATGACATAGTTCTGTTCGGCTTCGTTCAACTTCCGAGACATGTAGGCTACAGGATTAAGTTGACCAGTGTCCTTGTTTCATTGTGACAAGACTGCTCCTATTGCCACATCTGAAGCAGCAGCTTCCACTATGAAGGGTCGATCCGCATCAGGATGAGTCAAGACTGGGGCAGTGGAGAAAGCTTCCTTCAAAGTTGAAAAGGTTTGGTCAGCTTCCGGGGACCATACAAATTTCTCCTTCTTTCTTAATAACTTAGTGATTGGAGCCACTGTCTGGGAGAAATGATTTATGAACCTTTGGTAAAAAATGTGCAAACCCCAGGAAACATTGTACATCACAAACAGTCTTTGGGGTGGGCCAATCAGATACAGCCTTTACTTTCTTTTCTGCCATCACCACACCTTGAGGGGTAAGGATAACCCCCAAAATCTTAACTGTGGTAACATGAAACTCACACTTGGTTAGTTTACAATATAAATGGTGCTTTCAAAGGGCTGCAAGAAATTTCTTGAGATGTTGGACATGTTAATTTTCTTTGTCTGAGTAGATCAAAATGTCATTGATGTAGACTATGGTGAGGATTTTGAGGTACTCTCTAAGAACGTCATTCAAGAAACATTGAAATGCTGCTGGAGCATTACACAGACCAAAAGGCATGACAGTGTATTCAAAGAGGCCATGTCTTGTCTTGAACGCTGTTTTCCATTCGTCGCCCTCTCTCATTCTGACCAAATGATAAGCACCTCGAAGATCCAGCTTTGTGCAGATTTTTGCTTTCTTTACTTGTTCCAGCAAGACCGGAATTAGGGGCAAAGGATATTTATTCTTGATGGTGACTTTGTTCAAACCCCTATAGTCGATACAAGTTTGAAGTTCTCCATTTGCCTTCGGAACAAAAAACAAAGAAGAAGCTGCAGGAGACATAGAAGGGCGAATGAAACCATTCTCCAAGAACTGATCTAGATACTTTCGTAAATGTTGATTTTCATGTTCTGACAGGGCATATACACGACAGTTGGGAAGTATCGCACCTGGAACTAGATCAATTTGGCAGTCATAAGATCTATGAGGAGGTAAGTTCTCTGCTTCTTTCTCATCAAATACATCTTCGTAAGATAACTACTGTTTGGGCAATTTAACTTCTTTCTCCGCTGCAGTGGCTATGTAAGAGTTGCAAACTTGTGATACTTGAAACTTTTGGAGGCATTGTTCTTTACATAGTGCAGATGAGAACACAACCTTTCTGCCCAATTAATCTCTGGATTGTGATGAGTTAACCATGGTAAGACAAGGATAATTCCATACTGGGGAGCATGGATCACGTCAAGGATGAGTTTCTCTTTATGTTTCTTTCTTTGATTCTTATCTTCACAAATCACCAACAAGGAGACAGTCTGAAGAGTTACCGGACCTCCAGTCAAAAGTTTTCCATCGACTGCCTGGATGATTTCTGGGGTCTTTTTTTCAATACATGGGATCCCCCATGCACAAACCAATTGGGTGTCAACAAAGTTCCCAGTAGCCCCAGAATCGACTAGAGCCTTCTTGAAATAGGTCTTTTTCTTTACCTGAACTCTTAGTCCCAGTTTGAGATGTCTAGATTGTGAAGGGTCCACGGTGACACCCAAGAGCAACCCTTCTCTGCATCTTGGGTGCTTTAGGTTTCCGACTCGACTTGTACATTGGCTGCAACCTTCTGAACTGGACCTCGTTTGCTCTTTGGTTTAATTGGACATTCTTAGGCAATATGACCCTTGCGCCCACAGTAGAGACATTGTCCATTTTTTCTACGTAAGTCCTTTTCATCTTTGGTCAAAGGTCTCCTGATGGTTCCAATTTCCATCGTTCTGTTAAACGATGATCAAGCCTCAAAACAAGGTTTATCAATTCTTGACAGTCTGTAGGCTGCGGGTCTATTTGAGTTAGGAAATCTTTTAGCTCCTCTTTGAGTCCCTTGTAGAACAAGGCCGCTTATTTTTCTTCAGGCCAGGATGTCTCAGCGACCAGCCGATTAAAGATGGGTAAATATGACACTAAGGGGGTCATTACAACATTGGCGGTAAAAGCCGTTTACCGCCGTGCAGAAGACTGCCAATACACCGCGGCCACAGCTATTATGACACACATCACGGAATCCGCCGAAATTCAGACACCCACACAAGTCCACCACACCAAAGGTCAGCGATAAATATGCGGAAACAAATCCTCCACCTCCACGCCAACAGAATCACGCCCATGCTATTACGACCCACGAATCCAAGCGGCGGTCTTTCAACCGCGGTATTCCATTGGCGGTACACACCGCTGCGCTCAAAATACAAACACATCTCCAAAACACCGCCACATTGGACAATTCCAAATACACACACCTGATACACATACACACACCACTCCCACACACCCAACAGTATATAAAACACACACCCACATGACCCACAAACCCCTACGACCACAAATTAGAGACGAAGGCCAGAGAGAGACAGCACAGAATAGATAACACCATCACACAGAGGCACACTACACCATCACCCACACAACATCCACGCACAAAACACCACACACCACTACACTCACCACACTCATCAACACATACACCACCCCACACATCACACACAACACCCCATGTCACGCCAAAGACACCCCCGCTTCTCCGAGGAGGAGCTCAGGGTCATGGTGGAGGAAATCATCAGGGTAGAGCCACAGCTATTTGGCTCACAGGTACAGTACACATCCATAGCCAGGAAGATGGAGCTATGGCAAAGAATAGTCGACAGGGTCAACGCTGTGGGACAGCACCCAAGAAATAGGGAGGACATCAGGAAGAGGTGGAACGACCTACGGGGGAAGGTGCGTTCCACGGTATCCAGGCACCACCTCGCGGTACAGCGGACTGGCGGCGGACCCTTACCTCCTCCCCCACAACTAACAACATGGGAGGAGCAAGTCTTGTCCATCTTGCATCCTGAGGGCCTTGCAGGAGTCGTTGGAGGAACGGACACTGGTAAGTCAAATCTTCACTATCATATCCCCACCCTACCTGCATGCTATCACACACCCCCACCCTCACACCCTCCCCTATCACCCTAACTCCTCACTAATCTACCCATAACACCAACCACCCATCCCAACCCCAAGTCCTGCATGACACAACTAAGCATGGACACCAATCACTAAAGCATGCCCACTGCACAGACCCACAACACCCCCCAACCATCACCACACAAGCCCCCACACAGGAATGCCTGCACTGGGGTTCACGCACACCCAACCATTGCACACCATGAAACACACACATGCAATAATCATGTACTTATACCCCCGCAGGAACCCGAAGGAACGTCACCACACCAGAGGGTCCAGACAACACCACTCCACCCCCAAAAGACACTCACAGTGACGACAGCAGCTCTGCCCTACTGGATCTTGATGACCAGCCTGGACCATCGTGGGCCTCAGGACAGTCGGTTCCCCTTGCCCAGCCACAGCCCAACACCGAGCTTACACCCTCTGGTAACACCAGCACAGCACCCACCCAGCGGGCCCATACCTCCCTTCCCAGGACAGGTCAATCAGCGGTGTGTCCACCACTACAGGGCACCCAGGGTAACCCACCACCCCAACAACAACAGGGACCTGGGGGCAGTGGTAGTGGGACACGGTCCAGGGGACGGAGGCACAGGAACACCGGGGAACTGGGAGGGCTGCTGTGCAACAGAGGGAGGACAGGCCAAGGGAACCCACTCTCCACGAGGCCCTATCCTCCATCATGGGAGCATACCACCACTCCCAGGAAACGATGGCAACGGTCCGGGACAAGTTGCAGGAGACCCTGCGTCTGCAGGAGGAGCAGTATTTGGGGTTCAGGGAGGAGCTCAGGACCATCGCCTCTGCCCTGGGCACCATCGTAGGGGTGCTGACGGACATTCCAAAGACCTTGAGGGACACAGTGGCACTCCAAGGGGCCCCTGACACTAGCCAGGACGATGAAATGCCCACCACCTCCGCCGGCGCTAGTGGACAGGATGCCCCGCCACAGGACCACCACACCGGCACCCCACCCCCTGCAGATGGACAACCACCACGAAAGCGGGCCCTGAAATCCAGGAACAGGACAGAGCAAGATGGCAAGACCCCCGCCAGGAAATAAGACCACCCTGATTGTCCCCCCACTGTCCCACTTTGTTACCCTGTCCAGATAGCCCCAGCTCCACTTCCAATGGCCAGATGTGCAATGTACCTGTGAGACTAATAGACAGGACTCTGCCATGGACATTCTTCCACCATGACCTCTCCCCATTTCACAACCCCCCTATATTTTTATGCACTTCAATTAACACCCTTGAAACCTCAATAATATTGGAGTCAGTCAATGATTGTGAACTTTGTATTGTCAATTACAGTGTTAAAAAAGGTTACCAATTGGAAGGTCAACATACCAATGTCACACATCACAAGCCTTTCAAGGGTGCAAGCTGTTGACACGCAGGTTACCACATTACTGAAACTGAAATGGAAGGGGACAACTCAGTTACTAAATAGGGAGTGAAATGTATGTAGAGGATAGAGGTAGACGTGTGAAATGTAATATAATGTGAAACATGAAATTGTACTCACCTGTGTCTCATTGAAAATATTGCTGTATGACTGACTCCCTGTTGTCGTTTTCATCTTCATCAGCTTCCTCCTCATCACTGTCCACAAGCTCCACAGGCTCACCTGCTGCAACAACACCGTCATCTGGATCATCCTCCTGCAGAAAAGGCACCTGGCGTTGCAATGCCAAGTTATGGAGCATGGAGTAGGCGATGATGATGTCGCACACCTTCTTCGGTGAGTAGAATAGGGATACACCTGTCATATGGAGGCACCTGAACATGGCCTTCAGGAGGCCGAAGGTACGCTTGATCACCCTCCTAGTCCGCCCATGGGCCTCATTGTACCGTTCCTCTGCCCTGGGATTCCTTACTGGGGTCAGTAGCCAGGACAGGTTGGGGTAACCAGAGTCCCCCAATAGCCATACACGGTGCATCTGGAGTTCACCCATCATATCAGGGATGCTGCTATTCCGCAGGATGTAGGCGTCATGCACTGAGCTAAGGAACATTGCATTTACCTGCGAGATGTAGTGGTCTGCCAAACAGACCATCTGGACATTCATCAAATGATAACTCTTCCTGTTCCTGTACACCTGTTCATTCCTGCGGGGGGACTAGAGCGACATGGGTCCCATCAATGGCACCTATGACGTTGGGGATATGTCCAAGGGCATAGAAGTCACCTTTCACTGTAGGCAAATCCGCCACCTCAGGGAAAATGATGAATCTCCTTACGTGTTTCAGCAGGGCAGACAACACTCTGGACAACACGTTGGAAAACATAGGCTGGGACATCCCTGATGCCATGGCCACTGTTGTCTGAAAAGACGCACTTGCAAAGAAATGGAGCACTGACAGCACCTGCACTTGAGGGGGGGATTCCAGTCAGATGGCGGATTGGTGACATCTGGTCTGGCTCCAACTGGGTACATAGTTCCCGGATTGTGGCACGGTCAAACCGGTAGGTCACGATGACATGTCGCTCTTCCATTGTCAACAGGTCCACCAGCGATCAGTACACCGATGGATTCCGCCATCTTCCAATATGTCCCAACTGACGGTGCCTAAGAAGGGCAACAGCGAAAAAACTGTCAGCATTCCTCCAGGTATGTACCCACAGTCACACACAAGACTACACCAGACAATTAACCCATCCGGGAAAGGTTTTGAGTGTAGGCCTCGGTATGTGTGACGCAGTAGTAGATGAAGCCATGTGGGCCCCTGAAATGGCGGCTGCCTGACCTCTAAACTGGGACAATGGAATTGTGGGGTAACTGCGCTGGCGTTGGACACCGTCGCGGTAGGCGGTCGTAGAGCGCGGCGCAATGCTGCATTGGTTAGCATCGGACCGTATGGGTCCCAGGAGCCAATGAACAGGTGCGCTGGTGTGACGTCACCACCATTTTCTATCTCTTCAATCACTAGATACTTGACCTTCGACAGGAGAGGACCTACACTGCTAGTGCTGCTGTGACCTCGGTTTGGAAGCGACGATGGCTGCTGTGTCTAGGGAAAGGGCCCCTGCCTTCACTGCACAGGAGTTGGAGAAACTTGTGGATGGGGTCCTCCCCCAGTATACGCTACTCTATGGTCCTCCAGACCAACAGGTTAGTACACAGGGAGCACGTTGTATGGGCTAGGCCTGGGTGGATGAGGGAAGGGGGCAGAGTACATAGAACAGTCATGCATGGGGATGAATGGGCCACAGGGATAGAGTTGGGAGGGGGCCAATTACAATGACAGTGCTGTAGGTAATGACTGTTCCTCTTTCCTTGTGCATGTCATGTAGGTCATCGCCCACCAGAAGAGGGACATTTGGTGTGCCATCGCCAAGGAAGTCCGGACCCTGGGGGCCCACCAGAGACGGGGCATCCACTGCCTGAAGAGATGGGAGGACATTCGCCGCTGCAGCAAGAAGACGGCGGAGGCTCAGCTGGGGATGGCCTCCCAACGTCGGAGGGGTGCCCGTCGCACCATGACCCCCTTGATGTTCCGGATCCTGGCGGTGGCCTACCCGGAGTTGGATGGGCGCTTAAGAACATCACAGCAGACACAAAGGGGTGAGTACAACCTCATCCTATGGAATTTGCGTGCAGTGGAGCTGTCTGGGTGGGGGTGGTGGGCTGTGGGTGTCCCTAGGCCAGGGCGAGTTAGGTAGGCAAGGCCCCTCCGTTATGTAGGCCATGTGGCACTCTACCCCAGCTCAAAAAAAAGGCAAATTGATGTATAGTTGCCCCTTTGCCATCCATGTGGGCAGATTTCTACCATTGCCATGTAGGCCATATCCCAGAAATTGCATGTGCAGAGGGAAGGAGCACGGCGTAATGCAGGGGGCTGCTGCGTTTGTCTTGTCCACCAACGGTAGCGGTATGCCATGCACTAAAACTCTCTTTCTTCTGTCTCCACCCTTTTTCTGCTCTCCCTGTCCTTCTGTACATCAGCATCAACAGGCGGAGGTACAGTGGCACCGGAGCACGAGGGAGCTGCATCCCACATGGCCATGGAGGGCCACACCACAGACTCTGAATTCACCAGTGGGACGGAGGGCGAGGGGAGCTTCACGTCGGCCACAGGATCACCAAACAGCGACACGGACTCGTCTGCCAATGGGAGCTCCCCTGTGGTGGTGGCACAATCTGTGCGCCCCACTTCTACAGGTACAGCCGCCATCTCCCCTACCAGAACCACCCTCCCAGCAGCCCCTCAGCATTCGCCCCGTGCCCGCTCACCCAGCCTGGGGCATCACCTTCGCCCCAGGCACCTCAGGCCCTGCCCCAGTCACCCCTGCTGCCCTCAGTGAGGAGGCCATTGACCTCCTCAGGTCACTCACTGTTGGGCAGTCTACCATTGTGAATGCCATCCAGGGTGTAGAACGAGAGTTGAAACACGGTAATGCATTCCTGGAAGGCATTCATTCTGGTCAGGCTGTCCTTCAGCGAACCCTGCAATCTCTGGCCTCAGCACTGATGGCAGCCATTGTCCCTGTGTCCATCCTCCCCCCTCCAACTTCCTCCACCCAGACCCAATCCCCTGTACCCCAGCCCATCCCAAGCACACCTACAGACCAGCATGCACACAAGTCAACACACACAAGTAGCTCAAGCAAACATAGGCACCACACACACCACAGGCACTCACACAAGCATCAGACCCATACAGACACAGCAACATCCACTGTCTCCACTGCGTCCCCCTCCTCCTCTTCTCCCTCCTCCCTCCCAGTGTCGTCTATACACACACCTGCATGCACCACATCTACAGGCACTAGGACTCGCAGCAGGACACCCAGCACCACAAGCCGCTCACCTGCACTCACCACCTCCACTGCCATATACACATCCCCTGTGTCCTCTCCCAGTGTGTCTGTGACGCCCCCTCCCAAAGTACACAAACGCCGGCAATCACTCACCCAACATCCATCCACCTCACGACAGCCTCCAGTACCTGCACCTGCACCCAAAACAGCTAAAGTGACACCTCCTACAACCACCTCCTCTTCCTCCACTCCCAGAGCCCCTCCAGCTACCCATCCCAGTGTACGTCAGAAACTGTCCCTATGTCAAATTGACCTTTTTGCCCCCACCCTCCAATTCATCAGTCCCGTCGTAGCGCCTCAGCCAAAAAGCCTCCAGTACCAGTGGTGCGTGTACCAGGTTTTTGGAGTGCCCCGTTCACCAGGGCAGGCAGTAGGACCCGGAGCCAAGGCACTGTCAGCCCACCCCCTGTAAAGGCTCCGAAATTGGAGAGTGGACGACGGGACCATGTCAAGACTCCTGGTGGGACAAACAGTGAAATGGGATCCAAGGCGATTGGTGAGTCATCTGTAACTCAAAAGAAGGTGGGGAAGGTCCTGAGGAAGCCTTCCCAACCTGTTGTGAGTGTCACGGCGGAGAAGTGCGCCATCATTTCTGGCGGTCCAGACACAACCGCCAGCACCGTCGTCACTGGTCCACAGACCACCGCCAGAGTCATAGTCCAGGAGGGCCCAAGTATCGTTACTGGTCAGGAGACCACCGCCCCCGCCGAAGTCACAGCCCAGGAGGGCTCAAGTATCGTAACTGATCAGGAGACCACCGCCAGAGTCATAGCCCAGGAGGGCCCAAGTATCGTTACTGGTCAGGGGACCACCGCCACCGCCGGAGTCCCAGCCCATGAGGGTCCAGAATCCCACAGCCCCGCTGGGCAATGATGGAACGTCAAGCCACACACCAACGTCCAGTTTGGAGTTCGTCATGCCACACACCAACGTCCAGTGTGGAGTTCGTCATGCCACACACCAACGTCCAGTGTGGAGTTCGTCATGCCACACACCAATGTCCAGTGTGGAGATCGTCATGCCACACACCAATGTCCATTGTGGATATCGTAATGCCACACACCAATGTCCATTGTGGAGATCGTAATGCCACACACCAATATCCGTACCAGAACCGCCATGGCAAAGCACCGCTGAACAAGGCCAAGACCGCCATGGTGAAGACAGCTGAACAGGGCAAAGACTGCCATGGCAAAGCACCGCTGAACAGTCCATAGCCAGCCATGGCAAAGCACCGCTGAACAAGGCCAAGACCGCCATGGTGAAGACCGCTGAACAGGGCAAAGACCGCCATGGTGAAGACTGCTGAACAGTCCATAGCCAGCCATGGCAAAGCACCGCTGAACAAGGCCAAGACTGCCATGATGAAGATCGCTGAACAGGGCAAAGACCGCCATGGGGAAGACCGCTGAACAGGGCAAAGACCGGCATGGCAAAGCACCACTGAACAAGGCCAAGACTGCCATGGTGAAGACCGCTAAACAGTCCATAGCCAGCCATGGCAAAGCACCGCTGAACAGGGCAAAGACCGTGTGGGTATGAATAGTCCGGCGCATCAGGAATCGTTCTCCCATGTGCAGCTGGGACTGTGACAGGACATGTACTTTCACGGGGAGACTCATCCAGTCTGGGCACCAGTCCCACCCAGTACCAGTAGAGAACTGCATCTACTTGCGAAGATGTGTCTTTGCACTCCCCAGGATGGCACAGTGGGCAACCCACCCACTGTAGAGAGTTGAGAGACTGTGGCTTTGCACTCCCCAGGATGTAACAGTGGGCAACCCACCCACTATAGAGACTTGAGAGACTGTGGCTTTGCACTCCCCAGGATGTAACAGTGGGCAAGCCACCCACTGTAGAGACTTGAGAGACTGTGGCTTTGCACTCCCCAGGATGGCACAGTGGGCAACCCACCCACTGAAGTGACTTGAGAGACTGTGGCTTTGCACTCCCCAGGATGTAACAGTGGGCAACTCACACACTTGTTAGACTTGAGAGACTGTGGCTTTGCACTCCCCAGGATGTAACAGTGGGCAAGCCACCCACTGTAGAGACTTGGGAGACTGTGGCTTTGCACTCCCCAGGATGTAACAGTGGGCAACCCACCCACTTGTTAGACTTGAGAGACTGTGGCTTTGCACTCCCCAGGATGTAACAGTGGGCAAGCCACCCATTTGTTAGACTTGAGAGACTGTGGCTTTGCACTCCCCAAGATGTAACAGTGGGCAAGCCACCCACTGTAGAGACTTGAGAGACTGTGGCTTTGCACTCCCCAGGATGGCACAGTGGGCAACCCACCCACTGAAGTGACTTGAGAGACTGTGGCTTTGCACTCCCCAGGATACATCAATGGGCATGGAGCCCCGTCGTGGATCTGGCTTCGCATTCATCTGGCTGAGGTGCCCCCCTTCCCTTCCCCCTGAGGTGCCTGTAGTGTTTCTATCTGATGCCCCGGCAGTGTTCTCTCGGATTTTGGTCATATATCTATTGTGGGCGTCACCCATGCATTTTTGGACTGTTGGTGCACGGACATTGTTGTGTACATATCTGCACTACTTCTTGTATTGTACATTTATTTTTGACAGATTTTGTGATATATATATCTGTATATTTTTTAATGAGTAGTATATTGGCACAATACAAAGTTTGACCGCTATTCGCTTTGTCTTTGCATTCTTCCGGGGGGATTGTGGGTTGTCACTATGATTTTTGTGAATGCATTGGTGTGTATGTTGTAATATGCGAGGGTGGGGGTGTTTGGTGGGTGTCCCCGTAACTTTTGCCTCCCCCCTCCCCCGTGTCGTAGGTGCTGTACTCACCGGTATGTTCTCCGCCTACGTCGCTGTTGGTCGTAGATGAGCAGGAATGCAAGGGCAGGGAGTATTTGTAGTTCCGGATCCATGGTGTCCTCGTTCCTCGTGGGATGTGTTGAGGTGAGCGTTTTCCCATAGCAAAAGCTGTTTCCGCCGTTTTTTTATCCACGGTGAACCCGCCCCGGAAAAGGTGGCGGATTGGTGTGTTGTGATAGTGTGGGCGGTACATTGTCTTCCGCCTGTCTGTTGGCGGTGACCGCCACGCTGTTTGTCTGTACCGCCGTGGAGGGCGGTTTGTTAAAGTGGCTGTCTTAGTTGGCGGTTTCCGCCAGGGTCGTAATTCCCTTTTTTTGTCTGCCGGCCTGTGTGCGGTATTACCGCAGCTTTAACACCGTCTGCCAGGGTTGTAATGACCACCTAAGTCCTGATTCCCTTGTCGTAAGTCTAATAGTTCATGATCTGCTGACAATGTTACAGTTTTACGATCAAAAACTCGCTCAAACTTGCGAACAAAATTTCTCCAGTTGTACAACAGGGGACTATATTTACGCACAAGAGGAATAGCCCAGGTAGCTGCTTCTCCAGACAGATATGACAACAAGAAAGCTACTTTGGACTGGGCATTCGGGAAAGTCTGTGGTCTGCAGGTGAAGTGTAATTCCACTTGAACCAGGAAAGATTGCGCTTTCAAGGGGTTGCCTGAGAAGTGTTCTGGGGGATCTAAAGGAATGACTGAAGGAACATTGAGAGAAATGTTTGTCGGATTACCTCCAGAAGTCTGAGAAGAAGGACCTAGCCAAGACACACCTGTGGGATTTTGTTCCTTCTTCTCTACCTTATCCTGTAACTGACTCACTTTCTCAGCTAGGCTAGTTGCCAAATCTTTTGATGATACCTCCTCTGCTTGGAGCTGAGTGATAGCCTTGACTAGCTCGTCCATTGTGGCCAAGTTGAGAACATACACAAACCAGGAGGATAATAATTTGTGGGCTCACTATTCTGTCAGTCACCAGATCCTCAGGGTCTGTGCACGTTCCCAACACTTCCACCACAGGACAGCTCCAATACTCTGATTAGAATTGTCACAGAGTCTAAGACAGTCCAAGTGGGGAAAAGGGGAATAGGAAGGGAACAGCTGGGAAGGAGACCTGTAGGAAGCAAAAGGTTAAAACACAAAATATCACAATTATACCATATTAATCATTGACTCTAAGCATTATCATATTGGAAACATGGATAACTTAAGCCTGAACTTAAAGAACTAGGACTCAAGATGTCTTGATACCTGTGAGGGAATCAAGAAAGATTAGTGCCATTTTCTAATGAACCACTCAATGAAATGTTACACATGGATTAGAAACATCAGAATCTTCTAGCATTACACTTTCAAATTTAAGAATAGTCTTTGCATGAGGACCAGGAAATAATCTGAAAGGTTTCTATAACATTATATGAATTGTACTAGAGGGACTTATTATGCACATACAATATAACATCTAGAATTCTAACACTTTAGTTTTCTTAAAATGCAGGAACATGAAATGCGCACATTGCAGATTTCCACAAAGGTTTATAAATGCCATGAAATGATTGTGCACAATGAATAACATGAATTAGGCAAGAGAAATGAATTGCGCGTCTTGCCGATTCAAAGGCCACCAAGTAAATGCCATGAAGTGGTAACACACAATGAATATCATGAATTAGACTCAAGGAAAGGAATCGTGCGACTTGCCGATTCGAATGTCACCATATGAATGTCAGGAGATGGTAATGTACAATGAATAACATGACTTACACACGAGAACTGAATTGCGCATCTTGCTGATTCGAATGCCACCATGTAACTGCTAAGAAATGGTAGTGCACAATGAATACCAAGGGTTAAATCACGAGAAACGAATCGCGTGTCTTGCCGATTCGAATGCCACCATGAAACTGCCAAGAAATGGTAGCGCACAATGAATATAAATGGTTAAATCACGAGAAACGAATCGCGCGTCTTGCCGATTCGAATGCCACCATGAAACTGCCAAGAAATGGTAGCGCACAATGAATATCAAGGGTTAAATCCCGAGAAACGAATCGCGCGTCTTGCCGATTCGAATGCCACCATGAAACTGCCAAGAAATGGTAGCGCACAATGAATATCAAGGGTTAAATCACAAGAAACGAATCGTGCGTCTTGCCGATTCAAATGCCACCATGAGACTGCCAAGAAGTGGTAGCGCACAATGAATATCAAGGGTTAAATCACGAGAAACGAATTGCGCGTCTTGCCGATTCGAATGTTAATGTGTAAATGCCAGAGCACATTCACACACACAAGGTAAAATCTCTCAATATGAAAATCAGGCCCAAGAACTTGGATATGTTCGAAAAAGGGATCGGGGCCCAGCCCGACCTCCGTCTTACCGCCCTGATCAGGGATCACCAATGTAAATGAAGGGCAGAGACCTGAAAGATCAAAGTAGGCCACCGGAACAGGAGCTCAGGAGGTTTGCTGCTGCTCTGCACCGGGACCTCTGAATAGTGAGCACGTGGAGCTCGGCTGGCTCCTTTTTATAGAGTCTTAGCCCAGCCCACCAACCATACCCAGGCATGCTGCAAAGAAAGCTTCTAGAAGGTCCTGGAAAGAGACCACATCCTGACACAGCCTGAAAGCCTGCAGCAGTACATTACATGAGAACAGTATTTATATGCATGCTGAACATAAGTACTCAAGATTAAACTCTGCAATGCAAAAGGTTAAACAACATCATATCAGCACAATGCATAAATTATGTTAGCTTGAAATTGTTAGGTTTTTGCATTCTAGTCGCACGTAGAGCGCGCACTGCCCTTATGTTGACAGCTAGGCTCTTCCGTTCACTCGAAAGCTCATATCCCAGAAACAGGACTCTGAGTGTAGGAGGCTGGCCTGGCTTGTGGTTGGTACCAGAGGTACTTACACCTTGTGCCAGGTCCAGTTATCCTTTATTAGTGTAGAAGAGGTGTTTCTAGCAAGTTAGGCTGATAGAAGGTAGCTATGGCAAAGCAGCTGAGGCTGAACTAGGAGACATGTAAAGCTCCTACTATACCACTGGTGTCATATGCACAATATCATAAGAAAACACAATACACAGAGTTACTAAAAATAAAGGTACTTTATTTTTATGACAATATGCCAAAAGTATCTCAGTGAGCACCCTCAGTATGAGGATAAGTTATATACACAAAATATATGTACACAAACCAAAATTAGGTAAGTAATAGCAAGAAAAGTAATGCAAACAGTGTAGAATTACAATAGATTGCAATAGGAGCACATAGGTAGAGGGGCAACACAAACCATATACTCCAAAAGTGGAATGTGAACCACGAATGGACCCCAAACCAATGTGAGCTTGTAGAGGGTTGCTGGGACTGTAAACAAACAGTGAGGGTTAGAAAAATTGCTCACCCCAAGACCCTGAAAAGTAGTTGTAAAGTGCACCTACTACCCCCAGAGAGCACAGAAGTCGTGATAGGGGGATTCTACAGGAAGAACAAACACCAGCAATGCAACCCAGTGGATTTCCAGACCTGAGTACCTGTAAGACAAGGGGACCAAGTCCAATAATCGCAACAGTTTTGAGAGTGGGCAGGAGCCCAGGAAATACCAGCTGAGGGTGCAAGGAAGTTGCCACCTGTTGGAAGAAGCTTGGAGTTCTGCAAGAAAGAAGAGGACTCAGGACTTTTCCTTTGGGAGACTGATGTCCCACATCGCAATGAAGCTTGCAGAGGTGTTGCCACGCAGAAATACCACAAACAAGCCTTGCTAGCTGCAAGGTTTGCGGTAGAGGTTTTTGGGTGCTGTTGTGGCCCAGGAGGGACCAGGATGTCGCCACTTGGAGGAGGAGACAGAGGTGGTACCCAGCCTATCAGGGAGCCCTTACAAAAGCAGGCAGCTCCCGCAAAGGTATCTGAACAGGCACTTGGAAGGAAAGTGAACTGGCGTCCATGCTAAGTCACAAAAGGGAGTCCCACGATGCCGGAGGACAACTCAGAAGGTTGTGCACTGCAGGAAGGAGTGCCGGGGACCCAGGCTTGGGTGTGCATGAAGGAAATCCTGGAAGAGTGCAGAGGAGCCGGAGCAGCTGCAAATCACGCCGTACCCAGCAATGCAGTCTAGCGTGGGGAGGCAAGGACTTGCCTCCACCTAACTTGTACTGAAGAGTCACTGGACTGTCAGAGTCACTTGGACAGAGTTGCTGAGTTCCAGGGACCACGCACGTCAGGATGAGAGGGGACCCAGAGGACCAGTGTTGGAGTCTTTTGGTGCCTGCGTTAGCAAGGGGAAGATTCCGTCGACCCACAGGAGATTTCTTCGGAGCTTCTGGTGCAGGGTGAAGGCAGGCTACCCCTGGAAACAGTAGAGAAAGCCAGTAGTATGAGGCGCTACCATGTTGCTGGTAGTCATCTTGCTACTTTGTTGTGGTTTTGCAGGCGTCCTGAGCAGTCAGCGGTCGATCCTTTGGTAGAAGGTAAAGAGGGAGATGCAGAGTAACTCTGGTGAGCTCTTGCATTCGTTATCTGCAGAATTCCCCAAAGCAGAGACCCAAAATAGCCAGAAAAGGAGGTTTGGCTACCAAGGAAGGAGGATTGGCTGCCAAGAGAGGTAAGAGCCTATCAGAAGGAGCCTCTGACGTCACCTGCTGGCACTGGCCACTCAGAGCAGTCCAGTGTGCCCCCAACACCTGTGTTTCCAAGAAGGCAGAGGTCTGGGACACACTGGAGGAGCTCTGGGCACCTCCCCTGGGAGGTGCAGGTCAGGGGAGTGGTCACTCCCCTTTCCTTTGTCCAGTTTCATGCCAGAGCAGGGCTGGGGGATCCCTGAACCGGTTTAGACTGGCTTATGCAGAGATGGGCACCATCTGTGCCCATCAAAGCATTTCCAGAGGCTGGGGGAGGCTACTCCTCCCCAGCCTTCACACCTATTTCCAAAGAGAGAGGAAATCCTTTGTTCTGCCTTCCTGGGCCAGGGCTGCCTGGGCCCCAGGAGGGCAGAAACCTGTCTGAGGGGTTGCCAGCAGCAGCAGCTGCAGTGGAGACCCCGGAAAGCTAGTTTGGCAGAACCCGGGTGCTGTGCTAAAGATCCGGGGGGGTCATGGAATTATCCCCCCAATACCAGAATCGTATTGGGGTGACAATTCCATGATCTTAGACATGTTACATGGCCATGTTCGGAGTTACCACTGTGACGCTACACATAGGTAGTGACCTATGTGTAGTGCACCCGTGTAATGGTGTCCCCGCACTCACAAAGTCCTGGGAATTTGCCCTGAACGATGTGGGGGCACCTTGGCTAGTGCCAGGGTGCCCACACACTAAGTAACTTTGCACCCAACCTTCACCAGGTGAAGTTTGGACATATAGGTGACTTATAAGTTACTTATGTGCAGTGGTAAATGGCTGTGAAATAACGTGGATGTTATTTCACTCAGGCTGCACTGGCAGGCCTGTGTAAGAATTGTCAGAGCTCCCTATGGGTGGCAAAAGAAATGCTGCAGCCCATAGGGATCTCCTGGAACCCCAATACCCTGGGTACCTCAGTACCAAATACTAGGGAATTATATGGGTGTAGCAGTATGCCAATGTGAATTGGTAAATTTAGTCACTAGCCTGTTAGTGACAAATTTGGAAAGCAGAGAGAGCATAACCACTGAGGTTCTGGTTAGCAGAGCCTCAGTGAGACAGTTAGGCATCACACATGGAACACATACAGGGCACATACTTATGAGCACTGGGGCCCTGCCTGGCAGGGTCCCAGTGACACATAGACTAAAACAACATATATACAGTGAAATATGGGGGTTACATGCCAGGCAAGATGGTACTTTCCTACACTGAGGAAGGCAATTTTTGATTTGTTAAAGTTAAATTTGTAGCCAAGTTCGGCAAACCCTACAACAATGTGAGCTACCCATCTTAAATGTTGTAGTAACTCATCATCAGTGAGATATTTATTATCTACATATGACAATGCTTCAGGGTATAACTCGTGTAATATAGCCATCACACGAGGCACAAACAGTCCTGGGCTGTTCTTATACCCCTGAGGCAAACAACTTATTTTTTACTGAGAGCCTAATGCGCTAAACCTTGTTAAGTCCCTGCTTTCATGCGCTATATTCTGGCAGAAGAACCCATTCGAGATGTATAAAGTTGTTTTGTATTTTTTCCGCACTATGTTGCTCATCAGAGCAGTGCTATGTGAATTTTGTATAGTATATGTACGTGTATGTCCGTTTAAATGTCTGTAGTCTAAGACTATTCTGTATGAATGGTCCGGCTTGGCTACAGGAAATAAAGGGTTATTCATTGGTGAGACACAGGGTTCAATCACACCCTGGTATTCTAATTGTGTAAGTATCTCTGTCACCGGTGCCCTTGCTTTATGTTTTATGGGATACTGCGGTTGTGGCTGAGGTTCACTTTTAATGGGAATAACATGGTAGGGAGAGTCCCTATCCCACCCCACATGATTTCAACATAACGCGGGTGCCTGTGCTAGAGCCCATTCTGTAGAATAGGACTCTGAGAGTTCCTCCGGAACAAGGGGTGACAAAGAAGGTTTAATGACCTCTTCTTCATATGGGCAGGTGCGGACAAAGTCAGGCGGCCAATCTTGTTCAGCCAACAAGATGTTGTACACTTCAACTACACGGTCCCAAAAGATTGCGTGTATCATGAGTTCAATGTATCCTTCTAATTGTAGTGTTACTTTGTGTACCCTATCAGGCTCGGAGACAAGCATGTCCGCTGTTTCTACTTGTATAAAGTCATCAGTTGCTTTCACCTCCAGATGCTCTAGAAGATGCCGGCGAACTTTTGTGACCTCTGCCGCAGTGTTAGAGCCCAAGTCTTGTTCTTCAAGAGAACCCTCTTCCTGTGTAGCATGTCGAACTGAGACCACTGCCACTTTTTTCTTTTTAAATTGTTGTTTTTGCTGTACAGGTTTCTCTTCCTTTTTAACAGAAACCTCCGAAGAGCACTGTGATTCCTGTCTCGGTTTTCACGTACTCTGTTCTTCGCTCTGATCGCCCACGTCTCTCATTTCTTTTTTCTGATGAGTCCTGAAAGGAACGAGATTGGCGTGTATCAGTATATTGATATCTATCAGGCGTTTTACCATTATCTCTATTCCTGAGATTATACCTATTCTGTGGGGTCTCCGTCCGTGGGGATTATCCCCTTTCTTTTTTAGGCGTTTGTTGCTTTTTATCCCAGCATTTCTTATTACCCTCAGGCTGTTGTTTAGTATTATCTTTATTAATTTTATTCTGAAATTGGGGTTTTTGTGGTCTAGCCCCAAGGCTATCTCGACCGATACTCAAATATGTTTCTGCTATTATTTTAGGCAGCTCTCGTTCCTGATCTTGTTGCGGAACGTCACGGAACCGCATGCGCACTACAAGTGCAACTGCTTCCCCTTTAAGATTAATTAAGATTATTGAGGAAACTGTGGCAAAATTGCCCATCAGTTGCATTCCCAAATCCAGGGCCGGGGCAGCCCCGTATTCATCTTGGATTTGTTTAAGCACTTCCGGTAGGTTGGCAAGTGTTGGTGTACTGTGTGCAGTTGTATAGAGCACGGCAAGTACCGTACCCCAGGTATTACAGTTTTCAACTGTAGGGGCCATCCCAAAGGGCAAGCACATGGTTAATATCCTATGTTTATCCTGAGGTCCCATATGGGGAAACACTGCTTCTAGCGTATTCATTTTTTTAGCCAGCCAAAATGGAGTCTCCTCTCGTTTGGCTGGTACTTTACCCATAATCGAAAGTACAGTCACCGGATATATATTACTGGTGTGACTGCATGTGGTTGTGCTGGAGCAGCACGTGCTGGGTTTGTATTTAAAGTTTGCATCACAAATTGGACTAATCGTCTATATATTGCTATTAATTCAATATATAAGCGTCGAACCTCAGCTACTGCTAAATTCGCAACCGCAGGATGTGGTATATATGTGGCCAATAAAGGCCAGGTAGGACCGTCATTGCTTAGTGGATCTAACCTTACTGGTAATATTGTATGGGGTAGGGCGCCATCAAGCCAATTATTATGCTCTTGATAAGATAGAGGTATCTCGAAATATGCATACGCCCTGTATTGTCCAGGCGCGTTCACAACTGTATATGAATGAAATGTATTTGTGTTCCCATCAACTGCTGGAAATATGACCCAAGAATAAAAAAGCTCTGTTCTATAAGCTGCGTGGGCGTCCACCACAAACATGACTGGACCTCCCTGGGCTGTGAGGCAATTTGCTAGTAAGTGTGCTGTGAGAGGTTGTCTCATGTTAACAGCTATTTGTACAACTTGGGGATTCGCCATCATAAAGCACTAAGAGTTCAGAGAAGGCACACCAAGATGGGGTTTTTACCTTTTAAAGTTCAAGCTTGAACAACCGCCAGTTAAAATAAGACCACCTATATAGCTGTGGTGGAAATCCTCAGTACCACGGACGTCTCCGTATACGGAACTGAGGGGTCATCGTATAAAATGAGACTGAGAGGTTCCGGTGGACCTGAAAATTAGAGCTTGACCAAATGTTGGCAGCGCCATGACGCGTAGGCTCTCATTATCTTAATGAGACTACTGGATTTTGAGCAGCAAGATCGTCCACAATGTGGGGGACTGAGTCTGACCCACGGTGGATGACACTTGCCACTCCAAATCCAGGCTTTGCTCCGGCTAACTAGCAGTGCCTCATCTCTCCCGAATGGTAGAGATGATTGGGCAGCCGAACGCATGACATTTCTGTACTTTTCAGGTAAGTCGTGGTCACTCAGGTCACAACCGGTTCTCTCATACACAGTACAGTCTCCTATATAAATGACAATAAAGGCAGTGTAAGTTTTAAATATTGGTTTAATAAAACAACTGCATTTTGGATAGCAAAGTATGAGCTGCAATAACCAGAACTACACAACACAATAATATTAAAATAGTAATTTTCTGCACCATGCAGAAAGTGGTTGAGCATTATTCCTCATTTTACACTTTCCTTCTGTTTTTAATCTTAGTCCCAGTCTTATTCCATTGATTAATTAAATTGACTCGCTCCTATTAAGACTAGGAACCAATTTTAGCTTTCACTCTACTGCCAGGATTAGCGCCTGACCGCAACACCAGGTCTTGTAGTGTCCGCTACCACGGCTGCTACCTAAAAGATCTCCGGCAAAGAGCCCCCTTACGGGGAGCCCATCAGACATTGCAGCGCCGGTCTGACGAGGAGCTACCCGATGATGAAGCATGACATCCTCTCGGATGTGTGAGGGCTCTTGCTCCTGAACTTTAATGTTCCCCTAGTGATTATATTTTTCCATTTGGAACAGTGTACACCTTTTTTGTACATGAAGGAGGAAAGCCAGGCATATTCTTTTCACCTAGTGAAATTTGGGATATATATTTATACCTGATTCTTTTCAAAGAATGCATAAGAACTCTTACACACGGACTGCTTTCTTCTGAGAAAATTAGAAGCAAAATAGTCTGTCTTCTATGTTGACATACATACACTGTCTGCTCTCTATACATAGTCAAGGAAAATTGCACTTTGGCCACCAAGACTGAACGTGCCACCGAGTCAGACAAGTAAAATAATGCTTGCACCACCCTTCAAGACTACAGCTTCCACACAGGGCTTGAGGAAATTAAATCATTGTGGCAGCACTGAATGTTGGATTCCTAATGCCAGTAACCGGATTCCCTGACACCGCTCAACATATCCACCTTACATTACATCACTGCACTGCTGGTGAATTGACCTCTTCAAGATGACATTGTTGTGTAGCCATTTTAAGTATAGCTCCATGCACGTTAATTTAACATACTAGGCCGCTGTGCACTTTGCCCTAGACATATTTTATTCAGCTTCGCACTGTTATTTTACAATAACCAGTTTTTACGGTCTTGTTTTAATTTCTTCTATCACACTGTTTAGCTTAGTTCAGTACTGTGTTCTCAAATAATGCATTCTTGATAGCTCTGTGCTTCAGGCAAGGCTACAGTCTGGTACATTGCCGGTAAACGTGGTAGAAGTTTAGTCTCCAGCATTCGTTGAAAATACACATCCTTACGTAGGGACATTTTCTTGGAACATCTACGTGTTATAAAAAAACTTTCTAGTCCTAGTACACGTCAAGAGGGAGATTCCAGCCAGGGAACCACAACTGTATGCTGAATGCCCCGTTGCAGATGCTGATGCAGATTACATGCCTTTGCTCAGGTATGAGGGTTGATGTCCTCCCGGGGGAACCTGAAAGGCAGGCTTAGAGCTTAACATGCTGTGCTCGAAATATAACTTAGAGAGAAACATAATCTAGCGGCACTATTTTAGCCTTATTCTTGTGCTTCACTCTCATCATTACTATTTTAATATTATTGTGTTGTGTAGTTCTGGTTATTGCAGCTCATACTTTGCTATCCAAAATGCAGTTGTTTTATTAAACCAATATTTAAAACTTACACTGCCTTTATTGTCATTTATATAGGAGACTGTACTGTGTATGAGAGAACCGGTTGTGACCTGAGTGACCACGACTTACCTGAAAAGTACAGAAATGTCATGCGTTCGGCTGCCCAATCATCTCTACCATTCGGGAGAGATGAGGCACTGATAGTTAGCCAGAGCAAAGCCTGGATTTGGAGTGGCAAGTGTCATCCACCGTGTGTCAGACTCAGTCCCCCACATTGTGGACGATCTTGCTGCTCAAAATCCAGTAGTCTCATTAAGATAATGAGAGCCTACGCGTCATGGCGCTGCCAACATTTGGTCAAGCTCTAATTTTCAGGTCCACCGGAACCTCTCAGTCTCATTTTATACGATGACCCCTCAGTTCCGTATACGGAGACGTCCGTGGTACTGAGGATTTCCACCACAGCTATATAGGTGGTCCTATTTTAACTGGCGGTTGTTCAAGCTTGAACTTTAAAAGGTAAAAACCCCATCTTGGTGTGCCTTCTCTGAACTCTTAGTGCTTTATGATGGCGAATCCCCAAGTTGTACAAATAGCTGTTAACATGAGACAACCTCTCACAGCACACTTACTAGCAAATTGCCTCACAGCCCAAGGAGGCCCAGTCATGTTTGTGGTGGACGCCCACACAGCTTATAGAACAGAGCTTTTTTATTCTTGGGTCATATTTCCAGCAGTTGATGGAAACACAAATACATTTCATTCATATACAGTTGTGAACGCGCCTGGACAATACAGGGCGTACGCATATTTCGAGATACCTCTATCTTATCAAGAGCATAATAATTGGCTTGATGGCGCCCTACCCCATACAATATTACCAGTAAGGTTAGGTCCACTAAGCAACGACGGTCCTACCTGGCCTTTATTGGCCACATATATACCACATCCTGCGGTTGCGAATTTAGCAGTAGCTGAGGTTCGACGCTTATATATTGAATTAATAGCAATATATAGACGATTAGTGCAATTTGTGATGCAAACTTTGAATACAAACCCAGCACGTGCTGCTCCAGCACAACCACATGCAGTGACACCAGTAATATATATCCGGTGACTGTACATTCGAATATGGGTAAAGTACCAGCTAAACGAGAGGAGACTCCGTTTTGGCTGGCTAAAAAAATTAATACGCTGGAAGCAGTGTTTCCCCATATGGGACCTCAGGATAAACATAGGATATTAACCATGTGCTTGCCCTTTGGGATGGCCCCTACAGTTGAAAACTGTAATACCTGGTGCACGGTACTTGCCGTGCTCTATACAACTGCACACAGTACACCGACTCTTGCCAACCTACCGGAAGTGCTTAAATAATCCAAGATGAATACGGGGCTGCCCCGGCCCTGGATTTGGGAATGCAACTGATGGGCAATTTTGCCACAGTTTCCTCAATAATCTTAAGTAATCTTAAAGGGGAAGCAGTTGCACTTGTAGTGCGCATGCGGTTCCGTGACGTTCCGCAATAAGATCAGGAACGAGAGCTGCCTAAAATAATAGCAGAAACATATTTGAGTATCGGTCGAGATAGCCTTGGGGCTAGACCACAAAAACCCCAATTTCAGATTAAAATTAATAAAGATAATACTAAACAACAGCCTGAGGGTAATAAGAAATGCTGGGATAAAAAGCAACAATCGCCTAAAAAAGAAAGGGGATAATCCCCACGGACGGAGACCCCACAGAATAGGTATAATCTCAGGAATAGAGATAATGTTAAAACGCCTGATAGATATCAATATACTGATACACGCCAATCTCGTTCCTTTCAGGACTCATCGGAAAAAATAAATGAGAGACGTGGGCGATCAGAGCGAAGAACAGAGTACGTGAAACCGAGACAGGAATCATAATGCTCTTCGGAGGTTTCTGTTAAAAAGGAAGAGAAACATGTACAGCAAAAACAACAATTTAAAAAGAATAAAGTGGCAGTGGTCTCAGTTCGACATGCTACTCAGGAAGAGGGTTCTCTTGAAGAACAAGACTTGGGCTCTAGCACTGCGGCAGAGGTCACAATAGTTCGCCGGAATCTTCTAGAGCATCTGGAGGTGAAAGCAATTGATGACTTTATACAAGTAGAAACAGCGGACATGCGTGTCTCCGAGCCTGATAGGGTACACAAAGTAACACTACAATTAGAAGGAGACATTGAACTCACGATACACGCAATCTTTTGGGACCGTGTAGTTGAAGTGTACAACATCTTGTTGGCTGAACAAGATTGGCCGCCTGACTTTGTCCGCACCTGCCCATATGAAGAAGAGGTCATTAAACCTTCTTTGTCACCCCTTGTTCCGGAGGAACTCGCAGAGTCCTATTCTACAGAATGGGCTCTAGCACAGGCACCCGCGTTATGTTGAAATCATGTGGGGTGGGATAGGGACTCTCCCTACCATGTTATTCCCATTAAAAGTGAACCTCAGCCACAACCGCAGTATCCCATAAAACATAAAGCAAGGGCACCGGTGAGAGAGATACTTACACAATTAGAATACCAGGGTGTGATTGAACCCTGTGTCTCACCAATGAATAACCCTTTATTTCCTGTAGCCAAGCCGGACCATTCACACAGAATAGTCTTAGACTACAGACATTTAAACGGACATACACGTACATATGCTATACAAAATTCAAATAGCACTGCACCGATGATCAACATAGTGTGGAAAAAATTCAAAACAACTTTATACATCTCGAATGGGTGCTTCTGCCAGAATATAGCGCATGAAAGCAGGGACTTAACAAGGTTTAGCGCATTAGGCTCTCAGTAAAAAATCAGTTGTTTGCCTCAGGGGTATAAGAACAGCCCAGGACTGTTTGTGCCTCGTGTGATGGCTATATTACACGAGTTAGACCCTGAAGCATTGTCATATGTAGATGATAAATATCTCACTGATGATGAGTTACTACAACATTTAAGATGGGTAGCTCGCATTGTTGTAGGGTTTGCCGAACTTGGCTACAAATTTAACTTTAACAAATCAAAAATTGCCTTCCTCAGTGTAGGAAAGTACCATCTTGCCTGGCATGTTACCCCCATACTTCACTGTATATATGTTGTTTTAGTCTATGTGTCACTGGGACCCTGCCAGGCAGGGCCCCAGTGCTCATAAGTATGTGCCCTGTATGTGTTCCATGTGTGATGCCTAACTGTCTCACTGAGGCTCTGCTAACCAGAACCTCAGTGGTTATGCTCTCTCTGCTTTCCAAATTTATCACTAACAGGCTAGTGACTAAATTTACCAATTCACATTGGCATACTGCTACACCCATATCATTCCCTAGTGTATGGTACTGAGGTACCCAGGGTATTGGGGTTCCAGGAGATCCCTATGGGCTGCAGCATTTCTTTTGCCACCCATAGGGAGCTCTGACAATTCTTACACAGGCCTGCCAGTGCAGCCTGAGTGAAATAACGTCCACGTTATTTCACAGCCATTTACCACTGCACATAAGTAACTTATAAGTCACCTATATGTCCAAACTTTACCTGGTGAAGGTTGGGTGCAAAGTTACTTAGTGTGTGGGCACCCTGGCACTAGCCAAGGTGCCCCCACAACGTTCAGGGCAAATTCCCAGGGCTTTGTGAGTGCGGGGACACCATTACACGGGTGCAAAACACATAGGCCACTACCTATGTGTAGCATCACAATGGTAACTCCGAGCATGGCCATGTAACGTGTCTAAGATCATGGAATTGTCACCCCAATACGATTCTGGTATTGCGGGGATATTTCCATGACCCCCCCGGATCTCTAGCACAGCACCCGGGTTCTGCCAAACTAGCTTTCCGGGGTCTCCACTGCAGCTGCTGCTGCTGGCAACCCCTCAGACAGGTTTCTGCCCTCCTGGGGTCCAGGCAGCCCTGGCCCAGGAAGGCAGAACAAAGGATTTCCTCTCTCTTTGGAAATAGGTGTGAAGGCTGGGGAGGAGTAGCCTCCCCCAGCCTCTGGAAATGCTTTGATGGGCACAGATGGTGCCCATCTCTGCATAAGCCAGTCTACACCGGTTCAGGGATCCCCCAGCCCTGCTCTGGCACAAAACTGGACAAAGGAAAGGGGAGTGACCACTCCCCTGACCTGCACCTCCCAGGGGAGGTGCCCAGAGCTCCTCCAGTGTGTCCCAGACCTCTGCCGTCTTGGAAACAGAGGTGTTGGGGGCACACTGGACTGCTCTGAGTGGCGAGTGCCAGCAGGTGACGTCAGAGGCTCCTTCTGATAGGCTCTTACCTCTCTTGGCAGCCAATCCTCCTTCCTTGGTAGCCAGACCTCCTTTTCTGGCTATTTTGGGTCTCTGCTTTGGGAATTCTTCAGATAACGAATGCAAGAGCTCACCAGAGTTCCTCTGCATCTCCCTCTTCACCTTCTACCAAAGGATCGACCGCTGACTGCCCAGGAAGCCTGCAAAACCACAACAAAGTAGCAAGATGACTACTAGCAACATGGTAGCGCCTCATCCTACTGGCTTTCTCGACTGTTTCCAGGTGGTGCATGCTCTGGGGGTAGCCTGCCTTCACCCTGCACCAGAAGCTCCAAAGAAATCTCCTGTTGGTTGACGGAATCTTCCCCTTGCTAACGCAGGCACCAAAAGACTGCAACACTGGTCCTCTGGCTCCCCTCTCATCCTGACGAGCGTGGTCCCTGGAACTCAGCAACTCTGTCCAAGTGACTCCGACAGTCCAGTGACTCTTCAGTACAAGTTAGGTGGAGGCAAGTCCTTGCCTCCCCACGCTAGACTGCATTGCTGGGTAGCGCGTGATTTGCAGCTGCCCTGGCTCCTCTGCACTCTTCCAGGATTTCCTTCATGCACACCCAAGCCTAGGTCCCCGGCACTCCTTCCTGCAGTGCACAACCTTCTGAGTTGTCCTCCGGCATCATGGGACTCCCTTTTGTGACTTTGCATGGACTCCAGTTCACTTTCCTTCCAAGTGCCTGTTCAGATACCTTTGCGGGTGCTGCCTGCTTTTGTGAGGGCTACCTGATAGGCTGGGCACCCCCTCTGTCTCCTCCTCCAAGTGGCGACATCCTGGTCCCTCCTGGGCCACAACAGCACCCAAAAACCTCCACCGCAAACCTTGCAGCTAGAAAAGCTTGTTTGTGGTCTTTCTGCGTGGGAACACCTCTGCAAGCTTCATCGCGACGTGGGACATCAGTCTCCCAAAGGAGAAGTCCTGAGTCCTCTTCTTTCTTGCAGAACTCCAAGCTTCTTCCAACAGGTGGCAACTTCCTTGCACCCTCAGCTGGCATTTCCTGGGCTCCTGCCCACTCTCAAAACTGTTGCGATTATTGGACTTGGTCGCCTTGTCTTACAGGTACTCAGGTCTGGAAATCCACTGTTGTTACATTGCTGGTGTTTGTTCTTCCTGTAGAATCCCCCTATCACGACTTCTGTGCTCTCTGGGGGTAGTAGGTGCACTTTACAACTACTTTTCAGGGTCTTGGGGTGAGCTATTTTTCCAACCCTCACTGTTTGTTTACAGTCCCAGCAACCCTCTACAAGCTCACATTGGTTTGGGGTCCATTCGTGGTTCACATTCCACTTTTGGAGTATATGGTTTGTGTTGCCCCTATACCTATGTGCTCCTATTGCAATCTATTGTAATTCTACACTGTTTGCATTACTTTTCTTGCTATTACTTACCTAATTTTGGTTTGTGTACATATATTTTGTGTATATAACTTATCCTCATACTGAGGGTGCTCACTGAGATACTTTTGGCATATTGTCATAAAAATAAAGTACCTTTATTTTTAGTAACTCTGTGTATTGTGTTTTCTTATGATATTGTGCATATGACACCAGTGGTATAGTAGGAGCTTTACATGTCTCCTAGTTCAGCCTCAGCTGCTTTGCCATAGCTACCTTCTATCAGCCTAACTTGCTAGAAACACCTCTTCTACACTAATAAGGGATAACTGGACCTGGCACAAGGTGTAAGTACCTCTGGTACCAACCACAAGCCAGGCCAGTCTCCTACACTCAGAGTCCTGTTTCTGGGATATGAGCTTTCGAGTGAACGGAAGAGCCTAGCTGCCAACATAAGGGCAGTGCGCGCTCTACGGGCGACTAGAATGCAAAAACCTAACAATTTCAAGCTAACATAATTTATGCATTGTGCTGATATGATGTTGTTTAACCTTTTGCATTGCAGAGTTTAATCTTGAGTACTTATGTTCAGCATGCATATAAATACTGTTCTCATGTAATGTACTGCTGCAGGCTTTCAGGCTGTGTCAGGATGTGGTCCCTTTCCCGGACCTTCTAGAAGCTTTCTTTGCAGCATGCCTGGGTATGGTTGGTGGGCTGGGCTAAGACTCTATAAAAGGGAGCCAGCCGAGCTCCACGTGCTCACTATTCAGAGGTCCTGGTGCAGAGCAGCAGCAACTTCCTGAGCTCCTGTTCCTGTGGCCTACTTTGATCTTTCAGGTCTCTGCCCTTCATTTACATTGGTGATCCCTGATCAGGGCGGTAAGACGGAGGTCGGGCTGGGCCCCGATCCCGTTTTCGAACATATCCCAGTTCTTGGGCCTGATTTTCATATTGAGAGATTTTACCTTGTGTGTGTGAATGTGCTCTGGCATTTACACATTAACATTCGAATCGGCAAGACGCGCAATTCGTTTCTCGTGATTTAACCCTTGATATTCATTGTGCGCTACCACTTCTTGGCAGTCTCATGGTGGCATTTGAATCGGCAAGACGCGCGATTCGTTTCTTGTGATTTAACCCTTGATATTTATTGTGCGCTACCATTTCTTGGCAGTTTCATGGTGGCATTCGCATCGGCAATACGCGCAATTCTTTTCTCAGGATTTAACCCTTGATATTCATTGTGCGCTACCATTTCTTGGCAGTTTCATGGTGGCATTCGAATCGGCAAGACGCGCGATTCGTTTCTCGTGATTTAACCCTTTATATTCATTGTGCGCTACCATTTCTTGGCAGTTTCATGGTGGCATTCGAATCGGCAAGACACGGGATTCGTTTCTCATGATTTAACCCTTGGTATTCATTGTGCGCTACCATTTCTTGGCAGTTACATGGTGGCATTCGAATCAGCAAGATGCGCAATTCAGTTCTCGTGTGTAAGTCATGTTATTCATTGTACATTACCATTTCCTGACATTCATATGGTGACATTCGAATCGGCAAGTCGCACGATTCCTTTCCTTGAGTCTAATTCATGATATTCATTGTGTGTTACCACTACATGGCATTTACTTGGTGGCCTTCGAATCAGCAAGACGTGCGATTCATTTCTCGTGCCTAATTCATGTTATTCATTGTGCACAATCATTTTATGGCGATTATAAACCTTTGTGGAAATCTGCAATGTGCGCATTTCATGTTCCTGCATTTTAAGAAAACTAAAGTGTTAGAATTCTAGATGTTATATTGTATGTGCATAATAAGTCCCTCTAGTACAATTCATATAATGTTATAGAAACCTTTCAGATTATTTCCTGGTCCTCATGCAAAGACTATTCTTAAATTTGAAAGTGTAATGCTAGAAGGTTCTGATGTTTCTAATCCATGTGTAACATTTCATTGAGTGGTTCATTAGAAAATGGTACTAATCTTTCTTGATTCCCTCACAGGTATACAGACATCTTGAGACCTAGTTCTTTAAGTTCAGGCTTAAGTTATCCATGTTTCCAATATGATAATGCTTAGAGTCAATGATTAATATGGTATAATTGTGATAGTTTGTGTTTTAACCTTTTGCTTCCTACAGATCTCCTTCCCAGCTGTTCCCTTCCTAATCCCCTTTTCCCCACTTGGACTGTCTTAGACTCTGTGACAATTCTAATCAGAGTATTGGAGCTGTCCTGTGGTGGAAGTGTTGGGAACGTGCACAGACCCTGAGGATCTGGTGACTGACAGAATAGTGAGCCCACAAATTATTATCCTCCTGGTTTGTGTATGTTCTCAACTTGGCCACACTGGACGAGCTAGTCAAGGCTATCACTCAGCTCCAAGCAGAGGAGGTATCATCAAAGGATTTGGCAACTAGCCTAGCTGCGAGAGTGAGTCAGTTACAGGATAAGGTAGAGAAGAAGGAACAAAATCCCACAGGTGTGTCTTGGCTAGGTCCTTCTTCTCAGACTTCTGGAGGTAATCCGACAAACATTTCTCTCAATGTTCCTTCAGTCATTCCTTTAGATCCCCCAGAACGCTTCTCAGGCGACCCCTTGAAAGCGCAATCTTTCCTGGTTCAAGTGGAATTACACTTCACCTGCAGACCACATACTTTCCCGAATGCCCAGTCCAAAGTAGCTTTCTTGTTGTCATATCTGTCTGAAGAAGCAGCTACCTGGGTTATTCCTCTTGTGTGTAAAGATAGTCCCCTGTTGTACAACTGGAGAAATTTTGTTCGCAAGTTTGAGCGAGTTTTTGATCGGAGAACTGTAACATTGTCAGCAGATCGTGAATTATTAGACTTACGACAAGGGAATCAGGACTTAGGTGGTCATTACAACCCTGGCGGATGGTGTTAAAGCTGCGGTAATACCGCAAACAGGCCGGCGGACAAAAAAAGGGAATTACGACCCTGGCGGAAACCGCCAACTAAGACAGCCACTTTAACACACCGCCCGCCACGGCGGTACAGACAAACAGCGCGGCGGTCACGGCCAACAGACAGGTGGAAGACAATGTACCGCCCACACTATCACAACACACCAATCCGCCACCTTTTCCGGGGCGGATTCACCGTGGATAAAAACAAGGCGGAAACAGCTTTTGCTATGGGAAAACGCTCACCTCAACACATCCCACGAGGAACGAGGACACCATGGATCCGGAACTACAAATACTCCCTGCCCTTGCATTCCTGCTCATCTACGACCAACAGCGACGTAGGCGCTGAACATACCGGTGAGTACAGCACCTACGACACGGGGGAGGCAAAAGTTACGGGGACACCCACCAAACACCCCCACCTTCGCATATTACACATACACACCAATGCATTCACAAAAATCACATTAACAACCCACAATCCCCCCGGAAGAATGCAAAGACAAAGCAAATAGCGGTCAAACTTTGTATTGTGCCAATATACTACTCATTAAAAAATATACAGATATATATATCACGAAATCTGTCAAAAATAAATGTACAATACAAGAAGTAGTGCAGATATGTACACAACAATGTCCGTGCACCAACAGTCCAAAAATGCATGGGTGACGCCCACAATAGATACCTGACCAAAATCTGAGAGAACACTGCTGGGGCATCAGATAGAAACACTACAGGCACCTCTGGGGGAAGGGAAGGGGGGGCACCTCAACCAGATGAATGCGAAGCCAGATCCACGACGGGGCTCCATTGATGTATCCTGGGGAGTGCAAAGCCACAGTCTCTCAAGTCACTTCAGTGGGCGGATTGCCCACTGTGCCATCCTGGGGAGTGCAAAGCCACAGTCTCTCAAGTCTCTACAGTGGGTGGCTTGCCCACTGTTACATCCTGGGGAGTGCAAAGCCACAGTCTCTCAAGTCTAACAAGTGGGTGGCTTGCCCACTGTACATCCTGGGGAGTGCAAAGCCACAGTCTCTCAAGTCTAACAAGTGGGTGGGTTGCCCACTGTTAAATCCTGGGGAGTGCAAAGCCACAGTCTCTCAAGTCTCTACAGTGGGTGGCTTGCCCACTGTTACATCCTGGGGAGTGCAAAGCCACAGTCTCTCAACTCTCTACAGTGGGTGGGTTGCCCACTGTGCCATCCTGGGGAGTGCAAAGACACATCTTCGCAAGTAGATGCAGTTCTCTACTGGTACTGGGTGGGACTGGTGCCCAGACTGGATGAGTCTCCCCGTGAAAGTACATGTCCTGTCACAGTCCCAGCTGCACATGGGAGAACGATTCCTGATGCGCCGGACTATTCAAACCCACACGGTCTTTGCCCTGTTCAGCGGTGCTTTGCCATGGCTGGCTATGGACTGTTCAGCGGTCTTCACCATGGCAGTCTTGGCCTTGTTCAGCGGTGCTTTGCCATGCCGGTCTTTGCCCTGTTTAGGGGTCTTCACCATGGCGGTCTGTGCCCTGTTCAGCGGTCTTCACCATGGCGGTCTTGGCCTTGTTCAGCGGTGCTTTGCCATGGCTGGCTATGGACTGTTCAGCGGTCTTCGCCATGGCGGTCTTTGCCCTGTTCAGCAGTCTTCACCATGGCGGTATGGCCTTGTTCAGCGGTGCTTTGCCATGGCTGGCTAGGGACTGTTCAGCGGTGCTTTGCCATGGCAGTCTTTGCCCTGTTCAGCGGTCTTCACCATGGCGGTCTTGGCCTTGTTCAGCGGTGCTTTGCCATGGTGGTTCTGGTACGGATATTGGTGTGTGGCATTACGATCTCCACAATGGACATTGGTGTGTGACATTACGATCTCCACAATGGACATTGGTGTGTGGCATGACGATCTCCACAATGGACATTGGTGTGTGGCATGACGATCTCCACACTGGACATTGGTGTGTGGCATGACGAACTCCACACTGGACGTTGGTGTGTGGCATGACGAACTCCACACTGGACGTTGGTGTGTGGCATGACGAACTCCAAACTGGACGTTGGTGTGTGGCTTGACGTTCCATCATTGCCCAGCGGGGCTGTGGGATTCTGGACCCTCATGGGCTGTGACTCCGGCGGTGGCGGTGGTCTCCTGACCAGTAACGATACTTGGGCCCTCCTGGGCTATGACTCTGGCGGTGGTCTCCTGACCAGTTACGATACTTGAGCCCTCCTGGGCTGTGACTCTGGCGGTGGTCTCCTGACCAGTAACGATTCTTGGGCCCTCCTGGGCTATGACTCTGGCGGTGGTCTCCTGACCAGTTACGATATTTGAGCCCTCCTGGGCTGTGACTCCGGCGGTGGCGGTGGTCTCCTGACCAGTAACGATACTTGGGCCCTTCTGGGCTATGACTTTGGCGGTGGCGGTGGTCTCCTGGCCAGTAACGATACTTGGGCCCTCCTGGGCTATGACTCTGGCGGTGGTCTCCTGACCAGTTACAATACTTGAGCCCTCCTGGGCTGTGACTTCGGCTGGGGCGGTGGTCTCCTGACCAGTAACGATACTTGGGCCCTCCTGGGCTATGACTCTGGCGGTGGTCTCCTGACCAGTAACAATACTTGAGCCCTCCTGGGCTGTGACTCCGGCGGTGGCGGTGGTCTCCTGACCAGTAACAATACTTGGGCCCTCCTGGGCTATGACTCTGGCGGTGGTCTCCTGACCAGTTACGATACTTGAGCCCTCCTGGGCTGTGACTCCGGCGGTGGCAGTGGTCTCCTGACCAGTAATGATACTTGGGCCCTCCTGGGCTATGACTCTGGCGGTGGTCTCTGGACCAGTGACGACGGTGCTGGCGGTTCTGTCTGGACCGCCGGAAATGATGGCGCACTTCTCCGCCGTGACACTCATAACAGGTTGGGGAGACTTCCTCGGGACCTTCCCCACCTTCTTTTGAGTTACAGATGACTCACCAATCGCCTTGGATCCCAATTCACTGTTTGTCCCACCAGGAGTCTTGACACGTTTCCATCGTCCACTCTCCAATTTCAGAGCCTTTACAGGGGGTGGGCTGACAGTGCTTTGGCTCCGGGTCCTACTGCCTGCCCTGGTGGACGGGGCACTCCAAAAACCTGGTACACGCACCACTGGTACTGGAGGCTTTTTGGCTGAGGCGCTACGACGGGACTGATGAATTGGGGGGGGGGCAAAAAGGTCAATTTGACATAGGGACAGTTTCTGACGTACACTGGGACGGGTAGCTGGAGGGGCTCTGGGAGTGGAGGAAGAGGAGGTGGTTGTAGGAGGTGTCACTTTAGCTGTTTTGGGTGCAGGTGCAGGTACTGGAGGCTGTCGTGAGGTGGATGGATGTTGGGTGAGTGATTGCCGGCGTTTGTGTACTTTGTGAGGGGGTGTCACAGACACACTGGGAGAGGACACAGGGGACATGTATATGGCAGTGGAGGTGGTGAGTGCAGGTGAGCGGCTTGTGGTGCTGGGTGTTCTGCTGCGAGTCCTAGTGCCTGTAGATGTGGTGCATGCAGGTGTGTGTGTAGACGACACTGGGAGGAGGAGGGAGAAGAGGAGGAGGGGGACACAGTGGAGACAGTGGATGTTGCTGTGTCTGTATGGGTCTGATGCTTGTGTGAGTGCCTGTGGTGTGTGTGGTGCCTATGTTTGCTTGAGCTACTTGTGTGTGTTGACTTGTGTGCATGCTGGTCTGTAGGTGTGCTTGGGATGGGCTGGGGTACAGGGATTGGGTCTGGGTGGAGGAAGTTGGAGGGGGGAGGCTGGACACAGGGACAATGGCTGGCATCAGTGCTGAGGCCAGAGATTGCAGGGTTCGCTGAAGGACAGCCTGACCAGAATGAATGCCTTCCAGGAATGCATTACCGTGTTTCAACTCTCGTTCTACACCCTGGATGGCATTCACAATGGTAGACTGTCCAACAGTGAGTGACCTGAGGAGGTCAATGGCCTCCTCACTGAGGGCAGCAGGGGTGACTGGGGCAGGGCCTGAGGTGCCTGGGGCGAAGGTGATGCCCCAGGCTGGGTGAGCGGGCACGGGGCGAACGCTGAGGGGCTGCTGGGAGGGTGGTACTGGTAGGGGAGGTGGCAGCTGTACCTGTAGAAGTGGGGGGCACAGATGGTGCCGCCACCACAGGGGAGCTCCCATCAGCAGACGAGTCCGTGTCACTGTTTGGTGATCCTGTGGCCGACGTGAAGCTCCCCTCACCCTCCGTCCCACTGGTGAATTCAGAGTCTGTGGTGTGGCCCTCCACGGCCATGTGGGATGCAGCTCCCTCGTGCTCCGGTGCCACTGTACCTCCGCCTGTTGATGCTGATGTACAGAAGGACAGGGAGAGCAGAAAAAGGGTGGAGACAGAAGAAAGAGAGTTTTAGTGCATGGCATACCGCTACCGTTGGCGGACAAGACAAACGCAGCAGCCCCTGCATTACGCCGTGCTCCTGCCCTCTGCACATGCAATTTCTGGGATATGGCCTACATGGCAATGGTAGAAATCTGCGCACATGGATGGCAAAGGGGCAACTATACATCAATTTGCCTTTTTTTGGAGCTGGGGTAGAGTGCCACATGGCCTACATAACAGAGGGGATTTGCCTACCTAACTCGCCCTGGCCTAGGGACACCCACAGCCCACCACCCCCACCCAGACAGCTCCACTGCACGCAAAGTCCATAGGATGAGGTTGTACTCACCCCCTTGTGTCTGCTGTGATGTCCTTAAGCGCCCATCCAACTCCGGGTAGGCCACCGCCAGGATCCGGAACATCAGGGGGGTCATGGTGCGACGGGCACCCCTCCCACGTTGGGAGGCCATCCCCAGCTGAGCCTCCGCTGTCTTCTTGCTGCAGCGGCGAATGTCCTCCCATCTCTTCCGGCAGTGGGTGCCCCGTATGTGGTGGGCCCCGAGGGTCCGGACTTCCTTGAGGATGGCACGCCAAATGTCCCTCTTCTGGTGGGCGCTGACCTACATGACATGCACAAGGAAAGAGGAACAGTCATTACCTACAGCACCGTCGTTGTAATTGGCCCCCTCCCAACTCTATCCCTGTGGCCCATTCATCCCCATGTATGACTGTTCTATGTACTCTGCCCCCTTCCCTCATCCACCCAGCCCTGTCCACCCAGGCCTAGCCCATACAACGTGCTCCCTGTGTACTAACCTGTTGGTCTGTAGGACCGTAGAGTAGCGTATACTGGGGGAGGACCCCATCCACAAGTTTCTCCAACTCCTGTGCAGTGAAGGCAGGGGCCCTTTCCCTAGACGCAGCAGCCATTGTCGCTTCCAGACCGAGGTCACAGCAGCACTAGCAGTGTAGGTCCTCTCCTGTCAAAGGTCAGGTATCTAGTGATTGAAGAGATAGAAAATGGTGGTGACGTCCGCGGCGGTGACGTCCGCGGCGGTGGGCATCATCACCGCCAGCGCACCTGTTCATTGGCTCCTGGGACCCATAGGGTCCAATGCTAACCAATGCAGCATTGCGCCGCGCTCTACGACCGCCTACCGCGAAGGTGTCCAATGCCAGCGCAGTTACCCCACAATTCCATTGTCCCAGTTTAGAGGTCAGGCAGCCGCCATTTCAGGGACCCACATGGCTTCAATTACTACTGCGTCACACATACCGAGGCCTACACTCAAAACCTTTCCCGGATGGGTTAATTGTCTGGTGTAGTCTTGTGTGTGACTGTGGGTACATACCTGGAGGAATTCTGACAGTTTTTTCGCTGTTGTCCTTCTTAGGCACCGTCAGTTGGGACATATTGGAAGATGGCGGAATCCGCCGGTGTACTGATCGCTGGTGGACCTGTTGACAATGGAAGAGCGACATGTCATCGTGACCTACCGGTTTGACTGTGCCACAATCCAGGAACTATGTACCCAGTTGGAGCCAGACCTGATGTCACCAATCCGCCATCAGACTGGAATCCCCCCTCAAGTGCAGGTGCTGTCAGTGCTCCATTTCTTTGCAAGTGGGTCTTTTCAGACAACAGTGTCCATGGCATCAGGGATGTCCCAGCCTATGTTTTCCAACGTGTTGTCCAGAGTGTTGTCTGCCCTGCTGAAACACGTAAGGAGATACATCATTTTCCCTGAGGTGGCGGATTTGCCTACAGTGAAAGGTGACTTCTATGCCCTTGGACATATCCCCAACGTCATAGGTGCCATTGATGGGACCCATGTAGTTCTGGTCCCCCGCAGGAATGAACAGGTGTACAGGAACAGGAAGAGTTATCATTCGATGAATGTCCAGATGGTCTGTTTGGCAGACCACTACATCTCGCTGGTAAATGCAATGTTCCCTGGCTCAGAGCATGACGCCTACATCCTGCGGAATAGCAGCATCCCTGATATAATGGGTGAACTCCAGAGGCACCGTGTATGGCTATTGGGGGACTCTGGTCACCCCAACCTGTCCTGGCTACTGACCCCAGTGAGGAATCCCAGGACATGGGCAGAGGAACGGTACAATGAGGCCCATGGGCGGACTAGGAGGGTGATCAAGCGTACCTTCGGTCTCCTGAAGGCCATGTTCAGGTGCCTCCATATGACAGGTGTGTCCCTATTCTACTCACCGAAGAAGGTGTGCGACATCATCATCGCCTACTCCATGCTCCATAACTTGGCATTGCAACGCCAGGTGCCTTTTATGCAGTAGGATGATCCAGATGACGGTGTTGTTGCAGCGGGTGAGCCTGTGGAGCTTGTGGAGAGTGATGAGGAGGAAGCTGATGAAGATGAAAACGACAACAGGGAGTCAGTCATACAACAATATTTTCAATGAGACACAGGTGAGTACAATTTCATGTTTCACATTATATTACATTTCACACGTCTACCTCTATCCTCTACCTAAATTTCACTCCCTATTTGGTAACTGAGTTGTCCCCTTCCATTTCAGTTTCAGTAATGTGGTAACCTACGTGTCAACAGCTTGCACCCTTGAAAGGCTTGTGATGTGTGACATTGGTATGTTGACCTTCCAATGGGTAACCTTTTTTAACACTGTAATTGACAATACAAAGTTCACAATCATTGACTGACTCCAATATTATTGAGGTTTCAAGGGTGTTTATTGAAGTGCATAAAAATATAGGGGGGTTGTGAAATGGGGAGAGGTCATGGTGGAAGAATGTCCATGGCAGAGTCCTGTCTATTAGTCTCACAGGTACATTGCACATCTGGCCATTGGAAGTGGAGCTGGGGCAGTTCCAATCTGGACAGGGTAACAAAGTGGGACAGTGGGGGGACAATCAGGGTGGTCTTGTTTCCTGGCGGGGGTCTTGCCATCTTGCTCTGTCCTGTTCCTGGATCTCAGGGCCCGCTTTCGTGGTGGTTGTCCGTCTGCAGGGGTGGGGTGCTGGTGTGGTAGTCCTGTGGCGGGGCGTCCTGTCCACTAGCGCCAGCGGAGGTGGTGGGCATTTCATCGTCCTGGCTAGTGTCAGGGGCCCCTTTGAGTGCCACGGTGTCCCTCAAGGTCTTTTGAATGTCCGTCAGCACCCCTACAATGGTGCCCAGGGCGGAGGCGATGGTCCTGAGCTCCTCCCTGAACCCCAAATACTGCTCCTCCTGCAGACGCAGGGTCTCCTGCAACTTGTCCAGGACCGTTGCCATCGTCTCCTGGGAGTGGTGGTATGCTCCCATGATGGAGGATAGGGCCTCGTGGAGAGTGGGTTCCCTTGGCCTGTCCTCCCTCTGTTGCACAGCAGCCCTCCCAGTTCCCTGGTGTTCCTGTGCCTCCGTCCCCTGGACCGTGTGCCCACTACCACTGCCCCCAGGTCCCTGTTGTTGTTGGGGTGGTGGGTTACCCTGGGTGCCCTGTAGTGGTGGACACACCGCTGATTGACCTGTCTTGGGTAGGGAGGTATGGGCCCGCTGGGTGGGTGCTGTGCTGGTGTTACCAGAGGGTATAAGCTCGGTGTTGGGCTGTGAGGCTGGGCAAGGGGAACCGACTGTCCTGAGGCCCACGATGGTCCGGGCTGGTCATCAAGATCCAGTAGGGCTGAGCTGCTGTCGTCACTGTGAGCGTCTTCTGGGGGTGGAGTGGTGTTGTCTGGAGCCTCTGGTGTGGTGACGTTCCTTCGGGTTCCTGCGGGGGTATAAGTACATGATTATTGCATGTGTGTGTTTCATGGTGTGCAATGGTTGGGTGTGCGTGAACCCCAGTGCAGGCATTCCTGTGTGGGGGCTTGTGTGGTGATGGTTGGGGGGTGTTGTGGGTCTGTGCAGTGGGCATGCTTTAGTGATGGGTGTCCATGCTTAGTTGTGTCATGCAGGTCTTGGGGTTGGGATGGGTGGTTGGTGTTATGGGTAGATTAGTGAGGATTTAGGGTGATAGGGGAGGGTGTGAGGGTGGGGTTGTGTGATAGCATGCAGGTAGGGTGGGGGATATGATAGTGAAGATTTGACTTACCAGTGTCCGTTCCTCCAACGACTCCTGTGAGGCCCTCAGGATGCAAGATGGACAAGACTTGCTCCTCCCATGTTGTTAGTTGTGGGGGAGGAGGTGGGGGTCCACCGCCAGTCCGCTGTACCGCGATGTGGTGTCTGGATATCGTGGAACGCACCTTCCCCCGTAGGTCGTTCCACCTCTTCCTGATGTCCTCCCTATTTCTTGAGTGCTGTCCCACAGCGTTGACCCTGTCGACTATTCTTTGCCATAGCTCCATCTTCCTGGCTATGGATGTGTACTGTACCTGTGAGCCAAATAGCTGTGGCTCTACCCTGATGATTTCCTCCACCATGACCCTGAGCTCCTCCTCAGAGAAGCGGGGGTGTCTTTGGCGTGACATGGGGTGTTGTGTGTGATGTGTGGGGTGGTGTATGTGTTGATGAGTGTGGTGAGTGTAGTGGTGTGTGGTGTTTTGTGCGTGGATGTTGTGTGGGTGATGGTGTAGTGTGCCTCTGTGTGATGGTGTTATCTATTCTGTGCTGTCTCTCTCTGGCCTTCGTCTCTAATTTGTGGTCGTAGGGGTTTGTGGGTGATGTGGGTGTGTGTTTTATATACTGTTGGGTGTGTGGGAGTGGTGTGTGTATGTGTATCAGGTGTGTGTATTTGGAATTGTCCAATGTGGCGGTGTTTTGGAGATGTGTGTGTATTTTGAGCGCGGCGGTGTGTATCGCCAATGGAATACCGCGGTTGAAAGACCGCCGCGTGGATTCGTGGGTCGTAATAGCATGGGCGTGTTTCTGTTGGCGTGGAGGTGGAGGATTTGTTTCCGCATATTTATCGCAGACCTTTGGTGTGGCGGACATGTGTGGGTGTCTGAATTTCGGCAGATTCCGTGATGTGTGTCATAATAGCTGTGGCGGTCTCCCGCCGCCGCCGCAGTGTATTGGCGGTCTTCTGCACGGCGGTAAGCGGCTTTTACCGCCAATGTTGTAATGACCCCCTTAGTGTCATATTTACCCATCTTTAATCGGCTGGTCGCTGAGACATCCTGGCCTGAAGAAAAACAAGCGGCCTTGTTCTACAAGGGACTCAAAGAGGAGCTAAAAGATATCCTAACTCAAATAGACCCGCAGCCTACAGACTGTCAAGAATTGATAAACCTTGTTTTGAGGCTTGATCATCGTTTAACAGAACGAAAAGGAACACGCAAAAAGACTGAAAAATATTCCTGGTGTGTTCACGATAATAGAGACTCAAGAACTCCGAAAGAAAGAATGCCGGAACCGATGGAAATTGGAACCATCAGGAGACCTTTGACCAAAGATGAAAAGGACTTACGTAGAAAGAATGGGCAATGTCTCTACTGTGGGCACAAGGGTCATTTTGCCAAAGAATGTCCAATTAAACCAAAGAGCAAACGAGGTCCAGTTCAGAAGGTTGCAGCCAATGCACAAGTCAAGTCGGAAACCTAAAGCATCCAAGATGCAGAGAAGGGTTGCTCTTGGGTGTTCTTGTGGACCCTTCACAATCTAGACATCTCAAACTGGGACTAAGAGTTCAGGTAAAGAAAAAGACCTATTTCAAGAAGGCTCTAGTCGATTCTGGGGCTACTGGGAACTTTGTTGACACCCAATTGGTTTGTGCATGGGGGATCCCATGTATTGAAAAAAAGACCCCAGAAATCATCCAGACAGTCGATGGAAAACTTTTGACTGGAGGTCCGGTAACTCTTCAGACTGTCTCCTTGTTGGTGATTTGTGAAGATAAGAATCAAAGAAAGAAACATAAAGAGAAACTCATCCTTGACGTGATCCATGCTCCCCAGTATGGAATTATCCTTGTCTTACCATGGTTAACTCATCACAATCCAGAGATTAATTGGGCAGAATGAAAGGTCGTTTTCTCATCTGCACTATGTAAAGAACAATGCCTCCAAATGTTTCAAGTATCACAAGTTTGCAACTCTTACATAGCCACTGCCGCGGAGAAAGAAGTTAAATTGCCCAAACAGTAGTTATCTTACGAAGATGTACTGTATTTGATGAGAAAGAAACAGAGAACTTATCTCCTCATAGATCTTATGACTGCCAAATTGATCTAGTTCCAGGTGCGATACTTCCCAACTGTTGTGTATATGCCCTGTCAGAACATGAAAATCAACATTTACGAAAGTATCTAGATCAGTTCTTGGAGAATGGTTTCATTCGCCCTTCTATGTCTCCTGCAGCTTCTCCTTTGTTTTTTGTTCCGGAGGCAAATGGAGAACTTCAAGCTTGTATCGACTATAGGGGTTTGAACAAAGTCACCATCAAGAATAAATATCCTTTGCCCCTAATTCCGGTCTTGCTGGAACAAGTAAAGAAAGCAAAAATCTGCACAAAGCTGGATCTTCGAGGTGCTTATCATTTGGTCAGAATGAGAGAGGGCGACGAATGGAAAACAGCGTTCAAGACAAGATATGGCCTCTTTGAATACACTGTCATGCCTTTTGGTCTGTGTAATGCTCCAGCAGCATTTCAATGTTTCTTGAATGACGTTCTTAGAGAGTACCTCAACATCCTCGCCATAGTCTACATCAATGACATTTTGATCTACTCAGACAAAGAAAATTAACATGTCCAACATCTCAAGAAATTTCTTGCAGCCCTTCGAAAGCACCATTTATATTGTAAACTAACCAAGTGTGAGTTTCATGTTACCACAGTTAAGATTTTGGGGGTTATCCTTACCCCTCAAGGTGTGGTGATGGCAGAAAAGAAAGTAAAGGCTGTATCTGATTGGCCCACCCCAAAGACTGTTTGTGATGTACAATGTTTCCTGGGGTTTGCAAATTTTTACCAAAGGTTCATAAATCATTTCTCCCAGACAGTGGCTCCAATCACTAAGTTATTAAGAAAGAAGGAGAAATTTGTATGGTCCCCAGAAGCTGACCAAACCTTTTCAACTTTGAAGGAAGCTTTCTCCACTGCCCCAGTCTTGACTCATCCTGATGCGGATCGACCCTTCATAGTGGAAGCTGCTGCTTCAGATGTGGCAATAGGAGCAGTCTTGTCACAACGAAACAAGGACACTGGTCAACTTAATCCTGTAGCCTACATGTCTCGGAAGTTGAACGAAGCCAAACAGAACTATGTCATTGCTGAAAAAGAGCTTCTGGCGATTCGTGATGCCTTTAAAGAATGGAGACATCATTTGTTGGGTGCCAAATACACTGTCACAGTATATACTGATCATCGCAACCTTCAGTTCATGAGTTCCGCCAGACCTCTGACTCCTCGGCAATTACGCTGGATGCTGTTTTTTGCCGAATTTGATTTTGTGGTAACCTTCTGGCCTGTTAAAGACAATTGCAAAGCTGACGCATTGTCCCGCCAAGAGTCTACCACTTTGCCGAAAGTTCAAACCTCCAGAGCTATCATTGCTCCAGACAAAGTCCTATGTATCATAAAAACTGAAGATTTCTTTGAAGACTTCTGCAATTCTTTCACTGTTGAGAAATGGCAGACATGGGCCCAAGCAGATCCCAAAAGGTCAATCAAGCAAGGATTACCTTTTCATGACGCTCGTTTGTTCGTGCCCACTACCAAACTTCGCAAGATAGTGTTTCATTGGTTGCATGTTATACCTACGACAGGTCATCCAGGTACTCCAAAAACTCTTGAATTAACCCAACGCTATTTTTGGTGGCCTACCCTAACAAAAGATGTAAAAGTGATGGTAAACAACTGCGTAGTCTGTGCTTGCACTAAAACAAGTCATTCAAAACCGGAAAGTTTGTTGCATCCACTTCCAACTCCAAGTCGTCCTTGGGAGCACATTTCTTTAGACTTTATTACCGGTCTACCAGTGGTTCAACAACATTCAGTAATTCTGGTGGTAGTAGATAGTCTCACGAAATATGGACATTTCATTGCCTGTAAGAAATTGCCCACCTCCAGTGAACTGGCATCCATTTTACTGAATAGACTGTATCGTTATCATGGACTGCCGAAAATTATCCTCTCCGATCGGGGGTCGCAATTTGCCTCCAATTTCTGGAAGACATGGTGTAAAACACTCCAAGTGACATCTACACTATCTACTAGCCACCATCCTCAAACAGAAGTTCAAACGGAGAGACTAAATCAGACCTTGAAGCAATACCTACGTGCTTATGCTGAAAAAGCACTTCATTCTTGGACATCAATGCTCTGGTTAGCTGAGTTAGCCTACAATAACTCATTCCACACTTCTACTGGCGTTGCACCTTTTTTTGGCTTGTTTGGCTATCATCCTGACATCTTGCCCATCACAATCACTCAAGAAAGTTTTCTTACTAAAGCTGTGTCAGAAACTATTCAACATTTGCATCAAACCCAGAAATTGATTTAACAGCATTTAGAAAAGGCCAAACAAAAATACAAAAAGCATTATGACAAGAAACATTGTGAGGGAGCGCAGTATCAACCAGGTGATAAAGTGTGGCTTTCCACAAAACATATAGACTTCAAGAAGAAGCACATGTTCAACACCAAATTCATAGGTCCTTACACTGTACTTCAGCAAATCAATCCTGTGACCTTTAAACTGCAATTGCCAAGATCATTACGGATTAATCCAGTGTTCCACACTTCCCTCTTGAAAAAGGCAGTCCAGAAGGTCCGCCCTCATCCGGCTCCAGTTCTAGTACAGGGGGAAGGAGAATACGAAGTCAAAAAAGTGTTGGATTATAAACTGAGAGGGCGTAACCTATGGTACTTAATCTCATGGAAAGGTTATGGCCCTGAAAGTAACTCATGGGTTTCCGCATCTGATATCCATGCTCCAGTACTCGTGAGGCGTTTTCATCGTCTCAATCCAGACAAACCATGCCCTAGAGCGCATCTGGGAGAGGGGAGTACTGTCAACATCAGGGCAGTGCGCGCTCTACGGGTGACTAGAATGCAAAAACCTAACAATTTCAAGCTAACATAATTTATGCATTGTGCTGATATGATGTTGTTTAACCTTTTGCATTGCAGAGTTTAATCTTGAGTACTTATGTTCAGCATGCATATAAATACTGTTCTCATGTAATGTACTGCTGCAGGCTTTCAGGCTGTGTCAGGATGTGGTCCCTTTCCAGGACCTTCTAGAAGCTTTCTTTGCAGCATGCCTGGGTATGGTTGGTGGGCTGGGCTAAGACTCTATAAAAAGGAGCCAGCCGAGCTCCACGTGCTCACTATTCAGAGGTCCTGGTGCAGAGCAGCAGCAACTTCCTGAGCTCCTGTTCCGGTGGCCTACTTTGATCTTTCAGGTCTCTGCCCTTCATTTACATTGGTGATCCCTGATCAGGACGGTAAGACGGAGGTCGGGCTGGGACCCGATCCCGTTTTCGAACACATCCAAGTTCTTGGGCCTGATTTTCATATTGAGAGATTTTACCTTGTGTGTGTGAATGTGCTCTGGCATTTACACATTAACATTCGAATCGGCAAGACGCGCAATTAGTTTCTCGTGATTTAACCCTTGATATTCATTGTGCGCTACCACTTCTTGGCAGTCTCATGGTGGCATTTGAATCGGCAAGACGCGCGATTCGTTTCTTGTGATTTAACCCTTGATATTTATTGTGCGCTACCATTTCTTGGCAGTTTCATGGTGGCATTCGCATCGGCAAGACGCGCAATTTGTTTCTCGTGATTTAACCCTTGATATTAATTGTGCGCTACCATTTCTTGGCAGTTTCATGGTGGCATTCGAATCGGCAAGACGCGCAATTCGTTTCTCGTGATTTAACCCTTTATATTCATTGTGCGCTACCATTTCTTGGCAGTTTCATGGTGGCATTCGAATCGGCAAGATGCGCAATTCGTTTCTCGTGATTTAACCCTTGATATTCATTGTGCGCTACCATTTCTTGGCAGTTTCATGGTGGCATTCGAATCGGAAAGACGTGTGATTCGTTTCTCGTGATTTAACCATTTATATTCATTGTGCGCTACCATTTCTTGGTAGTTTCATGGTGGCATTCGAATCGGCAAGACACGCAATTCGTTTCTCGTGATTTAACCCTTGAGGAACAGTTTTGTCGTAGTCGCAAGAATTGGCCAAATGGTAAGTTGTCACGGAGGGATTTAGGACGATGACTCTCGTACATTAGCAGGCTGTTGCGATCTGTAGGTTTTTGGTAAGTACAGGTTAATAATTTCCCCTGTTCAACTGTAATCAGTAAGTCCAAAAAATGAACCTCCTTATCCGACACCGTAGAAGTGAATTTCAAATAGGGGTTTAGTGTGTTTACCCACTCGGTCAGTGAACTAGCTGTAGCCAAAGGGCCTTGCCATACAACCAAGATGTCGTCAATGTACCGACGCCACAATTTTATGTTATCGGTGAAAGGATTAGAAGCTGGTAAAATGAATTCTTTTTCAAAGTTATACATATAGAGGCATGCCAAGCTGGGAGCAAAGGTACTTCCCATGCTAGTACCTCTAATCTGATGATAAAATTGATCTTCAAAGCGAAATAAATTTTCTTTCATTGCTAATGTGGCACATTGCATGATAAATGCAATGGGTGATGTCAAATTGTCACTATAAGCACCAGCCCCCGAAAACTTAGTAGTAAACCTTTCCACAAGAACTCTCACGGACAAGGAGATAACAGCACTAAGTCGAGGTTTAGGGTTTGTCCCTACTCCATCTGAGGATCTTTTTCGACTTAATTGCGAACTGTCAAAATTTTTTCGCAAAATCCGACTGCAATTCTATTTTGACGACCGCCCAGTGAATAGCACACCGGGGGACTCTGGGCGTAGACCCAAATCCACATTTGTCCCCCCTCTGTCGGCTGTCCCCTGCGAAGTTCAAACATTTGAAAAAGCTGTTCTTGCGGATCTCTCATCTATACCCCCGCAACGTCCTTTCATCAACATCTCGACTATCGAGAAGAAGGCTCTCGAGGGATTGTCTAACGATAATTCCGTCGTTATAAAACAAGCTGACATGGGAGGCGCTATTGTTCTAATGAACACTGATGATTATCGCAAGGAATGCCTACGCTTTTTAGGGGATGAGAGCTACTAAGCCTTGATTCCGCGTGACCCTACCCCAAAACTTCAAACTCAGATAAGGGTTTTGATCTCGGAGGCATCCAACAATGAATGGATCACCCCTAAAGAAGCTTCTTTCCTAGATGCAACCAATCCGGTAACTCCCTATTTCTATTGCTTACCTAAAATCCACAAAGGTACACAATTCCCTCCGGGGCGACCAATTGTGTCTGGGATTGGTTCGATCCTCGAGCCCTTATCGATCTTTTGCGATCACTTTCTACAACCACTTGTAAAGGGCTCCTCCACTTATTTACAGGACACTAAAGACGTATTAAATCTGATTGAGACTATTAATAACACAGGAGATGTCCAAGCACTAATTACTATGGACGTGGAGGCTCTCTAAACTAATATACCCCAAGATGCAACTCTACAGGTAGTGGAATCTCTACTACAGCACAATAGTGACAATTTGACATCACCCATTGCATTTATCATGCAATGTGCCACATTAGCAATGAAAGAAAATTTCTTTCGCTTTGAAGATCAATTTTATCATCAGATTAGAGGTACTAGCATGGGAAGTACCTTTGCTCCCAGCTTGGCATGCCTCTATATGTATAACTTTGAAAAATAATTTGTTTTACCAGCTTCTAATCCTTTCACTGATAACATAAAATTGTGGCGTCGGTACATTGACGACATCTTGGTTGTATGGCAAGGCCCTTTGGCTACAGCTAGTTCACTGACCGAGTGGGTAAACACACTAAACCCATATTTGAAATTCACTTCTATGGTATCGGATAAGGAGGTTCATTTTTTGGACTTACTGATTACAATTGAACAGGGGAATTATTAACCTGTACTTACCAAAAACCTACAGATCGCAACAGCCTTTTAATGTACGAGAGTCATCATCCTAAATCCCTCTGTGACAACTTACCATTTGGCCAATTCTTGCGACTACGACGAAACTGTTCCTCAATACAGGAATACAATACCCAAGCAGATGATCTTCAAACAAAACTCCTTGAACGACATTATCCCCAACACGTCATCAACCGAGCTCGTAAGAGAGCAAGGAACAATAATCGTGACTCTCTACTTCAAACTAATACTAGAGTCACGAATAGACGGTTGACTTGTGTGTCTACTTTCACCCCACTATCTAACCAGATAAAAAAACTGATTAATCAAAGGTGGCCTATCCTCAACAGTGGGGGCAATACCATTCCTAGGCCCCTATTTGCATTTAAACGATCTAAAAATATTAAAGATCTGATAGTCCATACCCGTCCAAAAGACACATTGCGAACACAGACACAAACTACACTCTGGAACCTTACACCTGTAACTGGACACTATCCCTGTGGACACTGTAATGTCTGTCAATTGACTAGCCCCAACAAAACTTTAGATTTGGCACCTATAGGCCAATGGCACCTGACAAAACACACGAATTGCAACACTAAAAACTGCATTTACATGATTACGTGTCCATGAGGGCTACGTTATGTGGGCATGACTTCTAGACCAGTTAAAAAAAGAATTAACGAGCATAGGAGCAACATCAGGTGTGGACGCATTAAACAATATTATGCGCACACTTCCTAGATGCCCCCCACAGTCCAGAAGATTTAAGTTGATTCATACTTGACGCCCCTAGAATCACTACTGACTCTCCACACTCCTTGTCCAGACTGGAACAACGGTGGGTTTTCAAGCTTCATACTGATACAGATGGGTTGAATGATGCCATTCCCTGGACTACATTGTCCGCCTAATCAACCCCTTTTAAGGATTTACCACCGAGTATTCAGTATCTTCAATCTATATTTGTTCTGTTTTTCACTTTTTATTTCCATCCTAATTGGACTGACTGTGAAAGACTATGGTTTTAGGGAGCCCCATTTTATGTATTACTCTGTGGCCCATACCTTTCTTTTGTCTACTAGGGCGGTTATTTCCAGCTTCCCACTCCAAACCACTCATTGTATTAACTGACATAACTCACTATCCAGTTCCAGCCATTCCAAGATGGCCGACAATGTTTTTAGTCCATTGTTTGTTTTGACTACCACCCACGAGGCTATTGGAGTAATGCTCGTTCTGGTCTATTATATCTCTGTTCACAAATATGGCCGCCGTAATTTTGCTTGAGTCCTTCTTTTATTTCTGAGACCTGTTCCCGGAGTGTAGTACTTCTACAGTTTTGACCACCCTCTCCCATTTTTGCCGGGAAAAACTTCTCTTTAAAAGACTCGCACCGAGTCGGGAAGTTGTCTTTTCGGGAGAGCACGTCAGGGTAGGTTCCCCTGCAGACTGCCGTCATCCACAAAGTAAGTGACCTCGCGTTTGTGTGTTTATCGCTTTTTTCGGTTACTTATTTACTCTGGGGACGTATATTGAGCTCAGCTAATGACATCTCTCAAAGTATTAACAGACTTAGGTCGGGGTAATCCCTTAATATTCTATGGATAACCACGCTTTGCCAGTGTGTTTTTGCCTGTGTAAATCACCACGCAGACTATTACACTCTGCTACAGTACTCACCAAGCCTTTTTAGAAATATTTTCTGTTGTAAAACTGTTTTATTCCTCCCAGTTTTCGTTCAACAAATGTCATAAATGCTAGTGACGAGTCTGTGTATGAATTTCCAAGTGACATGGACTAATAATGTGCTTGATGTTCATAATCAATTTAATCAACCGACCTCTAGTAGTGAATGTGACTGTTTTGGTTCTGATTGATTACACTGCATTCATGGTGTCTGCTTTACCACTTTATTAGTAGTGACCGCTTTCGGCATGCTACTTCCCAAGGGGCCCCCCATGTACCAAGGGATGGTAAGCATATTGTCTTGTTATGTTTTTACACAACTGGTTACTACACACTGTTGTGTCACGGGTGTCCTTCCTTATTTTTCCATGTGTTTTGATCAAAATGATTTGTTTGTATTTTTCTAGGGCGACCATTAGAGGTTTCTGACAATTAGTGAACTTCAATGTAAGTGACTATAAGATTTGTTTGACATTTTTGCAAAAGTTCGGAAATTTAGACAGGAGAAGTCTTATTATGTATTGGTCCTGAAGAAGCGTCATAGGATCTTGTTAGACCACTGTACGCGAAACATGTTGACCATGTCCTAGGAGCCCAACGATAATCTCCTTAAGCTCCTGCACCATGCAGAAAGTGGTTGAGCATTATTCCTCATTTTACACTTTCCTTCTGTTTTTAATCTTGGTCCCGGTCTTATTCCATTGATTAATTAAATTGACTCGCTCCTATTAAGACTGGGAACCAATTTTAGCTTTCACTCTCCTGCCAGGATTAGCGCCTGACCGCAACACCAGGTCTTGTAGTGTCCGCTACCACGGCTGCTACCTAAAAGATCTCCGGCAAAGAGCCCCCTTACGGGGAGCCCGTCAGACATTGCAGCGCCGGTCTGACGAGGAGCTACCCGATGATGAAGCATGACATCCTCTCGGATGTGTGAGGGCTCTTGCTCCTGAACTTTGATGTTCCCCATGTGATTATATTTTTCCATTTGGAACAGTGTACACCTTTTTTGTATGTTCAGTTAATTGGGAGACCGTACACTGGACCAACTAATCTCCCAGTCCCTCCCTTTGTTGAAAATTTCCTCCTTCATGGTCATTTGCTGGAAACTAATCCGACATAGCTTGTTTAGAAATCAAAGTTAAATTGTGGATTTTAGAGCACAATTTTCAATACAATTGAACAAACAGCAAAAGGTTTTAAAGGCAGCTCATATATTGAGGATATGTAGCTTTACATTACCCCTGTAATTTTGCAAACTACATAGCATAACTAGTTTCAGCTTTGTCTATCTCATGGTTACCTTTCTACCCTTTCCAATAGAATATCAGCTATATAATATAAACAACCTCATAAATGTTACACAGATATCACAATCTCAGGCCATGGACAGCACAGCAGTTTTTTTATTTTTAAATTACACAGATACTAGACTGCCCAAACATTACAGTTATCACTCAAGTAACAGGGATTTTGCATTGTAAGATAACAAAGATGCCCTTTAGGTTACAGTCTTTGCTCCTTGAAGCTTAAGGAACAAATGCAGATCTGAAAGACTCAAGATTCAAACAGATCCTACAGGCCTAGACTTCAGCGAGCAGTGTTTTAAGTTGTGACAATCCAGTCATGAGATCATAAAACTTTAGGAACAGACCTCATGATGGATCACCACACTTGCCTACACCCTAGCTCCCCTCAAGCGCAACCTAAAAAACAGCTGGGACAAAGAGGAACTGAGGCTGACAAAAACCACTGCAAACAACAGGAACACAAACGGAGAGCAAGTCCGAACACCGCAGATAAAAGCATCTTTAAATCAGCCCTAAGACACTACCATCAGCAGATACAGAACACCAAGTACAGAGATCTTGCAGTTCACAAAGATGCCACCAAGGAATCTCTCACCATCATCAACATTTTCACCTCACCGCCTACTGCCTCCAGCAGCATTACCCCCTCACAAGACCTTTTCAACAAGTTCTCAGAATTATTTGGTATCATCTCCATACGCAGAAAATACAACCCTCAACTGGACCCAGTCACCCTAGCAACTCCACTTCCCATCACAGTCAAAGAACGAAACCTGACCTCATGGTCTGCCTTCACCACTGTCAAAAATGTACTGCTACCAAGAAAACTATCCACTTTGGGGACTAATCCAACTCTTGCCCCCACCACAGCTTCCTCAATGCTACATCAACTCCCCTGGTCGCCTGGAAACTTGCCACCATCATGCACCTTCTCAAGAATCCATCTGCTGACCTGACCACTCATTCCAACTACAGCTGCATCTGCTCCTACCATACCTGGTAAAGATCATAGAGAAAAAAAATCAACTGACGCCTCATTGACCACCTCACCAACCACCAGCTCCCTGACACCATGCAGTCCAGATTCAATCCCAAACACAGCTGTCAGCCTGCCATCTTACTCCTCGGAAGCCCACAAACTGACTTGCCGAGTGCCTCAGCCTCATTGTTCAGCCCTACCCTTTTCAATGCATACATTATGCCTGTGGCTAATGGCATCCGTGTACACAGCAATATCCTCTCCTATGCCAGTGACATGGAACTCATACACTCTTTCTTGTACAAGACCCCCAACACAAGAAGCAAATTCACTGCCTGCATGCAAGTGGATGAATGCCTTCTTTCTCAATCTTAACAATGACAAGGCAGAAGAAGTGATCTCCAGCAAAAACACTTCACCATGGGACTCCAACTGATGGTTCTATGAACTCGGACCCACACCCATACCCAGATCTGGCATCCATGTAAGGAACTTCAAAATAATCATCAACAGCAAACTGGACATTACCATACAAGTCAACACTGTCACTGCATCCTATTTCAACATCCTGAAGATGCTGAGGAAGATCTTCAAATGGCTCCCAAGTAAAACTAGAAAAACTGTCACACACGCACTAATCACAAGCTAGTTGGACTATAAGAACATCCTTTTTGCTGGTATCACCAAACAACTCAATAGAAGATTCCAAGCTATCCACAACCTGGCAGCCAGAATCATCTTCAACCCCCCAGACAGAACTCACATCACACCACATATCGAGGACCTCCAATGTCTCACAATACACAAGTGCCCATTTTAAACACTTGACAGACACTTCCAAGGCAGTTTACAACTTGGACCCTACCAACCTGAACAGTCACCTTGCCTTCCACCAACTACCCAGACACCTCCACTATGCATAACTCCTGCTCGCAAATATCCCATACATACGCAGAACCGGATCAGGAGGACAGGGGTACTCTTGCTTCTCTCCTGAATCGTGGAACAGCCTCTCACTCCACACTAGAGCCCCATCCTCTTTTTTTGAACTCTACAAGAAGATCTGGCTTTTTTAAATCATCAAACCAGCATATGCAGGACTAGGCACAAACACCTGCTCAGTGCCAATATACCCTAGCGAGTGACAGTGGGCGTTTGCAAATAAACATAACATAGCATAACACTTGGGGTTGGAGAAGTGATTCCACGCAATTGCACACTTTGTGATCTGCACCTTCTCCATGGGTGCTACCTAACTTTACCCTTCAGGCACAGAAAGAACCCTTCAAACTGTGACTAAGGGCTGCCCTAACACTTAGTGACTGCAGGGATGCATAATAGCTGTGGTTCAGAAGCTGCACTATTTTCTTAACCAGCTTCTAGAACTCTCTTCCTGGTGCTTCTAGCAGTAAAATTGAGAGCTTTGCCATGCCCCACTAAAGACAATGGCTAACAGTATTGGAGTGGAGCCCTAGGATCCCTTTGTTGCAGCTGGGATTAACCTTTTACTACTACTTCACCAGCTTTCTGGTACGCAAACCTGGAGAAGATTACAAAATAATTTGTGGCCTTTTGAAGCTAAGAACTCCATTGTACATTTAACGCCTTCTCAAAATGCACCTTTTTACCCAAATACTAGGTTTACATTATTGATTTAATTTGTTATTACTGATCGTATTATTTCAATAAAAAAAATAAACTGTCATTCTTTGAACGCACACTGTGTTTTTCCACAAAAACCAGCTTTTCGTTTCCAGTAAATGCCATAATTTGGTGTCCAGATATAAGTTCGTCATCTGGAGCATGTGCTCTCATTAACAAGTGTTATACAAGGAAGACTACTGCCTCGCCAGCCTTATGCCAGGTAAAGTATGATATGTACAGACATTACTTTATTTACAATAGTATCTACACTGAAATGCGAACCTTCATTGTATATACTTTGGAAAACTTAAGTTCTGTGTTGGCCCCACTACCAAGCACCTCAACGATAACACACAGAAAAGTGATGACTCATTGCACTGTCTTTGGGTTTCACATAGTTTTGAAAGGGAAATTAAAATTCTCCAATTTCTGGAGCAAACTTGAAATCCAAAAAAGAATCTACTGGTTGAATTCCATTCACCATGCAGGCATATTTAAGAAAAGTGGTGCTGCACTGTATGCAGGGCCACTTTTCTTGCACCCATTAGCACCCTCCCTAATTCCACCATGTGTTTGCCGTATTTAAAATACGGTGCACAATGGCAGTAGTTAGGGGACTAGCATTAGAATTTTTGACATTGGTCCGTTGCTTTGCAGGATTAGCGTCAAAATATTACGCTAATCCTGCAAAGCTCGTTGAGGCCTATTGTAATCAATGGTGTGCCTCCTTCTAATGCCTCCTCTGAGCAGATGTTAAAAGTGCTGAAAAAAATGAGGCAAAGAAATCTTAGATTTCTTGATGCCATTTTTTCAGCCCTCCTAACTGGGAACATCCTCTTCGCATAAATTATGCCTGGTGCTGGTATAATGTAGCGCAAAGGGTTATAATGTGATGCAATGCATGCATTGTGCTACTGTGTAAATATGGCACAGGGATTTTAGCTTCTTTGGGCCATATTTACGTAAATTACAGTAATGTGGTGCAAGGAGGCACTAGGGGCTCTTAAATATGCACCTATGTCCGTAGATTCTACCCTGCTTATAAGGACTTATTTTAAGTTTGGTGGGCCATGCCCCATTGCATCAAGTCCCCATCTTTTTCACTCCTCTGCCAGGGCATAGTGGATCCCACCATGTTTAGGGGCATATTTAAGAAAATTTCCTGCACCCCTTAGCGCCCCTCCAACCTACCATGTGTGCACTGTATCTAAAATACTGCGCAACATGGCAGTAGTTAGGGGACTAGAATCAGAATCTTTGACGCTAGTCCGGCGCTATGCAGGATTAGTATACAAACTTCTGCTGCTAATTCTGCACAGCACCCAGAGGCCCATTGTAAGCAATGGAAGCCTCCTTTTAACACCTGCTATGAGCAGGCGTTAAATGTACCGAACAAAATGGTGCAAGGAAGTCTCTTAGATTTCTTTGTGCCATTTTTTGGCCCCCCTAATGGGGGAATGCCCTCTTTGCATACACTATGCCTGACGTAGGCATAATGTAGCTAAAATTATTACAGCACTTTGTAATTATGGCACACATTTTTGGCCTTCTAACGTCACATTAGTGTCCAAAAATGTACGCTCTTGTGGTGCTGAAATGCTGCTAGGGGTTCTTACATAAGCCCCTTAAAGTTCTAGAAATCCCTTTTCCTACAGATGTGCTGCTGCTACTGTAGATTCTCACTAAAATTTGCTGTGTGGATGCCGTGCTCAGCGTACACATACAACATTTTGTTTTTGTTTTTTAATTACAAACTCCCAAAGTGGAAAAATGTTTTGAAAAGAACAAGGGACCCATGTATTTGTTTTCTTGTTATGAGCCACCTGTCATTCCCTGATGGTCCTAAACAGGAAAAAATGACATCAGAACGTCTGCTGTAAATAAGGTGGATGTTCTAAGGTGCTGTAAGTGATGGCCCAATCTGAGTTGGGACATCCATCCAAGGTTTCCTTCTACAGAGCAAGCCAAAGCTTCAAGGGTCTAAATATGAAGGTTTGCTTGACTCTAATAGAACAGGCAAACCAAACGTTTGGGGGACAGGGTACTTGTAGGAAGCTGGCCCGGTGTGTGGTCACTTACTATGATATTATCACCTTATCTCAAGTCCAGATATCCCCTTATTAGTGAAGTGTAGGCAGTGTCTAGAAGCCAGGCTCTCTAGGGGTAACTGTGTATGAGCAGCCATGGCTTATCTAGGAGATATGCAGGTACTTTATTTTTGTGACACAAATACCAAATTACTAGCTAGGCAATTCACCAATAGTAGGTAAGTAAACACACTCTATATGTACAGTAACAATCCGGAATACGCATAAAAAGCAATAGAAAACAGTGAAAAGCAATAGGCAATACTGAAGGCCTAGGGGTAGACGAAACCATATATTAAGAAAATGGGATGCAATAGTCGGATCCCCACCCAAGGAAGTGAAATTGGTAGAGAGGAGCTGGAGGTACTAGAGAACCCCAAATGTAAGTACTTGATTGCCCTCCAGCGACCAGGAGGAAAGAGGTAACTTACTGGTTCTACCCAAATGAATCAACAGGACTTCAGAGAAGGATATTGCAAGACCCAGACAAGACTGCAAGAAACAAAAGGTGGATCCTGAAAGGGGAAGACCTGGAAAAGAAAGGGTCCAAGTCCAGTTCCAGTTGAAGTGCCCGGTGGTGGCAGGGGCCAGTACCCACCCGTCTGTGGATGCAGGAGTTGGTCAATGGTGAGACGAAGATGGTCAGCAATGCAGCACTGGAGCAGATGAAGAGTTGCTGGGTGAGGTAGTCGATGTCACTCACCGGATAAAGGATTTCAGTCTGTCTGTTGTGTGGAAAAACCACCAACAAGTCTTGGCAAAGGCAAATGTTGTGGTTGGAGGAAAAGTGGAGCTGCCGGGGACCAGCGCGGTCCAAGGGGGACTCAACCCACTGGGGCAACTCTGATCAGTGCAGGGAGTCCAAAGAAGAGGAGACATCTCCCACAGAAGACCCACAGATGAGGACCCCACGAGTACCTGAGAGGCCCACGCAGCACACCTAAGGAGAGGTCCCACATCACCTGAGAAGCATGCAGCGGGCTGTGCTTCACAGGGAAGAGTGTGGGGGGCTGGGGTTACATGGAGCCTGAAGAACCCTTGCATGAGATGCCAACAAGCCTTGGTAGCTGCAAGAGATGCAGTGCACAGGGTACTGTCCTGTATGGGAAAGCTAGGGGTTACCTTCACCAAAGTTAGACAGCTGGCAGAGAGGACCAGGGGACTACTACAGACCACCACCCATGATGCAGGATCCAAGCAGCTCAGGATGAGAAGAGATCCACACATCCAGTCGTCATCATAGTTGGTGCCTGCAGATGCAGGGAAGTGACTCCCTCACTCCAAGGGAGATTCCTTCTTGCTTCTTGTGCAGACTGAACACTTGCCATCCTCAGAGGATGCACAGCCAGGGAAATGTTGCAGTTGCTGGAAGGAGTCAGAGAAACAATGTTGCAAGTGAAGTCATCGCTGGTGCTGCAGATTGCAGGTTCCTGTGGAGTCCAGTTGCAGTTCCAGTGGAAGTCAAAGTAAACAATGCAGAGGAGTCCTGCTGGAGTCTTGCCCATTGAATCTGAGGATCCACCCAAGATGTAGACCCTAAATAGCCCTGGAAAGGGGATTGGTCACCTAGCCAGATGACCACCTATCAGGAGGGGACTCTGACATCACCTGCCTGACCTGGTCACTCAGATGCTCGAGTGGCCTCTTCCCACCTTGGATTCAAGATGTCCGAATTAAGGGACACTCTGGAGGAGCTCTGAGCACCATCCCTGGGGTGGTGATTAACAGGGGGGTGGTCGCTCCCCTTTCCATTATCCAATTTTGTGCCAGAGCAGGTACTGGAGGTCCTTGAACTGGTGTAGACTGGTTTATGCAAAGTGGACACCAAATGTGCCCTTCAAAGCATACCAGTGGCTTCGGGAGGCTACCCCTCCCAAGCCATGTAACACCTATTTCCAAAGAGAGAGGGTGTAGCCCCCCTCTTCGAAAGGAAATCCTTTGTTCTGCCTTCCTGGGCTTGAGCTGGTCAAGCAGCAGGATGGCAGAAACCTGTCTGAGGGGTGGCAGTATTGTGGGCTGCCCGGAAAAAAACAGAACGCTGGTAGGAGCAATTCTGGGGGTCATCTAAGGAGCCCCCAGAGTGCATGGAACCATACAACCAATTTTGGCAACAGTACTGGGTATGATTCTCACATGTTGGATACTAAACTTGCCCAGGTTCGGAGTTACCATTAAGTAGCTGGCCCTCAGTGGTGACCTAAGTCCAATACATGCATTAAATGGCATCCCCGCACTCTCGAAGTCCAGGAAAATGGAGCTTGAGTCCATGGGGGCACCTCTGCTCATGCATGGGTGTCCTCACACACAAGTACCTAAACCCTGCCTTATGGGCTAGGGGGGCCTACCATATGGGTAACTTACAGTGACCTGGTGCAGTGACCTGTAGTGAAAAAAGGGTGCATGAAGATACACTTTGCATGAGCTCCCCATGGGTGGCATAATACATGCTGCAGTCCATGGAGGACCCCTGGTGCCCCAATGCCCGGGGTATCTAGGTACCATAAACTAGGGGCTTTTAAGGGGGCACCAGTATGCCAAATGTGGGATGTTTATGGTCCAAGCAACCACGTTTAAAGGGAGAGAGCACAGTCACTGGCTAGCAGGATCCCTGTGAACACAGTCAAAACATACTGAAAACAGGCAAAATGTGGGGGTAACCATGCCAAAAAGAGGATACTTTCCTACAGAACTCCACCACATTGTGGCCTTTAAGTCCTTATTGCCAAATTTTCAAAGAACTGGTGCAGCGCGGCACTGTGGCAAAATTAGCAGCACTGCATTGCATCAGTTCTGAAAGGAGGCACCATATTTAAACAAATACGGTGCACCCCTGTGTTTCCGCAATTGCTAGCGCTAAATTTAGCTGCCAGTGGCAATGCAGGCATCCTTGCACCAAAGTGCAGGGTGTCTGCATTGAAGGGAATGATTGTTTATGTGCAGAAAGGTGTCCCTTCCTTCACATAAACAATCTTCAATGGCAATTTTGCGCTTCAATGTGTGCTGCAGAATGCAGCACACTTAGATGTAGCAAATCATCATTATTGAATTATTATTTATGTGCAGGAACGGACACCGTTCTGCACATGAACATTCATTCAGGTTGTTTTGCTCTTTCTATGTGTGCTGCAGAATGTGCTGGAAAAAGCAAAAACGAAGAGAAATAAAAGTATTCCTCCTCATTGAGACATGCTAATGCCACCCCTGAGCGCTGCCTCAGATATAGGATTGCTTGAAAATCTGGGGCAGTGGCAAAAGCAATGGGTGGGAAGCCCAAAGCAACACCCATTGCATGCCCCTATGTCACAGAAAACTTAGCACCACCTTGTAAATATGGCGCATTGCACAGCCTCAATGAGCATCACAAAAAGTGGCGCTAGGGGCTTGTAAATATGCCCCTTAGTTCCTTCAGAAACCTGAGGCTTTTCATCTCCCTCCAAACTTTAAATGAGGCTCCTAGTGACTTCGAAAAACTACTTATATTTTTAATATTGAGAGGCGTGCAGGATGAGACCTTTTTATGGATGATTTCTGAAAATTGAAATGTGCAGTGTGTTAAAGGTCTGTGGTGCATAATAAAATAAAGCACTAATGAATTCTATGAAGTGAGTCATCTCATGGGAAGAAAACAGTCTTCGACCACACATTAATTCAGGGTTAGAACCTAAGCAAAAGTTGGGTAAGGCGTCTTGCCATTAAGCACTGCAATTCTGAAATGAAGGGGTGCAGCATAGAATCATACAAATATATATTTTCCCTGGTAGTCTTTGTGACAGGCCAATAAAATATCTTAATGACCATCTGTCATAAAAGTGATTTAATATTCCATATGGCAAGCCTTTATATATTTATTTTTGATTGCTTTCGCAAAAAAAGTCAGATTTCTCTGTTTTAGAAGGAGACAGGTTTTGCTTTATTCTGATTTACTCTCTAATGATTAGGATTTTGCAAGGGCATGTTATCAAAAAAATAAGATATGGAAGCACTTAAGACCCGATACTACGTTGCAACCTGCGGTAGAAGAAGGACTGGAGACAGTGACATCCCTGTGACTGAACTACAATGGTTAGGAACAACTTATTTGAATGCCATCATTTCTTCCCCACTGTGCAGTACAGGCTTTGAAGCACAAGTGGGAACGAGGTGATCTTGTTCTTGTTACAGGCCACAACATTTAGTGAACCATCGCAGGCTCCTCTCCAACAACCTGCAGCAAAAGCAGACGTTGTGCAGTTTTCACAGGGCCTGTACTGTAGTTTGCATTACTGTTATTTTTAAAGCATCGCTTGACAGTGCAGCTGGCTGTCCAGAGGCCTATAGGATCCAATTCTTTAACTTATACATAGACCTTCTATGGCTTTGCCCAGGGTAGTATTTCTCTCTCATGTCAAGGTATTAGCGGTTTGGTCTGTCTTTCCACCCCCGATGGGATGCTAGATTTGGAATGGATGGGGAACTATTTTACAGCTTAGGTACTTAAAATCAACACAAATCATGGTGTTTATCTCTTACACAAATTGCATGGGGAAAACATTATTTTTTCACTCTAGTAGCCCTTTGTTTAATTTTTTACTCAGGACTCAAAATGCAAGCCATACCTCTTGACTTTGCCAGTATATGTTTCCAAATATGAGGACAGCAGTGCTTCAAATGGCCCAGTACTCACAAGTACTGAATACCTGCACTTCTTAAATTTGGAAATTAGTGTACCTGCACTACTCAGTGGACTGTAGTACTTTTAATGGGAGATTACTGACACTTCTCAGTAGTGCTGGAGCATTTCAGGTATGCTCCAAATTAATTTGACAGATCTTTTCATCCTAGCTAAGGGGTAAGATAAAATCAACAGCACAATCAATATTTCAATTTACTGTATGACTGATTTGACCACACAAGGAAACCCCAAGTCAGGAGTAAAGTTAAAGTGTTTTATTATTAAAGCTTATATTCAGGTACATGTAGAAAATTCTCAAGACCGAACTATGAAGATTCCGGATCACCATGGGATGGATGAAACTGTGAAAGACGTTTAGGCGCACTTAAAAAAACAAACTAAACATTCAATAAGGGCATTACAGACCAACCACAGAAGAAACTGATGCTCAGAAAACAATTGCTGCCTAACTCTCCTAAACATGAAGGCAATCTAAAATCATCTAAGTTAGATGAATTAAACAAGAGAAATCCCTAAAAGTGACAAGTCACTAACGTCCTAATTTATACCTTTTTGGCGCCGAATTAACATAATTTTTTGACGCAAAAGCAGCACAAACTTACAAAATACAATTGTATTTTGTAAGTTTGCGCCGCGTTTGCGTAAAGAAATGACGCTAATGCAGCACCAAAAAAGTATTAATCAGGGCCTTAGTGACATGTGCTTGTCTGCAAAATATGGAGACAAAGTTTTTAAAAGAAATAAAGGACAGAAAGATTTTGAACAAATTACATATGGGGCAAAATGAAGCTAGCTAAAGTTGACAAAAAATAGGTAAAAAGGGAAGGTATCACCATGTCAGAAGCTCAATCAAGAGTATTTTCGTGGGTAAGGAGAAAAAACTAAGGGCCTCATTATGACATTGCTGGTAAATGCCACATACCGCCATGGCGACGGCTGCCAACATACTGTAGCCGTGGCTACCAGCTGCCCACCCGCATGAGGACCATAGACGGAATACTGCCATAAGGCTGGCGGAACTCCGTCGATGGTCATGACGGCAGAAGGCGGTAAGGTGGCGCTGCTGCCAGCAGCAGCGCCACGCCAGCAAAACACCGCCTACCGTATCATGGTCCATGATACGGCCTGGCGGTGTGTTGCTGGCGGACACTGCTGCTGGCAGCAGCGCCACACCCTGTCTCCTGCCGGAGGTACCCCTGCAAGCAGGTAAGTCGGATTCTCCGACAGTAGAGGGGTGTGGGGGTGTTGTGTGCGTGTGTGTTGGGGGTGTGTGTGTCTGTGTTTCTATGCGTACATGCGGGTGTGAGTCATGTGAAAGGCGTGCATGATTCACTGAATGTGATTGTACATGTATGTTATGTGTTGTTAATGCGTAGGTGCGACAATGTATGTTAGTGTGCGTATATATGTGTGCATGAGTGGGTGGATGTGGGTATGCGTGTGTGTATGAGTGTGTATGTGTGCGCATGTGAGTCTGTAAATGTGCAGGGCGGTTGGGGAAGGGAGAGAGAAAGTGGGGGATGGTGAGGGAGGACTCGGGGGAAGGGGTGGGGCAGTACGGAAGCCACGAAAACCATGGCGGTAGGCGGGGTCATAATCCCGAGGGTGGTATTGTGATGGCCGCCTGGCTGGAGACCGAAGTCTCCAGCCCAGCGGCCGTTACCACCCTGGCGGACGGAGTGGTACATTGGCGGTTTGGCTTGAGCCAAACCGTTAATGTCATAATTTGGGAAAAGGTACCGCCAGCCTGTTGGCAATTCCTTTCCCCAAATTACCGCCGTCCGCCAGGGTCATAATGAGGCCCTTACTCTTCTCTCAGCAAGTATTTGGGAAGATGTGGAAAACGGCAAAGAGGTCTGTGCCTCTCGAAGTCCAAATGGTGTCTCTCTAAAGTCCAAAATGATGTCTGCTCAATCCAAGTGGGGAATTGTAAATTAAAGTCTGAAGTGAAGGATGATTTGTCCAGAATCTCTCCACATGGATCCGAAGATTTAATTGTGCAATCATAGGTATCATAAGACAGGCATCTGCAAAATCAGGAAAAGTTCCATGGCCCATCAGGGAAACACATCCATCTTTGCTTTTCTGTGTGACGTTTCAACAAATTATACTGTCCATGTTCTCAGTTTCTCAGCACACCAATTTCAAGGTAATTTCTCAGGCTCTCTTTGCATACAAAAATAAGGCATCTATTTCCAAGCTAACATTTTATAGAAATGACATCTGTAAAGAAATAAAATGGTAGCGAAAAGAAAACAGCTTTTTCATATTCTGCAACATTGAGGCTTAGCAAATCAATATGGCTATATTAACGCATTTAGAATTAAAATGGCACATTTATTCATATTAGCTTAACCACATATAACATTGTAATTGTAGTGCCATCATTAGTAAATATTGTCAATATTCATGTTACAGTAGATTGCAAAAGTGAAATAACTTGTTAAAGCATGTCAAAGGTATATTGAGAAACTACAATTTTCGACATTAGCATATGACATTTAATGCACATTCTTAAGAAATTTCATTAGCGTTTTAGTGAAAACTATTCCTTCACATCATAAGGAAACACATGAAATCAAATTAAAAGATTATACTTGAATTAATGGGGCTATACCACATACATCAAAATATTAGTCTACAGTGAATTTACTCTAATGAAGTTTTCAGTGCACCACTTTACAGTTAACTTGTTAGAGCTTCACACAACATAATGTAAATTTGGTCACATATAGATAATCATTGTGACATCAATCAAAGTAAACAGCCGCATTTCTGCTACTCCAATAGCAAACAGGTACTCTTGACTAGGGAGTATCTACATTTCTGTAAGTGTATTTCAACCACTGGAGGATAGTGTTGGAAAACCATATAATTGCATAGGCACTGTAGGAGTTTAAGAATGCCACTTATCGATGCAGTCCAGCATAGACCTGTAAGTATACTGGCCAATAACAACTCTGATTACCTGTTTTCTGCAGACACAGAGCATTGTTCCCTTGCAACCTATCCCCACAGCATAGTGCAAACTTGGGGGCATATTTATACTCCGTTTGTGCCGGGATTGCGTCGTTTTTGTTTGACGCAATTCCGACGCAAAACTAACTCCATATTTATACTCTGGCGTTAGACGCGTCTAGCGCCAAAGTCCATGGAGTTTGCGTCATTTTTTAGCGTGGACACCTACTTTGCGTTAATGATATGCAAGGTAGGCGTTCACGTCTAAAAAATTGACTCCGACGCATGTGCGCCGTATTTACACTCCCAGGCAAAATTCACGCCCGGGAGTGGGTGGGTAAAAAAAAATGACGTACGGCCGCCTTTGCGCCGTTTTTTAGCGCCTGCAAAAGGCAGGCGTTGAGGGACCTGTGGGCTCTGAAGGAGCCCAGAGGTGCCCTCCCATGCCCCCAGGGACACCCCCTGTCACCCTTGCCCACCCCAGGAGGACACCCAAGGCTGGCGGGACCCATCCCAGGGACATTAAGGTAAGTTCAGGTAAGTAATTTTTTTAATTTTTTTTTGTGGCATAGGGGGGCCTGATTTGTGCCCCCCTACATGCCACTATGCCCAATGACCATGCCCAGGGGACAGAAGTCCCCTGGGCATGGATATTGGGCAAGGGGGCATGACTCCTGTCTTTGCTAAGACAGGAGTCATTTCTATGGGGGTTGGGAGTCGAAAAAAATGGCGCAAATCGGGTTGAGGCGAAAAATTTGCCTCAACCTGACTTGCCCCATTTTTTGACGCCCAAGCCCCATATCCCCCTACGCCGGCGCTGCCTGGTGTACGTCGTTTTTTTCCACGCACACCAGGCAGCGCCGGCGGCTAACGCCGGCTAACGTCATTGATTAAATACGGCACCCGCATGGTGCTTCAGAATGGCGTTAGCCGGCGCTAATTTTTTTGACGCAAAACTGCGTTAGTGCAGTTTTGCGTCAAAAAGTATAAATATGGCCCTTGATGTGCAATGTGGATGTGCATGGTTTTGTCAGACGCTGACTTACTACACTGCAATCTGTCCTATCCTTTTATGCATGGAGTTCTACACCCCATCTGCAGAATCTCTGCAGTCATAATCTTACTATTAACTCATAGTTTATGAATAGCAAACAATAGTAAGCCTACACAAACGTATACGTTTACCTTTGTGAATCAGGCACAAAATAATTTTAAAGCATGATGCACTACATAAAAGCAGAGCCATCACATTTCACATTTAAATAGCATACTGCCATTATTTAGGTGCTGATTTGGGACTCACCATGTGTGTGGTACCCTCACTCACCCATATAACTATTGTACCTGCACAAAATAAATCTGGATACACAATGCTAAGCAGAAGGGCACAGTGTCACTAGATGTGTAGTCTGAGTGACATTTATAAACAACAAAAATATGGTGCAGATATAATTCACTCCTGGCAAAACTACTCTGGTGATATAAAACATAGTCTGGGGACTGATGCACCACTAGTCCTACTCAGCACTACTTTTAGAATTGTGCCTACAGCTATTAAAGTTCATAGTAAAATGTGTGAATATTTTGAATGTACTATTAGGTCCAGAATAAAATCTCAAGTGAGTAGTTTTTGATAGGGGTGGAGGGAACAGGCGGAGTTTCATTCCATGGAATTCCGTGCAATTACAATAGAATTCCATTGAATTCTACATCATCCCATCAAGGGGGAGTATGGACAATGAAATGTGCAGTGCATACCTTTCTATACCCTTAAATAAGTACGTAAGAGCACAAGGGGTATCCACTCCAGCACATATCCCTTTCTGCCCTACATACATACGTAAGGGCACTGAGAGGTATGCAGTGCACTGTAGTGCAGTGTTTACCCCTCGGTGCCCTTATATACCTATGTAACGGTACTGAGGGGTTTGCAGTGCACTATAGTGCACTGTATACCCCTTGGGGCCCCTACACACTTATGTAAGGGCACTGATGGGCATGTAGTACACTCTAGTGCAACGCATACCCCTCAGTGCCCTTACATAAGAACAGAAGGGCACTAAGGGGTATACACTCCAGGGTATACCCCTTTGTGCCCTTACATAGCGATGTAAAGACTACAGAGGAGTATGTACACCTTCAGTGGCACTTAAATAGGGATGGATGAGGGAGCACTCCCTCTGTTTTCAAAAATTATTGCAGAATGAAGTTTAATCTGCAGTGGTTTTTACAAATAGAGAGACTACTCCCTCTCAGCCCTGTTAAAGTATCATTACAGTGCTGATTTCATTCTGCCGGCGGAACAGCGGAATTAATTAGTAATTCCACATTACACAACTAACACGGAGTTACAAAATTACTACAATTGAATTAGCAGAATTAAAAATGTCATCCACCTGTAGTCATTGACTATTCAACAGGGGGGTGCAAATTGTTTTTTTTACTTTGAAAATTTCACACTTTCCAAGGAAGACCAAACTTGTCCAGCTCATCCCAAGGTAAAGTACTGTGTTCACCCCGGACACCATGATGAAGGGATTCAATTTCACCTCTGTCAGGGCTCTTAGCCCATAGCGCCAGGAGAATACTGCATTGCTGCTACCCTATTAGTCCTGTTTTATCACTTTCCTTCTGTTGAAGGTCTCCTAGGAACAAGGAACAGAAAAGATGTTACCCGTCAGACATGACAAGTGTTCTGCTTTAGAGTGGCACACTCATGGCCCTGTAGGACATCAGGGAATGTTCCACTGTTGCACACAACCCCTTTTTTGCAACTTTTGCTTTATGTTGTCAGCTTGGCACATACTGAAAATGACAAACCTTTTTTTAAAACAATTAACAAATTGCAGACACTCAAAGTTCAACTTTCCACTACCGTACATTTACACAGTTAGGGGTTTGTACTACAATGTGGTCCCAAAATACTTGTTGTGCTTTGTGCTTTGCAACCGTTATATCTGCAACAGACAAAGGTTTTTTAGGTCCAAGCTATGTTCTTATCGATCACTAATTATGACTGACTATGATTCCCTGCCATCAGAGGAATGATGGCCTACTAGGGTCAGAAGTCCACCATGTTTCTTATTACTTTGAAATAAAGCAAACATTTTTTTAAATGTAGCTCTTGCTCCTTAAAGGAAAATGTGATGCATTTGATAAAGAAGAAAAGTTTAAAAAACTTTTTTTAGGAGTAAGTAGTGGTCCCGTGGACCTCTGCGTGGTCCCTTGGACACCCCTTCCTGTTTGCAATCAGTTACAGTTACCTTACTATAGTTGTTAAAATATTAATGTTTTATGTCTGGATTTGGAACATTACTACACACTATAAGTAATTGTTATTTGGAAGTATGCCCTAAACACAGGCCCTTTCAAATACCAATTCAGTATGATTTTCTAAATCGATATAATGATTGAGAAAACCTTTCCCGAATTGTTAAAGAGGCCTAGTACATTTGGAAAAGAGTTTTAGCATTTGCAAAGCCTTTGCAAAATATAAAACCCTTTGTACATCTGTCCCAAAGTCCTAGTTTCCAGATTCCATCAATGAGAAGCTGTCCCAGGTCAGACACTGGAAACCTCAATAGGTCCGGTCTTAATAATTTTCTTTAATGGTTAAGCAGGTTAATTGCAAACATATGCTACTAAAATAAATGGAAAACATGCACCTAAATTAATATGGCGGCTATATGCTTGAAATAAACTAAGTGAAATTAAAAAAATAAAGATTGTTGTATACAGTTTTATTAGGACTTAATGGGTACATCCTATAAAGCAGATAAAACATGGAAAGAAAAAAAACATCAGTAAAATAAATTATTGTCCCACCAGTGCCAGCATTGAAGTACCTTCATTTTTAGGAGTGTGTGCACATTAATCTAAGTGAAATGAAAAAAAAATAAAGATTGTTGTATATAGTTTTAATGGGGCTTGGTGAATGCTTCCTATGAAGCAGATAAAACATGGAAAGAGAAAAAAACATCAGTAAAATAAATTATTGGCCTACCAGTGCTACCTTCTTTTTAGGAGTGTGTGCACAAGAGTGCAAGAGGTCCAATGCTGAAGTGAACTGAGTCATTGTCCCCAACCATATGTCGTAGTGGGCAGAAGCAACATGTGAATGCCAGTTGAAAAGACTATTGGATGAAGAGCGGTTTCCTAAAGTCTTTTTGCGTTTAAATATCTCTGTAATTTTGTTTATGATTTTTGTTTGATTAAATGAGACTGGTGAGGCAAGTGAATTTGTATCTTGTCCTGACCTAATACTTAAACAGGATGAGGTACTCATGTATGGATTCCTGAGACATGACAGGCTCTGAAACTAATTTAATCAGGAAGGCAAAGCATTCCTACCTACAATGACAAGAAACAAAGTCAAGGTTGTCTAAGTATTCAATACATTATTGTTTTAACGCGCCTGTCTAAAACTGTTTCTTTTTGCTTTTAATGAAAGACTTTGTAGCTGCCCCGTATTAACTAGTGGTGTTTGGCCTTCAAGCAAACTAAATTTGTGCAGACAAATGGAGTGTTTGTTAGTATGAAGTCGAGGTCTGCAGGTTTACCAACTTTCAAAAGTCGACTTGTAAAAAGTGCACTTTTTCCTCAGAATCTGGCGGCCACTTGTGTATTTATTTGTTTCTCTCTGAATTCCTGCTGCTGCATATAGATTTTTGGCAGTTTTCCGGATTTAAAGTGTCAGTTTTGGTTCAAGAGGAATGTAGCCAGGCTGAATTTTCATGACATCTGAACGTGAAGATAAATGCATTTACAATGAGTCTTATTCAGCCAACACTGGCGATGAATGGAACAGCTGTCGTAATGGGAAAAATAAAAGTAGTTGCATCCTACACTCAGGGCCGTCTTTAGCACTGGTGGCGCCCGGTGCAACACCATCTTTTGGCGCCCCTATCTCTTGACCTCCTTTGCCGATTCCTTCTTTATAGCCCTCAAAAGTGTCCCTCATTGATCCATCGCCCCTGGCTGATAAAACATGACTTTAATAATCCACTCATCTATCTGCATAAAATACAGATCTGTTCTTTGCAGCAGGCATATTAACATTCTGTGCTACCTTATAGCGAGTCAAAACTGCCATTAGACAACACATCGCTCTCTCCAGCAGGAACAATATTCACAAGAATTATCTTGACGTTTTTTTTTGCTGATTGAAAGCTGGATGCACAGAGAACTGTATAGCAGGTGCTTTTAAATCATAAATTATGCTAAACACAGGGCCCCTTGAGGTCAATGCCCCCTCCTGGTCAGTGCCCAGAGCGTTTCTGCTCTCTCTATTTCACCAACATAACACAGTGCAGAAGGTTCCTTTGCTGTGTGGCATTGCACAAAATAAAAGTAAATGTGACCCCAGGTATCCTACTTCTGCTAAAATAATCCTCAAGAATTATGGATGGTTGGTGAACGGGAGGCTCGAAGTATAATATGTTGGAACTTAACGGTTCAGTAGTGTGGTACTGTGCTAGAGTATTGAGATATACAGCACAGATGGTAGTGACAGCTTTCAGTGTGAGCCAAGAGCACTTGAGGGAAGTGGTGAAAGTTTTGATGAACTTGAGGATTATGAGGCAATGTGAGTGGGTATTTCAGGAAAGTTATGCCAGCGATGCTAATGACAAGTACTATGATAGAAGACTTCAGAGCCTGGAGGTGCCGAGGAGGACTTCTGTGCAAAGGGTGCGGTGAAAGGCCTAGCATGAGAAGGGTTGGAAAATGTAAAGGCCTCTGCTTTTCATTAAACAGCCTGTGTGAACCGAAGCATGTTTATGCTTGATGTTGTAGATCTAACATGGTTAAAAAGTATGTGTTTTTCAACGTGAGGAAGGAAAAAAAGTAGGAAAACAAGGAGAAAATTCCAGTAACATTCATACTAGGAGCACCTTGATGAAAGTAATATCTGAATGGAGACCAGCTACATTATTGATACTGATGCTTTATCACTAAAACTACAATAACGGCAACTATGACTGGTACCACATATATTGTTTCGTAGCTCTTACAAAATTGGTATTCTAAATTTTTGTATGTTCTCATACACCTCTCTAGCATGCTCTTCTTTCTCTCACCTCTCAAGTATGGTGTCAAAGAGAAACAGCATAAAAAAGAGAGTGAACGCACATGGCTTCACCCGCTGGTTGCTTAAGGTTTAATCATGGGATATAGCTTTCTAAATGTCTTCTCGTACTTAGGTGTCCATTTTTGTATTTCAAACATGAGAGTCATAGTCAACTCAGATTTCTCCAAGAGATCATGCTCCCCCCCTCGATAACATCTCCCCATCATTGAACACAAACTTGTCTCATACCCTGCAGATCTGCCTTATCATAGAGTCTGGGGTGCAGGGAATTCCTACACTGTGATCTCTCACTATAATACTGGATACCCTATTTCATCCTCATGTTATACCAGATTTTTGCATTGGATCGCAGAATTTTAAGCCGAACCTTCTGAAAGTACTCGGGGAGGACAAATTTATACAGAAAAGCCCTGTCTTGCTTTTCTGCAATTCAAATACACCTCTATAGCTGCCCTCTAGTTGTTCCAGCTGGATAATCTACTAATATCAGTCAATTGCTGAACTGAAAAGCCCAGCCATAGGTTAATAGGTCTGGTAACTGTAATTCCCCTTTCTCCAATCTTTTCCTCATTTTTTTCAGAGAAAACCTAATGCCCTTGTGTTGGAAAATGGGTTATTGGTAAGGGCAGGTAAGTACCTACACTTAGCAATAGGCCACTAACCTCCACTTAGGTCCAGTTAGGTCTCAGTAAATTAAACCTAGCTTAACCCTTAGTAGCTTAGCAACGATCGACAAGGCTTAACTTAAGAGACAAAGCGTGAAGCATTCAAATATCACAAAACAGTAATTAAATAAAACACAGGAAATAGTTTAAAAATCCAAAATCAATTTATAAAAATAGGAAATAGTTTTAGCTTTCGAATGACACCAAAACGAATAAAATCGAATAAGGGGAACCTGAGATGTGAATTTTCAAAGAATTATTGCTTTCTAGTGCATAGAAACAAAAAGCGCCAATCTGGTCATCTGGTTTCACCTCGACCGGGGCAAAGTCAAAGTTTAAGACCGACCACGATGGAACCCGGCTTGGCTACAGCCCGCGGGAGGCCTCGGTCAAAAGTTTACCTTAGGACTTGTCGTTTTTCTGGAGATTTTCTTCAGCGAGGTGAACCTGCTAGTCCATTCCGACCTCCTGGAACACTTCCTCGGATACGTGTCATGGGAGTCCTCGGTGGAGATTTTTACCTTCGGACTTAGTAATTTTTTCGAGGTGAAAATCCTTCAACCGGGTGTAACAAGATGGGCTGGTGTACGAAGGAAGTCTGCAAACACAAGGGCTTTAAGAGTTTCTTCACTTATTCATGATGTAAGCAGAAGATTAACAAGAGATAAGCATCCCAACCTCTGCACCTCGCCTTAACTGCCTTAGTCTGTCCCAACATTCTCTCTAGAATGCCCAGACTAAGGATCCATTACATACCTAAGCAAAGATTCCAATTACCCACTAAAGTCAGGTATAACACATCTCCCTCCCATGACACACAAAAACAAAAACATGTGCATAACAGTATTTAACTCCAAGCAACATAATCCCAAAGGAAAACCTCTGAAGTTCTTTCACATCAATTTGTACTCCTTCAGATATGACGGAGCCCTGATGTTTCTGTTTGATCTTCGCAAAACTGCATGCTTCGTAGAATCATCTGTTACTTCACACTGCGCACCACCTTTACCCAAACCTATAGTGTTACCACTATATTTGACCACTCTATTCAAGTTCCATATCTGGTTATCATCAGTCTTTACAGCATTTGTGAAAAGTTTCAACACCCTCATAGGAGATGATATCTTTCTCCCACCACCTTTTACAAAGGTTTTTTTTATCATGACCCAATCACCAACAACAATCACTGTCTTCTTCACAGAGTTCGCTCTATCAAAGTTCAGTTTACTCATTAGTATTTTTCCCTGTTCTTTATGTCCACAATTTTGATCAATACCACTTTTCCTCTATTACTCAAAAGATTATTCACCAAATTTGGCTCAAGAATCGTACCCCCACACCTACCTCGGAAAAGAACAAATGGCGTCTGGCCTGTAGTAGAATGTGGAGTGTGCCTATACACACCTAACTTTTTAAATACTTCTTGTTTCCAGTTTAAGTGACTCCTATTAGCAATGGTGATAGTTTCTTTAATAACTCGGTTGAACCGCTCAACCATACCATTGCATTCAGGATGATATAAAGCACACAGCCTAAGCTTTATACTACACCCTCTCAAAAAATCATTCATCTCATTGGAAACAAGTTGCACACCATTATCAATGAGAAGAGTGGAAGGAATACCTTCCCTAGCTATCAAATCCTTCAGGAACTCTATCACTTTCTGGGTCTTGATGCTCTTGGTACAACACAATTCAGGCCATCTGGGAAACATGTCTACAACCACAATAATGTACTCCACCGTATTCTCACCATGAATGGGTCCCAAAATGTCCAAAGCAATATCCTCCCATGGGCCCTTTGGTTTATCCCTTATCACCATTGGTTGCTCTCTGGGTTTTGTAGCCTTCTCACTGATAGCACACTGTACACAATCTCACACCACCCTTTCAGTTTGAGTTCCATGCCAGGCCACCAGTAAGAAGAACGCAATCTTTCTTTAGTTTTTGAAATGTCCAAATGACTACTATGTGCCTGGTCTATTAAACAACTTCTCACATTAGAAGGAGGGACTAATCTTGTACCTCTCAGCAGCAGATCACAATCCACCACTGGTTGATCTCTTACATCCCAGAAATCCCTACACTCCACACTACCTTGAAGAGTTAACTTCCAGCCACACCGTATCAAATTCATGACCTTCACTAGAACACTGTCGGACAAAGTTTCTTCACGCCACCTCTCTTCTGAGATGATTTCATAATCGACTTCACATACACGCTCAAAGTGTTCCAAATCACACAATCATCACCTTGAACATTCAAGCCTGGTGGTGCAAGTCTAGATAAAACATCAGCTGAGACATTGTCTTAACCCGGAACATATCTCACAACAAAATCGTCCTATTGCAAGCCTACAATCCATTTGGTGATTCTCCCTTATACAGCCTCAATACCTTTTGAACAGAAAACTTCACACAAAGGTTTATGATCAGTTCTTACAACAAACAAACCTCCCCACAAAAACTTCTTTAGTTTCCTAATGGCCCAATATACTGCAAGTGCATCCCTTTCTATAACAGAATACTTAGTTTCAGCACCCTTCAAAATTCTGGAAATAAATGCAGCAGTGTTTTCGGGACCAAAACCTCCTTGTTGCAATACGGCCCCCAAATCCTTGCCACTAGCATCAGTAGTCAACATAGATTGCAAGTTTGGGTCAAAGTTTTTCAATTTAGGAGCTTCAGAAAGACTTTCCTTCAAACCATTAAACTCCATTTCACATTCTTCATTCCATGCAAATTCCACCCCTTTCTTTAACAAAAGCCTCATGTTAAAGCAAGAATTGACAAAATCTTTGACAAATTTACTATAATACTCAGCAATTCCCAGGAATCGCATCAATTCTTATTTTGACGTAGGGGAAGGCAAACCTCGAATAGTGTTAACAAGTTCTTTCTTGGGTATCAGACCATCACCAGTTATGGTGTGACCCAGATAATCAATAGTGTGAAAAGCAAGTTTGTACTTCTCTGCTTTGATAGTTAAGTCGTGTTCAGAAAGTTTCTCTAATACTTTCCTTAGTCTCTCATCATGTTCAACCGTATTTTTGCCATAACCCAGCATATCACCCTGATAAACACATACACCACTAATGCCCTTCAAGATCCTTTCCATTACTCTCTGGAAGACTGAGGCAGCAGAAATCAACCCAAACGGTAGACAAACAAATCTAAAAGTACCAAAAGGAGTTATGAAATCTGTCAGATTCCTAAAAGATTCAACTAACTCTATTTGGTGATAGGCTGAAGTCAGATCAATAGTAGAAAATACCTTAGCACCAGACACCATGGATAACAACTCAAAAATATTTGGAAGAGGATATTTGTCAACCAATACACACTTGTTGAGCCTGCGGAGGTCCACACACAATCTTATATTGACATTAGATTTCTGAGCAATTACAATAGGAGCCAACCATTCAGTTCCTTCCACCTCCTCAATCACACCTTGTTCCTTCAATTTCTCCCATTTAGTTCGTAAATCACTCCTCACTGCAAAGGGTACAATGCGAACTTTACTGCAAAAAGGTACTGCACCAGGAACTAATTTGATCTTGTGAGAATATCCTTTCATACACCCAATCTTGTCACTGAATATCTTACTAAACTCTTCACAAAGAGACGTTACTAGATCCGAAGCAACCGCTACGTTTTCTACTTTGTCAAAACATTGTCGCTCTTTTAAAATTATGGGGGAGAAGTGTTAGGATCAAGCATTACCCCCAGATTCCTCTGATGCCACCAACTTATTATACTGTTACCCTCTTTTGAGACATAAATCTTTCCTGAGGTATAACGTTGGTTGTAATCAATCAAACCTACAAAATAGGCATGTATCTCAATAGGTTCTCCACCATATGCACACGGTCTGATATCAGGTTTTGATAACTTGATCTTCCCTTTGAGTTGTTCCTCATAAAACAAATTGGAAATAATAGTGATTTTGGTGCCATAATCTAACAGTACTTTTGTTTTTTTTCCTTCAACAACAATGTAATCTAATGGACCACTAAGATTTTTATCAGACACCTGTAAGACTATCTAACCACACACAAAGTCACAAGTATCTTCATTTGCACCTGTGTGATTATCAATAGCATTCACAGTTTGCTTAGATTTCCTTAGATTGCACACAGACTTTTTTTACAGAATAGACAAGAACTATTATTCACCAGACAAGACTTATCATTTGCAAAATGGCCATCCTTGCCACACCTGTAGCACTTTTATTTTATAGTATTTTGAGTTGCTTCCTGTTAGCAAACTTGTTATACTTAGATTTGCAATATTTTACCACACTAAAATCTTTTGTCCCATTGTTTTTTATCACTTCAACATATTTCATGGAATGTTCAATCCTCTTGGCGAGAGAAATCACTTCATTAAGTTGGGGATCATCTAGTAACCACAACTGATCACGTACGTTATTAATGCTACAACCCAGCATGAATTGGTGACAAATTCTTTCATCCAGAGACGCCCCAAACTTGCATGAGGAGGCTAAGCATCTTAAGTCAGTGATGTAATTCTCAACAGTTTCACCTTCAACCTGAAGTCTTTCACCAAAATAGGATCTTTCTAATATTGTGCTGATTTTTGGTAAGTAGTGTAAATCCAATTTTGTAATGCAGATTACATATTCATTAAGACTGACTGCTTCACTGTCAGGAATGTCAGGAAGATGGTCAAATACCTCTTGGCCTTCAGTTCCAAGACAGTGTAACAATAAAGCAGTCCTTCTTTCTGTACTCAAAGAGGTACCACAAACTCTGGAGTACCTCTTGAAAACCTTCTTCCATTTCCCTCACCTGATAGGCTGTTCCCCAGGGGTGGAATGAAAGAAGAGAGGAGCCGCTACATTCTGCATTATAAATACCTTCAAACAGCAAAAGAAATACAAGAAAACAACAAACTACAGGTATGTATAACTAAGAAACTAGTTAAATAGCCATACATAAATACTGTCTAAGATTCAACACAGGAAAGTAATTTTAAACACCAATGTTCATGAAGATACAAGTCAGCATGCCTGTCGCTGAGAGTAGACAGGAACCTCCACATGCAAATGAGTGCCTATCGCAGTAAACCAAAGAGCGACAGGCTGACAACAGGAGCATTGGGAAACGGGAGCCCAAGAAGAAACTCTTTACCACTGTGCGATACTTGAAGAGAAAAAAGAAGAAAATAAAATTAAGTGATCGCCTGCTGCGCTTGACAACGTCTTCCTAGGAGAAGACGCTTCCTCCATTGCCAGCAGACCATGTGACGCGTAAAGAAGAAAAAAATTTGCACGCGGCTGTTGCACTTGACAACATCTTCCTAGGAGAAGATGCTTCTTCCGTTGCCAGGAGACTATGCGATGCTTCCTCAGTTGCCAGGAGTAATCCTGGGTGAAGGCACTTACACCGTTGCCAGGACACCACAACATGCGTCGCTTGGAAACTTGAGGAAGGTTACGCACGTGGTAGATGCGGTCTTCCTGTGTGAACGCATTGCCCGGAGACCATAACATCCAAAGCGTCTCCTGAGGAAATACGCAGCCAAGTTACAAAAAACCTGTGAAGCCATAAACAAAACAAAGTCATCTTACCATATGTTGCCAGAAGAGCGCAACATTCATCAGCCAAAAGCAAAACAGAGCTCACAGCTTGCCTCAAAGTGAAAAAGTAAACAAAACAAGCGGGTCCCAAGAGATCCGGGTGGTTTCCAAAAATGTAGAAACGGCATAAAGAGTCATCCACGAAGAAGTAAAAAATTACTGTTGGAGTTAGGATGCCTCCTTTCCTCCCCACGCAGCGTTGGTTCAATCCGCTCATCGCCAGTGTGTTAAGGTGGGCTGGTGTACGAATAAAGTCTGCAAACACGAGGGCTTTAAGAGTTTCTTCATTTATTCATGATGTAAGCAGAAGATTACCAGAGAAAAGCATCGCAACCTTCGCACCTCGCCTTAACTTCCTTCGTCTGTCCCAACATTCTCTGTAGAATGCCCAGAATAAGGTTCCATTACACACCTAAGCAAAGATTCCAATTACCCACTAAATTCAGATATAACTCCGGGGCAAACCTGAATCTTGATCCAACATCCTTGGAGCCCTCTTCGGATACACTACCTGGGAGGTCCCTGTCAACTTCCTACATTCGGACGTAGTCACTTTTTTTTTAGATTTTCTTCACCCAGACAAACCTGCAAGTCAGGCTGGTTCACAGATGAGGCAAGCCGGCTAGATTTGCCGCGGCGGGTCAGTCCCTCTATGGAGCTTTTTTCCAAAAGTTCTCCAAAGTTCTCCAAACTTCTGGATCTTCTTCCAGATGTTCTTTTAAGTTTCTTTTGAGGTCCACAATTCATCCCAAGGTTTCAGAAGCTCTGAGATGCTCCTTGAGGGTTTGGACTACAGCTCCCAAAATGCACCTAGCGCAAACTCCTTTTTGGCCACTGGACAGTGGTCAGCTGGTTGGTTTCTTCAGGAGTTGGTGCAGGGGACTCTGGTTAGCAAGTTTTAACCTGTAGCAAACAGGAAGTCCCTCCTTGAACCAGTTGAAGCCAGGCAAAGTCCTTCTTGGGGTGAAGCCCAAGTGTGCAGCTGGTGCAGTCCTCCAGAGTGCGGTGTCCAGGTGCAGGCCAGGGGTCCAGCAGGGCAGTCCTTCTTCTTCTGTAGTTTTTTCTGGTAGGGATCTGGTAGGAAACTGAGGTGTGGGTGCAGGTCTGCCAGTTTTATCCTTGCTCCCAGGTGAAAAGTAGGGGGGTTGTGGTTCTCCAATCAGGGACTGGGTCTTTCCCCCTGTGATGACCACTTCCTGGGAAGTGTGGCAAAAATCAATCCCAAGGAGCAACATTCCTCAAAAATCCATCATGTGTGAAAACATTGCAGGGCTGAAGTTGGCAACTTTTCAGGTAAAGTTTAAAACTCTTTACCTGAACAAGTTATATTAAATCCAACAACTGGAAATTGTGTGATGTATTATAACAATTCATTTGATACCAAACTTGTAGTATCTGTTACTTAAGGGGAATTTTAAAATTAAAATAAAGTCTCCACTTTCTAGCCTATTGAGGCCATTCACTACAATGAAGGAAAACATAATTTGGCTGTTTTACCTCACCAGGGCTTATAAAACTATTTTTATAACGTCCCTGCTTATAGTTACATGGAACCCAGCCCTAGGGGCACATAGGGCACACCTTAGGGGTGACGTATATGTAAAAATAAGGTAGTTTAAGACTTTGGAACTACTTTGAATTCCAAAGTCGAATTTGCATGTAACTTTAATTTAAAAGCAGCCAGCAAGGCAGGCCTGCCTTTAAAATGACACTGGTCACCTCAGAAGTACACCTATGGGGCCATTACCTATGCTGGGGTCCCTAAACCTCCATGCCCTACCATATACTAGGGACGTATAGGTACGTTAATTTTGCCAATTATAATTAGCCTAATTTGCATATCCACTTTACACAGAACACTGACCTTGGGACGGGTAAGCAGTACCCAGGGCACAGCCAAGAGTCAGTAATCACCAGTATCTGTCCAAAAGGTTTGACGAGGGCAAAAAGGAGGACTTTCCTACACCTTGTATGCCCAGACGATATTCAAGAGCTTCCCCTGCACCACTACTAAATGCATAAAGGAATGGGATCCTAGGGAGGACTGTCATCTTGGCCAAGTTTACCCTGCTGTATATGGTGAGTGGTAGATTGTTCCATCTTGTTAATATGGCATCTGTTTTCTGGTAACCTTGATTAAATTTTCTCAAGGAATGTCTTTTGAGTCCTGATTTATCTGTAGCCGCAGAAACCTAATCCACTTTTTCTCAGTAAGAGAATGCAATACAGGGATATTTCATTCCATAAACTCAGTTTTTTCCCTCATTTAATTGACAGCCTGAAAGGGCCCCAAACTCTCTCGCCCATTCCTCACCTGCTGTTAAGCTAACTGGAGGTCTGACATATATATAACAATATTGTCAGCATAAAGGACTATTTTCCCTTCATAGTTTTTAAATTTTACTGGTTGGATGGCAGCATCTTCCTGATCCATTGCACAAAGGCTTCAATAAATCAGTTAAATAAGAGGAAGGGAAAGTTGATGCCCTTGGTGTGTGCCTTTCTGAACCAAAACATTGTCCAACAGGGCATTAAGTAATATTCTTGCTCTTGGTGTTCCATAATAGGCCTGAATCAGCCCTACCACCCTGACCAAATAACGAAACCTATACAGGCACTCCCAAAGAATTAAAAAATAAACCAGGTTGAGTGCGTGGTCTGGCCACAAGTTGATATATCTGCCTGATTTCTGACCACTGTGCCTCAGTGGTCGTTTGAGGGTGGCGGCAGGGCCAACGAGCTACAGAGGGAACTTCTTCTCTGTCCTTTCCCCCTACCCCCGACCGACAGAACCTACTGGAGGCTGAGCCTGGAGGCCTTCTGTAGACTATTAGCTCTGTAGCGAGACAGAGCGGCCCGTGGCCTGCCAGACGTGAATGGCCATGGGCTTGATATTGTGAGGGGCGTGGCCTGCCATTAACAACGCTCGCCTCCGATTCATGTGGGTGCTGGAGGCAGGATTGCTGGGCCACTGAGGAAGCCTCACCTCCCTTCTTGACCGCCCTGTCAACGAAGACCACCCTTGGAAGGGATTGAGTGCCTCAGTCACCTCCACAGCTCTTCAGAATAGCCTATGGCCTCACCAACACAGACAGCCGCAAGCTCAATTTTTCTTTGCAGGACCGCAAAGGCATGCATCACTGAAGGTCCAAAGGTAAGAGCCCTTACGTGTGACTGCCGCACTCTGTACAGCGCCAGGAGAGCCAGCATCCAACACTTTGGGAGCAGCTGGGGGCCCGCTCTTCAGTATCCCTAGCATTCCTGAGGCATCCCTCCCCCCTGGGCACCCAAAGGTCTGAGATTCTCTGTGGCTCCATACTCTAGGGAGACCCCTGCATCTGCCAGACACATGCAGCTTTATGGACAGAGGCTACAGGCGCTAGTGGAGGCATTGACAGAGGAGTGCCTTGCATGCTTGACGCATCGCTGTACATCCGTACAGCCCACACCTTCAACTTCCCCCTCTTTCTTATTACTCCGTCTACTTCATACCTAATGGGGCTAGCCGGACTGGAGGTGGTTTGGAGGGTAATGGCCTGGGCTTGTTTGACCTTTGCCTATGCCTCCTTCACTGTCTTCACCCACAAGCCACCATCTCTGCATGGAGTGGGCATCCTGGAGACGACTGCCGACCAGTGGGTCTAGTCAATGCTCTGGGGCATACCATCATTCTTTCCTCCTCTCCGGCTCACCGCAACAATTCTACACAATGCTGCACTGATCGCCTCAAAGTGGCGTACCCTAGTCCTGGGCCACTGGGAATGCACTTCACATGAAATACCTTTTCTCTCTCTGTATCATGAGCATGAAACTGTTTTTTCTCCTACCAACCAAGACAGAACTCTAGCATGAGGGTAGTACTCCCTTACACTCTGCTTCTCTCTTCCATCATCAAGAGACAGAACTGGTCCTTAATAGTAGCCAAGGACTTTCAGATACTTGCTCTTCTCTGGCACCTTACAGCCACTGGCCTAAGGCCCAATGGCCACATGTTCTGGACCCATGCCTGACGCTGCCGTGACCATCACTGTTTCCATGATCCTCAATACTGGTGAGCCCTCCTACACTCTCTTTTTACGGTGAGACAAGACCCACCAGCCGGCGCAACTACGTCCTGCAGATCGATACAGCTGGGATCCTTTGAGCAGCACCCAGGCTCCCACTGACGCTGCAGATACTTTGATACTGGCCCTCTAGATCTGGGCTATACCAGTTCCCTAGGACTTTGGATGTCCCCCTCCCCATCTGCGGAGATGACCTCTGTATAATCATCTGGTAAACATACACAACAACTACTCTTCTTGGAAGCTGTCTCACACTCACAGCTAATGTCCTCAACTGTCGCTACACCTGGCCCCAGCTCGGCAGACACCCCAGTGGATTCACGCTCAGACCCCACCATCGAGCGCATCGTGCAGGAAACCTCTGCAGTAGGCCGTTGCCTGGAAGCCATGGATGTCAAGATTGCAGATCTCTCTGCAGACTCTAAATCAGTTCATCCGAATATAGCCAGCTTCCAAGACAAAGTCACAGACTTGGATCACCTCCTGTCGGTGTCAAAAGTCAGTTGGTAACCCTGCCAGATGTGGACTCAGAACAACAATTCCTTTGACATAAACTCACAGATCTAGAGGACAGGAGCAGAAGGGAAATGTCTACTTTTTTGGCCTGCCAGAGAAAGTGGAGGGTGCGTCTCTAAGGACTTTCCTTAAGGATTTGCTCCTTACCCTCACAGGCCGTATTTCTCTCCTACACTGGCATTTCAGCGAGCCCACAGGATACTCCCCCTTCACAAGAACAATGTCAGAAGGCCCAGACCCATTATAGCATGCTTACTACAACACTAACAGGTCTGCCAATTACTACTGGCAGTGACCGTGCACAGCCCATATCACCACAACGGTCAAGAAATTTCTATCGCTGTAGACTTCTCCCGAAAAACAAACGAAAAAAGGAAGGCGTTCCTTGCACTTAGACCAGAGCTGCATCACCTGAACATTAAATTTGGGCTCTTTGAACTGGCCTGCATGTGGATAACGGTGGATGGTAACTCCCGGGTCTATTTTGAGCATAGCGTTTCTACTTGGATAGCCTCTGTACTCAAGCCATGGACCATGAATCTGTGGACCTGCTGTCCGGTCCTTCCACGTTCAATTCGTGCACCCAACCCATGGACACGGATCGTGGCACCCCTTTGGCCCTGCAAAAAAGGGGACTCTTTCTGGACTGTTCACTGAGGCCTCAGGATGGCAGAGACTTGGCTCTACAGGCGGTGGCAGACATTACCCAAGGTCTACACAGAGACAAATCAAGGTCCCCCCTGAAGCCACCTCCACCTTCTGACTGACGGGCTGACATGTCTCATAGGGATAATTGCCGGACCGTTTGTAGTCTGTCACCAGACTTCCGGAATGTCCTTCCACTAAGTATCATGCATATATTTCACCGCTAATCTGCCTATTTGTCATTGCTGTTGTCACTGTTTTTGATATTGGCACTATTATTGTTATCACTGTTCTTGCTGTTTGAACTGCCTTGTTGGGACCCCTCTCCTTCCCTTTGTTCGCTCTTTAGGTCGATAGTCTTAGGACCAGTATGTGGTGACTCTCATGCATCTGCCACTCTGTTTGCCCCATGATAACAGTAATTGTTTAATAGTGAACTGCTCTCCTTTAAGCAATGCCGGTCTTCATATTTAAGGTTCTGTTCTCCCATGAGATACAGCGTACGTCCGCCGATCATCTCTATTGTGTTGCTCCCCTCATGTTCTACCTGATCGCTGACCACATAGAACCTGTACCTCCACCCCACATTCTCAAGCCTTTGTCTTTACTCCTCTGCCCCCATGCCTCTGCCCTCCACCATCATGGGACTATTGCAACGTCTCAGCCACTTGGGGAACATCTCTGGGGACTTGTCCTTCCCATCCTGGTCTATCATCTATTTCTTTTCCTCCCACGTAATACCCACCCACCTCCCTTCCCACCCACGTCTGTCCTGTCCCATTCCCCTTTCCTTCCCCCCTCCCTGAACCCCAGCCTCCCCACCTACACCCTGGTGCTGTAATTCTTCTTCCTTCCCATCGGCTCCTTGCTTCCCCTGCCTGCGCTTGTCAGTTTGCAGGTCTCACAGGCTTAGACCCGCGGTTTACCAGAGTTTGGCCCACACAGGATGCCCCTCTTGCCCACGTAGCGCACTTAGATTACTTCTCCCTCACTCACTGTGTGCCTAATATCTATTCCCCCTCTCTTCTCTCTGTCTCTTTCTTCTCACTCTCTCCTCTTCCCTTCTTTTCCTCTCTTTCCCATCTACCCCTTTTCCTCCTTGACTGGTTTCTATCTTTGAGTACGTTCACAGATCCTCTCCCCGCCATTCCTTACCACCCCCATTTGTTTTTGTTTTTCTCCTTGCCACTTCCTCCGATATAGGTAGTCAGAGTCACCCACCACCAAAACCTAGTGGTACCCTTCTTTACCACTGTAGACCTTTATGATGACCCCTGTCATAGGGACCAAACTGCCACTGACGAGAATGTCATGGAATGTCCACGGTCTCACACACTATATGAAAAGAAAGAAGGTCCTCTCTCATCTACAATCCAAACGCACAGGTATTTCCCTCTTGCAGGAACGACGTTGTGTGGCAAATTGTATATCGGCAGTAGTATACGGAGTCTAAAGACAAGAGTGATGGAACATATAAGAGCTATAAAAAACAGAGATATCAAATATCCTGTGGCTACACACGCACAGTCTTCCCATCCCACCAATACTCAGATGTGGTTTCATGGTTTAGAACATGTACCTCATGATGAAAGGGGAGGCGACAGGGAATTGACATTAAGAAAAGCTGAAGCAAAATGGATAAACAGATTACGAACATTGCAAGAAGAATTCAATATTAATAGGGAATTTCATTATTTTTTGGGAACTTAATAAAATGTGTGGTTAAAAGTGCCACTTTTCAATGGCTATCACTGTTACTTGATTTAAAGTGAGGTTTTCTATAACTGCGTTAGGTAGAAGTGTCTAGTATGAGTATTAAAATGATGTATAAAAATACAATCGACGTCTTAGTGATATGTGGCCTGATGGCTTTTGGAAGTGGAGCATGTTATAGGTATTAACCGTGAGGTATGGACTGATGTTTCCACTTTAATCATTTGCATTATTGTTATATGTTGTAGCAGGTATATTGTATCCTGTTTTAGTAGAAGACAAAACAATAATATATCTTTTAGAACTCTTTGTACATGATCAATATAAATGTGGGGAAAATAAAAAGTGTGATTCTAAAATGGCCGCCACTGTTACATATTTTAAAACGAGGTTTAAAACGTTGTTATTGTTACATGTCTTAAAATGAGGTCATTTTGCTTGTTTAAGGTGGAAGCGATCACACAAGTATTAAAACGTCTATTTTGTCTTAGTAGACAATGAAAATAACAACTTACATCATATTCGCTTATGTAGATTCTGTACAAATATAAGGTAAAAGGTGCCTTTCTGAAATGGCCGCCACCAGTATATGTTTTCAAATGAGATTTTACTGGCATGCCGAATGCATTATACATAAAAGGTGCCATTTCAAAATGGCCGCCACTTTCACATGATTCACAAAATGAGGTTTTCTAAGGTTTTTTAGTTTGCCCCAGATGTTAGTGATTGCACAAGTATAAAAACGCACACTTTGTTGTAATAAGATGATAAAATAACAACATATATTTAACCCGTTTATGTAGAGTTCATATAAATATATGGCAAAAGGTGCCTCTTCAAAATGGCCATCATCACATGCTAAAAAATGAGATTTTATTAGCATGTTGAGTGTATTATATGCTGCAAGTGCGAGGTATGGATCAGTGTTTCTGGTGTAATAATTGCCATTTTTGCCATATGTTATTGTAGGCACAGTCTATTTTGTTTTAGTGGGCCACCAAATATTAATATATATGAAATCGTCAGTGCAAAGCTTATATAAAAGTGTGGTCCAAGTGCCATTTCAAAATGGCCGCCGCCGTTACATATCTCAAAAGGAAGTGTTTCAGTTAGCTTCAGGTGGAAATGGTTAGTGCAAGTATAAAAACGATGTGTGAGAACACAATCGGTTTCATTGTCAGGAGATCGGATGGCGTTCTGCCGTGGAGTGCGTTACATACTGCAATTATGAGGTATGGGTTGATGTTTCTTCTGTAATAGTGTGTACCATCTTTATTTTGTCCTAGTAGATGATCAATTGACAAAAAAGTTGATATGTAGCCTTACTTCAAATAGAAATGGAATAGTGTTGGAAAGATTGAAAGATATGAGAATTAGAAGAATACAAAATAAATCTTTGAAATTTGGAATTGTTTGTAATTAAAAGTAATTGATAACCAAAATGAAGTTAAATGTGGAGGATAAAGTTTGTCACTTGGTAGGAAGTAACATATATGCAATTACTATATTAAGAAACAATTTTTTTTACAACATTTGATATATTTTTTTAAAAATAAAAAATAAAATATATTTTAAAAAATATAAAAATGAAGAGTTTAAAATAAAATAAAATACATAATAAGATGACATAGGTAGTTTTGGAGGAAGTGAAGGAAATGAAGAAATAAATAAAAAACTGACAATGTTGGAAATTATTGCAATTATTTAAAAAATTAAAATTAAAAAAAATATTTTAGCCTTTTTCCCTCTATTTATATTTTTCTATAATTTAAGTCATTAGTTTAATTTCTTTAATAAAATTAAAAATTACCATGATGGTGATTGTTGATGATTTTAATTTTTTCACGGCATTTTATATTTAATATGGGTGGAGGATGTATATAGAATATTATATTGATTAATATTTTATGTATTTGTATATTTTTTTATAGCCCTGAAGAAGTCCTTTTGGACAAAACGTGTTGGCTATAATGGATTAGATATTGTCATTGTGGATAAATAAAGAACAAAACATTTTCATAAGAACTCTATTGAATTATGTGATTTTTTAAGAAATGTGATAATTTTGTGGATATCAATGGACACTTCGATGTGCTGGGTCTCCTTTTCAATGTTATGAGCCCATGGCCCATGGCTATTTGAGGTCTAGGGAGTTGGCCCTCACGACCCGTGCACCGAAAAGTGCCATAAATTGCATATACATAATAAAGGAAGAAGGTGCGGTTTCAATTCACCTTGATCCCCATTTTTTTTATTTTAAGAATTTTATTCAAAGATACGTTTTGTTTAAAATGTCATTATCAATCATCAAATTTAAATTGTTGAATACCCTAGCATGCAATTCATTATTACCACGATGGGCACTGGACACTTAAAAATACCTCTTTAAAATGTAACTAAAAACTTTGGTCCCTTATACCAAATACTGAGAAGAAAGCAGATTACTTAGTACACTATAGGTTCTGATGTGTCAATTCTCAGTATGTACAGGGCCAGCTGTTATTGTGTGACTCCTAAACTGAGGCAAATGGTTTGAATCCATTGATGCTATATGTCCTGATAGCCAGTGCACACAATACAAATATGATCCAGTGATTCTGGAGCCTAGTCGCATACTAGACATACTACAGGATCCTCTCAGTTTTTCCATGAACTACTAAATGTCCTCAAAGGCAATCAACCATACCTAAACTTTAGAAAAAGGCTTTTAGCAAGGACGGAGGTTACAGTATCCAGAAAGTGCTTGAATGCTGGGACAATTTTGATCTAAAAAACCCATTAAATTAAATTGCCTAAGTGATCCCTACTAAGTTGGCGCACATGAACGTAGTGACTGGGTGCAGATTTTAAGATCTGCATGTCCGCTTTGCAAATTCGCTCACGGTTGTGTCCCAAAGTCAACTAGCTCCAGTCTCTTGCACCAACTGTAAATGAACCTCAGCCACTGTACCTTTAAAGCATGATCCAACCTTACTAGGTCACGTAGGCATTCTCTATAATCAAGCAAATCTGGTGTCGGACAGATGCATGCCCAATATAAAAGAGGTTTCAGCTGAACAAGATCTGAAACATAATTAATACCTAAATCATAACAAAGCGGGATAAGTGGCGTACTAGTAGGAACAGCAACCAGGGCCCTGATTAAATCATTTTCTGACACTACCAACTTGTGTGTATCAATATGGCTCGAAATTTCGGCGCCAAAAATTGCAGTACTCTGGGGCATTGTGAGATAGGCCTCTAGGGCTGGAGAAATCGATCTTGTCAATTTGAGAGTCCCACCTAAATTTATCTGACAGGGTAACTCCTAAACAGTCAAAGCAAAACACCCTATCAAATTTTTCAGTACCAGCATTAATCAAAACAATTACTTCTAGAGGATCCCATACCGAAGACCATATATTTGTTTTTTGAGCAATTTGACTCTAGTCCCCTTGCCTCACAAAATACCATGAATTTATTCAGCAAAATTTGAAGAACCATGGTTGTTTTAGATATTAACAGCGAGTCATTGGCGAAGAGGAGTTTCGTAATTTTTTCCTCATTCAGGTGGGGCGAATCATTTACACATAGCCGCAGGGTCTCAACCATTTCATTTATTTATAGGGTGAACAGAGTGGACGTAAGAATGCACCCTTGCCGCACTCCACGTAAAATTAGGATTTGGTTTGTTAATTCCTCATGCTCGCCCCAACAAACCTGAGCATAATTCCTCTTGTGTAGTCTAATCAAAATATTAATAAGATCACTGGAAACACCATTGTTTATTAATACCCTCCGAAGGTTACCAAGGGGGTCAAATTGAAAGCTGCTCGAAGGTCAACAAAACCTACATAGAGCTTCTGTTAACTCAATGATACCTATTCTCAAAATAGGAGAGAAAACCTAAACACCTGGCTTATAGTACTGGTTTTTGCCCACCTGTCAGGTGACAGGATCTATATACTGTTGGCCCAGACTGGTAACTTGTCTAGTACTTGTCTTGAAAGTATTTTTTAAAGATTATCTATGAAGCTGATAGGCAGATAGTTAGCAGGACAGCCTGCATCCCCTTTTTTAAACACTGTGATGATTTGGGCCCCTTACAGATATCAGGGATCTCACCACCCTTTGCAATCACATTCAACAAAATATTCACATATAAAGCCCAAAACTGGGGCTCAGACATAAATAAATCCCCAGGAATTCAATCAGGGACTGGTGACTTTGGGGTTTTTAAACTGTTGATAGCTAAAAGGGTCTCCTCCACACTGAAATAAATTATTACACCTGTATTAGGAGCCTGAATTTATTGATTAAAATTGGTATCCCGATGTCCCACAGTTAAACAGTACTCATTAGAACAATTTTTAGTATAATTCACAAAAGTGATCCTCCCAATTATTGGGTGAGATATGAAAACACCTAGGGCTACAGTACTCTCTACTCCCAAGCGCAATTAGTGACCGAAAGGTACGATTATCATTCACTTTAAGGGCCAGAACTCATTCTCTTCCTCCATTGCCAAACTGCCCAGAAGTGAGGGCTCACTTGAGGGGAAGTACTAAGATCACCAGCAACTATTACTTTAGCTTTCTGCTGGTAAGTTTCAATGAGGCTATCTAACATAGTTAAAACAGGTGAGTCTCAATTTACAGGCATTGAGCGAGCACAAACATTCAATAATATCAAGCCCCTTGGAAACTTTAATTTAATGCCAAATAAATCCAGTGAGTTGATATTTAGGGGCTTGTGTAAACAGGCAGTATCATTATTTACTAAAATAATCAGTCCGTCCATCTCCCGTTCTGTTTTTACTGGTGGAGTTGCCTCCACGCTATATGTGGTGAACTCACTTAAGAAAACCTTAGTTACAGCCCAAGTTTTCTGAAAAATACAAGCATCATGCTTCCCTATGAAAGAAAGCCAATCCTGACCGACCGGTTTAGGCTTAATCCCAGTCAGATTTCCCGATATTAAGGAAAGTCCTGATTTATAAACAACCTTCAATGGAGAAGAAAAATCAATACTTTACCTGTTACAAGCATCGCTACAAGACCCAGCGTACAGTACGTCAACATTAACCAAATTCGCCTTACTTCAGATGCAGAAATCAACGATATTACCATCATACAGGGAGTTCTAAAGAAAGGGAGCCCAAGGCTTCACTATTAGTTTGTTCTTGGCCCAGTCAGTCTTTCATATTAAGACCAGAGACCTCATCATTTTCACAAGAGAAAAAAGGGATTTGAAATAAGTACATTCAAGGAATTGGCAGGATTGCGCTGCGCAGTGACTTTGAATTGGCTGTAGCAAATGTTTGTTGAATTATGGGGTGTAATTTAATTCTTACTCCATCAGGAGAAGCAGCCATTTTTTGGCGAACACAGAACTCATCCTCTACCAGGAACTCATCAGAAAGATTCACCTTTATATAATACAAACAAGCTTTAGATAATACATAATAATAGTAAAACAACTCCTCTTATGTAGGAACCAATGAACAACCTTATTAATTAATGAATCAGTGTCCTCAAAGGCCTTCTGTCGGAGCTTCAGTACCAATGTCAATAATACAGTACACTTTTGTCTGGAAGATGCGTTGTTCAGGCAATGCGGGGGCTGGCGTTTGATTAGATGTGGATCCATAAGCACAGGGGGGTGAGAAATCAATGAACCTTTCCTTCTACGTAAATGTGATGATTCAAATCTCACAGGTTTTCAACAACCAGCTTGAGCTGCCTTAACAGTGAAAAGTGTTGAGTTCGGTCTTTGTGGTCTCAGGAAATTACTGCTTCCATTGTGCCCCTCACTTAACTCCGGGACAATTGAACCATCTCTGCCTCGCGTAATAGCAGAAGAACAGGGTGGTCCCTTTTTATGAGGAATTAAAATGCTCGGTGTTGCCGCTATTACAAGCTTCTTGGGCCTGTACCCTGTTGAGCTATGCCTTTGCTAGTATGACAAATGCAGCAGCACTTGTACTCCTGTTCAGTTTCCTGCAATAATGGAAGAGTAAGGCCTGATACTATCTCTTTAAGCTTGTCTAATTTTCGATGGATCATAGAAATTTCCTCATTTACCCCGGACTCCAACAGTTTTGTGTCAATGGAAGAGCCTCGGTTTTCTGGGTCAGTAGTTTGTGAACCCTATGCTCGTACTGCATTCGTACATCGAGTAGCACTTCATCTGCCAGCACTGAGTAACTATTAGAACAGGAAATATTAAGAAATACGATTATATTGGGGGATAATGGCAGTTCGCGTTCTGGCAGCTGTGCCACTTCTGAAGATTTATCTAATTGGAGAGATAATTGCGATTCACAATGTAACAGATGTAGGTCACTCGCTGATGACAGGTTCTTGTTTAAGATAGATGTATGAAAGCCAGGCTTAAGATTCCTCATAAACATAGCAGGCACTCAAGAAATAGGCTCAGCAGTTTGAGATAAAGCAGTATTTATCAGAGACTCAACTTCCTTGATAAGACGGTCGCTGTCATCCAGGGTGCAATTATTTTCAGCTGCTGGGCTAGAGGGAATAGCCTTGCTTGGTGCTTTCTTTGGCTTCTTTGTGTTAGTTTTGGGCAACTCAGGCCCCTTGTGCTTTCCCATTTTCCCACAAGCTCAATAGCAGCAATTGGAACAGCAAGAAGAAATAGATAAATCTTCCTTTTCCCTTACAGCTCCTAGCTGTAGCTTTCGAATGGGACGCTATCCAAGAGACATGAGATATGGCCCAGCCCAACCTCTGCCAGGCGATGATGGGTGAAGACTGGCCTGGTCATAGCCTGGTCTTTGCCCGGGTACATGCCCAGGCGCATTCCACGCTGTAGGATATGAGCAGTCCTTCAGTAGCACACGTCTGACGCTCCCCAGCTTCCTCAGCAGCACTCTGGGCCTTGTAGTGCAGCCTCGCCCCTCACAAGATCCACAGGTGGTTGGAGCGCATCCTGCACTGCGGGATAGGAGCAGCCCTTAAGTAGCACCTGTCCGACGCTCTGCAGCTCCCTCAGCAGCACTCTGGGACTTCTAGTGCAGTTTTGCCCCTCAAAGGCTCCACAGGTGGTTGCAGCGCACCCCCTGCTGCGAGATAGGAACACCCTAAGTAGCACCCATCTGGTGCTCTTCAGCTCCCTCAACAGCATTCTGGGACTTGTAGTGCAATAGCGCCCCTCACAGAACCCACAGGTGGTTAGATTATGTTCGTGCTATGGGTTAGGAGTGGCACTCAAGTATCATCTTCTGACATTCCCCGGCTCCCTCAGTAGCACTCTGTGGGTTGTAGTGCAGTCTCTCCCCTCACAGGATCCACAGGTGGTTGCAGAACATGATGTGCTGTGGGTTAGGACTCGCCCTTAAGTAGCTCCCATCTGACACTCCCCAGCTCCATCAGCAGCACTTTGGGGCTTGTAGTGCAGTCTCACCCCTCACAGGATCCATAGGTGGTCGCAGCACATTGCACGTTGCAGGATAGGAGCAGCCCTTAAGTAGTACCCCTCTGACACTCCCCTGCTCCCTCAGCAGCACTCTGGGGTTTTAACTGAAGTCTCGCCCCTCACAGGATCCAGAGATGGTTGCTTCACATCCTGCGCTGAGGGGGGATATGAGTGGCCCTTAATTAGTGCCTGCCTGATGCTCCCTGAGCAGCACTCTGGGGCTTGTAGTGCAGCCTCACCCCTCACAGGATCCACAGGTGGTTGTTGCGTGTCCTGCTCTGTGAGATAGGAGACGCCCTTAAGTAGCACCCCTCTGACACTCCCAGCTCCCTCAGTAGAACTCTGTGGCTTGTAGTGCAGTCCTGCACCTCACAGGATCCACAAGTGGTTGCAGCGCATCCCCATCTAAAGTCTGTTTCACATGCACCCTTGTACAACCCATCTTTGATCAGTGAAATCACAAATGTTTTCGAGTCACTCCCTTTGCTGGTATCCGACACACCTAATATTTTCGAGTAATTCCTCCTAGAATGGTTCTGTAACCTTTCTAGTATTTCATTACATTTCCTATCCTGGCCTTCAATAACACTACCTCTTGTTCATATTTCTCAACTTGTTGGATAACCATCTCCAATACCTGCTTCTTCACCAATGTACGTTTTGTCAATTCATCTAGTTTGTCTTACAAAGTTTCACAAGCCTCCTGTATTTCCTTTTGATTAGTTACTGGGTTTTTAAACCTATCCAGAATCTCCATAGTTATATTCTGTATCAGGATATCAAACTAATTTCAGGGGCTTCCTTTTCTTGCCTCTCCCCCGTGATATCTCCACTGCAGAGCTAGCTAAAGCAGTGCTCCCTCCCTTGTCCTCTAAATTAGGGACCTGCTTCTCAAGCATATAAAATCTGTTAGCGGTACAAAGTTCACCACTGGTGATTCTGCCACAGGGGTTAGACAAGCTACTCTGGTGCTCCACTGCTTCTCTGTTCTTGGATCGGGTCTTTGGCAAACTCTTGCACAGTGTACTTGTGATTTGCTTCAGGATAATTTAAAGGGGTCCCCCTGGCTGCACCCTTTTCTTCCCTGTAGTCCACTACCTTGGACTTCCCACCCATGAAGGCTAGTACCCCCTTCCTGCTGTCCCCTTTGAGCCTGGGAAGGGACTGTGCAGTTCAGTTCTTAGGTTGCTCATAGTGCTGTGACATGATTTTAAAGTATGAACACAGGGAGGTGGTAGTTTTAGCTTTTGGTTGGGTCTGGAAACTTTATAGGTTCTGCCATCACCTCTCCATTTCTCCAATGTGTATCCCCTCTCCCCCTCTGAGTATTAATCTCTCAGGCTTTAATGGTTTTGAGGGGTCTGAATATGGATCTACCTTCAGTCGAACATCCACTGACCCATAGGTGAATTAACACGGGAGCCATTAATGATCTCAGGCTATAGCTGTTTTTTGTACCCCTCCTCCTCCTTGTGTACTGCTCTCTGCTAAATTCCCTTCCTTAACGAGTCCACTAACTTGTAATAAGGATGTAAAGGGTGTCAACTTCTGTCCCTTGCTTGCAGGGGCTAAGCCCTTCGTCATCTGTAAGGGCAAAATCAGGCAACGGGGTGCAAGTTCCTCCTACCTGTTCCCCTTTTCAAGGCTTTCCTCCACTCTTTACTTGAGCACTTTTGCTTGATGTTGCTGTGTCCACACTTGTGCTGCCTTTGTGCAAACAGCCCAAAGCACCCAAAGCACACAAGCCTCCCAGCGATCCTTCATGCAGCTACCCTGATGCACTGCAGATGCAGACTCACCTTGCACCAAGATGCCACTTGGTTCCTCTTGCTCTGCAACCTCCTTAGTTGATAACAAAGTTCCAATGCAGTGCAAAATCCACCAACTTCACTGGCACAGTTTCCCTCTGTCATCTCTCCTTTCTGCTCACAGTAAGTCCTGCCCGGAGTCTATGAGAGTCAGTGATTCTGCAGCCTCCCGACAGGCCAACGCAGCCTGCCTCCATGTTCCTCCCCACAGGTTGGCAGATGAGCTCCATTCAAAGTTTTGAAGCATTGTGTATAAAGAGGTTCTTAACACCCAACCCAGGGAACCTTTTCCTGTGAATCAGCACCAAGTTCTGATGGCCCCCTTAACGGTGCAAGGTATTTATAGATGGTGCTGGTTTAATTGGCAAAGAGGTGATAGAAGAAGATCAAAAGAAAGGTGATGTCACAAGGAGTGTTTTTGTACCAAAAGGGAACTGTTATTCTGAAGCTGAGTTCTCTTACCCATCAATCAATCAATCAATCAAAATGCATTTGTAAAGCACACAGCTGCTTCATCAGAAGCGTTCCGGCACTCATGGCTCAAGGAAACTGATAACAGGCAGCATCTATCATAGTGGACTAATCTCTGTCAAACAGACAACATTTTAGTTCTCTTTTGATGCATATATTGTTGCAGAAGAAATCTCTCAGAACGGCAGCTCATAGGCAGATGACTATACTTCTAGAAAACCTAACAGAAGCTCATTATGGGACAAGTATATGATGTCAGGAATTGTCTGATATGTTCTCCATGTGCTCCTTTGTATAACTAAGTACTGCACTCACCACACTTCAGAGGAAACATAATCTGCCTATTGCTAGTGTGTTCTATAACCAGCACTGCTGTGAAGCTAAGATAGCCAAACTCTGGACCTTGGATAATGCCCACAGGTAGGTGGTCATCAGTAGATGTTTCGGAGATCTTAGAGTAGATACTGATATAATTGGTTGGAAGTACAGATCTGAGGCATAAACAATCCAAATATGCCAAATTCAGGCCTGGTGGTAAGAGGCTGTGCTTTAATGTGTGAAATGTAGATGAGAAATTGATCTCTACGTGGACAAAGGGGAGGCGGTGGTGATCAGTTGTGCAATTAAAAACAATAAATGTGTAACATCAGTGAAGATGTAAGGTTCTACTGTGTACTTCTAACTTAAGGGTACCATCACCCCTTGGGTATTTTGCAAATTACGTACAGCTCACCAGCAGTGGGTGGATGATTCTGCATGCCCCTCTAATAAGGCTCTTAATCCCACTGTAGGTTGGTCCTGATCCCGGGGAGCAGGTACAGGGCATCACATCTGGCAATCCTCTGCAAGTTCTCAAAAATATTGTCACAGGGACAAATATGTTTGAGAAAATATCCTTTAGGTGGAGTGGGATCTACTAGATCTCAGACCCAGCAGTAATTGAATATTGGCTTTGGTACAGGTCCCTACTGGGCCCTATATTCTTGTTCTTAACTTTACACACAAAACACTGATCGATTCCTTACCAATGACTGTAAAAACACTTAGGGGCATATTTATACTCCGTCTGTGCCGAATGTGCGTCACAAATTTTGATGCACATTCAGCGCAAACGTTGCCTTGCATTTAAACTTTGACGCCCGAGCACGCGGATGACAAAATTCTGCCATGTGCGTCATTTTTTGGATGCAGCAACCCACCTTGCGTTAATCATATACAAGGTAGGCGTTCCCGTCCAAAAAATGACTTAAAAGGCCGTGCATCGTATTTATGCTTTCGGGCAAAAATGACGCACAGCCAGGAGGCGGAGCCAGAAAATGACGCACAGCCCGATTTGCGTCAAAAATTAACGCCTGGGTCAGGGCAGGCATTAAAATGGGGCAAACACACCTGTATTTAATCAGAACACACAGAAGCAACAGCAGAGCAGCAGAGCAACAAAAGGGAGACATGGAGGTGATTCTTAACCAGCGTGCACGCAGACGCAGAGCCCAGCAGCAACAAAAGCAGCTACAACAACACCAGCAGTGACCCCAAAGGCAGCACAGCAGGCAGGAGAGGATATTCCACCCCAGAACAGCACTTCTTGGCCTCAGGGAACACAACATCATCCAGAGGTACAGGTTGAACTGGCAGGCCTTTTAAATTCTTTTAAATATAATCACCATCACCACTTTAATGAACTAATTTAAATAAACACCTATAATAATCACCATATCATGGTCTGGCTAATCATTTCTGCACACCTTCATCTCTACTTATCAGAATAAGAGTGTTGCCTCATGGACCATTGCTGATATACTGATTAGGACACTGAAAATCCCAGAGCTAATGTGATGCGTAACATACAATGGTCACATACACACACACTGTAAATGACATATATCATGTACATTTCTCCTTTGAAGGCCAATAGCAGAGGACCACACCTGTTTCACACATACATGTTGAAATCAAAGTCCAACGCAGCATATGGCGCACATCTAAGACACCATCACTCAATAAGGGGAAAACAAGCCTCATACATGAGGCAGTCGATGTGCTTTTGCATCAGTAACAGGAATGTCTGACCAGACCCTTGACAGCAGTAAGTCCAAGTGCACCCAATATTTGCAAGGACAATCTGTGACTAGAGTTCCATAGAAGCAGAACATAGACAGCACAAGTGCCACTCATATGAGCAGCATTGCGCACATGACATTCCATGTACATGTCAGCCCATTTCCTAACTCCTGACACACCCATGCACCTGATCACAACCCACCTGTCTGAAGAGGTCCCTGGAATACTAAGATTTGTACCCTGATATTCCCTCCTCTACACACACAGACTAACAATAGCAATCCAGTGTGCTACACCCTTTCCTATGGTATGCCATTGTCATAGAACATCTGACTGCATGGACGTCAGGTCAATTAATACACTTTAGCGAATGGGTTAGCACCCATTTGAAATGGGTGCTAACTGCAAATTGTAAATAGGAAGGGGAACACCCCTTCCTATTTGCGAGTCGCATCCCCATTTTGCGAGTCGGTAACCAGGTTACCGACTAGCAAAATGGGAATGAGCATCGTGATGTGCATTTTGCATGGCGCAAACAGCGAAATTCGCTGTTTGCACCATGCAAAACGCTTGCTACATCTGGCCCTTGGACTTTTAATAGGATTTGGGAACTTATAGTATTGACTTTGAGTATGAACTCTATGTCATTTTCTTAGGGTCACAACACTTTCTTCACCACCCTTTCATACAGGCTAGTCTCCTTTCTACCCTTATTAGTACAAGTGTTGGGATGCGAATATCCCATGGATGATGTACAGTTGAGTCCTGTGGCCAAGATGCCCTAACTGCACACCTGTGATCCAGTTTATTTGGCCATACCATACAGTAATCCCATGTGCAGGCACTGACATAGGCCCATTCATTAGACAATTATAGGTTTGGACCCTGTTCTGGACTGTGAGAGGAGTGGCAAGCACACTCTCATAGTGACAGGGGACTACCTTTCATATTGTGGGTTTCATGCGAGGATCACAATGTTAGCAGCATACCATGTTAGTGTACTCTAGTGACAGGGTTTTAATCCATGAGACATTAATGCACACTGATAGACCCATACATCTGATATGTAGCTGCTCATGAAAAACAAAACACTGTTGTGGCATCTTATGCTTTGGAAATGTGCATGTGTGCTATACGTGATAGTGTGCCATGCACTAGTGGGTTGGGCCTGTGTGGTCCTCTTTGGAAGCCCACACCCTGTATCAGGGTAGAAATTGTGGGAGAATTAGCTTTCTCCAGATAGCATATGTGTATCTCTGGCATGTCCTAGATGGGAGAGGGGAGGACCAAATGCCATGGTAACAATAGAGTGGACATGCTTTCATCAGAAGTGCCAGGGCTGCTAAAAAGTGGATGAAAGGGTGTGCAGGTTGAGGCCTGCCTCACCTTTTGTTAGAGTAATAATTCCTTTGAAGGGGTACATATTCTTGTCTCTCTTCCCGACCACAGTGATGAGGTTTCATAAATAGCTGGAGGCAGTCTAGTCTTATCTGTTCATATTTCTGTGGTACGCACTCCACCCGGAGACTGTGCTTCTGAGTCAGACTATCCTTGCAAATATAAGCCGTTAATGAAAGATTGCCTGCTCATGACACACGAAAGGGAACCAACCCAAATGGGTTACATAGAAGCAGACCTGAAATACACATCTTTCGTCTGTGAAACTGGTATAAAGAAGGGATCTTAAGACCCATTGTTGTTTGTTGTTGTGATCTCTTCTACAGAAGAGGGGATACTCCAAAGAGCTCCACAGAGAACTAAGGGAATGCTATGCATCCAAGAGTTGGATCCACACTGACCACTAGCTCCCTGAAAACAGTTAAACCACCTGGAGTTCAGTGTGAAGAGGAATTACTGAACTGTCCCAAGTGTTAAGATTTTCTACCCGGGGGCAAGGGAATAAGCCCAAATCCTTCAGAAGGATCAGATCTTGGTAGGGACTGCTGTAATTGACCCTGGCTTAAGCCCCATCAGACAGATGCTCACTAAGAAAGTGCACAAAAAGACGAGATACTGCTGGATTGTGCCGTGCGATCTTTTTAGTAGGAGGCACATACCTGCAGTGGTGTGCATGTGTGGTAGATCAGATCCAGATTAGTGCCCGCTCGTGGCCATGTGCCCCACAAGTGGACTGTGTGATCACAACACTACAAAGTGTGCCATAGTGTCCTAGTCAGTCCTGAAGATTAAATGACCCAAGAGGTGCTGTTGGGACACTTTGTTAAGATTCAAAGTCGCTGCCTTGGGGCACTGTGCACTGAATCATCATGTGTGGGAGTGTGGCTCTTGTTTTCAAGAAGAAGTGGCAAATACTCATGGGAGTATTGGAATGCGGTGCCCAGTGAGTCAAATGTCCACTGGATTGCAGGATTGATCTGTGATTTTCAGCCCTCCACCTAGAACAGGGTCCCTGACGGAACCCTCCTCTACTGCAGTGTCTCATTGAGCAACTGTAGGAAAGTCGCCCTTTTTGTCCTGGTCACCTCCAATCTTTTTGGACAGATACTTGTGGTTACTGACTCTTGGCTGTGCCCTAGGTTCTGCTAACCAGTCCCAGGGCTAGTGCTCTGTGTAAAATGGATTCGCAAATTAGGCGACTTATAATTGACTGTATCATACCTACCTATAAGTTTCTAGTATATGGTAGGGCATTTAGGTTTGGGGCCCCATCATAGGTTGTGCACCCATAGGTGCACTGCAGAGGTGCCCAGTGTCATTTTAAAGTCTGGCCTGCCTTGCTGGCTGCTTTTAAATTAAAGTTAACCCCAAATTCGACTTTGGAAATAAAAGTACTTCCAAAGTCTTCAACTACTCTATCTTTACACACGTCACCCATAAGGTGTTCCCTAGGTGCCACCAGGGTTTAGTGCAGTGTAGCAATAAACAGGGACTTCATAATAGATGTTTTATAACTGCTGGTCAGGGGAAAATAGCTAAATTTGTTTTCCCCGTTGTAGTGAATGGACTCCGTAGGCTAACATTGGGAAACTTTATTATTAATTAATAAAGTCTCAAAAGGAGGTTGAGATTTCAGGTTTGACATCAAAGGTATTGTTATAATAAATCCAAAAACTTGTCATTGTTGAATTTCACTCAGGGAAAGAGTTTGAGAACTCTACTTGAAAGTTGTCAACTTCAGCCCTGTAGTGCCCTTTTCTGATTGGCCAGCCTCTGGCAGACTGGCCAGGCTGCCTTGATGAGGTATAAAGTGGCCTGGGCTGAGAACAAAGGAAGTGTCTGGGGAAGGCGAACTACCTCAGCAGATTGTGAAAAAGGATGAGGGACAGCAGCCAAACTGTCCTTCAATGGAGGGAAAGACATTTGGTCCAGCAACTGGACCGCCCACATTTTCTGCAAAACCAGACAGCCAGGTGCCCCCTGATTAGATTAGGAGAGGGCTGGAAAGGGGAAACTTAGCCACACCAGTAAGTGGTCTCAGCCAGACCTAACTTCTAGGACTGAGTTACTGCCATTTTTGATTTTTGGAGAATGTTGCTCCCTGGGATTGATTTTTGCCGCACTTCCCAAGAAATGGTCACTCAATAGGGTGGTGGCCTGCACGTGATGGGACAAAGGCCCTCCCTGTTTTCAACCCAGAGGAGCAAGAATAAAACTTGCAGAGATGCACCCACACTTCAGATCCCTACAAGGAACAAGACAAGAAGAAGAAGGACTGCCCTGCTGCAACCCTGACCTACATCTGGACACTGCACTCTGAAGGTCTGCACCAGCTACACACTTGGGCCTCATCACAAAAAGGACTTTGCCTGTCTTCAGCTACTTCAAGAAGAGACTCCGTATTTGCTACAGCTAGAAAATAGCTGACCAGAGTCCCCTGCATCAAGCCCTGAAGAAATTGACCAGCTCACCAGTGTCCAGTGATCATTTTTGGATTTCATCCAGGTGCATTCTGGGAGGTGGAGTCCTAACCCTCAAGGAGCAACTCAGAACTTCTGGAACCTTGGGGTGAGTTGTGGACCCTAAAAGACATGTAAAGACCTTCTGGAAGACTATCCAGAAGTTTGGAGAACTTTTGGAAAAAAGTTCCATAAGTGGAGCGACTCGATGTCATGAGTCAAGTCGTCTTACGTGAACCGTGACCCAGTCTGACTAAAAGATATATCCTGCAAAAGAGCGCTAGAGCCTCAGACTTCCAGGAATCCACTGGGGGCTTGTGGAAAGGCTATCCGACAACACTGTCGCAAAATCAGCTTGCTTTGGAGTGTCGTCTGATGTCAGAGTGACAAAGTACGAACGTAAAAAGTTGACCGATGCTTCAGCATATGTGATGAGAGCTCCAGGGAGGTCTGATCCAATTTCAAATTCAGCCCAAATGAAGATTTCCATTAAAAAAAATCATCTAAGTCCGAAGGTAGATTTCTTCACCAAGGTCTCCTGTGACATGTGTCCAGAGAGGGCTCAACGGAAGTCAGATCCAGCTAGTGACTTCGTCCCAGTGAAGAAACTCATCCTGAAAAAAAGACTAAGGGTAGCATTTGTAGGCCCCTAGGGCCAGAGGAGCGTCACTTTTTGTGACGCTCCTGTGGTGCTCAGCACTGCGATGTATTTACAAGGTGGTGTTAAGCCACTTTTTGTGGCTTAACTGCAGCTTGTAAATACGGCCTATTCCCACTCAGCACTGTGTGTGGAAGGGGCATGCAATAGGTGTTGCTGTGGGTGTGCCACAGCAACACCTTTTGCATTTCGATGCTGCCTCAGATTTATGAAATTTCGTAAATCTGAGGCAGCGCCAAAATCTAACGGCACCCCCAGGGGTGGCGTTAGCAAGGCACAATGAGGAGGAATACTTTATTCCTCCTAATGTTTTGCTTTTTTTATGCATGCTGCATCCCTGCAGCATGCATAAAAATAGCAAAATGCCAGAAATTATTGTTTATGTGTGGGAAGGTGTCCCTTCCTGCACATAAACAATCATTTGAAAATGACGCTTTGGCACTTCTGTGTGTGCTGCTTTGCGCAGCACACACAGAAGTGCCAAAGCACCATAAGTAATTGTTTATGTGCAGGAAGGGACACCTTCTTGCACATAAACAATCACACCCCTCAACGCAGACATCCTTGCATGATGGTCAAAGAATGCCTGCGTTGGGGCTGGCAGCTGAATTATAGCTACAGTGGAGGGGACAACACAGGGGTGTGCTGTATTCCCTTAAATACAGCCATCCCTGCATTTCTACAGTGACGCAGCACTGCACTGCCAATTTCGGAGCAGCACCATACTGCACCACTTTTCCATAAAGCTGGCCCTAAGTCAGAAGGTAAAACTTTGACAGAGGTCTCATGCTCATTGTGGCCGAGCAAGGCTCCATCACGGTTGTCCTCAAATTTTGACTTTGCCCCGGTCAATTGCAATCAGATGTCAAGATTGGTGCTTTTAGTTTCCATTTGCTAAAAGCATTTAGGTGGTCATTACAACCTCGGCAGTCTTTTTACAAGACCCCTGAGGGGCCGCCGTGCGGAAGACCGCCAGTGGTGGCGGTTTGCCGCTCGGCCTATTATGACCGTTGGCAGCTCCCCGTCCTTTTACGGACGGACAGCCGCCAAACAGCCAAACTGGCGGGAGGCGGGGAAGTGGAGGTTGCTCCACCTCCACGCCAACAGAACACCGCCCATCGAATCACGTCCTGTGATTCGCCGTGGCGGTGTTCTGTTGGCGGTGTGGTGTCAGGGGAGCTGCCCCCATGGCTCCCGTCCACTCCCGGAGGATCAACAGCACAGGTAAGTCGATCGTCCGTTAGGGGAGGGGGGTGGGCATGTGTTGTGTGTTGTGTGGGTGCATGGGGGTGTGCGTCTGTGTATGTAGAGGGGGTGTGTGAGTGCGTGTATGCTTGCGGGGGTGTTGCATGTTTTGGGAATGAGTGCGTGTATGTCTGTGGGTATGTCTGTATGGATGAGTGCGTGTATGTTTGTATGTGGGTGTGCGTGTCTGACTGTGTGTGTGGATGTAGGCATGTATGTCGGCGTGTGTGCGTATATGTGTGTAGGTGGTGCCTGCATGCGTGTCGTGTGGGTATGGGTGATGTGATGTTGGGGGTCGGGGTGTGGAGGGGGGCCCTGCCACCTTTGAGGGGTGGCAGGGGTGGAGGGGTGTGTAGGGGAGGGAGTCGGGGTGGGGGAGACCCCTATCAGTGCTTACCACCATGGATTTCATGGCTGTTCAAACCGCAGGAAATCCACGGCGGTAAGCCGGTTCAAAATACCGCCAGCGGTATAGTGACGGCCGCCGGGCTGGAGACCCAGGTCTCCAGCCCGGCAGGCGGAACGGAGAACCGGCGGATGACCATGGCGGTTATAATACACAAAAAAAGACCGCCAGCCTGTTGGCGGTCTTACCGCTGCTTCTCCGCCAGGGTCATAAGGACCCCCTTAATCTTTAAAAATGTATATCTCTAGTTTCCCTCTGGTTACTACTGTTTTGTGGTTTTTGAATGCTTTACACACTTTGGTGCTCATTATGACTTAAGCAGTTTTTCCATAAGACCGCCGAAGCCACGGGTGCCAGAAGACCGCCAGTGCTGATGGTTTTCCAACCACCATATTACGAGTACTGAAGGATTTCCACCACAATTTGGGCGGAAATCCTCCAGCAGTCGTGCTGGCAGTCAGAGGTGCATGGGCCGTTCCACCTCTGGCCCTGACCCACCAAAAGGACTCCGCCAGCCGTATTATGACCTGTAACACGGCCTGGAGGCTGTCTTGATGGTGGGGTGCTGCCCGCAAGGGAAGCGCCTGTTTCTGTTCCCTGGCAGACGACCTTCCTGCTGGACAAGGTAAGTGATCCTCTGACAGGGGAGGGGTTGGGAGGGGTATGGGTGTTGTCTGCACGTGTGAATGTAATTGTGAATGCGTGTGTTTATGCATGTTTGAGTGGGTGTTTGAATGTGTGTTTGAATACATGTGTGTATGAATGGGTATTTGAATGTGTGTATGATTGTTGAAGTGAGTGCGTGTTGGAATGTTTGTGTGAATGCGAGTATGGATGCGTCTGAGTGAATGCATGTATGGATGCATGTGAGTGAATGCGTATATGTAAGTGTAGGTGAATGAGTGTATGCGGGGTGTGTGTTGGTGTGGGTGTGAATGTGGGGGTGGGTGCTGTTCTGGAAGGGGAGGGGTGTGCTGTTCTGGAACGGGGATGGGGAGGAGGGTACTGGTATGGAAAAGGAGTGAGGGTATTGGGTTTGCAGGGGGGTTAGGGGCGTCGTCTGTTTGTGACAGGAAAGAAATGTCCTCTCTCCAGTAGCCTTTCCATGAGGGTTTTTATGGTGGTGCTACTGTAGTGGAAACCCTGGTCGAAAGCCAGCTCCTTATACTGCCAGCAGTCTTCAGTGGACCGCTGTGTCAGAGATGCTAATCTTCGGCCCGGCTGTCCAACTGCCCTGGCAATATATGTGGGGATGTGGCGGTTTGGCAGAGGCCGACCTGCCACACTCATAATATGGCGGTCTCAACCGCCAGTCCATCGGCAGTGAGACCGCCACCACAGCCTTGGTGGTCTTTGGACTCCCAGGGTCAAAATGAGGGCCTTTGTCTCCAAAGTTAAGTCTTGTTGCTCATTGCCATGCTACCAAGGGTTGAGTCAGGATTAATTTATTGAGACCTTGACTAGACCTAAGTGGGGTGTTGTGGCCTATTGCTAAGTGTAGGTACATACCTGGCCTTACCAATAATCCAACAGCAACACACTGCACAATTGACTGCCATCTAGTTGTGGAAAAGACCTCTATATGCCGTCTGGAGGATCCTGTTGCCAGTGAGCTCCCCCACCTGGTGCAGGGCCAAATAGTGCCTCACAGTGCTACTACAACTCTGGTGAGAGACTGAACTGGCCTCAAAATATAAAATCAATTGCAGTGGGAAACAACCATAAAGAGGTTCATGAAAAACTTTAATACTCAGGCATTACACAAGTGACTTAAATGACACACTTGTAAAGTCACTAATCAATCAATCAAATTTATTAAGCGCGCTACTCACCCGGTAGGGTCTCAAGGCGCAGGGGGGGAGGTTACTGGTCAAAAAGCCACGTTTTGAGGTGCTTTCTGAAAGTTAGGAGGTCCTGGGTCTTGCATAGGTTGGTGGGGAGCGAGATCCAGGTCTTGGCAGTGATGTGGGAGAAGGATCTGCCGCTGGAGCGGAGCTGTCGAGTTGGGTTGTGGAAGTTGATGCGTTCGTTGAGGTAGGCCGGTCCGGTGTCGTGGAGAGCTTTGTGAGCGTGGATTAGGATTTTGAAGATGATCCTTTTTTTGATGGGCAGCCAGTGTAGGGATCTACGGTGGGCGGAGATGTGTTTGTGGCAAGGGAGGTTGAGGGTGAGACGTGCTGCTGCGTTCTGGAAGTGCTGGAGTTTTCTCTGAAGTTTGGCTGTGGTCCCTGCGTAGAGGGCATTGACGTAGTCCAGTCTGCTGTTTATGAAGGTGTGGGTGACCGTTCTTGTTTATAGGGGAATCCATTTGAAAGTCTTGCATAGCATGCGGAGAGTGTTGAAGCAGGAGGATGATATGGCGTTGATTTGCTGAGTCATGGAGAGAGAGGAGTCCAGTATGATGCTGAGATTGCGTGCGTGGGTGGTGGGTGTTGGGGGTGGTTTTAGGATGGTGGGCCACCATGAGTCGTTCCTTGCGGTCTTGTTGGGAGCGAAGATGATGATCTTGTTTTTTTCTGAGTTCAGTTTGAGGTGGCTTGCTGTCATCCAGTTGGCGATGGCGAGGAGTCCGGTGTGTAGGTTGTTCTTGGCGGTAGATGGGTTCCTCGTAAGGGAGATGATGAGCTGAGCGTCGACAGCATATGAAATGATGTTGAGGCCGTGGGGGCGGATGATGCTGGCGAGCGGACCCATGTAGATATTGAAAAGAGTGGGGATGAGGGAGGATCCTTGGGGGACCCCACAGATGGTCTTGGTGGCAGTAGACCGGAAAGGAGGGAGGCAAACTCTTTGGGTTCTTTCAGAGAGGAAGGAGGAGAGCGAGTCCAGGGCTTTGTGGCGAATTCCGGTGTTGAAGATGCGTGTGCAAAGGGTTTGGTGGCATATGGTGTTGAATGCTGCAGAGAGGTCTAAGAGGATGGGGGAGACAGTTTCGCCCTTGTCCAATTTGATCCTGATGTCGTCTGTGCAGAATCCAGACTGGGAGAAATTGATTATGTTGTTGTCCTCCAGGAAGTGAGACAGTTGTTTGTTTACTATCTTCTCTATGACCTTCGCGGGGAAGGGGAGTAGAGAGATAGGACGGTAGTTCGTGAGGTCTTCAGGGGCTGCTTTGGGTTTTTTGAGTAGAGTGTTGATTTCGGCGTGTTTCCAAATATCTGGGAAGGTTGAGGGCTCAAAGGAGTTGTTGATGATGGCCCGGAGCTGGGGAGCGATGATTTCGTTGGCTTTGTTGAGGTTGTGGTGGGGGCAGGTGTCTGTAGGGGAGCCTGAGTGGATGGAGCTCATGTTTTTGCTGGTTTCTTCATCGTTGGTGGGGGTCCAGGATTTCACTATGTTGGTGTGGCAGGGAGCTGTGGTGTTGTCTGTGTCGGTGGTGGTGATGGTGGGAGATGCCGATGTGAAGCTTTAGTGTATGTCTACGATCTTGTGGTGGAAGTAGTTGGAGAGGGAGTTGCAGAGGTCTTGGGAGTGTGGCGGGTCGGTGGCGCAGGATTTGGGTTTAGTGAGTTCTTTAAGGATGGCGGAGATATTGCTCACTGAAGGTTCTTGGCGCCAGGCTTTCTCAATTTTCCGGCATTCTCGTTTGGAAGATTGAAGTTCTGCAGTGAACCAGGGGGCTGTCTTGTTGGTGCAGGTGATGTTGGTTTTTTTGAGTGGGGTGAGGGAGTCTGCGCATACTTCTAGCCATCGAGTGAGGTTGAGGGCGGTGGAGTTGGGGTCCTTGGTACTGGGAGGTGGAGCTTGTGCGAGGTTGGAGATCAGTTGTTCCTTGGAGATCTTGTTCCACTTGCGGTAGGGGATCGGATGTTGTAGGTTGGGGGTGGTGGGCTTCAGGAACAAAAAGTGGATGCAGTGGTGGTCATTCCAGTGGAATTCGGTGGTGTGAGTGAAGGTGATGTGGTTGCTGGAGGAAAAAATGGCGGCTAGCGTGTGACCGGCTGAGTGGGTGGGTGAGGTGACTAGTTGCTTGAGGCTGAGGTTTGCGAGGTTGTCCAGCAGGGCAGTGGAGTTGCAGTCGTTGGAGCTCTCCAGGTGAAAGTTTAGGTCAGTAGTTTGTGGAGGCTAGAGCGTGGGAGCTGATAACGTCAGCGATGGTGTCACAGGATGGAGGGGGGTCCTGGTGGTCTGTAAATGAGGGTACCTCTGAGTGTGGTGTTGGCGTTAATGTGTATCTGAAAGTGCAGGTGCTCTGCGGTGTCTAGGGTGTCGTTGATGTTGTTGGAGATTTTGATGGAGTTCTTGTGTAGTATGGCAACTCCACCTCCTGGCTTGTGGATGCAGTCTCTACGGGTGATTTTGTATCCTTCTGGGATGGCTATGGCGATGTCGGGTTCCGATGAGGAGTTCATCCATGTTTCAGTGAGGAAGCGATGTTGGGAGTGTTTGTCGTGAGTAGGTCCAAGAGCTTGATGGCGTGCTTGTGGACGGAGCGGGTGTTGAGGAGGCTGCAGTTGAGGTGCTTGGGGTGTTTGGTGTTGTTGTGGTGTTTGTTGGAGTGAGTGCAGGAGAAGTGGCATGAGCAGCATGTGAAAGGTCCGTGGGCGTGTCTAGGGTTGGCCTGGGTGCAGGTGGTGTGCCGGCCATGGTTGAGAGCAAGGAGCTCTGCGGAGGAGTAGTGGCTCTTGGGTGCGTCTGAGGAGCGTGGACCAGGGGGACGGGCGCTGGGCATGGTCCAGGCGTGGACGGGCGCAGACGGGCTTGCCTCTGGCATGCCTCCGGCACACCAGCGGCACGTTTGCTGCGCGCAGCTGCCATTAAGAAGGGGAAGTGGGAGGGAGCGAGCAGCTGGGAGGTGGGAGGGGTGGCCAATGGGGGCGTGAGGGGGCGGGCCGCAGGGGATGCAGCGGCAGAGAAAAACAAAGCGGGCATAAAAAGGGCACAAATACAGTTAACAACAGTGTATAAAACGAAATACCAAATACAAAAAATACAACAAAAGTAAAAAGCACACAAGATACGCCTATCACTAGGAACCAGGGATGAGGTGCAGGCGGGTGCCTGCGGGTTGTTGAGTGCCTCGAACTTACTTGAGCAGTAACAGGTGGGGTCAGGGGCACAGAGGCAGGCAGTTGGAGCCATCAGCTTTCTCTAGTGTTTTCCTGGCCTTAAGGCAGGTCAGGTATCACACCATACTATAAGTACCCATGCTCATGTCAACAAATAAACAGTTACAACAATTTGAGTCAAGGTACTGTAGTGACTTTACCACTGTGTCATTTAAGTCACTTGTCTAATGTTTTTGATAGTCTTTCCTGTGGTTGTTTGCCCAGTACAATGTCTTTATATTTTGACTTAATAAATGTATAAAATTGTCCATTTGGATATTAATTATACTCCTTATTGTATTTCTATATTTAACTTATTTTACTCTATCAACTCAAGGGACCTTTGTTCCTTCAGAAATATTGATACCCCTCGTCCCTGGGTACCCATGGGTGCCCCTTGTCCTTACCAATATTCTAAGCTTACTGGATTGAACGGGTTGCTATTATTCCTACTTCCATGAGTGGGTCACTGTCTTTTTTCCTTTTCCCTCTCATTTTCCTCTCCTTCTTTTCTTCTCTCTATCCCCTTCTTTATATCTTTCGCCTTCTATTCCCTGCTCCCAGTATCTACAATATTTGTATATTTTCACATTAGAATACTATGTCAGACCAAACACCCCTATATTCCAATGACTATAGCAAAAAAACTTTTAGGGGGGCCCATCACTGTTTTCTGATACAAATGAACCTGCCCAACCTGTCAGTTCTACCCTAGCTGAACAACTTGAAAAATGCAAGAAGAAGTATGTCAGGTTACAATCAATGATACACATGCTAACTGAGTATCTCAGAACTTAAACTTTTCCAGCTGTTCGTGATGTCTTCACAAATGACAAAAAGTATTTACATGGATTGTGTTTTATAGGGACTACAAGTTCCAGGCACTGGATGATGCTAAGCATTGATGTGGCCATTGAGCATGCAAGGAAACTTGCAAGGGAAATCAGCAATTTGGAGAAACAGATTAGGGAATCTAGTGTTACCCCTGATGCTAAAAACCTTATTGAGAAAATTTAACAAATTGTGGCAGAATCCAACAGAACTGAACATGATTAAAAAAACAATACAGTAAAGAGAGACATCAGAATTTACAGGGTCAAGTGAACATACCCTTAACCTCACTAACAATTTTTATACCCATAGAACATACACAAATCTGAACTTTGGTCATCTGGGGGCCAGATTTAACAAACAAAACACCATTGTTAACTTTTCAGATATCTCTGCAGACTCATCGAATACCTCAGACCCAGGCAAAGGAAGTAGTTCCTCTTCCAACACACTGAGCACAACTTTTTTGGGGAGAGGCCAGGGACGACCAGCCAGATGAGGGATGGGACGGTCATAATGTTGGTACAGTGCCTGAGGGGGCCTCCAGACACAACAGAAATGTTGCCAATGGTAACAGAGGATAATTCTATTGACAGAACCCCACTCACTGTGGATAACTTCCCTACCATCCCTGTTTTCAATGTATCCACTCACTAACTTTCATCAGCTGAATTTCACTATTTGATTTGATTGTCAGTTTTATAAAGCACTTGAATGCCAGAAGGCCTCTCTGCACTGTTGCTGATACCAAAGAAAGAAGCAGGAGAATGTTGCTGCACTACTGACAGAATAGCTAGGTCTTAAGAAGCTGCCTAAAAGTCAGTAGGTCTGAACAGTTCTTTAAGTTCAGAGGGAGGGGGATCCATAATTCTGCTGTCCTAACAAAGTAGCTCCTGCTGCCTCAGGATACCCCTTTAGCCCTTGATAGCCCTAAGTGCTTGGTTTCGAAGACGTAAGCTTGCAGGATGGGGTATACCATACAAATTATCCTGAAGGTATCCCGGACCGATGTTATGCAGTGCCTTAAAGGCACTTCAAAGAGTCATAAACTCAATACTCCTAGCCACCAAAAGCCAATGCAGCTTAAGCAAGGCATGAGATGCTGATTGGTGTTTCGGAATACGTAACAGAAGTTGAGCCAAGGCATTCTGTAGTATCTGAAGTTCATTAAGAAGTCGTTTTAGAATGTTGATCAATAGGGCATTGCAATAAGGCTATATTGGATAAGGCTAGAGTGGTAACCACTGTTTTTTAACATCAAAAGAAATAAAAGGATATATTTTCCTAATTCTTTTCACAGTAAAGAATATAATGGATGCCAGAGAGTTAACCTGGTCTTCGAAGGTAAGCATGGCATCGAAAACAACTCCCAGATTCTTCACTTTCTGAACCAGCAAATGGAGAGGCCTCAGTTCCTGATGCCTACCACTTTGATGGCCAAAGGGAGCTCTCTTTGCCTAAGAAGCTAATATCAATTTTTCCTGGGTTCAGCTTTAAGCAATTTTGCTTCATCTAGATGTTTATTTGGGAATTGCAAGATCTGAATCTTTCTGCAGTGTCCTCTAAATTAGAGGGTACTTATACCACTATTTGGGTTTGATTGGCGTATGACACTACCAAAAAAACAAAATATTTAATCAATTTTAACAAGGGAGTAACAGAAAGATTGAAAAGTGGGGGGCTCAACAATGAGCGCTGAGGCACTCTGCATGGCAAACAAAAAAGAACAGAGAAAAACTCTGTCTTAGCTACCTGTTGTACTCAAGATTTTATCAAACTGAGAGCAAGACCACAAATTCCCAACTCAGTAACCTGATTGATCAGGATGGTCAGGATGGTCAGGATGGTATGATTAATGGTATGGTCGACTGAATCAAATGCTGCTGAGAGGTCAAGTAATATTAGTGCGTCCTTGCAACCTTCATCAATAACTGACCTCAACTCCTCTGATGCAGATATTAGAGCTGCCTCTGTACTGTGAGGGCTTCTGAACCCATGTTCTGTATAATCTAGCAAATTGTTAGAATCTATAAAAAGCCATGAGTTCAGTATTTAAAGCCTTCTCCAAAAGCTTCACTGGAAAAGGGAGCCTGGATATTGGCATATAGTTGCTGGGTATTTGTTGATCCAAAAGGGTTTTTTCAATATCTGTAAAATGGAGGCCTTTTTCCAGTCACAAGGAAAAAAGCCCAGATTAGGTATATCATTAAAAATCAGTCTTAGTTGCCTGGTTACAATTTCTGGAACAGTAAAGGCCTCTTGTTTGTCCCTACAATTTGCCCCAACTTTCTTGACCTTCAAACTAAGATGTTAAGTTTGTCTTCATGCCTTTTATTTGGCACATCCTGGCATTCCTTTGTATGGCCAACATGAATTTCCATCTGCCTTCCACATTTTTGCCACCTTAGAGTCATTTGCCTCCAGAGATTTACACTTTCAAGAGACTTGTTCTTAATTAAGTTTCTTGAACAGAAAGATGCATTAAACAAACTGAAACTCAATCAATCCCTGGTCATTTAGTCAGCTGAAAAGGGGATGGTCTTGTGGTCCAAAGTTGTGGCTTGTACAAAGCTGTGACTGCAAGACAGCTTGCCAATACTGACCACTATTTAAGACCAGGCTCTGATTCCACTAATGAAATTCAAAATTTGATTCTTGGTCTTATCAGGAGAGGAATGACCAATGGCTTTCTGACTAAAAATGTGTTTCTGTACCTCAAACCTAAATTCCCTTTACACTAAACCAAAAATACATAAGAGTATTGAAGGACCCTCAGGACGCCCAATTGTTTCGGTTTGTGGGTTGGTTCTTAAACCACAGGGATTTTGAACCTAAAGCACAATGTTATGTTAAACATAGCATGGGGATATGATTAACCAGGTAGAACACCTTCCTTTCAACCCTGGCATAAGTATTCTCTGTACCTTGGTGGTCGAGTCTCTATACAATAATATACCACAGAAGGAGGGCATTCATGTCATCCAGAAAACTCTTGATTGTAGGGCATGCAGTGGGGTCCTATTCATGCAGGTTGAGGGGCAATGCCCCTCTACCTTTTTCCTGATATGAAGATTATCTGTCAGACTGAACAAAAGTCAGCCTTATAGATACTCTTCTGGTTTAGGTCAGGCTGCCAGGAGATGGACATGTGCTATATTTGTAGACTCCTGCCAGCCTAAGCTGAACTTTGCTGGACTCAAGAAGTCACAGCCCTTTGAGCGTGACCTCTTCAGCCTAGCAAAGGTGCCTAAAGGCCCTCCTCTTCATGATGAGGGGGAACATCATTGATTGCCTCGGACCTGGTTCTTCAGTTTTAAGCACTGAAGTGCCCAGGGCCACGTGTCAATCAGTGACACCTCGTCACAAAGTGGGGTGAGGTCAGCAGTCTCACTGACCCCATCCCACTCAGTGATGAGTAAGGACTTCTGCCTTTCTTCATTGGCTGACCTTAGGCCAGTCAGTGAGGGAAGGCAGCAGCCCCAACCCTCCAGGGACCTCCAATGCTTCCTAGTCAGGGCTTCTGAGGTAAGTTTTTATTTGTTTTAATGTTTGGTGCATGCATGAGTGTATAAATGTATGTGTATTTGTTAGTGAGTGTTGTGAATGAGTGTGTGAGTGCGTGTGTGAATTAATGGGTGTGAGTAAGGTGTATGTGTGCGTGTGTAACATACCTGCTCCCCTGCCCCACTCACTCTTAAAATTACCAGCCTCCACCGAGGGCACATCCCCATCCTGTCCTACGTCCTTCATTAAACAATTCCTTGAACTGTGTCTTACCCAAAATGCTTTCTATTTTGATGGACATTTTTTCCAACAGGTTAAAGGGACATCAATGGGGCCGTTTTTGTCCCAGACTTTGCCAAACTCTTTATGGATGACCTAGAAGTTAACATCATTCTTTCAGATCATAACCCATTCCTAAGCAATATCATAATCTGAAAACTATATGGAAATGATACTGAATACATTTTACACGATTTGGCATGCTTCTGAAAATACTCTTACAGAGTTCTGTCAATGACTTAATTCTAACAGCAGTGGTCTCAGATTCACACTCACACACAGTAAATCTGAAATAACACACAGTAAATCTGAAATTATTTTTTGGACCTCCTTATAAGAGCCTGTGATGGCAAACAATTCACATCATTATACTGCAAACCTACAGAAAGAAACACTCTCCTCTCTTACACAAGTCAGCACCTGAGAGCATTGGGGGTTTCCTTACCATTCTTTCAGTTTCTCTGTATTCACAGGAATTGCTTTTTCAATCAGGAATTTGTTCTGGAGGCAAACACCTTGGCCAATAAAATCTATGCCAGAGGTTGCCAACGCAAGTTAGTGAAACAGTATATGAAAAGACCATATTATTGCCCAAGAGAAGTATCCTTACTCCTAAAATAAGAGAAGTGTCACCACTTTCTTCCCAGTTTCAAACCAGCTAAAAAAACTGCATTCTCAAACACGAGGAAATTTCGATGCCGGTGGACCTAATCTTGAACGTCCCTTGTTTGCCTTTCGCAAGGGCAAAAATATTAGAGACCATTTGGTCAGGACAAGAATACCACCCAAAAAAGTAACCCAACACCTACTGACTTGTGTTTATCCCTTTTACTGATGATCAATGACTTACAAATGAAATGTATGCTTTTCTTCATCTTCACATTTGTTTCTTACAAGGGCAGCAGATAGCCCTCTGAACATTCCAATATTATTGAACTTTGAATTTAACTATGCTTCCTTTTGACAGTGCTCCGTTTTTTGTCTACACACATTGTGGTCATGCAGTGCACACCACCCCCGTATGGCCACCACATTTTCCTTTTATTTTGGTTTGATTTGGCATTTTCTTATGTGACATCATTTGTTTCCTTTGATACTCTATGTGAATGTATTAATTTCGTTATTGCATAATGGTCATTGTGGTCATATAGTGAACACCACCCCGATATGCCCCCCACATTTTCCTTTTATTTTGTTTTGATTTTGCATTTTCATATGTGATATTTGTTTCCTTTGACACTTTGAGAATTTATTAATTTCGTTATTGCATTATTTGTTGTCTTTACATTTCAAACATTACTTTGTTGCCCTGTATTGACTCAATTTCTCCACTTTCTGCATGTTGTGTACTTTATTTATTTCTCTGTGTATACGCCACCATTTACCCATGTCCGCTATACATTCTTAATTATGTTTTTTTGTATGTGCCGCTGTCCTATCCCTCTTCTTCGAATATGATTTCTAGTTGATGTCCTTTTTTAAATTCAGACGACATCACTCTAACATGGCCGCTTTGCATTTGCATCAATGCCGGGGGTAATGTCTTTTTATTTTGGCAACTGTTTCCTTATTTTTCGCGTGCACACACGAATTCAACCTGTCTTTTACAGTCCGCTAGAGCAACAGACGCTCCCTAACATGGGCCTTTCTTCACACCCATTAATGACCCCGCTGACATTGCTTTTCTGCCCTCACTATGTTTTTTTGGTTGTAATTTCATCTGCATTTTTTGATTTCAGGTCGCACATTTCCCATTCCGTATCGGTTCCTCAGCTTACCTGTTGGGTGTGACTTTACCCTATTGATGCCAATTTAAGATTTGTGTATTATCAGGTTAGTGTTATTTCATTTTTGTCCTTATTGAGAATTTTTCACTTGGCAACTCCACCTCACTTGCATTCTCTATTTTTCAGTATTGCTCATTTGGAGCCCGCTTGTTTACATCGTCATTGAGCTCATTCTTTAGCCTGCACTGCATTACGGCATGTAGGACTATATTTTGGTCCATTTGTTTAGTTCTTTTTTCATCATCACACTTTATGTGGCCCTCATCCACCATTTTTTATGATTTTTTGTCTGTATTTATTTGCTATTTTCCCCATTTTTTAAACAATGATTCTGCAGGAGTTTTCACTTGTTTTCACTATATCCATTTCACAGTGTTTTGTGTGGTTCCCTTTATTCACTGTGTGTTTCCTCATGTGCCCGCACCTTTGCCAATTGACACATTTTGAGCATGTCTTTATATCCTCATACTATCACCATATCTAGAGAGTGGAAGTATACACCTTGCTGTACCTATATACCTCTTGCATGGTGAGCTGGTTGATCTTACCTCTCGTGGTTCAGTATATATTATTTAATGCAGTTTTCCCTTTCCTTTTTTTTCTATCCCTTCCTTTATTCTCTTTTCAACAGGCTTGTGGTTGCATATATATTGTAATCCTCTAATTTATCTGAGGCATAATTTCTTATGTCCTGATGATGATTGCAATATTTGTTTAAGGGATCGAAACATTGTCAACTACAGTATGTTGACTCAAATTGCTGTAACTATTTATTTGTTGACATGAGCATGGGTACTTATAGTTAGTGACTTTACCATTGTGTCAAGTCAAGAAATCTTTATTTCAGCCATAAGGCACAGCGATAAAAGCACAATATAATCAAACAAAACATCCTAAAAACAAAATAAAAATTATCATTGAAAAAAGATAAATATACAATGAAATCCTCAGAATAAAAGAATCAGCAAAACACCAGGCAGGTACAATGATAAACTATCAAAAAGCCATTGGATTTATCCCACTTAGTGCACATTATAAAATGGAACAAATGGAACGTTAGGGGGCTGGCAAATTCAAGGACTGCAGATAAAACAAGGTCGCTGCATATCTTCTAATGCCACTAGCTCAAATTAATGGGGCTAAGAATATTTCAGAGAGGGACCTATCATATTTACAAAAAAAATGAAGTGGAGCAAATTTTGGGAGAAGACTCATCACACCACCAAATTACCACATTGGTATCATTAAATTGACCCAGTGGGAAGCTTAAATGCCACCTTAATGAACCTAGCCTAAATCTTGCTAAAGGACTCTGTCCCAGGTGATGTCCATCCAGGACAAATAAGGTTCCATATGGAGGGTAGATTGCCATCTATTTTATACCCTAATGGAAACTTTAGCTACTTCAAGTTCCTCTCTGCTCAGTCTTTTCCTGGTTGTGAACGCATTCTAAACCCATGATTTGTCAGCCTAGGATAGACAAGTGGGGGTGAAAAAAAGCTTTGGTCTCCCCAAATAAGTTAGTTTCTGTTTTATATAATACAACCAAGGAATAGCTAGGCCTCTATCACAGACAAGGCAGTCCAAGATCACCTCCCTATTAAAGTCTGCATGTTGGTTCATCCAGATGGCACACAAAAATGCTATAGGGGTGAGTTTGATAAAAATCTTCAACAGACCCAACACCAAGCTACTGATGGACAATATAAGAGGTAACTCATGTAGGTACACCCAGGAGGCTGCACAGACCCCTATTCTATTCAATCTGAAGAGCCGAACTGTTGAAATAGCCTCACATGCCAGCCCAATAAGAGAGGATGGGAAGTCATTTTCTCCTAAAGAATTCAAGCAAGGGGGTCATAGGTGTTTTGGCAATATACGAGGCTAAACTATAAAACCAGTGGCACTGGTAAACCTCTGAGCTGTTTTACTCCTACAAGGGACTTATTGCCCTTTGCATCAACAACCAACCCCTGGTATGAGAACTCCTGGGTGGAAGCAATCTGATGACCTTGGAGGTGGACATTTATTTGTTTCATGGTTTTTGGGCCTGCAGAACATAGTATACAGTTTGGTACGGTTGATGGATAGGCCCAAAGACCCTATAAATCCTACAATTTTCTGGATGAGAGTATTAAGACTCATGTGGGTTCTACCCAGTAGGACAACGTCATTTGCATAAAGTAACATTGAGGCTTTTTTCCATGCACCACAGGAATGTCCATCACACAAGCAGGCAGAGTATTCTCAAGACCATTGATGTACAGCTGGAAAAGTATAGGGGCCAATACATCCCTGGCGAATGCCATTAACCACCAGTAAGCTGTAGGTTTGCTCACCAGCAGGACCATACCTAACAGATGCTGATAGGTCAAAATATAGTGCACACAGAAATTAAAGTAGCCCAGGATCCACCCTCAGATCATTCAGCATGTCCCACAGCTTAGACCTAACCACACTGTTGAAAGCACTGGACAGGCCCTTGAAGGCCAGGCAGATGGAGCCCTGCTTAGCAATGATGTACTTCCTAATGAGTGGGTGAAGATTGAGACACTGTTCCACCTTGCCCAGCCCCTCACAGAAGCCATATTGGACCTCCGACAGTGTGTTTGACTCAGTGACCCAAGTCAGCACATGATCCAATACAACCCTCCCAGTAATTTTAACAGCCGAATCCAACAAAGATATTGAACGATAACAGCTGGAAGACTGTGGGTCACCTTTTTTAAAAATAAGGACTATGGTGGAAGCATACCTAGAGTCCAGAAGGCCACGTTCCATAAAATATTAAAACAATTACAGATTATTGGGGCGCACAATTCCAGAGCGGATTTATTCAAGTCCATGGGGAACCCATCTGGTCCTGGGGCCATATTAGATGGTGACTTAGCAATGGCCTCACAAACCTCTTCTAGGATGAATTTGATGAGGGTTGTGTAGCCTACCTCAGCCTCTTAAGAATCCTGTGACAAATCTGAGTGATAGAGAGCACAAAAGTGTCTCACCCAAACTTCTCCATTTATGGTGGTGGTAATGAGTTGTCACTGGAAGACAAGGCGCTAAGGGTGCAATTTTGTGGTCACAAACGGCGAATTTCACCTTTTGCAATTGCAAAATGGCCTTTTCTAATGTACCATGCCTATTTTGTGTGCCAGCATATAATACCAACTTGCAAAATAGGGTCTGCGACTCGCAATTAGGAAGGGGCGTCCCTTCCTAATTGTGAGTCGCAGTGGCATGTATGATTGTTTTGTGACCTCAATTGTGGTCACAATACAATCACAGTTACAACCAATTTCAAATTGGTGGTAACCCATTCGCAAATGGGAAGGGATCCCCACGTGACCCCTTCCCCTTTGTGAATGGAAGCAAAAATAACTTTTAATATTTTTGTTTGAAATACATCCTGGTTTCCTTTAATGAAAATGGGCTGCATAAAAAAGCTGCTTTATTTAAAAATCAGTCACAGACATGGTGGTCTGCTGTCCCCTGCAGGCTACCATCCCTGTGAGTGCAGCTACTCCCAATGAGATCACAAATTGCAACCTACGTCATGAATATTGATGAGGTAGGTCATTTGCAAACCCATTAGAAATTGCCAACAGTGTGGTTGACACTGTTGTATATTTGGTTTTGTGACTTGCAATTTGCGACTCACAAATAAATTGCAAATTGTGAATTGCAAAACATAAGTTTGTACATCTGGCCCCTAATATCCTTAACAACCCTCCAAAGGACACAAAGCCCTTATTCCTGCAAGACAGCACCAACTTCCCCATTACTCTGTTTTAATGTCTTTGCACCTCCTACTCAGGGCCCTTTTGCACACTGCTCTGTATTCCTAATTTTTTTGCCATTTCTACATGATCCCTTTAAGGCTGAAGGAACCTTTCTGCAGAATCAAAACAGTTTCTCCCGGCAGTACCGGCCTGACTGGTTTCATAAATAAAAAGTCAATTGTAGACCCTGAACAGACAAAGCCATTAGTCAATATACAAGGGTTCGTCAGATAGGCTAGACAATTAAATAAGGTATCAAGATGATTGCTACGTTTCTCCAAACTTGGTGGAGCTCCTGAGACTTAACAGATAGGGAAGAAGAGGGGGTACTACCCACCATGACCTTCCTCTGTGAGATAGTAGAACCTAACCATAGGAGATTGTGGTCAATCAACACAGTAACAATGGTACCTCCACATATGATCCACCTTCAAATGGACCTAGAAACAAAGATATAATCAATAATTGACCCATAGCCACCCGTAACAAGAGTAACTTTTGAGTGGTGGATGGAGCACCAGCATCACAGGCATTAAGAAGGTCAAATCAATTGATCACATTCAATAGAGCCCTGGCTTTACGGTCCCCCAGTTCAGGAGCATCCCATGCACAAGCTGTAATCAAGATAGATGATTCATCTGCCTGAGACAGACAACCCAATTTGATATTAAAATCACTCCAACCACAATATGAAACCCACGATTCAAGTGGGCTAGTTCCAATTCAAGACCCGAGATGAAGCTTGATGGCTTAAGAATATTATCACAAGCCTCAGCTCCAAAGAGACCATTGTAAAAAATAATAACAACCTGATGGATAATATTAGGCCAAGAAAACAAAAGCTCTTGGATGGCAGGGCTCTCACAGTGAAGCACACAGACTTTACAGCCCAGGGTAACTTACACATATGCCGCTAATCCCACCTTGGCCCGACCGGCCAGTGAGGGAGTTGCTGGTACCATATGTGGACTGAACTTGTTAATACTGATTAGGTCCATAGACTACATTTCCTTCAGGAAAGTTATAGCTGGTGTCAACTGCAACCCCGTTTTCATCATCCAATTTGTTGTGTAGTTCAGCAATGTTCCAAAAATAAATTTAACCTGGGAACTAGTATTATCTGGCAGCGCAGAAGCATCCTTGGTGGAGACACCGAAAAGGGGGTGGGGTATAGAGGAACTAGTGAAGTCAGCACCTGGGGAAGGGGTGGACGCAGTCAAGGCCTGATTCCACAGAGCTGTTGATGCCATTATGGCCCCACCCAGGTAGTCATTTCCAGGCAGTCAATCACAAGCCTCCAAAGAGGTTGGGGGGCATATCTATTAGAAGTAACAAACTCACAAGAGGCATCATGCAGGTTGCCCTGTGCCGGAGCTTTGCACCTTGTGAACTGCCATTGATTGACCTGTGGGGCATATCCCACTGGTCCAGGGCTATAGAAATCCCAGAGAGATGCCCAAGGTGGAAGATGGAGGACTACTTGCACAAGAGTGCCTAATAGAAGCAAGGATTCTTCCAGCGACAAAAGAATTGTTAACATTTATGAATACACAATCTCCTTCAAGGGTTTTCTCATCTTTTACTTACCAATTTACCCTACGTACCATGTTATTCCATTCACCAGCACAAGCCCCAAAGGGAGAGTTTAAGCCCAAACAAAGTATAACCTTGTTCTTCCATTCGTTAAAGCTCTCTGAGGAATCAGCTTCAAGTGGAGGACCAGTGCCCAGCACAACAACATCTGACATAGGTTCAGGGGTTAAATTGAGAATAGCAGGGTTTAGTGAGGGAGGCAACATCTCACACTTAGAGGGGGTATTACCTCAGACCCCTGCAAGCGAACTGTGCAGGGTGCCATGATACTGGGCACTACCCCCACTAGATGCTCCTGCCCCCACTATGGTTGAAGAAATGTACTTATCCACTGGAACTTATCTGCCCTGACAAGCCTGCATGTTATGGTCTGGGTAGGAACCGGGTGTGATTGATGTAGTATTTTCCTGAGCATAAGACTGCTCTGCACCCCTTTCCCCCTCTGCTGCTTGGATAAGCAGCAAGATAGCAACGTGGGAGGGGGAGAAGGCACAAGAGTAAATTTAGAGACTCACACTGCTTCCGTAGACTGGTTATACTTAGGGAGCTCCAATTCATTTACGGCCAGCCATACATAAATGGGTTCCAATTTAGCATACAGGGCAGCAATTAGGTTATCACAAAGGGAGTCCATTAAAATGTCCATCTTGTCCTTTTCCCTGGCTAGCGAATCTTTTGTTGTTGGTGTTAGATGGGTATTAACCCTTGGTCACTTCAATCTGCTGCTGGCCTCTATTCTTTTCCTTTTCCCTACCACTCCAGGGCCATTGTTCGGAACCACCAGGATATCAGGTTTAAAGGGTAACAGGTCCAAAGAGATCACAGACTTACAGGGCCTTGGTGGCAAGAGAACATCAGAAACAGATGAGGCCAATAAATGCCTGCTCGCCCTCCATCTAACAGATGGGAGGCTGCCAACCCAGGACCTGGTTGTGAGTAAGCAGGCAAGCATGCACCACCTGATCCGGGAGGCAAAGAAATGGTAGAGGGGAGAACTAGGCGGTGTTCAGCCAGATCAATCTCCTTATTAATAATGCCCACCACACAGTGCAAAAAAGTGTTGGTGTGAGTCTTTGAATCACCGATACCTGCTGGTATCTAGCATCTCCCCGTGATCAGTGCAGACTTTAAAATGACGTTAAAATGACTTTCCTCTGTTTGACAGATTGCTTTGAAACTTTACAGGAAGGAGTTGAAGTGGATGAACCTTTTTTTGGTATGTATTGTGAAGATTCATCAAACAACACCAAAGTTATAGGCAAACCAGCAAATGTTCCTCCCATGGAAACTCTGACCTATCTATATACACAGAACGTGAATATATGTATATTTATATCCGGCACCAGGTTTGAGATGCACGGCTGATAACAAACTTAATGAGTTTTTTCTGAAGAGATACTGAGGATTCTGGAGCAGCAAATACTTGATCCCCAAACAAATCTCTTTTGATATGTTTGTATTTATTTCACACCAATCAGTGACAGGAAGCATCAATCTCACTCATTGATACACTGGGTAAAGATCCAGCCCCGTGCTCATCTTAAGCAATGATTATTGCTGCACATTGATAGGTGTTAATCTGTTAAATTACTAGAAAGCTACTTATAAAATAAAATAATGTACCTTGTATATTTTATCCTCATCACCTAGTAGTGTGGATTGTTCATCACATCCAGAAAAATATATAAAGCTTCTTAGCTGACTCAATATCTCTAAAGATCTCTTAAATCTTTATATCACCATCTAATGCTGAGGTGCTGTTTGACCTAGAAAACCAGGATTATTTAAGGCTGGTTCTTCTAAGATTTAATTTTCATTGGCATTTTATCCAAATCATTGAAGCATTGAAAAAGCAGCCTTATATCACAGTTTTGTTTAACAACCAACAAAATGCCAGGATTTCTATCAAGGAGTGAACTAGATCCACCACTTTCTCATCAGCTATTTTGCTGTATGTATTGAACCTTTGGTAATTTTCCTATGAAATAAAGGTGAAATTCACAGATTTATTCTAGGTCATTGCCAATAAAATGTCAAATTCTAGACTCATGAGTTATTGGCTGGGGAAAGTACTCCATTAGCATATCAACTGATGGACATATCAACGAGCATTGATATCTTTTCTAGCTACATATGAACAATAAAAAATATGGCCTTTGCTTAACATTGGCATTCCAATAATAACAATATGGGTCAAATACTTACGGATTACTGTTCTGGACAGTTTAGAACAAAGCTTAATTTTCCATTGTATTAGTTAATATGATAAAATGAAAGTAATCAGCATTTTCTAATCTCAGTGGCTGGAAGAGAGATTTATATTAAAATAATGATCTTACCAAAATTACTTTAGCTTTCCAAATAAGTACCTGTTTGTTTGTTCCCTCGTTTATTTCTAAATTAGAATCTAGAATAGATTCATTTATTTTGCAAAGAAACCCATCTCTGTATTAACAAGAGGAAATTGTTTTTCACAGCTGTGGAGACAGGATTCACTCAATAAAATGTCTGAAGCAATTTTCATATGAGGAATTATCCTCTTGCATACCAAAACTGCTCACAATCTCATTTTGTTAGCTATGAATTCATTTTCCAGTACAGTGAGACCAAAAGAAAATATTTTAGTGTTCATACTTTTTAAACATCTGAACATATGGACGATTTGTCGCTTGTTCAGAGTATCCTGATTTTCCATTAATTATTAGGTATGACCATCACATAGTATTTACTGGTTTGTGTCCGATCCATGTGATAACTGGTAATTTGAAAAATTCCACAAAACATAAGTTGACCTGAAAATTGTTTATGCTTTAATTGTTTGTATGTGGAGATCAAACAGACTTTCCAGCAACATAAACTGATGATCGAGGATTGATCAGTGAATTGTCATATGCCTTTTAGCCTCAATTTACTTGAGCTAGTTATACTGTTGATATTAGGTCACAATTTTATCAGACGTTTCCGGTCAACATTCCTGGTGAGGAAGAACTGTGATTTAAAGAATGTCAATTGATCTTGAGGCTTTTTAACAGTCATATTTTATTGATGTTTATCGCTAAAGATACATCATACTCATTATATCACAAAATCATTAACATACCTGTCCTTTGAAATTTGTACAAGTTGTAGATTTCAGGATGTGGACCGTGTAGTAAGTATGGTTCTTAGCTGCCAAGAACTTGATGTTTCTTGATCAGCACTTGTTAATTTGGTTAAGTAGGGTGAAAATGTATCATTGCTCTGTAAAAACCAAGAATTCATCTTTGTTGTCAAAATATCTAAATTCTTTATTTGCAGCAGTTGCTAGATTAGTGGTAGAGAGCAACTGGAATTGCTTCTACAAATGTAATTTATGGTTACAGGAAGTATGATGAATAACAGAGATCAAACTCATTATTTCTGACATATTTTCTAAAGATATAACAAAGGACCACTCAGCTTTGTTATCCAAACATTATCAGACTACAGCAGACTGAAATATCCAATCTAGGTATTTAAATATTTTGATATCTATTGGTTAAATATAGTATTATTTTATTAGATTGATCATTATTTAAAAGCTATATTTATTTTTTCAGATGGCCATATGATTCTAGTGCCTCATCAAATCTGTAGATGAAGTTTCCAGTACTGCAAGAGGCAGGTCATCACAATATATGAACAATTTGACACTTGTCACAACCGATCAATCACCATCTAAATTCTAATGGACATTCCAGATGATTATCCCCTAAGAATCCTACTTAGCTAGTAATATGTAGGTTTTAATCAAATGCCTTGAGATCGAGGGTGGGCTATATTTCTTGATGTGCAACATGTCTCTAAGCCAGCTTGAAGACATAAAAAAGGTTATCATCTGGGTTACATATAGCATCTCTTTAAATAGTTTCTAATTTAGTTTGATCCTAAACTTAAACATATCATTTAATAAATACCAATGTTAACATCACTGTACATAACTCTGCTGACTTTGACTCTGATGACAGAATTTAGGTGTTTTCTGAAAAATGTACAAGATGTTTAATATTTTCTACTCTGCTAGCCTCTGGAGTTTAATATAGTAATTGTCCACTTTCCAGAGTGGGCTATCCAACTAGAGCATGCAAATTCCAAAAGTGTCATTGTGTTGAATAGCTAAGCATCCAATGGCATTTTCACAAAATGTAGCAGTTATTAGAAGACCTTCCTGCACCTAGTAAGAGCTGGCAGGTGTCCCATTCCACCCTTTACATGAGGAAATGATCAAGTAAAATATCCAGACCAGAGTCCCTATTTAACAGAAGTTAGCCAAGTTCTGAAAATAATGTTTACTCTCCTGAGGTCTGGCTTATGAGGAAAGGATGCAACTGATTGAATCATAGCTTTCCATAATCTTTTTTTATATACATCTTTTTATTGATTTCAGTAGCATGAACAATACAATATAGAGCACTTTTAAAACCAATGTATCACGCACCTGAATACTTTTAAAACCCTTCTCCTCCCCACCGACCCTCTCGCTCTCAGTTCGATTCTCACAATTGCTTGCTGAGTCTCTTGTGGCCCACTGTCCGGGGCATTACAAATATTACCTCTATAGTCATTCCAGTCTCTCCAAATTTTGACCCATTTTTTGGGCAGCCCTGGAGTTCATAGGAAACCTTTTCAGGCAGCATGCACCAGTCCATGTCATGCTTCCAGCTGACTAAAATTGGGAACTTGTTATGGTCACCACATTTTGGTGATGTTTCATTTTGCGATGGCCAGCTCCAACGTTACCCATGTACATTCTGTTTGGAGCAGGTCTGTTCCCTCCCAAACATTCAAGAGACATCATTTCACTGTTGGGTGTCAGGGCAGATTCACATACCCTGCTCAGATTAGTGCCCCCCAAAAGTCTTGTATTTTTGGACACTTCCAAATTGTGTGGTAAATGGTACCCACATGGACACAACCTTCTCTGCAGCTGACACTTGTTGTCCAACCCATCTTGAAAAAAGTGGTTGGGGAGTAGTACGAACAATCGAGGATTTGTAATTGTACTACGCAAAAACCTGAGCCTGTGACAGCCTCTCTCGTGAAGGCCGTGGCTTTTTGCCAGTCATCATCCTTGAGACCCTCCAGATCATCAGTCCAGCTCACACGCAGGTGTCTCAGGGACTCAGGTGTCTTCTGGAATATTTTCTTGTATGTCAATGATGTGGCCTTTTGTGGCATATATTTGGCAAGTAGTCTGTTGTCCAACGATGAGAACTCCAGCAGTACCATTGCCCTTGGCAGCGCTGTCTTAAGTGCGTGTCTGACCTGCAGGTAGAGATATATCTCGGTAGGTGTCATCTGGTAGTCTTGCTGTAAGTCAGTAAAGGGGACAATGTCACCCTGATGCCATATATCCCCCACCCTGGAGATTCCAATTAGGTCCCACTTATCAAAACCCAGAAGGTGTCCCAGACAGGTGCGGCCTGTGTGATTTCCACTTCCAACCCATGATTTGAGTGACTATGTGACAGATTTCAACCACATCATTGTCAGACCCTTGGGTTTCAAGCACCTAGGAGGTCTGTAGAGTGCCTTGAGATAACCCCTGCAGTACTAGTCTGTCGATCTGGTAGGCTGGTTCATCGGGTGGCCCAAAGACCCAGCCATTGAATGTGGACAACTATGCCACCCAGTAGTACTCTTGGATGTCCGGTAAAGCCACTCCACCATCGTACCAACTCCTTGTAAGTTTAAGTTGTGCAATAAGCTCTGGGCCACCATCCCACAATAGTGTTACAACCTCATCCGCTATGGTTTTAAAATAGAAACTGTGAACTGGGTAGGGTGTGTTTAGCAAAATATATAGAAAACAGGGGACGGACATCATTTTAAACAGGGCTGCCATGCCCAAGAGCATTAGTGGGGTGTTCTTCAATGCTGGACATATCGCTTTAATCCTTTCAGAGACGGTATCAGGTTTTTGTCAAACAATAGCATTGTGGTTTGTTGTGACATAGAGCCCAAGGTAGTGGAAGCCCTCAGGAAGCAATTCTATTGCACAAAGGGGTGACAATCATGGTGGTCACCCGTGAAGGGTGTAAAGGTGGGATTTCTGTCAATTTATTGTGTATCCTAAGTGGTGGCCTCCAATATGAAAAATAAACATTAACCTAGCTAGTGTAACCTCTGGATCAGTTACATAAAGCAGAATGTTGTCTGCATATAAGGAGATTTTTTCCTCTCCGTGTTTGGTCCTTTGCAGGCTCCAGACCAGTGGGTCCAAGGGTTCCAATGCAAGCCCAAATCTCAAAGGTGATGGGGGCAGCCCTGCCATGTGCCATGCTACAGTTGGGAGTCCCAGGACATTCCTCAGTTGACTTGCACTTGTGCAGCTGGATCTGTATATAGAAGTGCCATTTGATGAAGCTTAGACTGAAACTCATTTTAGCCAGAACCTCAAACAGGTACACCCATTTAACTCAGTCAAATGCCATGCATGCGTCTAATGAAAATTCTACTGCCTGCTTTTGTTGTTGGGGTGCACTGCTCAGCACATTATCACACCAGTTCTCCCTCCGGTGACTGCACTTCCAATACCCAGTGGCTTATTTGCTCCCGTTTGTCTAGACAGGTCAGCAGTTTCCTGGCTTTGTCCTTGACCTCATACACTTGATGCTGCATTGATCTATGCTTGAGTGGGCAGCTTCCGTTGCTACATCTCTGTTCTCACATTGCTTGAGTTTAAGGGCATATCTAGGCATTGTCCTGCTAAGTCAGTGCTTTTTCAAGTGCCTGGAGTTACCACTCTAGGAAGCCCAGTCGGACTAATTTGTCTTGTGTCCTGTTATTAAGGCTAGTGCCTGTCCTCTAGTGACTGCATTGTAGGCCTCCTATAGGGTTTGTGCTGAGTTGACTGGCCTTTCATTCTTAGCAAAGTATTGTTCTGTTGCTGTTTGCAGCCCTTTCTTGATTTCGGGTAATTAAAGACACCACGTAGTGTGATGTGAGGCACCTCCCTCAAAACTCAGCCTTGTCCATATGGGGGAGAAATCCTTGATACCGCGTGCGAGTGGTAAGTGTCTGAGAAGCAGTGTATATGGTGTGTAAGGGTGAATAAATAGTTGATGCAGGAGAGACTATCATATCTCTATGAATGAAAGGTGAATTGCTGTTTGTGGGTTTGTGGGTTCGCCATATGTCGGTCAATCCCATTGTCAGGAGAAAGTCCAGTAGTGGGTGTTGAGGGGACATTGTTTCCCTGAGAGGCTTGCATTGTGTTCATTACACCACACCAGATTGAAATAACCCCTTATTATAAGTTTATCATATGCTAATTTGAGGAGTAGGGCTCCCATTTTGGGAAAGGTTATTTCATGGAGTCGTAGTGGGACATATACGAAGCAGATGTTGATGGTCTGCCCTTCCCACTCACAGTGAGTGCCACAAAATGACAATGTGTATCCGGACAGATCTAGTACATTGTAGGTGGGACCAACTTCCATAACAGAACCCCAATCTCACTACAACCAGTCATATAGCCTGAGTGTCCCACTAGTTTGTAACCCCATCTGTCAAGTGCCTTAAAGGTGTTTCCTTTCAAATGGGTTCTTGTAGCAGGGTTACGTCTGGGCTTGCAGTTTGAGGTTTTGTAGTATGACTCTCTTTTTGATATTGTCACTCAGGGTGTTGAAATTCCATGATGGGAAAGTACTTGTTGGTGTCTCATATCGCTCAGCCGCTAGTGTGCTTGACAAAGTCTGCGTAACTGAAATAACTGCCCATGGGACCAACCAGTGAGGGGCTGGAGGGAATCCCAGCAGTGCCTTCATTGTAGTGTGCTTTTGGTGCTCCTAAACTTAACAGCCTCCTTCAATGGGGAAAACAAGAAAAGCCCCAAAAAAAAAATAACTCACACCACCCCCCTCCCTACCTCCCTGCACAGCAGACTCAGAACTGCCCACCACACCAATATTTTACAATGGTTGTTGCCCTTAACCAAATCTAAACCAGTGGCAATCCCCAACACTGAACCCACCCACCTCCCACCTAAGATATAGTTATGTGTTACCAAGATTTATATGGTCTCCCCAGCAATACATGTTTCTCCACTGTGGCTCCTCCACCGCCACGGAAGAGCAGACAAGGCAGTATGTGCCACCGATGCCCTGTATCAAGAAGATAAAAGTACGTAGTACCAGGCATGTCAGCCTTCTCCATCAACCCAATTTGGGTGTTGTTTGTGTAACTTTGTAGTCTGGGTGACTTGTCGCTGTGCCGCTTCCTGGTCGTTGCTTGGTTTGTCAGGTTTGTTTCATCGGTCTGGTGTGGTTCGTCCCCTACCTTGACGTTCTGAGTGATTCTTCAGCACTCAGGTCGTTGAAATTCCATGATGGGAAAGTACTTGTCGATGTCTCATATAGCTCAGCTGTTAATGTGCTTGAGGAGGTCTGAGTAACTGTAATAACTGCCCATGGGACCAACCAGTGAGGGGCTGGGGGAATCCCAATGGTGCCTTACTCATAGTGTGTTGTCAGAGCTCCTAAGCCTAACTGCCTCCTTCATTGGGGAAAACAAGAAAAAAAAAGAAAAAAAACTCACCCTCTCTGATTCCCTGCATACCAGATTGTCACCCTTAAGCAAGTCTAAAAAAGTAGATGACAGTGGCAATCCTAAACATTGAACCCACCCACCTCTCTCTAAGAAGTAGTTATGTGTTACCAAGATTTATCTGGTCTCTTCAGCAATACTGGCTTCTCCATTGTGGCTCCTCCACACCCGGGGAAGAGCACACAAGGCAGTCCGTGCCATTGATGCCCTGTTTCAAGGATAGAAATGTGTGTAGTACCATGCATGTCAGCCTTCTCAATCAAACCATTCCAGGTGCTGTTTGTATGGGACCTTAGTCTGGGGGACCTATCACTGCGTTGATCCTTGGTCTTTGCTTGGTTTGTCGGGGTTCTTTCAGAGGACCAGTGTGGTCTATCCCCTACCTTGATGTTCAGAGTGATTCTTTGGCTTTGTTCCTCGAGTCCACCTCCATTCCTCTAACAAGTCCCATGCCATTGTTGTGAAGTGCTAGGTTTTCCCTTCAGCCACCACCCTGAATTGCATTAGCAACAGCATGGAATAATTCATTTTCCTCTCTCAAAGAGCTCAATTTACTTCAGTAAAACTCTGAGAGTGCAGTCCAGGAAGGGGTTTATGACCGTGTTTTCGGTCTTGACTAGTGAGGCCCGTTGAGCTGCCTCTGAAGTTGAAGATTCTGGCTATTATTTTGCATGGGGCACAACTGGCTTTGAGGGGCACCCAGGACAATGTGCGCTTTTCCACTGATAAGCATTTTGAGTGACCAAGTGGTTGCAGCACTTTGAGGATGGTGTGCTCCCCAAACAAGTTCACAGCAAGGCCTACTGCCTTTTCAAGCACTCTGACCTGGCAAATATTAATACTCCTTGAGTGACCCCCGAAGTCCTTAAGTTTAGCACCAAGAATCTCTGCAGTGGAGCACAACTCTTTGACCTGCTTTTTTAGGGAGGTTGTTTCAGCTTTCCAAGTAACAAGGGAATCCTCTGCTTCCTTCACCTGTGCACTCATGTTAGGCAGGTCTGCTCTCACAAGAGTCAATTAAGTGGAGACTGTGTCGATTTTGGTCTCTTGGGACACTTGGACTTCCTGTATTGCATCCATGATATCTTTGAGTGTAAGGGCATCCTTTTCTGGTGGGGTCTGGTTAGTCTTTCCCTCTGTATCATCCATGGCTGTTTTGATTGTGCCCTCCTGGGGTAGGGTATATCTGACAAGCTTGGCTTGTTGTGACACACACATATCCTCCATCCCTGGTTATCACCGCAGATAAGTCAATTCTTCTTCTTCATGGGTGACTACAGGGGTCTTCGCCTCCACCAGTCTCGGGATCCAGAGTCTGGGCAAGCCTCCCTGGACTCTCAAAGAGCCTAAGTTCAGAGCATCTACTTACGGCAAGTAGTTTCTTCAGAAGACCGGACCCACCTTCCTTGACTCCAGGACAACTTGTAGGAAACAAGAAAAGGCAAGATTAAAAGGAAATTGCTAACCACAGCATGTACTGATAAGAAATAGAAATCAGCACAAGCACGACCTCCCCCCATTGGATTGCACTCATATCAGTGCGGCTTTGAGTGCACTGAGTCTTCCAGAAAGGAACCAATTTGAAACAGTTTACCACGATCAGATAAACTCAGCCGCAATTTACATTTACATATTAAATCAGGAGGTTCTTCAAGGCAAAAAGTGAGATTCTTTTCCTAGCATATCAATAAGTAAGTAGTGGGAAAAATTCTCGTATATATAGTCGGTTTACTGAGACACAATTTGAATAATAAGTTCTTGTACTGAAACAGAATTCTGTACCTGTCCCTAGAAACAACTCATCCTTACGACTACCAGCACAAATCTTCATATCACTCCCACAATATCCAGCAAGCTCCCGTCATGCCCCCCTACAAGAAAATCTTCAGCTGGTTACATGCACAGATAAATAACAAGGAGATAAGAGGTGAGTCCCTATTGTCCCTGCACCCCAAAAGGAACAGCTCTTCTTCTAAGGAAAGAGCATTCCATTGATCCTGACACCCCACCTCTGTGACTCTTAAGTTTGTTTGCTGCCCCCTTGAGTGATAAGCACTGGTACCAGGTCTCCCACGGAACGCAGTTGATGCCTTCTTGCACTCACTGGCTCAGCACATTGCAAACTGGCCACTGTGTTGGTTTTCAGCTGGAGGTAGGGTTAAGGGTCAGCTCAGTCTGGCTTGTAGCCACAGGGGGCCCAACTGGCTAGTGAATTTGATTTCAGCCCCCCGTGTCCTGGGGAGACTGACTTTAACTGGAGGCCTTGTTTTACAGGCCCATGCCGAGCTCTGTCTTTGTATGTGCTGCTTTGGAAGGCTGAATTAGATTTAGGCGGTGTTCATGTTTTCACTTTGGAGCCGAGCCTCTCACGGTTTTGTGCCATCGTAAGGTAGGTTCGATCAGGCAGTTGGCCGGAGTCCACCTGTGAACCTCTGAAGCATCCGCAGATGACTCAGTCTCTCTCAGGGGAGTAGACTTCACTACACTTGTGCCACTCTGTTCAGCCGTCAGGTTCTTGGGGTGCCGGAGGGTTGTTTCTGTAATTGTAAGATCTCCTGCCTCAGTACTTACTGTGGGGGCCTGCTATTGCTCTGTTGCCACTGTTGATGGCCTGTTGGGCCCTGGTCTTAGTGGGCACCTCTTTCTTGCAGAGTCGCTGTCTCAAAATTAGCCTCAACGTTTGCTGTACAGTCCTCTGCTCCCCACACAGCTTCAGGTCCTGCGGTTCTGTTTCCACAGATTTATCTATGCCCTACCACCGGCTTTAAAATTTAAAATTCTTGGTATCCTCACAGCCCCCAGCCTTCAACCATACAAGCTGGGGCTGTCTAGGGTAGATTAAGTACCAGATGCAGGGTGAGCGAGTCAGAGAAGCAGCTCTAGCAAGCGTCCATCTTTGTCGACAGTCAGCCACACCCCAGCTTTCCACAATATTGGGAATCTCAGAATATTTGTGTGAGACTTTAATGACATGAAAGCACCAGAAATGAATGCTACTGCATTGCTTAGAATGTGTGAGTGAGAAATGTGAGACTTTGGGCTCTTACCATGAAATGAATGTGATCTATTCCAGCTTAAACATATTGAGTGGCACACTGCACCTCTCTTGTTCTTATTACTCCTAAATATTGGTTTCACTTCAAATTGAGGTTACAATTTGTAATTTTTGCAATCCAAGTTATTTTTGAACATTCAGGCTCATATGAACATGACCTTCCTCTCATAGAATAGGTAGTTCTGCAGCACACATAGAAAGAGGAAAACACCTCTTTTAATTGTTTTTGTGCAGGAAGGTGTCCCTTCCTGCTCAAAAACAATCATCCCCAGAACACACGCATCCTTGCACCATGGTGCAAGGGTTTCTGAATTGGCACTAGGTAGCAATTTGAGTGTAAGCAGAGGGGGAGAGGACAGAAATGCACCATATCTTGCAGATATGGTGCATTTCTTCCCTTTCATGGTCGCAAAGGGAGCACTTCTTGCACTGCCCTGCACCACAGCCCAGGTATGTGAGACCTGAGTCTTTAAAAAGTTGCCCACTAAGAAATGATGAATTACTGTGCAGACTGGTAGTACGCCTAGTAATGTCTCATATTAGCCATACTTCACCAACATTTCGTAATTCTGATGGGGCTGGCAATTGCCATTTCTGGTTACAATTAAAATTAAATTGTCTTTTTAATTTGACCATTCTGTAGACCATTCCAGCATAACTACTATTTCTCCCACTCACTGTCTATTCAGTATATGTTCTATCCTAACCCGAGTGAATAATAATAATTTTTATAAAGTAAGATTGAAGAGAGGTGTTTGTGCTGGATCGTGGAAGGACACAACTAAAAGATGGATCTGGGAAGAGTTATACTAAAAATGTTGGATAAATTGTTTTCAACTTTTCGTATGTCTTTCTTTCAGCAGTTTCAAACTGATTTGAAGTTTTAAAGCAATAAAATTGTTTAACATATTTGAAATACAGGAGAGGGCTGTGCAAGTTCCTTTGATTTTGAAGACTACTGAAAACTGTGGGGCAGATTACCTATATCTAAAGTGACGCAGAGCAGCATGAGCGGAAGAGAGCAGGATAGCACCACATCTACTAAGACTTGGCACACTTTGGGCCACATTTACAACAAAACTAGTACAGTTTGGTGCTGCACCAAAATCAGCAGTGCCGCACCAGTTTTGAAACACAAGGCTGCACTGAATTTCCAAGATTATGCTGCAGCCCTGCATTTCCACCAGTGCTAAATTAGGCTTCCTGTGCCAATGCACGTATCCTTGTGCCGCAGTGCAAGGGTGTCTGCATTGAGGGGAGTGATTGTTTATGTGCAGGAAGGTGCCTGTTCCTGCACATAAACAATCTACAATGGAGATATAGCACTTGATTGTGTGCTGCAGAACTCATTTATAAATGGTTGTTTAAGTGCTGGAAAGTCATCATAAACAGTCATTTATGGCATTTTGATTATTCTTAGGGTGCTGCAGAAGGCAGCACACATGGAAAAAGCAAAAAACAAGGAGGAATAAAAGTGTTCCTCCTTGATTTGCCAGGCTATCTCCACCCCTGGGGTGATGTTAGTTTTTGGTGTTGCGACAGTTTTACGATTTCTCGTAAATCAGGGGTAGCATCAAAAGCAATGGGTGTTGCGATGGAACGCCCACTGCAACACCCATTGCATGCCCCTCTGAATTGGAGGGGCCCATATTTACAAGGGGGCATAAAGCCACAGTATTTGGCATTATTCCTCCTTGTTAAAATGGAGAAGAGGCTAGGGCCAGCGGAACATCGCAAAAAGTGATGCAGCATTAGCTATAGGGCCTTGTAAATCTGGCCCTTTCTGTCTAGTGCCAAGTACACCTTTGTAAGATTGTGCAAATGTGTCTGCTTGAATCAAGAAAATGGTTTTCTACCAAACTGATACCCTTCCAGTGGAACATGATATGCCTAGTCATACATTAAAACTTTTCCCACTTTGTATGTGTGCTGTACAGTGCAGAACACATACAAAGTTAGAAAAGTTTGGACACTTTTCCTTCTTCGAACTGCATGGAGGAGGAATATTTTTGCTTTACTTTTGGTGACTTTGCTGTTAAGAATAATCCAACAATTTTAAGATCAAGAAAATAGTTTATTGTATCATAACCCCTAACACGTAAAACAGCACCTCCAACCAATCCTCCATAACAGAAACTGCATCGAGGAGTATTTCTGTTCACTTTTGGTAACTTTGCATTGGTGCAAAGTGTTTTTAAATCTGTCCATGTTTTCTTCCACTAGCTTTGAGGAAAGGGGTTTCTGAGTACCATGCAAATTACATGTTGCCTTTTAGGCAGTCCCATTCCCACAGTTACAATGCCATTTTTAGTACATTTGTTGCAATTTGGTACCTTTTTGTGACGTCTTGCAGGGGCCCATAAGAATAGCTGCCTAGAGTAGCTGAAATGTCGCTATATTTACTTTCTAAACAAGTGCATCCAATTGTAATCCTTGGATGACTTCAATAGGAAGCCAAGTGACTAACTGAGCCTTAAAAAACCTGCTATTGTATTTGTGTGGCTGATAGGAATCAGATCACGCAGACATGACAGACAATTTGAAGTGTGATATATCCCAATGATGAGTGGGAAAATGAAGTTTCATATCAGTAGTGTGTTGTAAACACAACTGTGATTTATGTGATTTGGCTCGTAAACTGAGTTTTTGAGATATAATTTTGACCAGGCTGCTGCATTAAAATGGCTCTAAGACATTTTGTGATTTGTTTATTGTTTTGGTGAGAGGGACAAACATAAATTAATGCTCATTTTTTAAGCTTCCAGTGCCAGGGACATTCCATATAAAAGGAGACCGCGTGCTGAATTATTTCATTTCATTTCGGAAGAACTGCACCTCAGTCAATATTTATGTTCATTGTAGAACATTGGGACCTTTGTCCTATTTGTTTGAAGGCAGGCAGTGGTCCAAAATAATTTTTTGTGACTGCACACCATATTCCTTTAAGGAAAATAGGCTGCATTGAAAAGAAAACAATATTTAAAAAGTGATTACAGATGTGATAGTCAGCTAACCCCAGCAGGCCAACATCCTTGTGATGGCCACCAATCAATGTAAGTCACAATTTGCAACTTACCTCATAAATAGTAATGAAGTAGGTTGGATTGCCACCCACTCAAAATCATTATTTTGTCAACTGACCTTTTAATACACAGGTTGGTTAAAAAAATATTGAGTGGTCACATAAATACTGGTCACCAATTGTGACAAGTATTTTTCTAGCACATCTAAGTACATCTCACCCCAAAAGACCCTGGGCCCGATGTACAAAGCAATTTTGTGGTAGCAAAATGTGAATTTCGCTGTTTGCGATGCAAAATTGCCTGTGCAATGTACCATCCAAACTTTGTGAGTCTGTACTGTTGGAGTGCAAACATTGTTAATAAAAATTGTGTGGTTAAAATATAGTGTTAAATAACAGATATTAAAAGTCCTATTTGAAATTGTGTATTAATAAATAAGAACGTGTATATGATATGGTGGACACCATAAACAGCCCGTATAAACATGAGAAAATAACTGGCTAAAGAACATTTATTGTGTTTACTGATAATTAAATGTACAGAAAAATGATAATAGATAAGTAATAAAGGGATTAATAGTTTAAATATTATGAAATGTTTTATTCTTCATGTTTTAGCATTGGTTTTAAAAGGCCTCACGTTTTAGTAATTTTCCAGAGGCAGTTTTTTAAGAATGTTAATGCTGCAAAATTATCTTTTCTCTAAGCATCCTGTGTGGCTTATTCACTGTGGAAAAGTTCTGTTCTTCTGTTGTAACATTTGGGATGAGATAATGTGTACCCAGGAACATTAGTCTTGAGTGCTCATGTATAACCTGCAACAATTGTATTCTACTGCGGAAGCAAAGAAGATGGTCCAATCGTAGATGCAGAAAATGAAGAAAGATACTTCTGAAACATGGCTCAAGAGATATTGGCTGAAACGAAAACACCCTATAGTCTGACCAATAGAATCTTAGCTAGTTGCTTTCTAGGGTTTTAGTATAGGAATGTTTAGGCGAAGTAAGCTCAGATTTTCTTTTACTCTGGTAGTGAAGTGATGTGTTCCATCCTTAGCTTTCTGGCATTGGCGGTTCATATACAATAAGGTCATACATTACCGATTTATGTCCCTGTTTGAGTGAAGACCGAAGATGCTCTACTGATGAAGATGTTGCTGCATGCTGATCCATTTAGGAAAGGTATAACCAAGTGTGCATTTGTCTTTCTTTCAGATTTTTATGTTTTCTCTCTTCAGGAAATCCAGCTTCTATTTTTGGTAAGAGCCATTGCTAGATGATTTCCAAAATAATTATTGTCTTCTTTTCTTTTTGCATGAAGCCCAACATGCTTATCAAATTGGAGTAAAGTTAAGAATGTCAAAACCTAAATTCAACCGTTTCATACATTTTCATTTTAAATAATTCATCTGCGCGATAGCTAAATGTATTCCATTTCTATTGTTAATCTGTCATTGTTGTTATTTTGCATTGTGATTCTTGAATGTTTAATGATAAATATTCTGTCGAGGTTAAGATTCTTTCAAAGATTTGGTCATCCTGTATTGTTCCTGTATTTTTATCATTTGGACTTGGGCATGAGATACGTGATCTTAGCATTGTTAATCTAAAGGACAAAAAATGTTTGATCTTTATTAAACTGGTTTGGTGATTCATTGCCACATAGGTCATGGTGTGTATAAATTATTGACTCCAAAAATTAAAATAGATGTTTATTGATGTGATATTGTCAATGCTGTTTGTTATCACACTCCTATTTGAGTCTAAAGATTTGCTCGACCTCTAAGGGTAACTGAAGGTTACCCTTTACGTGTCACCCTTTAAATAAAATACCAAAGGGAATATAAGGCAGGACACACCCACAAATGTTGGTAGCAGAGGATGGTTGCATCTCATTAGGAGGAACATCCTGTTGTTTTCACATTTGGTTTTGCCAATGCTTGTTTGGCTGCCATTTTGTTCTGCCAATTCTTGTTTGGAGATGTTTCCTGCAGTTCCTAGTGTGGTTTGCACTTAAGTTAGGGTTTGCGCTTGCTGTGTTTTAGCAAATCGCAGATGAATTGTGATGTTTGTGAGAAATAGGGAGTTTGCGTACTCCAAAGCAGTTTGTTAGGGAGTGTGCATGCTTTAAAGGGTGTATGTAGGGAAGTCAATGTACTTCAATTGGGTGTGGCGCTTTGTGCTCAAAAATTGTCCATGTGCTTGTTGGTTTACTTAACCTGTGTGGTTTAAGACTCCGGCATATTGTAAAAGTGTAGGAGTCGCTTGATGGGTGTTGTAACTTGTCTGTTTAGTTGGTCCATCAGGCGTGGTTGTCAAATAGTAGTCCTAGAGTGTATGTTAAAAGGAGTGTTAGTTTGAGAGGTATTGGTGATTCCTGAGTGAACAAGGAAGATCTAATATTAGTCAAGGTTGAAATTTGCTGGTCCAATTTTACTTGTGAATCAGAGAAAGTGAAGTTTGAATGAGTAGTTGTCAGAGCTAAAAGCTGCAATCAAAATATTTGTGAAGCTTCCAAAATGATTGTGTTCCCTACCTGTAGAAAATAGACAAATTGGTGTGTTGATTTTTCTTTGGTGCTCGCAATCTTTTGCATTTAGTTTTGGGGGACTCGAGTTTGGAAGACAAGCCACAAGACTTTGTCAGCCGCTGATCATATGAGGTTGACTTCACTAGGTCTGCGCTGTGATTGGTCGGTTGGTGAGAAGGAGCCACAAACAGATTGGTGGACAATCATGAAGCGTTATTGGTTGAGAGGCAAAACAAGATTTTGGGATTTAATTACTTCCTGTTTTGAATAAATTGTAGTTTTAAAACCCAAGTAAAATAAAAATGAAAATTTGCAAAGTTTTAGAGTGCACTTAAGAGAGATGCTTTTATTCCACTTAAAGTAGGAGATATTGCCTTACTAGAAGGTACACCTGCATCTATCGTAATTAAAGAGAAAGGTACTGCAGAGTGTAGTTGTGGTGCAAAATTACAGAGAAGGAAGGGAGTGTTTCCTGCCTATGGAACTTTTAATATGAGTATTTTAGAAAATTTCAGGAGAATGTTGTACGAATTAAAACCTCCTCCAAGACCAGCACAATCTAAAGCCGTAGCTATATGGGAGTTAGTGTCCAGACAACAAGAGAAATTAAACTTTGAGAGGAGAATGAGAAAAGTTAAGAAGACATTATTAGAGACAAGGTGGGACCATGAGCAAAATGTTTGGAGAACAGAAACTTTACAGGGAATTGGGGTGTTTCCTGCAGTTACAAGAGAGAAAGAGAACAGTGTCAGGCAAAAGACAAAAAAAAGGAATAAGGAGTCTTCTGAAGAAGAGTCAAATTCAGATGAGGCTAGGAAATCAGTAATGTTTGATGATGACTCAGATGATGATGAGTTTATAATGCAGTTATTGAGGAGTCATCCTCCTCCATATGCAGCACAAGAGACACGTCCAGGTATTAGTACTGGTGCCAGTACCAGTTGTGGTAACACAGAGTCATGTACAAGTTACAACTAACGTTCCTACTATCACAGTTACTCAGACACGTATGACTCAGCCTGAGCTACCTGTAGTCTACCTACAATTCCTCACCAAGTATGACAGTGTTAGATCTGAGAGCCTTAGGGTGGTCATCCCCCAGTTTTTTGCCTGTCTCCCTCCACTTTTCTGACGGTGTTTTTGCTGGTTTTAGGACTCTGCACACTTTACCACTGCTAACCAGTGCGAAAGTGCACATGCTCTCTCCCTTAAACATGGTAACATTGGTTCATTCCAAATTGTCATATTTGATTTACTTGTAAGTCCCTAGTAAAGTGCACTACCTGTGCCCAGGGCCTGTAAATCTGTAAATTGAATGCTACGTGAGGGCCTGCAGCACTGATTCCGAAACCCCATAAGTAGCCCCTTAACCATGTCTCAGGCCTGCCATTTCAAGTTCCCCAGGTAACCCATAGGGCAGGGTGCTATGTGGGTAAAAGACAGGACATGCACATGTGGAAACTCCTAGGTTCGTTTTCCACCACTGTGAGGCCTGCTCCTTTCATAGAATAGTATTAGGGCTACCCTCATATACTGCTTGAGTGGTAGATTCTGATTAGAAAGGGGTAATCAGGACATATTTAGTATGGCCAGAATGGTAATAAAAAATCCTGCTTATTAGTGAGGTTTGATTTTATATTACATACATATACATGCAGCAACATTACATGTACACCCCGTCACCCCCTGAAAGAACGCAAGGACAAAATGAAATTATTGTAAAGAGTGTAATCATTGAAAAATCAGATAGGCCAAGATAACTTTAAATCATCAGTATATACACTATGTACAGCAGCTACACAAGTCCGGATAGTGTACCAATCATTGTCCGTGGACCACTGGTCCCAAAATGCGTGGACGAAGCCCACACATGATACCTGACTCGAAATGGAGAGAACACTGCTGGGGCATCAGATAAAAAATAAACAGGCACCTCAGGGGGAGAGGGAGCACCTCAGCCGGATGAACGGATGATGCCACTGCTCCACGAGGGGGCCGCATGCCCACTGCTTTATCCTGGGGAGTGCAAAGCCACAGTCTCTCAAATCTCTCAAGTGGGTCGGTTGCCCACTGCTTTATCCTGGAGAGTGCAAAGCCACAGTCTCTCAAGTGGGTAGGTTGCCCACTGCTTTATCCTGGAGAGTGCAAAGCCACAGTCTCTCAAGTTGTTGACATGTTCCACTGGTTCTGGAGGGGGCTTTGTGCTCCGAGTGTTTCATCCTGCCAAGGACAGGGGTAGTGGATGCATTTCTCCACTGGTTCTGGAGGGCGCTTTGTGCCCAGAGTGCTTCATCCTGCCAAGGACTGGGGTAGTGGATGCTTTTCTCCACTGGTTCTGGAGGGGGCTTGGTGCCCAGAGTGCTTCATCCTGCCAAGGACTGTGTGAGTGGATGCTTCTCTTCACTGGTTCTGGAGGGGGCTTTGTGTCCAGAGTGCTTCATCCTGCCAATGACTGTGTGAGTGGATGCTGTTCTCCACTGGTTCTGGAGGGGGCTTTGTGCCCAGAGTGCTTCATCCTGCCAAGGACTGTGTGAGTGGATGCTGTTCTCCACTAGTTCTGGAGGGGGCTTTGTGCACAGAGTGCTTCACAAGCAGTGTGGCAGGTTCCATCCCCTCACCTGGGTGTGTTTGTGCCATGAGATTGCTTTGGAACAGGTAGCATGATACTCCATGGAGGCAGAGACACACTCCACCATGCTGCGACTTTGCCTGCCACCTGCTGGTACAAACAGTGCTGGGTGTCGTGCCTCAAATAGTCTGTGCATGGTCCAGAACGTCTCCTCCAGCCTCGGACGTCTGTCCACTGGAAATGTTAGCCATGTCAGCTGTGGTGGCACTGTCTGAGCACGTCGCAGGGCTGGTGGCGGTGGTCGCGGCGGTGTCTGTGGCGGAGATGCTGCCGGTGGTGAATGTGTCAGCACCTGTGGAGAGAGACAGCAGGATGTCTCCTGCAGCCTCGGACAGCTGCCCACTGGGGATGATGCTGGGGACTGTTGCTGAGGCAGCAGACGTGTAGGTGGCGGTGCAGGTGGCGGTGCAGGTGGCGGTGTCCACTGCCATACAGGTTGCTGTTCTGGTTGCCAAAGGGGGTGACTCTAGTCCCTCAGCCAGAGACTCCGTGCCCTGTCCTGACTTCCCTTTGTCCTTGTGTCCCTTCCCCACCTTGGATGTCGCTGCTGGTCACTTGGCACTGTCCCCTTTTGGCTTGGACGAGGCCTTGCTTGGTGGTTAGTGTGGCTTCTCCCTACGGCATGTGGGCACCTTCTTCACCTTGGCATGTGGCGGAATGGGCTGATCCTTGGCCTCACTAGGTAGCATACTGGCAGCCCTGATGGGTGCCACCCGCGATGTGACCGGACTTGCTGAGACCACAGTGCTGGAGGATTTGGTGGCTGAGGTGCTGGCTGGGACCTGGACATCCTGGTACCAGGGGAGGGATGGGGGGAGATGTAGGGAAGAGGTCAATGTTAGCCGGGAAAAGTTTTTTAGGCACATTGGGACGGGAAGATGTGGGGGGTTTGGGAGTGGAGGAAGAGGGAGTGGTTGTAGGAGGTGTACGTCTGCTGAATTAGGGTGAAGGTGCATGGGCCAGAGGCTGTTGTGAGGTGGATGGCTGTGTGGTGGCAGTATGCCTGCATTTGTGTAGTTTGGGAGGAGGGATCACAGACACACTGGGAGAGGACACAGCAGACATGTGCATGGTAGTGGGAGTGGTGAGTGCACGTGAGCGGTGTGTGGTGATGGGTGTGCTGGTGATGTAGGTAGTGGCTGAGGATGTAGTGCATGTAGGTGTGAGTGGAGACGAGACTGGGAGGGAGGAGGAGGACTTGGAGGAGGGGACACAGTGGAGGCAGTGGATGTTGGTGTGTCTGCATGGGGATGGTGCTTGTGTGAGTGACTGTGGGATGTGTGGTGCTTATGTTTGCCTGAGCTACTTTTGTGTGTTGATTTGGGTGAATGCTGGTCTGATGGTGTGCTTGGGATAGGCTGAGGTAGAGGGGATTGGGTCTGGGTAGTGGAAGTTGGAAGGGGGAGTCTGGACATAGGGACAATGGCTGCCATCAGTGCTGAGGCCAGAGCCTGAAATGCTCTCTGTTGGGCCGCCACGCCAGAATGAATGCCCTCCAGGTATGCATTTGTTTGCTGTAAATGCCTCTTGACACCCTGGATGGCATTCAAAATGGTTGATTGCCCAACAGTGAGGGATATCAGGATGTCAATAGCCTCCTCACTGAGGGCAGCAGGGCTGACTGGGGCAGGGCCGGAGGTGCCTCGGGCAAAGGAGATACCCAGCCTTCTGGGTGAGTGGGCACGGGAAACAAGATGAGGGGCTGCTGGGAGGGAGGTGAGGCTGTACCTGTTTTTGCGGTGGGCACAGAGGTGTCCGCCACCGCAAGGGAGCTCCCATCAGAGGAGGAGTCGCTGGTGTCTGCTCCTGTCCCTGTTGTGGAGCTCCCCTCGCCCTCCGTCCCACTGGTGCCTTCAGACTCCGTAAATTCACCCTCCAGGGCCCTGTGGGTTGCAGCTCCCTCCTGTTCCGGTGCCAATGCTCCTCTGCCAGATGATGCTAATGCACACAGGGACAGGGTGACAAAACAAAAAGAGGGGGAAAGACAGAAGAGACACATAGTAAATGCCTGCAACACCACTACCGATGGCGGACACAACACACAGGGAGCATACCTATGTCCTAACGCAGTGCAGGGGAAAAGCACATGCCCATGGGGGACTCTGCCTAGACCCATTTAATGCACAGCTTGAACCCATAGGAGTCTGACTAGGTGTAGTGGGCAACTACCACCTTTGGGTTTGGAGTGGCTCTGAGCCTGCCAAACAATGGATGTTCCTTGGCGCGTCTGCCCTGCCCTAGGGGAACCCACAGCCCACCGCCTCCACCCAGACACCTCGTCAGCTGAATAAGACTGAACTCACCCCCTTGTGGCTACTGTAATGCCCTCAAGCGCCCATCCAACTCAGGATATGCCACCGCCAGGATCCGGTACATCAGGGGGTTATGGTGCGATGGGCACCCCTTCCATGTTGGAAGGCCATCCCCAGCTGGCCCACCAGCGTCTTCTTGCTCCAGCGGAGCAGGTCCTCCCATCTTTTTCGGTAGTGGGTGCTCTGTCTATGGTAGACCCCTAGGGTCCGCACTTCCTTGGTGATGGCACGCCAAATACCCTTCTTCTAGTGGGCGCTGACCTAGAGGCATACTGAAGTAAAAATGGATGTTACTCCCCGTCCAGTTCTACACACTCATTGGCCACAAACCTCCCACCCTGGGCCAAAAAAACATACACTCACCATCCTCACATGCTGGCATGTGCCCCCCGGCTCTTCCATCCACAACACTCCATACATTCATGTGCCATCCACCATGCACACAGTTTACTCACCTGTTTGTCTGGTGGACCGTAGAGTTGCATGTACTGGGGGAGGACCCCATCCACCAGTTTCTCCAACTCCTCTGCAGTGAAGGCAGGGAACCTTTCCCCAGACACTGTAGCCATTGTCGCTTCCAGACTCAGGTCACAGCAGCACTTGCAGTGTAGGTCCTCTCCTGTTGAAGGTCAGGTATCAATTGAGTGAACAGATAAAAAATGGCGGTCATGTCCGTGGCGGTGCGTACCGTCAGTGCCGGCATACATCATCATTGGCTCCTGGAAGCCACAGGGCCCAATGATAACCAATGCTGAATTGCACAGCGGTCTTCGACTGCCTACCGTGATGCAGAACAACGCCAGCGCAGTTACCTCATTTCCCCTTGTCCCTCCTTACAAATCAGGTAGACGCCATTTCAGGTGGCCACATGGCAGGCCAACTAACTGCATCGCAGGACTTTTAGCCATGAATACGGACAGACAAAGGCACACAAAGAATAGTTCACAATTGTGCTAAACGGCCTTGTGAAACCTATGTGGTGTATGACCCTCTGCTCACCCTTCTCCTCCATAGGACACGTCCGCAGGGGCAGGTGATGAGATGGCAGCATCCTCCGGTGTACTGACCCCTGGTGGACCTGTCGACAATGGAATACAGACACATCATTATCACATACAGAATTGATCATGCCACAATCCAGGAACTGTGTGCCCAGTTGGAGCCAAACCTCATGTCAGCTATCCGCCATCCAACACGAATCCCCCCTCTAGTGCAGGTCCTGTCAGTACTCCATTTCCTGGCCAGTGGCCATGGCATCAGGGATGTCACAGCCAATGTTCTCTAACGTGTTGTCCAGAGTGTTGTCTGCCCTGCTGAAACACATGTGCAGCTACATCGTGTTTCCTCAGGTGGAGGATTTGCCCACAGTGAAAGGTGACTTCTATGCCCTGGGACATATCCCCAACATCATTGGTGCCATTGATGGTACACATGTGCCATTTGTCCACCCTCAGGAATGATCAGGTGTACATAAACCGCAAAAGCTACCATTCTATGAATGTGCAGATGGTGTGTTTGCCAGACCAGTACATCTCCCATGTGAATGCCAAGTATCCTGGCTCTGTGCATGACGCTTACATTTTGAGGAATAGCAGCATCCCTTATGTGATGGGCAAACTCCAGAGGCACCGTGCATGGCTAATAGGTGAGCCCAAGGTCCCCACACAGTTAAAATAGGTGTCTGGGTATGGGAGAGTCCCTAATGGTTGGAGGATGTCTAACAGTTGTCCCTCAATATTTGCAGGTGACTCAGGTTACCCCAACCTGTCATGGCTACTGACCCCAGTGAAGAATCCCAGGACAAGGGCAGAGGAAAGCTACAATGAGGCACATGGGCGAACTAGGAGGCTAATAGAGCACACCTTCGGGCTCCTGAAGGCCAGGTTCCGGTGCCTCCATCTGACAGGTCGCTCCCTATACTACTCACCGAAGAAGGTGTGCCAGATAGTCGTGACATGCTGTATGTTGCACAACCTGGCTTTGCGACGCCAGGTGCCTTTTCTGCAGGAGGATGGGCCTGATGCTGGTCTTGTGGCAGCTGTGGTGCCCGTGGACAGTGAAGAAGAGGAGGCAGAAGAAGAAGATGTAGACAACCGAAACAGCATCATCATGCAATACTATCAGTGAGACACAGGTGAGAGGATGACACTGCTTCTCACATCTCATACTACTGTAGGACATTGCATAGTTCTGCATTTTTACATCTGTGTATGGACCCTGACATGTAACTTTGGCTTTCCATTTCACAGATCTGGGTCCCACTTTGTGCCCTCTGCTATTTTTATTGCTGCCCAACAACTGTGTTACATTGGTATGTGTACATGAACAGTGACATTGCTATATTTCCGAAAGGTTGCAATTACACATTTGTAAAAGTACAGACTGACTCCAGATTGATTTGTGATTCAAGGGTGTTTATTTCAGTGCTAATAAGTGGAGAGGTGTGCGTAATGGGCTGGGCTGGGTTGATGGTGTAGGAATGTCCATAGTAGAGTCCAGTTTCTTGGTCTCACAGGTGCATTGTCCAAGAGGACATAGGAAGGGGAGCAATGGCAGTTAAAGGTGGACAGGGTGACAATCAGGAAAGTCTTATTTCCTGGCGGGGGTCTTGTCAATGTTCTCTGTCTTGTTCCTGGATCTCAGGGACTGTTGCGGTGTGGTTCTCCTCTGCAGGGGGTGGGGTGCTGGTGGCCTGTTGGTCCTGTTGTGGCGCCTCCTGTCCACTAGCGGCGGCAGAGTTGGAGGACTGTTCATCGTTCAGACTAGTGTCAAGGGCCTGTTTGTGTGCCACTGTGTCCCTCATGGTGTTGGCCTGGTCTGCCAGCATCCCTGCAATGGTGACCAGGGTGGTGTTGATGGACTTCAAGTCCTCCCTGATCCCCAGGTAGTGTTCCTCCTGCAGCCGCTGGGTCTCCTGAAACTTGGCCAGTACCGTGCCCATGGTCTCCTGGGAATGATGGTATGCTCGCATGATGTTGGAGAGTGCCTCATGGAGAGTGGGTTCCCTGGGCCGGTCCTCCTCTGTCGCACAGCAGTCCTCCCAGTTTCCCTGTTATCCTGTACCTCTGTTCCCTGAACCGTGTGCCCACTGCCACTGACCACCGGTCCCTGATTGTCTTGGGTTGGTGGGTCTGCCTGGGGTCCCTGTAATGGTGGACACACTGCTGATTGACGGGTCCTGGGGACAGAGGGATGGGCCCGCTGGGTGGGTGCTGTGGTGGTTTCTCCTGAGGGGGGAGCCTCTGTGGTGGCTTGTGATTGTGGCAGGGGAGCCGACTGTCCAGAGGTCCCTGATGGGCCTGGGCTGGTCATCTTGATCTAGGCGTGCAGAGCTGCTGTTGTCACTGTGGGCCTCTTCTGTGGGGGGCTGGATATGTCTGGAACCTCCTGTCTGGTGACGTTGGGTATGGGTCCTGTTGGGGTGTAAATGCATAGTTTTAGTATCTGTGTGTGCCATCTTGTGCTTTGGGTGAGTTACCCTCTAATCCTGTGCTTGCCTTGTTGTGTTTGCCATTGTGTGATAGTGTTTTGGGGTAAAACAGAAACTAAATTGGCTATCCTCATGCAGAGGCACTGAGAAAAATGCTTGTGCATCACATGGGATCTGAAACAAAATCACTGCTAGAATTGGTACTACTGGACAACATTTGACTACTATGTCATTAATTTTCCTCAAATCTTGAACAATACTAAATTTCCCACTTGGTTTAGGCAAACCCTTAATAGGAGAATTACATGGGTTGCTCAACACTTCTTTTAAAACCTCTTTTCACAAAATCTGCAATTACAGGAGTAATTCCTTCGATTACATCTGCTGCCATATGATATTGTGGTGGCTGTGGAAAAACTGCATTAGGTTTAACTGTGACTTTAACTGGTTCATCGCCTCTGATTAGACCAATATCTTTCCCAGAAAGATCCCAAAGTTTTAAAGTAACTGCACCTTGTAAGTCAGTCAGCAGGTACTGTAAATGCAGGATAACAACTAATCAGTGGAAATTCTTCATTAACTGAATCAAATTCGATTGGTATAGATAAATCATCATCATCATCACTATTCGTCTGAATAGCAATTTCATCATTTGTACAGGTATTTGAACATTTTGTTTTGCACAACAAATCTTTCCCTAATAAGGAAACTGGACTTGAGTCACAAATTAAAAATTTATGCAAACCTTCAAAATTGTCAATTTTAACAGACATTTTTCAGTAACCGGATTTGTCAGGAATTGATTTACAACTCCCACAATCTGCACTGTTTACCTAGAAAGTGGGAAATTAGGAACTTCTGCAGTTCTTACTGTGGAGCATGTAGCCGCTGCCTCAACTAGCAATGAAATCTGATGACCCATTACTTTGCCATTTACATAAGGACTCTTGATTCACTTCTAATGAAGGTGCTAACACACATTTTTCTTCATCTGAAATCTCACTCATTAATTAATCATTCGATTCATCCTCACTATGAAGTGTAAACTGTTGCACCGTTTGATTACTTTGATTTAACTTTTGACCTGTGTTCTGCTGAGTAAGCATTACCTGCTGCTGTGCCATTAGAGCTTGAGGTATATACATTTGTTGCTTTGGTATCATATGCATTTGGGCTGCATTTGTTGTATCTGTGGCACCTGAAAACCTGGCACCTGCATCTGTTGCATCAATTGGGGATTTTTCATTTGCTGAGTAATCTGCATTTGATTATTCATATTTTGTACATTTAAATTAGGACCCCTTATTCTCGGTCCTCTCAAATTTGGAAAAATATAGTTATTTTCCATCTGCGTAATAACATCTTCCTGCACCATCATTTGACACTCCCGCTTCCAATGCCTGAGGCCCCCTCAAGCGTGACAAGGTAACATCCTTTTCGTTGTCTGCATATCTACTGAATTAACAATAGTATTCAAATTTATGCCACGGTTTCCCTTTTCCTTTCCACTATGTCCTCTACCTCTTGCCTGTCCCTGATTTTAAAATACCATACAGGTGTTTCCCTGTTGTGGGACAATTCCCTGTATTCCTGATTGTGCCACTGTAATATGCATCACCAATGCCTTTGCTTTTGATTTCTTCTACTTTATTTCAATGTCTTCACTGCAGTAGTTTGCAAACTTTAATACTTCATCAACCGGTTTTGCCTGCCAGCAAATCAAATTACTCTTAAGCATCTGGGTAATTTCAGGTCTCAATTCTTCAACAAATATGAACACAAAATGAATCATGTCTTTGGGCTCAATTGTTCCGGTACCACTGTAATGCTTAAATGCTTGCAACAATCTCTCATAATACACATGTTTCGACTATTTTGCTTCCTGTGCTGTCCTATTGATTCACTGCCAATCAATACTTTTAGGGGAAATTCTTGTTTTTAACAATTCAATCACTTTGTACTAGTAATTCATTACATCAGGAGATAGCACACCTGTAACTGGATCTCGGGGAGGCTCTCTTGTTTGACAGTCTACACTCCTTTTGCATTCAAACCACAAATCAGCTGGAACCACTATTTCTAACAATGTATTCAAATCCTCCCACAGACATTTTGCAAGTTTAACAAATCTATCTGTCTGCTGGTACAATTCCACTGGTTTCTCTCTCAATCTTGGGTAGTCAATTATAAATGGCAAACTATCACTTCTCCAAGGGCCAGGTGTATAATTCCTTCCAGGAAATTGTCTCTTAGGTAAAATCTTTACTGGATTATCAGTCTGCTGCACATCTGCATTTGAATTCACAGACTCCCTTTTCTTTTGATCTTCTTTCTTTACCCATCTGCCTTCCCATTTATCTAATTCTCCCCATGTTTGAATATTCTAAATTCATTCTCTAATGTGAATTTTCATTCAGATTGTTCTTATGTTCTCAATATCTTTTGAATCAAGTTCTAATCTATATCTATAACTCCTTTTCAGTGGCTTTGATTCCTCAATTTCTATTTCGTATGTCTCTGCAAGTTCTGTTAATTTCTGATGTGCCAATCCTGCTCGATGTGTAACATTTTTACCCATGAAACGTAACTCATCTTCATTATATGAGTCAATTCTATTTAACTTGTGTTCCCTCAATGATTTCATTTAATTATAATTTAAGTCTTGCCAGGTTCAATTAATTTCCTCCTTCAACATTTGTTTTCACTCCACTGATTTTCTCCAACCTGTCTGTTAACTGCTGAGCTGTCAAACCTTGTAATGAGATATTATTATTTACATTAAGCACACTCTGTGGAGTTATACATGGAGAGTAAGGAGTCATCAGAAACTAATTTGAATTAAAATCTAACTTTCATAAATCCTGCGAAGTACTAGGATAGTTTAAGTCAATCATTGGATCTGTCTTTTCAAAAGTCTGATTCATTGGAGACATATCTACTGCAGTAATATTGAGCCCCTCATTACGAGTCTGGTGATCCTGGGAACACCTGACTCACAGTGGAGGTTAGACCACCGCTGAAGCATCAGTCCAGCCTCCATATTACAGCCCCGGTGGAGTCGCCACGGTCCTATCGCCAGCACTGCCATGTTGTCGCCAGTTGACAGCCTGGCCGTGTTGACGGTCTTAATCCACCGGGGCAGCGTTGAATCCCCACTCACCTGGCTTTTGCATGGTGGTCCCACCATCATGCAAAGCCTGGCGGAGACGGGGTGTTGGGGGTCCCATGGGGTTCCCTGCACTGCCCATGCACTTAGCATGGGCAGTGCAGGGGCCCCAAAGGACAGCCCCCTTGCACTTTTCACTGCCCGAATTATGGGCAGTGAAAAGCACAATAGGTGGTGTCACACTTGACACACTGCAACATTGATGCTGCGATTACAAGCCGGCATCAATATTGAGATGAGTTTTCCGCTGGACCAGCGTAAAACTCATAATAGGGCCGGCGGGCAGAAAAGCGGAGTGGTGGTTTTCCGGCCCAAAGAGTTTGGCGGGAGGCCTCCGCTGCCTGCCAAACTCGTAATAAGGGCCAGAGTCTCTCCATTTCTGCATTTGAATTAAAAAGATTCGGTAGGTTATTCTTACTATTTCCCTGCGCAAATAATGGTATAACAGGAACAATAATGACAGGTAGTTAATGTCTCTGGACTTGATTGAACAGTCTGACTTCTTGAGTAACTCATTCCACAACTCTGACCTGAAAGTATTGAAGAATTCAACTGTGATATTGTTACAGGTCCATATCTTTGGATTGTCTGAACTTACACTGGAGCCATTGAACTAGGTGTCGACACCACCTGAACCATCAATGGTTTCTGAAAAATCAGTGATCTCTGTAATGATGGCACTACTGGTACTGTCTGTTAGAAATGGGGTCTCGATTGGCAGAGGTATGCACCCTTTTCCAAATAGGTACCACAATCCTAGTCAGGGTAAGTCACACACAATCCAAATTATCCTGTGCCCACCCTCTGGTAGCTTGGCACTGAGCAGTCCGGCTTAACTTAGAAGGCAATGTGTAAAGAATTTGTGCAGTAAATCATACAGTGACACAATGAAAACACCACAAAAATACATCAGACAGGTTTAGAAAAAATATATGATATTTATCTGGTAAAAATTAAGGTCAAAACGATAAAGATTCAATAAGTACAAGTTGAAATACCACGTTTGCAAATTTAAAAAGACTCTTAAATCTTAAAAATCAACAGTTGATTACACAAAGTACCTGGTTTGCATAAAAAATAACACACACAGAAACCACAGAGGAGAAGATGCATCGAGAAATAGGATGTGCGTCGGATTTTCTGATGCAGCACAGATGATACGTTGTTTCTTTCTATGCTGCAAGGGCCTTTGTGTCATTTTTTAGCATGCAGTCTTGGTTTCCCACTGCTATGCGGGGGTCTTTGTGGTGCTCAGGGACGATGTGGTGAAATCCTGGGCATGCAGGAAGAAGTCACAGGTATTGTGTCGATCCAGTATGACAATGAATAAAATTTTCTGTCACACGGCAGGTGGTGCGTAGATTTTCCACTAGGAGAATTGGCTGCATCATTCCGGTTTGGCTGTGCGTCAATCCAGTAGGGCTGTGCAACGAATTTCTGGTCGCAAGGCTGGCGCTGTGTTGAATCTTGACTAGGGAAGTCGGGCTGTGCAGCGATTTCTCAGTCGCAAAATGGCTGTACATCGTTTTCTGGCAGGCTGTGCATCGATTTTCGGCGCACAAGGAGTTTCCTGAAGAGATGAAGGCCCTCATTACAACCCTGGTGGTAAATCCGGCTTACCGCCATGCTGAAGGCCGCCAACATACCGTGGCAGAAAACCGCTACAGATATTACGACCCACATCTCGGAATCCACCACTATACTGACACCCACACAAGTCTGCCGCACCAAAGGTCAGTGATAAACTGGAGATACCAAAACCCACACCGTCACGCCAACAAGAATACGCCCACACTATCACGACCCACGAATCAACATGACGGTCTTTCAATCGCAGTCGCAGTAATCCATTGGCAGTACACACCACAGCGCTCAAAATACACACACATTTACAAAACACAACCACATTGGACAAATCGAAATACACACACCTGATATACATACACACACCACACCCACACACTCATACCACTATAAAGCCCACATTACCCACAAACCCTTACAACAGCATATTTGTGAAGAAGCACAGAGAGAGAATAGCTAACACTACACCAGCATCCACTAGCACACCGCATCATCATGCATACAACATCCACCCACCTCAAACAACACACACCAACACAACATTTCACACAGCACAACAAACATCCCCTCACACATCACCCACACCACATCATGGCACCCCAAAGACACCCCAGGTTTTCTGAGGAGGAGCTCAGGGTCATGGTGGAGGAAATCATCCGGGTAGAGCCACAGCTTTTCGGATCACAGGTGCAGCACACCTCTATTGCTAGGAAGATTTAGCTATGGCACAGAATCAGCGACAGGATCAACACAGTGGGACAGCATCCAAGAACACGGGATGACATCAGGAAGAGGTGGAACAACCTACGGGGAAGGTACGTTCTGTGGTATCCAGACACCAGATTGCTGTACAGAGGACTGTCAGTGGACCCCAACCTCCTCCGCTACAACTAACAACATGGGAAGATCAAGTCTTGGCAATACTGCATCCTGAGGGCCTCGCAGCAGTAGCAGGAGGACTGGACTCTGGTAAGTCATATCTTTATTATCTTATCCCCCCACCCCACCTGCATGCCATCAAATACCCCCACCGTCACCCCCATCACTCCAACACCTCACATATGCCCCACTATCAAAAACCACACATCCCAACACCAGGCCCTGCATGCAACAACAAAGCATGGACACCCATCACCAATGCATGTCCACTACCCATACCCACACAGACCACTAAACACTTAGCACACAAGGTCCTACACAGGAATGCAAGCACTGGGGTACAGGGTCACCCACCCATTGCACACCATGGCACACACAGATGCAATAATCATGCCTTTACACCCCTGCAGGACCCCTACCCAACGACACCGGACAGGAGGTTCCAGAAATGTCCACTCCACCCACAGAAGAGGCCCACAGTGATGACAGCAGCTCTGTCCAACTGGATCTAGATGACCAGCCTGGCCCATCTGGGACCTCTGGACAGTCAGTTCCCCTCACACTGGCACAAGCCACCACAGAGCCTCCCCCTCAGGAAACACCAGCACAGCACCCACCCAGTGGGCCCATACCTCTATCCCCAGGACACATCAAGCAGCAGTGTGTCCACCACTACAGGCTAACCCACAAACCCAAGAACAGCAGGGACCTGGGGGCAGTGGTAGTGGGCACATGGTTCAGGGGACAGAGGCCCAGGAACACAGGGGAACTGGGAGGGCTGCTGTGCGACAGGGGGAGGACAGGCCCAGGGAACCCACTCTCAACGAGGCCCTCTCCAACATCATGGGAGCCTACCATGATTCCCAGGAGATGATTGCAACTGTACTGGCCAAGTTTCAAGAGACCCAGCGGCTGCAGGAGGAACAGTATTTGGGGTTCAGGGAGGAACTCAAGTCCATCAATACCACCCTGGGCACCATTGTAGGGGTGCTGAAGGAACTCGTGAACACCAGGAGGGACACTGTGGCACAACTAGGGGCCCCTGACACTAGCCTGGACGATGAACTGCCCACCACCTCCGTCGGCACTAGTGGACAGGAGGTACCGCCACAGGACCACGACACCAGCACCCCACCCCCTGCAGATGGAGAACCACCACGCAAGCAGTCACTGATATTCAGGACAAAGACACAACTTTATTCCACACATTTGTCAATCCACCATGTGCCTGTCTTAGTATGTATGCAAGGCCTAGATATGTGTGACGCATTTAAAATTAATGACACGTGGTCCCCTGAAATGGCAGCTGCGTGACCTGTAAGGTGGGACAAGGGGATATGAGGTAACTGCGCTGGCGTTCAACACCATTGTGGTAGGCGGTCAAAGACCGCGGCGCAATCCTGCATTGGTTAACATTGGACCCTATGGGTAGCAGGAGGCAATGACGACGTACGCCGGCGGTGACGGTATGCACCGCCGCGGATGTGACCGCCATTTTCTGTCTGTTAACTCAATTGATACCTGATCTTCAACAGGAGCGGACCTACACTGCAAGTGCTGCTGTGACCTCAGTCTGGAAGCGACAATGGCTACAGTGTCTGGGGAAAGGGCCCCTGCCTTCACTTCGGAGGAGTTGGACAAACTAGTGGATGGGGTCCTCCCCCAGTACACGCCACTCTACGGTCCCCCAGACAAACAGTTGAGTACACTGTGAGCATGCGGTATTGGCAATGCCTGTTTGAAGTGGTGTGGATGGGAGATGGGGGGGAATGAGGCATTCATGAAACGACGGTGAGTGTATGTACGTCAGGGCAAGGGTGGAAACGTGGCCCAATGACTGTGACGGTCCGGACGGTTATATTTTCTCCTTTTGCCCTGTACTATTCCTCTAGGTCAGCGCCCACCAGAAGAAGGATATTTGGCGTGCCATCGCCAAGAACGTCCGGACCCTGAGGGCCCACCACAGACGGAGCACCCACTGCCGTAAAAGATGTGAGGACATTTGCTGCTGGAGCAAGAAGATGGCAGAGGCCCACCTGGGGATGGCCTCTCAACGTGGGAGGGGTGCCCGTCACACCATGACCCCCCTGATGTTCCGGATCCTGGTGGTGATGTATCCGGAGTTGGATGGGTGCCTGAGGGCATCACAGCAGCCACAAGGGGGTGAGTACACTCTCATTCAGCTGATTCAACGCGCATGGGAGGTGTCTGGGTGGGCGAGGGGGGCAGTGGGTTACCCTAGGCCAGGGTGAGTTATGCAGGCAAGGACCCTTTGTGAGGCAGGCTCAGTGGCACCCCATCCCCACCAGTGGTAAGAGCCATCTACCCCTAGTCAGGGTCCTGTGACTTCCATGTGTGCAGCAATCGGCCATAGGCCTTGTACCCCATGGACATGCGATTAATTAGGGAACTCTAAGTGCATGGCGTAGTGCAGAGGGCTGCTGTGTCTGTAGTGTCTGCCAACGGTAGCGGTATTGCATGCACTGAACATGTCTTTCTACTTTCTTTCCCCCCCTTTTTGTGGTCTCCCTGTTCTTGTGTGCATTAGCATCATCAGGCGGAGGAGCAGTGCCATTGGAGCAGGAGGGAGCAGCATCCCACATGGCCCTGGAGGGCGAGACTACGGACTCCGAATTTACCAGTGGGACGGAGGGCGAGGGGAGCTCCACGGCAGGGATTGGAGCAGAGACCAGCAACACCGACTCCTCCTCTGATGGGAGCTCCCTTGCAGTGGCGGGCCCCTCTGTGCCCACCGCATCTACAGGTACAGCTGCCACCCCTCCTACCAGCACCGCCCTCCCAGCAGCCCCTCAGCATGTGTCCCGTGGCCGCTCAGCCAGGAGGGTGGGCATCTCCTTCGCCCCAGTCACCTCAGCCCCTGTCAGCCCTGCTGCCTTCAGTGAGGAGTCCATTGACCTCCTCAGATCCCTCACTGTTGGGCAGTCTACCATTCTGAATGCCATCCAGGGTGTAGAGAGGCAGTTGCAACAGACAAATGCATACCTGGAGGGCATTCATTCTGGTCAGGCAGCCCAACAGCGAGCTTTTCAGACTCTGGCCTCAGCACTGATGGCAGCCATTGTCCCTGTGTCCAGCCTCCCCCTCCAACTTCCTCCACTCGGACCCAATCCCCAGTACCTCAGCCTATCCCACGCACACCATCAGACCAGCATGCACACAGCTCATCACACAAGGGTCGCTCTGGCAAACATAAGCAGCATAACCATGCACACATGCCAACATCCACTACCTCCACTGTGTCCCCCTTCTCCACGTCTCCCTCCTCCCTCCCTGTCACATCTCCATTCACACCTGCATGCACTACATTTTCAGCCACTACGTCCATCACCAGCATGCCCATCACCACACACCGCTCATGTGCACTCACCACCCCTAAACCATTCACACATCCCCTGTGTCCTCTCCCAGTGTGTCTGTGAGCCCTCCTCCCAAACTACACAAACGCAGTCACACACCCACCCAACAGCCATCCACCTCACGACAGCCTCCAGCCCATGCACCTTCACCTAAAGTCAGCAAACGTACACCTCCTACAACCACTACCTCTTCCGCAACTCCCAAAGCCCCTCCATCTACCCATCCCAGTGTGTCTAAAAAATGTTTCCTGTCAAACCTTTATCTCTTCCCTACACCTCCCCCGCCCCTTCTGTCCCCTAGGGCCTGCCTGTCCAGGTCCCAACCCAGCACCTCAGCCACCACATCACTGGGAACAGTGGTGCCAGCAGTAACCGGCTTCTGGGGTGTGCCAAGCAGCAGGGCAGCCGGTGTGCCAAGGAGCTAGGTCAAGGACATTCTCCCACCTCAAAAACTAAAAAGGTTGGCCACAGCCCGGAGGGAGAAGGCCAAAACACCTGCCACCAAGGGCTCTCCCAGGACTACAGTTGTGAGCGGCAAGACAGCTGCGCCACCATCCAAGGTGGGGAAGGGCCAGAGGAAGAAAGGGAAGTCGCCGACACCCTGCAAGACGGACAAGACCGCCACATGCACCACCGCCACGCCCAGGACACCGCAGCCAGCAGCACGCTCACTGAGCCACCTACCAGCACCGCTGCCCAGGACACCACCGCCAGCAGCACGCTCACTGAGCCACCCACCAGCACCACCGCCAACGACACCGCCGCCAGCAGCATGCTCACTGAGCCACCCACCAGCACCGCCGACTTGAACACCGCCACCAGCAGCACGCTCACTGAGCCACCTACCAGCACCGCTGCCCAATGAGCGCCTCAAGGACCGCTACCATGAGGTCGCCGCCAGCGGCCACGCCACATCCTGTGCCAGTGGCACCACCGCAGACATGGCTGCCATCCCCAGTGGTCAGTCGTACATGGCTGGTGGTCAGTTCCAGGGGCCTGGACAGCTTCCATGTTGGCCCACCGTCAGTGGAGAATGACATCCACTACCACAGTCCTTGTCAGGATGAAGCACTCTGGGCAAAAAGCCCCCTCCAGAACCAGTGGAGAAAAGCATCCACTACCTCAGTCCTTGGCAGGCTAAAACACTCTAGGCACAAAGCCCCCTCCAGAACCAGTGGAGACTGTTATTCACTTGAGAGACTGTGGCTTTGCACTTCCCAGGATAAAGCATGGGCAACCCACCCACTAGAGAGATTTGAGAGACTGTGGCTTTGCACTCCCCAGGATAAAGCAGTGGGCAACCCATTCACTGGAGAGACTTGAGAGACTGTGGCTTTGCACTCCCCAGGATAAAGCAGTGGGCAAACCACCCACTGGAGAGACTTGAGAGACTGTGGCTTCGCACTTCTCAGGATACATTAATGGGCATGGAGCCCCCTCGTGGAGCTGGCGTCGTGCACTCATCCGGCTGAGGTGCACCCCCTTCCTTCCCTCTGAGGTGCCTGTTTTATTTCGATCTGATGCCCCAGCAGTGTTCTCTCCGTTTGGATCGGGTATTTTGTGTGGGCCTCGCCCATGCATTTTGGGCCCAGTGGTCCACGGACTATGTAGGTGCAGTACATGGACTTGAAATCTTGGTGTACATATTTGTTAATAGTGTATATATATATATTTTTGACTAATGGATTTATACTCATTACAATCATTCAAATCATTTCCTTTTGTCCTTGCGTTCTTCCAGGAGGGGTTGGGGTATGTAAATGTAATGTTTCAACATGTATTTGTGTGTATGTTGTTGTGGGTGAGGGTGGGGATGGGGGTGTTGCGTGTGTGTGTCACTCTCTTTTCCCTCCCCCCTCCCCTGGTAGAGGAGCAGGAAGAGAATGGCAGGTAGAATTTGGAGTTCCGGCTCCATGGCATCCTGGTTCCTCGTGGGGTATGTAGAGGTGAGCGTTTTCCCTTCCAAGTCCTGTTTCCGCGTGTTATTGTTCGCGTTGAATCCACCTCGGAAAAGGTGGTGGATTGGCCTCTCATAATGGTGTGGGCAGTACATTGTCTTCCGCCTGTCTGTTGGCGGTGACCGCCATGCTGTTTATTTGTACCGCCGTGGCGGTCAGAGTGTTAAAGTGGCTGTCTATTTTGGCGGTTTCTGCGACGGTCATAATTCCTTTTTTTTTTTTTACTGCCGGCCTGTTGGCGGTTTTACCGCCGCTTTAACACCTACCGCCCGGGTTGTAATGAGGGCCAAAGTGTCCCCAGCAAAATAACAGTACTGTCAGAAAAAAGTGAAATATTTGGGTCACCAAATAGAAAAATGTTCAATGAAGATGTGCAGAGAAAGAGTTACAGCTATTTTGCAAATTAATCCTCCAGTTGCACACAGAGATGTCAAGATGTTTTTTGGGAATGGTGAGCTACTGTCACCAATGGATTTCCATTTTTTCTGTTATTTCAAAGCCATTGCTGACACTTTCCTATAAAAATATTTCTGACCCAGTGTCCTTTGATGAAGCTTGTTTGAAAGTTTTACTGAGCTGAGAGAGTCTGTGCAGAGCACCAGCTTTGGGAATGCCTGATTGCACAAAACCATTTTGTTGTTTTGTCATGAACGAGATTCCTGTGCACTTTCTGTTCTTGTACAGGTACTTGGTGGTGTAAATCACCCAGTAGCATATTGTTCTGCTACTTTGGACCCAGTCACAGCAGCTTTATCTGGCTGTTTGCAGACTGTGGCTGTGGTTGGTTTATCCCTCACTCAGTGAGAGAGCATTGTAATGGGATTTCGTCTAATTGTTCTTGTCCCACATTTTGTTGAAGTTTTGCTTACCTGAATAAAAACCCTACATTTGATAAGCACAAGGCTCACAAGGCTTGAGATTTTGATTTTGGGTTCTCCTAACGTGTCCTAGAAAAGGTGTACAGTACTTAATCCAGCAACCTTTCTCCCAATAGACAAGACTGAAATTGAAAAACTGAAAGAAGTTGAACATGACTAGAGGTTACTGAATTGTGCACGAAACCCAGACCTGATATTCAGGATACTCCGTTAGAGGAAAAGGATGAAATTATTTTTGTTGATAGATCCTGTCTAATAGCGAATGCAGGAACATTGAATATGGATATGCTTTGTGCACCATTTCTGGTATACTTGAAGCTTCATGGCTTCGAAGAGTATTGTCTACACAAGTGGCTAAATTAATGGCGCTTACTAGAGCATGTTGTATTTCTGCACAGCTTAAGTTACAATTTTCACAGACATTCAATATGGATTTGGTGTAGTGCACAACCATGGGCAGTTGTTGTCACAGAGAGGTTCCATGACCTCTTCTGGCTAACCAATTAGAAATGGTGATAGAATTTATGATTTGTTACAAGCCCCACAATTAAATGAGAAGATTGCTGTGGTCAAGTGCAATGCACACCAGAACTCAAATGATTTTTTTTCAATAGGAAATGCTTATGCGAATCAAATCACAAGGTTTCACATGTTGAACTGCATCTCTTTTAATGAGGAATGGAAAGAACTAAGGCCCTCATTACAACCCCAGCGGTCGGTGTTAAAGCGGCGGTAACACCACCAACAGGCCAACAGTAAAAAAAATTGAATCATGACCACAACGGAAACCTCCAACACATACAGCCACTTTAACACTCCGACCACCATGGCGGTTGCAACAAACACCGCAGAGGTAACGCCAACAGCCAGACGGAAGACAAAGTTCTGCCCACTGTAATACAAGAAGCTTATCCGCTACCTTTTCCGGGGTGGTACCAACGCCATCAAAAGCATGGCGGAAAAAGTTTTCTGAAGGGAAATGACTCACCTCTCGACACTCAAGGAAGAACCAGGACGCCATGGAGCCCGAGCTGCAGGTCCTCCCCATGCTGGTGTATCTGCTCATACACCAGGAGCACCAACGCCGGTAACGACGACCATGGTGAGTACCGCACCGAGCACACAGGGAAGGGGGGGAGGAAAAAGAGAGGGACACACACACAAGCAACACCCCTACCCCCACCCTTACCCCCAACACCATACACAAAAACAGATGCAACAACATTACATATACACCTTGTAACCCTCTGGAACAAAGCAGAGACAAAAGGAATGGAGTCAAATGAGTGTAATATTAGAAACACTTAGAAATACGTTCAGAAATCAAAAACAGTATTTACAATATATACAATATATACAAAAGGTGGGACAATGCCCACTCAAAATGTCTGTGGCCCACTAGGCCAAAACACATAGGCCAAGCCCACACTTGATTCCTGCCTCAACATGGAGAGAACACTGCAAGGGCATCAGGTCAAAAACACACAGGCACCTCAGGGGGACGGGTAAGGGTGGCACCTCAGCTGGAAGATGCTACAATGCCACTGCTCCAGGAGGGTGCTCCATGCGCACTGCTTGGTCCTGGGGAGTGCAAAGCCACAGTCTCTATAGTGGGTGGTTTGCCCACTGCTTGGTCCTGGGGAGTGCAAGGCCACCGTCTCTCAAGTGGTGGTTTGCCCACTGCTTGGTCCTGGGGAGTGTAAAGCCACAGTCTCTCTAGTGGGTGGTTTGACCACTGCTTGGTCCTGGGGAGTGCAAAGCCACAGTCTCTCTAGTGGGTGGTTTGCCCACTGCTTGGTCCTGGGGTGTGCAAGGCCACAGTCTCTCTAGTGAATGCCTTCTTCCACTGGTTCTGGAGGGAGCTTTGTGCCCAGTGTGCTTCATCCAGTCAAGGATAGGGTGAGTGGATGCCTTCTTCCACTGGTTCTGGAGGGGGCTTTGTGCCCAGTGTGCTTCATCCTGCCAAGGAGGGGCTCAGTGGATGCCTTCTTCCACTGGATCTGGAGGGGGCTTTGTGCCCAGTGTGTGTCATCCTGCCAAGGAGGGGCTGAGTGGATTCCTTCTTCCACTGGTTCTGGAGGGGGCTTTGTGCCCTGTGATGCAGCACATGGAGATTGCAAGGTCACAGTCACTCACCTGGGTGTCAGACCCACATGATTTTCTATTGTCAGGATGCATGACACACCTTGGAGGCAGGACCTCAGTCTATCCTCTGGCAGGGATGGCTGTCCAGTGGTTGCAGTGCTGGTTCTGGTGTCGGTGCTGCCATTGGTGGGGGGAGGCTCCAGCCCTTCCCCTGCAACCTCAGACGGCTGCCCACTGGGGCTGCTGCTGCGGGCAGTGGTGCTGCATGCGGCGGTGCAGGTGGCGGTGCTGCCCGCGGTGCAGGTGTCGGTCCTGGCCGCGGTGCAGGTGGCAGTGCTGGCACAGACACAGTGGGAGAGGATACAGGGGACGTGTGCATAGATGTTGGGCTGGTGACTGCCAGTGAGGGGAGTATAGGGGTGCTGGTGATGGAGGTAGTGGATGAGGATGTAGTGCATGCAGGTGTGAGTGGAGATGCTACTGGGAGGGAGGTGGATGACGAGGAGGAGGAGGAGACAGTGGAGGCAGTGGATGTTGATGTGTCTGCATGGGGATGGTGCTTGTGTGAGTGCCTGTGAGATGAAGTGTGGTGCTTGTGTTTGCCTGAGCCACTTCTGTGTGTTGATGCAGGTGAATGCTGGTCTGAAGGTGTGCTTGGGATAGGTTGGGGTTGAGGGGATTGGGACTGGGTAGATGAAGTTGGAGGGGGGAGGCTTGAGGTAGGAACAATGGCTGCCATCAATGTGGAGGCCAGAGCCTGAAATCCTCTCTGTTGGGCCAACATGCCAGAGTGAATGCTCTCCAGGTATGCATTTGTTTGTTGCAAATGCCTTTCGACACCCTGGATTGCATTCAGTATGGTTGACTGCCCAACAGTGAGGGATCTCAGGAGGTCAATAGCATCCTCACTGAGGGCAGGGCATGAGGTGCCTGGGACGAAGGAGATGACCACCTCCTGGTGAGCGGGTACGGGAAACACGCTGAGGAGCTGCTGGGAGGGCGGTGCTGGTACGGGGGCGTCGGGTGTACCTGTTGTTGGGGTGGGCACAGAGGTGTCCGCCACCGCCAGAGAGCTTCTATCAGAGGAGGAGTCGCTGTCTGTAGTGCCCCCTCCTGTCCCCGTCGTGGTGCTACCCTCGTCCTCCGTCCCACTGGTGCCCTCACCGTCGGTGGATTCGGCCTCCAGGCCCATGTGGGGTGCAGCTCCCTTCATTGCCGGTGCCTCTGCTCCTCCACCAGATGATGCTAATGCACACAAGAAGAGGGTGACAAAACAAGAAGGGGGAGAGACAGAGGATACACGTGGTCAATGCCAGCAACAACACTACCATTGGCGTACACAACATACAGGGATCAGCCCTATGCACTAGACCATGCACTACCAGTTACAAAGCTAGTCACCAGCCAATGGGGTACATTGCCCAAAGCCATCGGCTGCACACCTGAAATCAACAGGACCCTGCCCAGTAGTGGATGCCCACTAACACAATTAGGGTTGGGGTGCTTCAGAGCCTGCCCAACAAGGGACCTACCCTGCCAGTTCACCCTGGACTACGGGCCCCCACAGCCCACATCCCCCACCCAAGTACAACCTTAATGCACGCAAAGTCATGATTCAGAATCTGTTCTCACCCTCTTGTTGCTACTGTGATGCCTTCAAGTGCCCATCCAACTCTGGATAGGCCACCGCCAGGATGCGGAACATCAGGGGGGTCAGGGTACGAAAGGCACCCCTTCCTTGTTGGGAGGCTAGCCCCAGTTGGGCCTCCGCCATCTTCCTTGCCCAGCGGCTCAGGTCCTCCCAACGTTTGCAGCAGTGGGTGCTCCGCCTGTCAAAGACCCCCAGGTCCACCCCTCCTTGGCGATGGCACGGCAAATCCCCTTTTTCTGATGGGTGCTGACCTGATGGAAAATGTGCATAGAAAAAAGGGATTAGTCATACCGTCTGGACTGTTACACTCATGGCCCACAATATCCCTCCCATCCCCTTACGCACAGACATTGACCACCAGACAGGCAGCACTCTGTCCAGGACGCCTCAGCCCCCGCCTACACGAGGCTTACACACACAGCAATCCATACATTCATGGCCCACACATCTAGCTCACAGTGCACTCACCTGTTTGTCTGGAGGACCATGAAGTAAAGTGTATTGGGGTAGGACCCCATCCACCAGTCTCTCCAACTCCTCCGAAGTGAAGGCAGGGGACCTTTCCCCAGAAACTCGAGCCATTGTCGCTTCCAGACACAGGTCACAGCAGCACTTGCAGTGTAGGTCCTCTCCTGTTGAAAGTGAGGTAGCAAGTGAGTGAATAGATAGAAAATGGCGGTCACGTCTGCGTCGGTGTGTACCGTAACCACCGGCGTACATTGCCATTGGCTCCTTGAACCCATAGGGCCCAATGATCACCAATGCGAAGTTGCGCGGCGGTCGTCAACATTCTACCGCAACAGAGCACAACGCCAGTGGAATAACCTCATTTCCACTTGTCTCTCCTCACAGGTCAGGCAGCCGCCATTTCAGGGGGGCACAGGCCATGGCACCTAACTGCGCCGCAGCAGACATTGGCAGAGCAACTGACTTTCATATTCACATACTGTTTCTGTAAAGGGAAAAATGCATTTTTATTTTCACATATGTATGAATATGAACCTCTGCTCACCGTTTTCCACCCTAGAGTCCAACCGGTGAGGATGAATAGAAGATAGAGACATCCCCCCGTGTACGGACCCCTGGTGGACCTGGCGACAATGGAGGACGGACACATCATCCTTACCTACAGACTTGATAGGGCCACAATCCAAGAACGTCTGCCCAATTGGAGCCAGACCTGATTTTAGCTATCCGCCAGCCCACAGGTATCCCCCCTCTAGTGCAGGTCCTGTCAGTGCTCCATTTCCCGGCAAGTGGTTCCTTCCAAGCAACAGTGACCATGGCATCAGGTATGTCTCAGCCAATGTTCTCCAACGTGTTGACCAGAGTGTTGTCTGCCCTGCTGAAACACATGCGCAGCTAAATCATATTCCCCCAGGTGGAGGATTTGGCCACAGTCAAGGCTGACTTTTATGCCCTGGGACATATCCCCAACATCATTGGTGCCATTGATGTTACACACATATAGCATTTGTCCCCCCGGGAGAAATGAAGAGGTGTTCCGGAATAGAAAAAGCTTTCACTCTGAATGTGCAGATGGTTTTTTTGGCGGACCAGTACATCTCCCATGTCAATGCCAAGTATCCTGGCTCTGTGCATAAAGCCTTTATTTTGAGGAATAGCAGCATTCCATATGTGATGGCTCAACTCCAGAGGCTCCGGGTGTGGCTAATAGGTGAGCCAATGGTCCCCACCCAGTTGATGTAGGTATATGGGTGTGGGGTTGTCCCTAAGGGTGAGTGTGTGTCTAACAGGTATCCCTCAATATTTGCAGGTGACTCTGGGTAGCCCAACCTCTCATGGCTACTGACCCCAGTGAGGAATGCCAGGACAAGGGAAGAGGAACATTACAATAAGGCACATGGGCGAACAAGGAGGATAATTGAGAGAACCTTTGGCCTAGTAAAGGCCAGATTTCAGTGCCTCCATCTGACAGGTGGATCCCTGTACTACTCACACAAGAAGGTATGCCAGATCATCGTTGCATGTTGCATGTTGCACAACCTGGCCTTGAGATGCCTGGTGCCTTTTCTGCAGGAGGATGAGCCTGGAGATGATCTTGTGGCAGCGGTGGAGCCTGTGGACAGTGAGGAAGAGGAGGCAGAGGAAGAAGATGTGGACAACAGAAGTTCACTCATTCAACAGTACTTCCAGTGACACACAGGTAAGACACTGTAACTTCACTTTCCATTGCAGTTTTGTGTTAGACATTGAACATGGCAGCCTGATTTCACTATGTTTATGGCCACTTACTGTAGCCTTTGGCCTCTCTATTTTCAGATCTCTGTGCCCCACTCTGGCTTCTGGTGTGTTTGCTGCTGCCCACTACAGGTCATACCTATGTACATGTAACTATACATTTGAATTGCAATGTTTACAGCTGGTTAAACTAACACATATTTCAATCAGTTGACAGACTCCATACTTGTATTTGATCCAAGGGTGTTTATTTATGTGCTAATAAGTGGAGGGGGTATTGCAATGGGGTGGGTTGCTGATGGAGAAAAGTCCAGGGTAGAGTCCAGTCTATTTGTATCACAGGTGCATTGTCCAAGGGGGCATAGGAAGGGGAGTAATGGCAGTACAAGTTGGACAGGGTGACAGAGTGGGACACAAGGGTGGCAATCAGGAGAGTCTTATTTCCTGGTGGAGGTCTTGGCAATGTTCTCTGGCTTATGTCTTGATCGCAGGGACCGTTTGCGGGGGTGTTTCTCCTTCTGCAGGGAATGGGGTGCTGGTGGCCTGTTGGTCCTGTGGTGGGCCCTCCTGTCCACTAGCGTCGGCGGAGGTGGGGGGCTGTTTTTCAGTGTGGCTAGTGTCAGGGGCCCGTTGTTGTGCCACTGCCTCCCTGATGGTGTTGGCCATGTCTGCCAGCACCCCTGCAATGGTGATCTGGGTGGTGTGGATGTCTTTCAGGTCCTCCCTGATCCCCAGGTACTGTCCCTCCTGCAGCCGCTGGGTCTCCTGCAACTTGTACAGTATCTGGCCCATGGTCTCCTGGGACTGGTGGTATGCTCCCAGGATCCCTGCAAGTACCTCGTGGAGAGTGGGTTCCCTGGGCTGGTCCTCCCCCTGTCGCACAGCAGTCCTCCCAGCTTCCCTGTTGTCCTGTGCCTCTGTCCCCTGAACTGTGTGCCCACTGCCACTGACCCCAGGTCTCTGATTGTCTTGGGTTTGTGGGGTTGCCTGGGGTCCCTGTAGTGGTGGACACCCTGCTGATTGACATGTCCTGGAGACAGAGGTATGGGCCCGCTGGGTGGGTGATGTGGTGGTGTTTCCTGAGGGGGGAGCTCTGTGGTGGATTGGGACTGTGGCAGGGTAACCGACTGTCCAGAGGTCCCTGATGGGCCAGGTTGGTCATCGTGATCCAGGCGTGCAGAGCTGCTGTCATCACTGTGGGCCTCTTCTGTGGAGGGACTGCATGTTGATGGCACCTCCTCTCCGGTGACGTGCGGGGGTCCTGTGGGGATGTAAATGCAGTCTTATTGTATCTGTCTCTAGATGGTTATGTTTCCTTCTATGGTTGTAATTAGCAAGGCACCTTTGGGTTGTGTGAGATGTTATTGGTTTGGCTAAGTTATTGTCACTAGTGTGCACGCTGTGGCGATGGGTGTCCATGCAGGTCTGTGATGGGTGTCCATGCATTGGTGTTGCATGCAGGGCTTGATATTGGGATAGGTGGGTTGTGATAGTGGGGTATATGTGAGGTGGTGGAGTGATGGGGGTGAGGGTAGGGGTTGGAGTTTGTGATGGCATGCAGGTAGGGTGGGAGATATATTAGTAAAGATTTGACTTACCAGAGTCCAGTCCTCCTGCTTCTCCTGCGAGGCCCTCAGGATGCATGATCGTCAAATCTTGTTCCTCCCATGTTGTTAGTTGTGGGGGAGGAGGTGGGGGTCCACCGCCAGTCCTCTGAACGGCTACCTGGTGTCTTGCAACCACGGAACGCACCTTCCCCCATAGGTCGTTCCTCCTCTTCCTGTTGTCATCCCTTGTTCTTGGGTGCTGTCCCTCGGTGTTGACCCTGTCCACGACTCTCCACCATAGCTCTATCTTCCTAGCAATATACGTCTGCTGCACCTGTGATCTGAATAGATGTGGCTCTACCCAAATGATTTCCTCCACCATGACCCTTACCTCCTCCTCAGAGAACCTGCGGTGTCTTTGGGGTGCCATGGGTGTAGTGTGAGTGGTATGTGTGAGGGTGTGGGGTTTGATGTGTTGGGGTGTGTGCTGTGAGGTGCATGCATGGTGTATGGGTGATGGTGTTATGTGGCTCAGATTCAGTGCGTGCTCCTGGCTTGTCTCTCTCTCAGTTGGCAATATTTTCTTTCTTTGTAAGGTGTTGTGGGTATTGTGGGTGTGTGTTTCATACTGGATTGGGTGTGTGGGTGTGTTGTGTTTGTGTGTCAGGTGTGTATAGTTTGAAATGTCCAATGTGGTGTAGTTTTGTTAGTGTGTGTGTACTTTGAGCGCAGCAGTGTGTACCGCCAATGGTCTACTGTGGTTGAATGACCTCTACGGTGATTCGTGGGTCATGATGCTGTGGGCATATTTCTGTTGACGTAAGGGTTTTGGTACCACCATTTTATCACTGACCTTTGGGCTGGCGGACGTGTGTGGGTGTCTGTATAGTGGCAGATTTCTCTGTGTGGGTCATAATACCCGTAACGGTATACCGCCCCGGTCACTGTATGTTGGCAGCCGTCAGCATGGCGGTCGGCGGCATTTACCGCCAGGGTTGTAATGAGGGCCTAAATGTTGAGGAAGCAAACTCAAGTTACACATTGACAGTGATAGATACATGGGAAGAAATCAAAAGTTTGCAAGAAAATGTTTCTGAAGATGAAAAGAAAGGTTGGATAAAAGTGAAATGTTTTCAAATGGATACTAAAAACATATTTGTTTCCAATGTAGGGCAAGTGATTTTGCCATATTGTCTACTGACACAAATAGCAAGCTATTATCACAGTCAAGTACACATTGGCAGAGATACAATGATTCACACATTTAAACAATCCTGATTAAATCCAAAGTTTAGGCAGGTTGTTGAAAGATTTTGTCACAGATGCATTATATTCTAACAAATGAATGTGGGGAAAAGAACAATTGCCAATTTAAGTCACATTGGAAGAGCAGGAGGTCAATTCAACATAATACAAATGAATGTCATTGAGATGCCTATGTGTGGTGGTTTGAAATATGTGTTGGATATTGTATTTTTAGGTACTGGATTAAAGCCTGCCCCACATGCAGAAATGATAGCCTCACAATAGCAAAGCTGTTATTTAGGGAGTTGATATCATGTTTTCCAGCCTCTTTAGAATCAGACAGAGGACGTCACTTCAATAATGAGGTGATCAAATTTCTATGTTCAGCCTTAAACATTGAGCAGAGGTTGCACTGTAGCTATCACCCTGAAGCTTCTGGATTAGTAGAGCAAATAAATGGTACTCTGAAGGCACGACTTGCAAAAATTTGTGCATCTACAAATCTGAAATGGGCAGATGCTTTGCCTTTGGTTTTGATAAGCATGAGAAACACTACTGCCAGAAAGACTGGACTCTGACCATGGGCAGAGCAATAAGATTGTCAGCTGTTCCTGCAAATGCTCTTGTGAATATAATAGACAATATAGTGCTGGATTGCTGCAAGAGTCTGGACAATGTGGTTCGCTTTTTCTCTCAACAGGTGGATGCTACAGCCGTGCTGTCATCCCAAGACAATTGTCACAATTAGTGAAGCTGCTCAAGGGTCAGTAAACATAGCTGGAGAGTCAAATCAGAGGAGGACTCTCCCAGAAGCAGACGATTGGGAAGATCAGTTGAAACAAATCACGTTTCCTGAAACGGCTGAGGATGGAGTTGAGTTGAATCAAAGTCATGCAGATTTGACTTCTTCTAGCTAATGTTGCAGATACATCAAGTCACAGTCAAAATCCTGCAGAATCAAGAAGAGTTGTAAGTCTAGTTTTGTAAACAACACTGTCAAGAAAAACAGTGAAAGGAGACAAGTGGCCCAAACTGCACACAAATGAAAAGGTTCCAGATGTACTTTAAATTATAAATGAAGAGCCAGACACAAAAACAAGAACAGATACAGATGAAGATCTGAGTGAAGGAGAAATAAGTGCAAATAGAGGAAAAGAAAAAGAGTAGCAAGTCGAAGATTCTCAGGTCCTGAAAGGGCATATATTAAAACAGATGAGTGTCAACCTGACTTTTTGTCCTTTTATTTGATCATGAACCTCCAGCTCAATATTTTGGAATTGCTTTTGAATTGAGATTTGAAACTACATTGCCAACAGAACGAGAAATTCATTACATGTTACAAGTTATAATTAATGACCAATAGAATATGATCTACTGGAAGGGACTTTTGAAAACCTGATTTTGACATGGCGATAAACCAATTTTTGACAAAGTTCTGGAGAAAAATGTTAAAGCTGCTGTAAATAATTGAAAAGAAGGCTGAAGATCATTTTTCTTCTTCTTCCCCTTTCTGTTTCTTTACAAGTCATGAATAACAATCACAATCACGTTAAAAACAACAGGTGTTGCAAATGTATGTGTGTTGGGATAGCAGTAGCCGGCATGGTAGTAGGTTTGTTAGTGATTGTGTGTATGTGTGGTTCTAGCAAAGCTGAAACTAATTGTACACCTTCTTCAGAGACTACTACACTTTCTAAGTTAGATAAATTTAATAGAGATGAGAAATACTTGCACTTAGACAACTCGCAAGGAGATCTTTCTTCTAATGTTTTCTGTTGCTTGCTGTATGAATATGTTGGGATGATGAATGTGAGAGAATGTTATATTTGCACATAGATTCCTTCATCAGAGCAGGAAGGAATTATTTACCATAGCTTGCCATTAACATATGGAATTAGTTGCAGTCTTTTACTTACAAGGCTTTATAACCAAGAGTACATACAATATTTCTAACCCAATTTTGACCTAGTTTTTTCTTTTGTTCCAATTAACCGACACCTGAGTAACATAGCTAAAGAAAGAAATATTGATGTTGTAGGAGGTTTTTCTGAGCCTACACTAACATTATGTATGGCTTATGCTCACAGAAACAACTTGACATGCTTGCTTTTGCCAGTAGAAAAATCTTTTCTAGATCAAAATGCTGACAGGAGAAAGGCAAGAGAAAGGATTAGTGAAGAGGACATTTAGAAATGATTGTGCATTTAGTGAGACTAAAACACAAGGAAAGCTTGCCTTAGATGTTCAACATGTAGGAAAGCTTTGTATTTACAGACCTCAATGCAGAACTGATAATAAGTTTATGGGAAATATTTAGTGCTGGCGCATTTCGTTTTGAGAATACATGGGACTTTACATTAAATGGACAAGATCCTCTGATTCCTAGAGTATATTACATCTGTGGAAATAATGCTTATTCTTGTTTCCCAAAGGGATGGTATGGGACTTGTTATTTGGGAGTGATATTACCAAAGATTTACCAGATTGATTATATAGATGACACTCATGACACAAATGAATTACAAAGACTAAGATTAAAAAGAGCACCGTATTCTGAAATAATTGGGGGTATATTTGGAGAAATTATTCATTCTGTAGGAGTTGCTCTGAATGCCATAAAAATGTGGAAAGTTGTCTACCATTGTAAATAATATGCTAACTGTTTTTTTAGAGCTATAATTTTAATGGATACTGAAACTGCTGTGGTCCGTTCTATGGTTCTCGAGAGCTGTCTTGCATTAGATATTCTTTTAGCAAAGGAAGGCAGAGTCTGACGAATACTGAAAGTGAAGCATTGTTGCACGTATATACTTGACAATAGTAAAGGAATTAGAAATATTATTAAGAACCTGACAGATTCAAATTCATACTGAAAAGATCTGAAAGAGCTAGGGTTATGGGAAAATATTGACAAAGGTATTACCGAAGTGAAAAATTGGCTGGGTAATCTTGGTCAAGGTATTTTTGGAAAAAAATTGAAACCATTATTAATTGTGGTTGTATGTGTCATCTGTATAATTTGAATTTACTAACTATACATACTAATAAAAAAAGACAAGGGATGAGAAATGAACAAAAGAGGGAATAAATTAAACTTAAAAAGATGAGAAGCAGATACTTAATGATTTGAGAAAAACTGAAAACTGGAGGAAACTGAGAAACAATAGATATTTTAGACAAACTAAATTTTGAGCTGACTCACAAGTATTAATGCAAGCATTAACAAGTATATTTTGTGATAACACACAGAGGAGGGATTGTTGGAGTGCAAACATTATTAATAAAAATTGTGGCATTAAAATATAGTGTGAAATAACTCATATCAAAAGGCCTATTTGAAATAGTGTATTGATAAATACAAACGTGTAGCTGATGTGGTGAACACCAAAAACAACATGTATAAACATGAGAAAATAACTGTCTAAAGAAGATGTATTGTTTTGAATGATAATTAAATGTACTGAAAAATGAGTATTGATAGGTACTAAAAGGATTAATAGTTTAAATATCATGAAATATTTTATTCTTCATGTTTTAGTATTGGTTTTAAAAGGCCTCACCTTTTAATAATTTTCCAGAGGCAATGTTGTAAAAATGTTAACCCCTTGGGTGCGGGACGAGCTCCCTGGTGCGGGTCACGACCAGTGGCCGACACCAAGGAGTGGGTTAATAAATTCTCGGTTGCGTTGCACCCAAGGATTTATTTGTTTATGTTTTTTATCCCTGGGAAGCTTTTCCGTGTCTTCCCCCGCCCCCCACCCGCCCCTTTGTGACATCAGCACGCCGTGGGCAGGGCGACCCCCTGTGGGGGTAATTCTTTTTTTTAGTTGTAGGGTTTCCCTGGGGGCCATTTTGGCCCCCAAGGAAACCATACAACTACTAAAAAACATATATATATATATATATATATATATATATAGATCTATATAGATATATCTACATGGACATATCTATAGACAGATCTATATATATATATATATGTATATATATATATATATAGATCTATCTATAGATATCTATGTAGATAGATATATCTATATAGAGATAGATCTTTATATATGTATGTATGTATATATATATATATATATATATATATATATATATATATATATATATAGAGAGAGAGAGAGAGAGAGAGAGAGAGATCACTTTTGTCAATACATGTGTGGTTTCCCTGGGGCCTGCGATCGGCCCCCAGGAAAACCAGACCCACATATAAAAGTGATATATATATATATATTTGCCACCGGTTGTCTTGCAGTTGCAGCTTGCGTCTTCAAAGCAATGCACATACTTCAACTGACGCATTTCAACTGGAGCTTTTAGGTAGCAATAAAAAAGTCAAGTAAGTATTGTGATTATGTTTCTGCTACAAAATGATCAGACTTTTGTCTAGTGGCAGTTTTAGTGCCACAAAGAAGTGCAGAAGGTTTATATGTCTACTGCAAAGAGCAAATCTGTATTTTATGTCAATAGCTGAGTACATTAGTAAAGTCAGCCATTACCTGCGCTATAATACAAATGAAATGTATGTGTGGGTGGGGGGCGGCTATGAAGAGATGAAGGGCACTTTTGCTGGGTGGTAATGAGGGAATCTGAGGAGGAGGGAGTGGGAGCACCAATAATGATTGTTGGACTGGGCGCAGGAGGTGCTAAAGACTGTGACTAATGGTATGTGACAAAGTGTTTTTTGAGTGTCTTGAAAGAACGTGCTGATTGAGGGAAGAAGCGCAGGTAAGGTGGCCTCTACTGTTGCACGTATCTGACACACACCATCGATTTTGTGACTGCCTATGTAGGCTACTGTTTTAGAGCAACAGTTTAGCCAATAGCAGAGATGGCATCTTGATGGATGACTTCTGCCGTGACTCGGGTTACAGAGGACAGCTCTGACATAGGATCAGAGACATCAGATA